>NC_079194.1:93039169-93757919 GCF_029499605.1 Hyla sarda
GGGGAAGCATGGTGGAGGGGGCTGCCATAGGGAGCAGTTTCTATAGTAATAGGGGAAAGCATGGTGGAGGGGGGCTTCCATGGGGAGCAGTGTGTGTAGGTAATAGGGGGAAAGCATGGTGGAGGGGGCTGCCATAGGGAGCAGTGTGTATAGGTAATAGCGGAAGGCATGGTGGAGGGGGGGGGGCTGCCATAGGGAGCAGTGTGTATAGGTAATAGGGGGAAGCATGGTGGAGGGGGCTGCCATAGGGAGCAGTGTGTATAGGTAATAGGGGGAAAGCATGGTGGAGGGGGCTGCCATAGGGAGCAGTGTGTATAGGTAATAGGGGAAAGCATGGTGGAGGGGGGCTGCCATAGGGAGTAGTGTGTATAGGTAATAGGGGGAAGCATGGTGGAGGGGGCTGACATAGGGAGCAGTGTGTATAGGTAATAGGGGAAAGCATGGTGGAGGGGGCTGCCATAGGGAGCAGTGTGGATAGGTAATAGGGGGAAAGCATGGTGGAGGGGGGCTGCCATAGGGAGCAGTGTGTATAGGTAATAGGGGGGAAGCATGGTGGAGGGGGGCTGCCATAGGGAGCAGTGTGTATAGGTAATAGGGGAAAGCATGGTGGAGGGGGGCTGCCATAGGTAGTAGTGTGTATAGGTAATAGGGGGAAGCATGGTGGAGGGGGCTGACATAGGGAGCAGTGTGTACAGGTAATAGGGGGAAGCATGGTGGAGGGGGGGCTTCCATAGGGAGCAGTATGGTTAGGTAATAGGGGAAAGCATGGTGGAGGGGTGCTGCCATAGCGAGCAGTGTGTATAGGTAATAGGGGGAAGCATGGTGGAGGGGGGCTCCTATAGGGAGCAGTGTGTATAGGTAATAGGGGGAAGCATGGTGGAGGGGGGCTGCCATAGGGAGCAGTGTGTATAGGTAATAGGGGGGAAGCATGCTGGAGGGGGCTGCCATAGGGAGCAGTGTGGATAGATAATAGGGGGAAGCATGGTGGAGGGGGGCTGCCATAGGGAGCAGTGTGTATAGGTATTAGGGGGAAGCATGGTGGAGGGGGCTGCCATAGGGAGCAGTGTGGAAATAGGGGGAAGCATGGTGGAGGGGGCTGCCATAGGGAGCAGTGTGTATAGGTAATAGGGGAAAGCATGGTGGAGAGGGCTGCCATAGGGAGCAGTGTGGATAGGTAAAAGGGGAAAGCATGGTGGGGGGGGGCTGCCATAGGGAGCAGTTTCTATAGGTAATAGGGGCAAGCATGGTGGAGGGGGGCTGCCATAGGGAGCAGTATGTATAGGTAATAGGGGGAAGCATGGTGGAGGGGGCTGACATAGGGAGCAGTGTGTATAGGTAATAGGGGGAAGCATGGTGGAGGGGGGCTTCCATAGGGAGCAGTATGGATAGGTAATAGGGGGAAAGCATGGTGGAGGGGGGCTGCCATAGCGAGCAGTGTGTATAGGTAATAGGGGGGAAGCATGGTGGAGGGGGGCTGCTATAGGGAGCAGTGTGTATAGGTAATAGGGGGAAGCATGGTGGAGGGGGCTGCCATAGGGAGCAGTGTGTATAGGTAATAGGGGGAAGCATGGTGGAGGGGGGCTGCCATAGGGAGCAGTGTGTATAGGTAATAGGGGGAAGCATGCTGGAGGGGGCTGCCATAGGGAGCAGTGTGGATAGATAATAGGGGGAAGCATGGTGGAGGGGGCTGCCATAGGGAGCAGTGTGTATAGGTAATAGGGGGAAGGCATGGTGGAGGGGGCTGCCATAGGGAGCAGTGTGGAACTAGGGGGAAGCATGGTGGAGGGGGCTGCCATAGGGAGGGGAGGGCAGTGAGTATAGGTAATAGGGGAAAGCATGGTGGAGGGGGCTGCCATAGGAGCAGTGTGTATAGGTAATAGGGGAAAGCATGGTGGAGGGGGGCTGCCATAGCGTGCAGTATGTATAGGTAATAGGGGAAAGCATGGTGGAGGGGGGCTGCCATAGGGAGCAGTTTCTATAGTAATAGGGGAAAGCATGTGATGGGGGCTTCCATAGGGAGCAGTGTGTATAGGTAATAGGGGGAAGCATGGTGGAGGGGGCTGCCATAGGGAGCAGTGTGTATAGGTAATAGGGGGAAGCATGGTGGAGGGGGCTGCCATAGGGAGCAGTGTGTATAGGTAATAGGGGGAAGAAGCATGGTGGAGGGGGGCTGCCATAGGGAGCAGTGTGTATAGGTAATAGGGGAAAGCATGGTGGAGGGGGCTGCTATAGGGAGCAGTGTGTATAGGTAATTAGGGGAAGAGCATGGTGGAGGGGGCTGCTATAGGTAGTAGTGTGTATAGGTAATAGGGGGAAGCATGGTGGAGGGGGCTGACATAGGGAGCAGTGTGTATAGGTAATAGGGGAAAGCATGGTGGAGGGGGGCTGCTATAGGTAGTAGTGTGTATAGGTAATAGGGGGAAGCATGGTGGGCAGGGGGGCTGACATAGGGAGCAGTGTGTATAGGTAATAGGGGAAAGCATGGTGGAGGGGGCTGACATAGGGAGCAGTGTGTATAGGTAATAGGGGGAAGCCATAGGGAGCAGTGTGTATAGGTAATAGGAGAAAGCATGGTGGAGGGGGGCTGCTATAGGGAGCAGTGTGTATAGGTAATAGGGAGAAGCCATAGGGAGCAGTGTGTATAGGTAATAGGGGGAAGCATGGTGGAGGGGGCTGCCATAGGGAGCAGTGTGTATAGGTAATAGGGGGAAGCCATAGGGAGCAGTGTGTATAGGTAATAGGGGGAAGCATGGTGGAGGGGGCTGCCATAGGGAGCAGTGTGTATAGGTAATAGGGGGAAGCATGCTGGAGGGGGCTGCCATAGGGAGCAGTGTGGATAGATAATAGGGGGAAGCATGGTGGAGGGGGGCTGCCATAGGGAGCAGTGTGTATAGGTATTAGGGGGAAGCATGGTGGAGGGGGCTGCCATAGGGAGCAGTGTGGAAATAGGGGGAAGCATGGTGGAGGGGGCTGCCATAGGGAGCAGTATGTATAGGTATTAGGGGGAAGCATGGTGGAGGGGGCTGCCATAGGGAGCAGTGTGGAAATAGGGGGAAGCATGGTGGAGGGGGCTGCCATAGGGAGCAGTGTGTATAGGTAATAGGGGAAAGCATGGTGGAGGGGGCTGCCATAGGGAGCAGTGTGGATAGGTAAAAGGGGAAAGCATGGTGGGGGGGGGCTGCCATAGGGAGCAGTTTCTATAGTAATAGGGGCAAGCATGGTGGAGGGGGCTGCCATAGGGAGCAGTGTGTATAGGTAATAGGGGAAAGCATGGTGGAGGGGGGCTGCCATAGGTAGTAGTGTGTATAGGTAATAGGGGGAAGCATGGTGGAGGGGGCTGACATAGGGAGCAGTGTGTATAGGTAATAGGGGGAAGCATGGTGGAGGGGGGCTTCCATAGGGAGCAGTATGGATAGGTAATAGGGGAAAGCATGGTGGAGGGGGGCTGCCATAGCGAGCAGTGTGTATAGGTAATAGGGGGAAGCATGGTGGAGGGGGCTGCTATAGGGAGCAGTGTGTATAGGTAATAGGGGGAAGCATGGTGGAGGGGGCTGCCATAGGGAGCAGTGTGTATAGGTAATAGGGGGAAGCATACTGGAGGGGGCTGCCATAGGGAGCAGTGTGGATAGATAATAGGGGGAAGCATGGTGGAGGGGGCTGCCATAGGGAGCAGTGTGTATAGGTAATAGGGGGAAGCATGGTGGAGGGGGCTGCCATAGGGAGCAGTGTGGAACTAGGGGGAAGCATGGTGGAGGGGGCTGCCATAGGGAGCAGTGTGTATAGGTAATAGGGGAAAGCATGGTGGAGGGGGGCTGCCATAGCGTGCAGTATGTATAGGTAATAGGGGAAAGCATGGTGGAGGGGGGCTGCCATAGGGAGCAGTGTGTATAGGTAATAGGGGGAAGCATTGTGGAGGGGGCTGCCATAGGGAGCAGTGTGTATAGGTAATAGGGGAAAGCATGGTGGAGGGGGCTGCCATAGGGAGCAGTTTCTATAGTAATAGGGGAAAGCATGGTGATGGGGGGCTTCCATAGGGAGCAGTGTGTATAGGTAATAGGGGGAAGCATGGTGGAGGGGGCTGCCATAGGGAACAGTGTGTATAGGTAATAGGGGGAAGCATGGTGGAGGGGGCTGCCATAGGGAGCAGTGTGTATAGGTAATAGGGGGAAGCATGGTGGAGGGGGCTGCCATAGGGAGCAGTGTGTATAGGTAATAGGGGAAAGCATGGTGGAGGGGGCTGATATAGGGAGCAGTGTGTATAGGTAATAGGGGGAAGCATGGTGGAGGGGGCTGCTATAGGTAGTAGTGTGTATAGGTAATAGGGGGAAGCATGGTGGAGGGGGCTGACATAGGGAGCAGTGTGTATAGGTAATAGGGGAAAGCATGGTGGAGGGGGCTGCTATAGGTAGTAGTGTGTATAGGTAATAGGGGGAAGCATGGTGGAGGGGGCTGACATAGGGAGCAGTGTGTATAGGTAATAGGGGAAAGCATGGTGGAGGGGGCTGACATAGGGAGCAGTGTGTATAGGTAATAGGGGGAAGCCATAGGGAGCAGTGTGTATAGGTAATAGGAGAAAGCATGGTGGAGGGGGGCTGCTATAGGGAGCAGTGTGTATAGGTAATAGGGGGAAGCCATAGGGAGCAGTGTGTATAGGTAATAGGGGGAAGCATGGTGGAGGGGGCTGCCATAGGGAGCAGTGTGTATAGGTAATAGGGGGAAGCCATAGGGAGCAGTGTGTATAGGTAATAGGGGAAAGCATGGTGGAGGGGGCTGACATAGGGAGCAGTGTGTATAGGTAATAGGGGGAAGCCATAGGGTGCAGTGTGTATAGGTAATAGGGGAAAGCATGGTGGAGGGGGCTGCCATAGGGAGCAGTGTGCATAGGTAATAGGGGGAAGCATGGTGGAGGGGGCTGCCATAGGGAGCAGTGTGTATAGGTAATAGGGGAAAGCATGGTGGAGGGGGGCTGCCATAGGGAGCAGTGTGTATAGGTAATAGGGGGAAGCATGGTGGAGGGGGCTGCCATAGGGAGCAGTTTCTATAGTAATAGGGGAAAGCATGGTGGAGGGGGCTGCCATAGGGAGCAGTGTGTATAGGTAATAGGGGAAAGCATGGTGGAGGGGGCTGCCATAGGGAGCAGTGTGTATAGGTAATAGGGGAAAGCATGGTGGAGGGGGCTGCCATAGGGAGTAGTGTGTATAGGTAATAGGGGGAAGCATGGTGGAGGGGGCTGCCATAGGGAGCAGTGTGTATAGGTAATAGGGGGAAGCATGGTGGAGGGGGGCTGCCATAGGGAGCAGTGTGTATAGGTAATAGGGGGAAGCATGGTGGAGGGGGCTGCCATAGGGAGCAGTGTGTATAGGTAATAGGGGAAAGCATGGTGGAGGGGGCTGCCATAGGGAGCAGTGTGGATAGGTAATAGGGGAAAGCATGGTGGGGGGGGGGGGGCTGCCATAGGGAGCAGTTTCTATAGTAATAGGGGCAAGCATGGTGGAGGGGGCTGCCATAGGGAGCAGTGTGTATAGGTAATAGGGGAAAGCATGGTGGGGGGGGGGGGGGCTGCCATAGGGAGCAGTGTGTATAGGTAATAGGGGAAAGCATGGTGGAGGGGGGCTGCCATAGGTAGTAGTGTGTATAGGTAATAGGGGGAAGCATGGTGGAGGGGGCTGACATAGGGAGCAGTGTGTATAGGTAATAGGGGAAAGCATGGTGGAGGGGGCTGACATAGGGAGCAGTGTGTATAGGTAATAGGGGGAATCATGGTGGAGGGGGGCTTCCATAGGGAGCAGTATGGATAGGTAATAGGGGAAAGCATGGTGGAGGGGGGCTGCCATAGCGAGCAGTGTGTATAGGTAATAGGGGGAAGCATGGTGGAGGGGGGCTGCTATAGGGAGCAGTGTGTATAGGTAATAGGGGGAAGCATGGTGGAGGGGGCTGCCATAGGGAGCAGTGTGTATAGGTAATAGGGGGAAGCATGGTGGAGGGGGGCTGCCATAGGGAGCAGTGTGTATAGGTAATAGGGGGAAGCATGGTGGAGGGGGCTGCCATAGGGAGCAGTGTGGAAATAGGGGGAAGCATGGTGGAGGGGGCTGCCATAGGGAGCAGTGTGTATAGGTAATAGGGGAAAGCATGGTGGAGGGGGGCTGCCATAGCGAGCAGTATGTATAGGTAATAGGGAAAAGCATGGTGGAGGGGGGCTGCCATAGGGAGCAGTGTGTATAGGTAATAGGGGGAAGCATTGTGGAGGGGGCTGCCATAGGGAGCAGTGTGTATAGGTAATAGGGGAAAGCATGGTGGAGGGGGGCTGCCATAGGTAGTAGTGTGTATAGGTAATAGGGGGAAGCATGGTGGAGGGGGCTGCCATATGGAGCAGTGTGTATAGGTAATAGGGGGAAGCATGGTGGAGGGGGGCTGCCATAGGGAGCAGTGTGTATAGGTAATAGGGGAAAGCATGGTGGAGGGGGCTGCCATAGGGAGCAGTGTGGATAGGTAATAGGGGAAAGCATGGTGGGGGGGGGGGCTGCCATAGGGAGCAGTTTCTATAGTAATAGGGGAAAGCATTGTGGAGGGGCCTGCCATAGGGAGCAGTGTGTATAGGTAATAGGGGAAAGCATGGTGGAGGGGGGCTGCCATAGGGAGCAGTGTGTATAGGTAATAGGGGGAAGCATGGTGGAGGGGGCTGCCATAGGGAGCAGTGTGTATAGGTAATAGGGGGAAGCATGGTGGAGGGGGCTGCCATAGTGAGCAGTGTGTATAGGTAATAGGGGGAAGCATGGTGGAGGGGGCTGCCATAGGGAGCAGTGTGTATAGGTAATAGGGGGAAGCCATAGGGAGCAGTGTGTATAGGTAATAGGGGGAAGCATGGTGGAGGGGGCTGCCATAGGGAGCAGTGTGGATAGGTAATAGGGGAAAGCATGGTGGGGGGGGGGGCTGCCATAGGGAGCAGTGTGTATAGGTAATAGGGGGAAGCATGGTGGAGGGGGCTGCCATAGGGAGCAGTGTGTATAGGTAATAGGGGGAAGCATGGTGGAGGGGGCTGCCATAGGGAGCAGTGTGTATAGGTAATAGGGGGAAGCATGGTGGAGGGGGCTGACATAGGGAGCAGTGTGTATAGGTAATAGGGGGAAGCATGGTGGAGGGGGGCTGCCATAGGGAGCAGTGTTTATTCACTGCATAAAAATTATATACACAGCAGGTCAATAGAAATATTTCATTACAGCTCATATATTGCTGCTTAACATTTTTTGCATTTTCATATATTCATCCTCGCCTTCTAACAGCCAGAACTCCTATTTTTCCATCAACAGACCCATAGAATTGTTGTTTCTTGCAAAATCAATTGTACTTTGTAACAAGCAACGTTAATCCATGAGTAGGGGAATCACTCTGCACTACCCACGTCTTGAGGTGCTCAGTTCAGCCGACCTAGCGGTGATCACACTGGGTAGGTATCGGGTGCTATTCTAGCCACTCGGACATACATACAAAACTACATGCAAAGATGATAATGTGGCGAATGCACTTACCTGACAGATGGACTTGCTTGATTCCTTTTATTCAAATGCTGACATGCAACAGATCATCCGACTGAGACTGAAGGATGTGCATAGCAGAGTGTGTGGGGGACATTCACCCTGGCGATGGCGGCCGTTTAACGCTATTCAGTGTCTCACCAGGAACCTGATGAAACACTGAAAACGTAAAACGGCCGCCATCGCCAGGGCGAATGTCCCCCGCACACTCTGCTATGCACATCCTTCACACTGTTGAGTCAGCTGATCTGATGCATGTCAGCACTTGAATAAACGGAATCATGCAAGTTCGTCAGTCGGGTAAGTGCATTCGCCACATTATTTTTGCGTATACTTAACAACAATTTTCATTTTACCCTATAATATATGGCGCAACCAAAAATATTATTTTGTAGGAAAATGTAAAAAACAATGCAATTTTGCAACTTTTGGAGGGTTTAGTTTTATGCAGTGCACTTTACGGTAATGCTGCCATGTTTTCTTTATTCTGTGAGTCAATACGATTACAATGATACTCACGGAGAGAAATCAGTTCTTGCTCTCCAGGTGGTTTATTAAATACTTAAAACAGTATCATAAAATTTATGGTTTCCTGTGACCACGCATTTTATGATGCAGTTTTAAGGGTGTAATAAACCACCTAAAGAACAAGAACAGATTTGCACTGGATTTCTCTACATGTGTCCTTACAAGATGCTGTTGATCCACAGCTGTCTGTGCACTTCGTTCCTGCAGAGGGGGGAGCTGAGCTGATTTGCACTGCTGTTACACTAAATGGGGTCCCGTGTCGACCCCCAAATTACTGCAGCCAGAAATTCATCCTGGGTGGAATTATTACGTTTACCAAAATTAAATTAATAATAATAACATATCCACATATGTTCTTCGTAGCGGTGGCCATAGCGGTGTGCCATCAGCAGGCTTAAAGGGGTACTCCACAGGAAAAAAAAAATTTTTTAATCAACTGGTGCCAGAAAGTTAAACAGATTTGTAAATTACTTCTGTTAAAAAATCTTAATCCTTCCAGTACTTAGCAGCTGCTATATGTTACACAGGAAGTTCTTTTCTTTTTTTATTTCCTTTCTGTCTGACCACAGTGCTCTCTGCTGACACCTCTGTACACTTTAGGAACTGTCAAGAGCAGGATAGGTTTGCTGTGGGGATTTGCTCCTACTCTGGACAGTTCCTAAAATGGACAGAGGTGTCAGCAGAGAGCACTGTGGTCAGACAGAAAGGAAATTCAAAATTAAAATAACTTCCTATGGAGCATACAGCAGCTGATAAGTACTAGAAGGATTAAGATTTTTTAATAGAAGTAATTTACAAATCTGAAGGCTTTTTTTTTTTTTTTTTTTTTTTTTTTAAGCAACAGAATACACCTTTAGTTTACGGTAAATACAGCCTGCAATCTCCCTTATTTTAATAGTTTTCAGAGCCCCTGATAGGTAGTCTGCTCCTCGTTTCAGACTAAGTGGTTATGTCCCTCTCAGGAATATATGCTAGATATGGGGTCTGGGGAGGGGGATTTATCCAAGGTGCACTGATTTTATACACTGTGGAAGGCGGCATCACATGCCGGAGCTAGGACCATACGGGAATGCGCTGTCTTATAGACTGCAATGCATCCCGTGCGGAGTCAGCAGAAAGAAAGGATATGTCCATTATTTCTGCGGACACCGGAATCATAATTTCCACATGAGAAACATCTCAAAATTCACTGTGAGCACACTGCAGCAGAATCCTATTGAAACTAATGGGACTCGGTTGCTGCAGAATTCTGACACGGAATTTCTGACATTTGAACATAGCCTAAATCAGTTTAGTCAAGATCACTTTAGCAAAAAAATAAATAAAATATTGCACACTTTTTGCGCAAGGACGACAAATCTAAGACATATTTAAATCAAAAAGCACACCACAGTGAAATTGTGTCAATAGTCTATAGAAATCATTGGGCCTCATCGATCTAAACTGATAACAATTACCGTTCTTTAAAAAAAAAAAAATTATATATATATATATATATATATATATATATATATATATATATATATTTAGGACACCTTCCATTTTACTAGAGCGGTTTACAGTCCACTTCTGCAGTGGCTGCTAAGGGCATTTTGAACACCAAGCGTATTCTTACTCATAACATTAGCGATGATTAAGAGCACACTTGGCATTCTAAACAAGCAAACATGTCACTTTGCAACTGGCGAATGGCAACAATCTGAGATTAAGATAGATCTTTTTCCTGAAGTAACAATTTTGATATAGAACGCCCAATAGATTATTCCAATGCAATGTTTTTCTCCCCAGTTGGAAAGAAATGTGCTTCCAGCCCTCTGGCAGGGAGCACATGGTAGGTGTTCACACTGGTGTGGTGCTCTTTTGCAGCCATTGTTGCTGTGGGGCTTTATCTATGGAGTGGTGTGGCCCAGAGCTTGGTCAGCAGCAGAGGGGCTGCCTGGCCTCTGGGACATTCCCCCTTAAGGCGTGGTGTCGCAGCGGCAGTGGTCGCCGCCCGGCGCTACGCCAGTATTAGTTTAGGGACTAACTCTTATCAGGTGGCCTTGACATGAGTGGGCTCGCACGTTTTGATCAAAATGTATACCTAATAACCTGTTTGTTTTTTAAATTATGCTGAGAAGCAAGTAGATCATAGTACAAGTTGTGGACGTGCGGCCATGTTTCTGTTTTTTTTTAAAAGGTATCATTTGAAAGTTTGTAATAATGAGTCTACTGTCCACAGAACACAGTTTTTGTATGTTACTTATTATATAACAAAGTCTCACCTTTCAGGAAAGCAGTATTTTTTTATGATGAAAATGGCTGCCAATAATGCCAGCAAGGCAACTACAACCACAGCAGCGATGATCCCAGGGTGAACTCTGACCTGAAACAATAAGACAAGTCAAAACCGAATTTACTACACTAAAATGTACAAAACAAGAAAACAAACATTTTGTCATGTGTAACTGCTCTGCACTGGTCCTAATCTTAGTTTTGGACAAAAATCCAATAATCACATAAACACAACCTTACACTCCTTAAAGGGGTTATCCAGGAAAAAACTTTTTTTATATATCAACTGGCTCCAGAAAGTTAAACAGATTTGCAAATTACTTCTATTAAAAAATCTTAATCTTTTCAGTACTTATGAGCTGCTGAAGTTGAGTTGCTCTTTTCTGTCTAAGTGCTCTCTGATGACACGTGTCTCTGGAACCACCCAGATTAGAAGCAAATCCCCATAGCAAACCTCTTCTACTCTGTGCAGTTCCCGGGACAAGCAGAGATGTCAGCAGAGAGCACTGTTGCCAGACAGAAAACAACAACTCAACTTTAGCAGCTGATAATAATTGAAATGATTAAGATTTTTTTAATAGAAGTAATTCACTAATCTGTTTAACTTTCTGGAGCCAGTTGATATAAAAAAAAAAGTTTTTTCCTGGAATACCCCTTTAAATACAAAACTTGCTGGCCAACAGTTCTCTCCCATTATCTCCATCCTCCATCTGCTGTCGAGGGAAGAGTCATGAGGCCACCATTTTAGATGGTTAGGGAGTCTGTTGGAAATTGGCAGGTTTGGCCGACACTAATTCATCCTATTTCTACAGAAACCTGTACTCACCTTAAGCTCATTCCCACTTAAAGGAGATGTACGGTGCTCACTTTTCTTATTGTATCCGTTCCGGGCTGCAAAAAAAAAAAGAAAATAAGCTTTCTCTTGCCTGCCTAGGCTCCCCCGGTGCTCCGGTACCGGCGTTCGGTCCCCGGGCTGTATTCTTCTTACTTCCTATTAGCCCGGCACGTCACACAGAGCTTCAGCCTATCACTGGCCGAGGCGGGACATCGCTGCGGCCAGTGATAGGTTGAAGCTCCGTGTGACGTGACGGGCTAACAGGAAGTAAGAAGAATACCACCTGGGGACCGAACACCGGTACTGAAGCACCGGGGGAGCCTAGGCAAGTAAGAGAAAATTTGTTTTCTTTTATTTTTCAGCCCGGAACGGATAAAATAAGAAAAGTGAGCACCGGACATCTCCTTTAAGCTCATTGCTTGTTCTGCCAATCACTGGCTGAGCGGTGAATTACGTTTCAGGATTGAGAAAAGAAAGAACTGACAGTGGAGATGGTCAACGGAAGGGGATTGTAGGCAGTTGAGTACAGGATTAAAGTTTTCTTTCCCTACTATCAGCAGTTTTAAACACAGAAATAGGTCTTCCAAATACTCCATTCAAAGAAGCGGGCCAGTCCCTTACCTGGCCATTTTTTTTAACCCCTCCACAGGTGAGCCCTGTGTCAATCAAGAGGAGGAGTGGAAGTGTACCAGTGATTTGCAAAAGCTTATACTGTAACGTAGAGAACATTATATGTCAATTTGTAATATATATATATGCAAACAAATAAACCACTAGTGAAACCGCAAGGACACAGGGGGGTATTTATCAATTTTGCCTGTTGACAGTTTCTTTTTATCCTTTTTTTTTCACTTTCGTTTTCGTGGACATGCACCAAATTTATCATTTGGTGCAAGTTGTTAGTAATTTTGGCTCAAATGTTGAAATCAGCTGTTCACAGCGCCTTTTACACTGAACTTACCACCACAGAGGACGCGTATTTTACCCTATAGAGCAGCCATTTCTGAGTCCCTCCTGCAGTATATCAGCAAGCGACGTGAGTTATTTTCTTTTGTGGGGTTAATAGCCACCATGTGAAATGGATTTTATTTTCAACTTGGGTAGTTTTTTTAGTTTTTTTACTTTAGTGCAGTGGTCTCCAACCTACGAACCTCCAGATGTTGCAAAACTACAATTCCCAGCATGCCCGGACAGCCGTTGGCTGTCCGGGCATGCAGGGAGTTGTAGTTTTGCAACATCTGGAGGTCCGCAGGTTGGAGACCACTGCTTTAGTGTTTATCTTTCCTGAACCTGTGTCGCCATGTCCAATCCTGGCTCAATGGAGGGTGGAGGGTGAAGCACCTTGCAGTGCTGGGGACTTGGGTTCAAATCCCACTAAGGACAACAATAAATAAAGCATTATTATTATTATAATAACGTCAGCAGAGAGAACTGTGGTCGTGACGTCATCAGAGAGCATTCCAAAAAGAAAAGAATTTCCTCTGTAGCATTCAGCAGCTAATAAGTACTGGAAGGATTAAGATTTTTTAATAGAAGTAATTTACAAATATGTTTAACTTACTGCCACCAGTTGATTTAAAAGAAAAAAGGTTTTCACCGGAGTACCCCTTTAAACTGCTCATACATTGAGTAGGGCTTCACAAGTGTTTAGTACGTGACCCTTGAAACCAATTCTTATATGATATGTATTTAAGCAATGCAGGTGGCTGTGTTTATTATTCCAACCTCGTAAACTAGGCAACATTTCAGAAAAGTCACACACACGATTGCCAAACATTAACATAACATTCTATTTCAACAATTTGCACATTAGCAATACCATAAAAACAACAGATTAACAGACTTTGCAAGATACAGAATACAAATGCATTTTTCAATATTAAAAGATTTCCTTTTCTTCTTGCCTCTTGCTGTGAACCTCTCCCAGGAGAACGCCGCACTCAAGTAAATAACAGTATTCAGACTAAATTAAATATCTGCATATTGGGATTATTTTTACAGCACTGTACATTACCAGCTGCAATACTTTCTTAATCAGAATATTTCTATCCCTATTATGAATTGCTTTTTATCTATGATGTTAATGGAGAATAAAGCTTAAAAATGTTTACATATATTATTTTTTGTCGGGGCTCCCCATACCCAGATAGTAAACCTAACCCCTACACCCTAGCTAACCAAGCGGATTGAATTGTGCCTTAAACGCTGCAACGGGTAAATGCCTTAAGGGGGCATACCCTGTGAGAATGTTTGAAGAATAGGAGTGAGGAGGGTGGGCGTCATGAACAAAACGCCTGAAAGTAGGAGGGCCCGCCCCCACTATTTATGTGTTTACTGCCCCTCCCACAAACACCGCCCCTCCCTTAACAATTGTAGTCGGGGCTTCCCGTACCCAGATAGTATACCTAACCTCTACATCCTAGTAGGGGTGTGAATCGCCAAGAATTTGGCGATACGATTCGAATCGCGATACAAGTGTGGTGATTCGATATATCCCGATATATCCCGATACCGTCTAGGTGACTATACATCGCGATATATCCCGACACATCGCCCACCAGGGAGCATTCACAGATTCCTTTAGACGCCGCTGTCTGGTTTGACAGCGGCGATCTGATAGTCCAACGCGCACTTTTCTCATTTTATCCCGTCCGGGCTGCAAAATAAAAGAAAACACACTTTCTCTTACCTGCCAACGAGCCCCCGTAGCTCCGGTACACTCCGGTACAGGTGTTTGGTCCCCGGGCTGTATTCTTCTTACTTCCTGTTAGCCTGGCACGTCACACGGAGCTTCAGCCTATCACCGGCCGAGGCGGGACATTGCTGCGGCCGGTGATAGGCTGAAGCTCCGTGTGACGTGCCGGGCTAACAGGAAGTAAGAAGAATACAGCCTGGGGACCAAACACCTGTATCGGAGCTACGGGGGCTCGTTGGCAGGTAAGAGAAAGTGCGTTTTCTTTTATTTTGCAGCCCAGACGGGATAAAATGAGAAAAGTGCGCGCCGGACTACTCCTTTAACCCCTTAACGACGCAGGACGTATATTTACATCCTGCGCCGGCTCCCGCGATATGAAGCGGGATCGCGCCGCGATCCTGCATCATATCGCGTCGGTCCCGGCGCTCATCAACGGCCGGGACCCGTGGCTAATACCACACATCACCGATCGCGGCGATGTGCGGTATTAACCCTTTAGAAGCGGCGGTCAAAGCTGACCGCCGCTTCTAAAGTGAAAGTGAAAGTGACCCGGCTGCTCAGTCGGGCTGTTCGGGGCCGCCGCGGTGAAATCGCGGCGTCCCGAACAGCTGACCGGACACCGGGAGGGCCCTTACCTGCCTCCTCGGTGTCCGATCGACGAATGACTGCTCCGTGCCTGAGATCCAGGCAGGAGCAGTCAAGCGCCAATAACGCTGATCACAGGCGTGTTAATACACGCCAGTGATCAGCATAGGAGATCAGTGTGTGCAGTGTTATAGGTCCCTATGGGACCTATAACACTGCAAAAAAAATGTTAAAAAAAAGTGTTAATAAAGGTCATTTAACCCCTTCCCTAATAAAAGTTTGAATCACCCCCCTTTTCCCATAAAAAAAATAAAACAGTGTAAAAAAAAAAATATATAAACATATGTGGTATCGCCGCGTGCGTAAATGTCCGAACTATAAAAATATATCATTAATTAAACCACACGGTCAATGGCGTATGCGCAAAAAAATTCCAAAGTCCAAAAAAGCGTATTTTGATCACTTTTTATACCATTAAAAAAATGAATAAAAAGTGATAAAAAAGTCTGATCAAAACAAAAATCATACCGATAAAAACTTCAGATCAGAAGTTATAGGGGTCAGAAGATGACATTTTTAAACGTATAAATTTTCCTGCATGTAGTTATGATTTTTTCCAGAAGTGCGACAAAATCAAACCTATATAAGTAGGGTATCATTTTAACCGTATGAACCTACAGAATAATGATAAGGTGTAATTTTTACCGAAATATGCACTGCCTAGAAACGGAAGCCCCCAAAAGTTACAAAATGGCGTTTTTTTTTCCGATTTTGTCGCACAATGATTTTTTTTTTCCGTTTCGCCGTGCATTTTTGGGTAAAATGACTAATGTCACTGCAAAGTAGAATTGGCGACGCAAAAAATAAGCCATAATATGGATTTTTAGGTGGAAAATTGAAAGGATTATGATTTTTAAAAGGTAAGGAGGAAAAAACGAAAGTGCAAAAACGGAAAAACCCTGAGTCCTTAAGGGGTTAATAGCCAGCATGCGGCGATCGCCGCATGCTGGCTATTAGCAGCGGCCCCCGGCTACTGAGAACAGCCAGGGGCTGCAGAGTATGGAGCGGGCACGAGTCGGAGCCCACTCCATACACAATGCAGAGCACCGCATGCTGGATATTAGCGGCGGTGATGCATCAGTGGCCCCCGGCTACTAAAATCAGCCAGGGGTCGCAGAGTACGGAGCGGGCACGAGTCGGAGCCCGCTCCATACACCCAGAGCGACGCCGCGTCAGATCCGGCCTGCCCGGCTCCACAAATGTGGAACTTGTATCTCCTGATGCCCGGGACATGCTGTTCCGGGCGTCAGGAGATACAAATTCCACATCCCTAAAAGAATCGATTCAAAAATATTTTGAATCGATTCAGTATCGCCAAGTGAAAAAATTGCGATAATTGCGCGAATCGATTTTTTCTTACATCCCTAAATCCTAGCTAACCAAGTGGCTTGAATTGTGCCTTAAACGCTGCAAAGGGTAATTGCCTTAAAGGGGTACTACGGTGAAAACCTTTTTTCTTTTAAATCAACTGGTGGCAGAAAGTTAAACATATTTGTAAATTACTTCTATTAAAAAATCTTAATCCTTCCAGTACTTATTAGCTGCTGAATGCTACAGAGGAAATTCCTTTCTTTTTGGAACACTGATGACATCACGAGCACAGTGCTCTCTGCTGACATCTCTAACATTAGCAGAGAGACCTGTGCTCGTGATGTCATCAGAGAGCATTCCAAAAAGAAAAGAATTTCCTCTGTAGTATTCAGCAGCTAATAAGTACAGGAAGGATTAAGATTTTTTAATAGAAGTAATTTACAAATATGTTTAACTTTCTGCCACCAGTTGATTTAAAAGAAAAAAGGTTTTCACCGGAGTACCCCTTTAAGGGGGCAAAAACACAAACAAGAAATGAAGATCAAAAGGCATTTATTTAAAGCAGTTACAACACCAGCGTTTCAAAAGCTTGTGACATTTCTATTTTGGGAAATGGTACATAACGGTTAAACCTTACGATTGCCAGCGACCCAGCTTTCTGATGACATGTGACGGAACTTTGAGCTAAAGGATCATTAAGATTTCTGTCAGATAGCGCTAAAGAGAGGTCGTGTAAAACAAGCACAGGATACCAAGCGTGTTTTGTAGGGAAGTAACTCATTTCTACAGGAGGACCTGTTTGAGAGGTTTTTGAGACGGGTAATAACATACGGGTATAAAATGATCATCTTTCCATAATAGGGGATTCCCTTTCAGGAATGGATTACTATTCCACGTTCTGGTAAATTTGCTAGGTCTGAAGCCTAGGTATAAAGCCGCTTTGATGATGTGACTTAGGAATTTACCAAAGGGAGCTTTGTCAGGCATATTAGATGTTTCTCTGAAAACTCGCCCAGATAAGGGCATTCTACGTGGTGTTCCATGAACACTGGTCTTGGATATAACTTTTAGGGCTGCTTTAATGATATGAATAGAGCAAATAGAAACCATTCCAGGATTTTCTGGTGCTAGGAAATGTTGGATTACCGCTAAAAATAGTTTTATGGTGCTATGGGATAACTTTAGTTGTGAGTGACAAAACCCAATAAAAGATAACATATACTCAATTAAACATAAACCTGCTTATTTAGTCTGACAATCCAAAAAGATATTCCAAGCTGCCGTGTAACTCCTTGATGTATTAACCCCTTAAGGACCCAGCCAATTTTCACTGTAGGACCTTGCCATTTTTTGCACATCTGACCACTGTCACTTTAAGCATTAATAACTCTGGAATGCTTTTACCTTTCATTCTGATTCCGAGAATGTTTTTTCGTGACATATTCTACTTTATGTCAGTGGTAAAATGTTGTCGATACTTGCATCATTTCTTGGTGAAAGATTCCAAGATTTGATGAAAAAATTGAAAATGTTGCATTTTTTTTTTAACTTTGTGGCTCTCTGCTAATAATGAAAATAAACATTCCAAATATATTATACAGTATATTGATTCACATATACAATATGTCTACTTTATGTTTGCATCATAAAGTTGACATGTTTTTACTTTTGGAAGACATCAGAGGGCTTCAGAGTTCAGCAGCAATACGTTTTGAAGTGGATTTGAAGGGCTTTCATATTAGAAATACCCCATAAATGACCCCATTATATAAACTGCACCCCTCAAAGTATTCAAAATGACATTCAAAAGGTTTGTTAACCCTTTAGGTGTTTCACAAGAATAGCAGCAAATTGAAGGAGAAAATTCAAAATCTTAATTTTTTCCACTGGCATGTTCTTGTAGACCCAGTTATTGAATTTTTTCAAGGGGTAAAAGGAAAGAAATCTTCCTAAAATGTGTAACCCAATTTCTCTCGAGTAAGGAAATACGTCATATGTGTATGTCAAGTGTTTGGTGGGCGCAGTAGAGGGCTCAGAAGGGAAGGAGCGACAGTGGGATTTTGTAGAGTGAGTTTTTCTGAAATGGTTTTTGAGGGGCATGTCACATTTAGGAAGCCCCTATGGTGCCAGAAAAAAATAAAATAAAAAAACACATGGCATACTATTCTGGAAACTACACCCCTCAAGGCACGTAACAAGGGGTCCAGTGAGCCTTAACACCCAACAGGTGTTTGAAGACTTTTCGTTAAAGTTGGATGTGTAAATGATTATTTTTTTTTCCTCACTAAAATGCTGGTTTTCCCTCAAATAATTTTTTTTTATAAGGGATAATAGGACAAAATGCCCCCCTAAAATTTGTTACCCCATCTCTTCTGAGTATGGAAATACCCAATGTGTGGACATCAAGTGCTCTGCTGGCGCACTACACTGCTCAGAAGAGAAGGAGCGCCATTGAGCTTTTGGAGAAAGAATTTGGTTGGAATAGAAGTCTGGGGCCATGTGCGTTTACAAAGTCCCCCGTGGTGCCAGAACAGTGGACCCCCCCCCACATGTGACCCCATTTTGGAAACTAGACCCCTCACAGAATGTAAAAAGGGGTGCAGTGAGTATTTACACCCCACTGGCGTTTGACAGATCTTTGGAACAGTGAGCTGTGCAAATGAAAAATTAAATTTTTCATTTTCACGGACCACTGTTCCAAAAATCTGTCAGACACCTGTGAGGCATAAATGCCCACTGTACCCCTTATTACATTACATGAGGGGTGTAGTTTCCAAAATGGGGTCACATGTGTGTGGGGAGGTCCATTGTTCTGGCACTATGGGGGCTTTGTAAACACACGTGGCCTTCAATTCCGGACAAATTTTCTCTTCAAAATCCCAATGAAGCTCCTTCTATTCTGAGCATTGTAGTGCGCCAGCAGAGCACTTTACATCCACATATGGGGTGTGTTCTTACTCAGAAGAAATGGGGTTACACATTTTGGGGGGCTTTTTTCTATTTTCCCTTGTGAAAATGAAAAATTTAGGGTAACAACAGCATTTTAGTGAATTTTTTTTTTTTTTTTCATTTTTCCATACAACATTAAACATTTGTGGGGTGTTAAGGCTCACTATACCCCTTGTTACGTTCCGTGAGGTGTGCAGTTTCCAAAATGGGGTCACATGTGGGTATTTCTTTTTTTTTGCGTTAATGTCAGAACCACTGTAAAATCAGCCACCTCTGTGCAAATCACCAATTAGGCCTCAAATGTACATAGTGCGCTCTCACTCCTGAGCCTTGCTGTGCGCCCGCAGAGCATTTTACGACCACATATGGGGTATTTCCGTACTCAGGAGAAATTGTGTTACAAATTTTGGGGGTCTTATTTTCCTTTTAACACTTGTGAAAATAAAAAGAATGGGGCAACACCAGCATGTTAGTGTAATTTTTTTTTTTTTTTTTACACTAACAGGCTGGTGTAGCCCCCAACTTTTCCTTTTCTTAACCTCCTGAGCGGTATTCCCGAGCGTGACTCGGGGTTAATTTTCCCTGCCAGGATCGGTAACCCCGAGTCACGCTCGGGGTAGAATTACAGAGTTCCCGGCCGGGCTGCACGATATATCGCAAAAGCAATGCGATATACCGATGCGGCCCCCGGGAAAACTTGCGATTATCTGCTCTGGTCGGCTCCCGTGGCGGGGGCCGGCCAGAGCAGGTAAAGAAAAATACTAAAAGTCAGTGTTTCCCTACCAGGGGGCCTCCAGCTGTTGCAAAACTACAACTCTCAGCATGCCCGAACAGCCAAAAGCTGTCCGGGCATGCTGGGAGTAGTAGTTTCACAACAGCTGGAGGTACCCTGTCAGAAAAACACTGAGCTAAATGTAAAAGGAAAAAGTAGTAAAATAAAAAAAACTTTTGCTCACCTAGTCCCGGTCCCTGAAGATGTCGTTCCCCTCCGTGCGCTCTGGTTCCTGCTCTATTCATCTTACAGGACCTTTCACTTTTCAGCCAATCACAGGCCGCAGTGGTGTAAAGCCTGTGATTGGCTGAAGGGGAAAGGGCTTGTTCTGCAGCAAATACACTAGGTTTGAAATCTGCCCGGCAAACCTAGTGTATCCTGCTGCAGAACAAGGTGACAAGGGGGGGATAGGAAGAATGTGACAAAGGGGGGAATGTGACAGAGGGGGGATGTGACAAGGGGGGGGAATGTGACAGAGGGGGGGATGTGACAAGGGGGGGGAATGTGACAAGGGGGGGAATGTGACAAGGGGGGGAATGTGACAGGGGGAGAATGTGACAAGGGGGGGAATGTGACAAGGGGGGGAAGAATGTGACAAGGGGGGGAAGAATGTGACAAGGGGGGGAAGAATGTGACAAGGAGGGGGGAGAATGTGACGGGGGGATGTGACAAGGGAGAGGGGGAATGTGACAAGGGAGGGGGAATGTGATGGGGGAGATGTGAAATGGGCGGGGGGGGAGATGTGAGATTCAGTGCAAAAAATTGTACCACTTTTGGTACAAATTTCCAGAAAGAATCATACCGCCAGGGAGGTTAAGGGGTAAAAGGAGAAAAAGCCCCCCCCCCCCCCAAATTTGTATTGCAATTTCTCCAGAGTACGGAAATACGTGTGGCCCGAGGGATTGCATAGGGGTGGACATAGGGGTATTCTACGCCAGTGATTCCCAAACAGGGTGCCTCCAGCTGTTGCTAAACTCCCAGCATGCCTGGACAGTCAGTGGCTGTCCGGAAAAGTTGGGAGTTGTTGTTTTGCAACAGCTGGAGGCTCCATTTTGGAAACACTACCGTACAATAAGTTTTTCATTTTTATTGGGAGGGACAGTGTAAGGGGGTGTATGTGTAGTGCTTTACCCTTTATTATGTGTTAGTGTAGTGTAGTGTTTTTAGGGTACGTTCGCACTGGCAGAGGTTTACAGTGAGCTTCCTGCTAGAAATTTGCGCCGCGGCGAAAAATTTGCCGCAGCTCATACTTGAAGCAGGAAGCTTACTGTAAACCTGCCAGTGTGGGGGGACAAACCTCCAGCTGTTTCACAACTACAACTCCCAGCATGTACTGAAAGACCGTGCATGCTGGGAGTTGTAGTTTTGCAACAGCTGGAGGCACACTGGTTGTAAAACCTTCCGTTAGGTTCTGTTACCTAACTCAGTATTTTCCAACCAGTGTGCCTATAGCTGTTGCAAAACTACAACTCCCAGCATGTACTGATGCTGGGAGATGTAGTTATGCAACAGCTGGAGGTACGCAACTACAACTGCCCAACTGCCAGCATGCTGAGACAGCTGTTTGCTGTTTGGGCATGTCAGATTGCCGGGGTCCCGCCGCTGGGGACTCCCGCAATATAGCAGCAGCACACACCTGTAACTGCTTCTGGAAGCGCTGGAGGTTCTCTGGCTAATTCCTCCCGACCACAGGGACGGAAGATCGTAACGTCACGACCCCGCCCTTGTACTGTTGTCTCTATTTGATGCCGTGCCAGCACCACAGCTGTGTCATGATGGGCAACAACTTGAAAGCATCAGAAAGCAACATATTGGTTGACATATGACACCAATCTGATGTCCGCGATATGGACTAGCAGATTGAGCATGTAGGCGCCATGAGACCAACGATGTGTCTACAGAACAACTCAGTGTCCATACTCGACCAATTTGTAGTGTACTGGAACTGAGACAAAGCCGCGGACGCCTTGGCCGAAAACAACCTATGATAATCATAGAAGGCCGTGCCTGGATATTTAGCAGAGCAGAGCGGAGCACAGCAGAACAACACCAACCACGCACAAGGATACACTGTCATGAACGCCTGAAAGTAGGAGGGTAGACCCCAATATTTATGTGCTTACCACTTCTCCCACAAATACAGGCTAATTAGCTATAACACATAGAAAAAAAGATCTGAGAACTTGGGTGGTTGCTGGTGAAAATATCTATTTACAGCTATTGTTGAGACAAGCAGCAGTGGTCAAGCTTATATAACTGAATGACTCATGAACACAAAATAACTAGCTCTAAAATCTTAGAACCTTTCAGATTTCATGTGCAATGCTTGAAGAGCGACAGACAACATTGGTGTCATGGTGTATAGCGATTGTTGTACCTGAATATTTCATACAGACACATTTGACTAGGCAGAAAAAGAAAAACTTGCCCAGTGAATAAATATTAACCACCAAGATATGGCTGATTCATACTTTTGGCGCCTCCTGTTCCCTTCATCGCCTCCTAGCATGTCCACCACATCATGAGTCAGAGATGGTGGTCTCCCATGCTCAGTAAGGGTGCAATCGCACTACATTTGCGAGATCCGGCTTCCGGATCCAGCTGGGAGATTTCAACACCAGGCGCTCCAGAATCTCATTCATGTAAAAGCACCCACTGGAGGCAGATAGTGACTCCGGTTGGCTCATTTTTGCCCTGTATCTGGTTTTGTGAAACCATAGTATCTGGCAGCCGGATCAGGCAAATGTAGTGTGAATGCACCCGGACTTTGTCTCTTGCTGTTGCGCAGGCAGTTAATTAGAATCAGTGCACTAGGCATTTTATTGCTTTTATCTACAAAAAAAATGTTATCCTGTGCCCAGTACCGACACAGTAGCATTTTCTTTTAGAAAAAAACAACTAAAAAAGGTTTAAATAAGTGTATAGCTACTAGGATGGCAGACATCCATCCAAGCTTTTGACCCAGAGACATTTTTTTCCCACCATGGCAAAGGCCAAAGAGCTGTCCAAGGATTGCAAGATTGTGGACTTACACAAGGCTGGAATGGGATACAGGAGCATCACTAAGAAGCTTGGAGATAAGCTTACAACAGTTGGTGTTAACATTCCCGAATAGAGTCCTATCCCTTCATAGTAAGGACAGGACTCGGGACATACGTTTACATCCTGGTGCGCTAAGTACCAGACAGCCAGGGCGTTTAGGTATGTCCAGGTTAAAGTGGACCTGTGGCTAAACCCCCTTTCCCAAAAAAAGGGATTTTAAATGGATAAATAGTATAGGGTACCTTGATCACACACCTTTTTACAGTTTCTTGATGCGACCCTCCGTTCCCAAGATATGCAGGTAATCCAGGGATTCAGTCAGATGTTCGTGAACTTAATTTTAGAAACGGGAAATATAAGGTGATGGGCGGGAATATACAGTCAGGGGTGGCATATTAGGCATACAAGCCCTTCAATGTACAACATTCACACCCCTTACGTATAATCCCACCCATCACCTGATCACGCCCATTATTAATTTGAAGTTTACGCCGATCTGACTAATTTCCTACATTTCAACTATAAACCTTCATAGTTCAGGAACAAAAGTGTGTATCAGGAAACGAAACAAAAGTCCCAGCTATTTAATGGACAGAAACAATTTTTTGGGAGTTGGTCACAGGTCATCTTGAGGGGGACCCTTCCTTTTACAGAAGACCTTCTGCCCAAACATAAGCAACATACAGCTGTGTAAGACTCTATAAAAACACTTTTTTTTTGCCATTCCATCAGGCTTCTCAGTCTTTTTGACAGCAAGAATAAACACAGTCCGCAGTGCTATTCTTGCTGTCAAAAATATCGAAGCCTGGTATAAGTCAATAGAGTCCATCAGGATTTGTTGGTATGCATTCTAAAATGGATCTGGCTTAGCCGTCATGCCTGCATGGGTAATATGAACAGTGTGTTTATCCTTTACTGACACACAAAATATTACCATCACCGGTCATTTGTTCCACATCGCTATTTAGCTAAATGGCAGGAATAACAATGTCTTATGCACTTGCAGAATGAACACGTGAAGTGTTATTTTTCATTTCCAGGCTTAATATCCTTAGGGGTACGTACTTGCTTCTGTGCCATATGGCCGCTGAGCACTGTACTACCCACAATATCATTTGTGCACCCACATAATAAACAACCTTCCCTCCATGTCAGGCTCCAGCCCTACAGACGTCTCGCGCAGTGGAATCCGCACATGCAGATTAGGATCACATTTCACAGCAGACTTGCTTCCTCCGGCTGAATTAAAACCATCTTAGTGAAAATTAATTACCAAATGTTCCAAGGTGCGCTCCATATTAATATCCCCGCTGCCAGATCCGAGCGCTGGTGCTCTGGCCGCCGTCATAGCTCAGTACATCAGTAATGCTGTTACACTGGCAGGTTACAGCAGGTTCTCATTCACATACACACAGAATTGAAACAAAAATGCCATTGCTGCTTACAGAAGACAAAAAACATTTGAAGACAAGTCGCTTCCAGCTAAGTAAATCATTTAAATACACAAATTTTATACAGAGGTATGATGTTATTTTTTTAAGAGTACCTGTTTCAAAAGATTTCTTAAAAACCATCATTGGTTTGTTACATTAACCCTTCAGAGTGGTGATAAAATGATTTATTTGCTTTCGCAACTGTTATTGAGCCCCAGAGAGCCCCCCTCAATGGTGCACAGCTATTTCTCATTTCAGGGGGCAGGAACCAGAGCTGGGTACTCACAGGTTCTTCCTTTACATTACTTTTCTGGCCAATCACAGCACCTACTCCTTACTATTAGTCTATTTTCTGGGGGATTATTTACAGCACAATACTATAGATGGCAGTGGAGGTAGCAGGGGTTACTGAAGCACCAGCTTTGCAAGGAGCTTTGTGAGTAAAAATAAAAGAAACAGCAGCTTTACAGCAAGGAAGGGGTTATGTAATGTCCCACAATTGGTCGTAGTCATGGGTGGTGGATGAATGATGCCTTATGTCAGAAAAAAATATGTTTTTATTCAATGTATTCTATATGTTTTATTGTGTTTTATGTTTTTGCTGCAAGGTATCACAAGGTTTAAATTACACAGCACACATGTGATGCAGAGGTTAAACTTGAGTTAGGTCCCCATATATGACCCTGCTCATCTGTCGCTAGCTGAGTATGAGCTGAGAACACAAGTTGAGAAAGAGAAAAGGCCAAAGGGAAAACTAGAGAGAGACCTACAGAGTACTACACCTAGCCTTTCCTTGCTGACAGCGTGATCATTGTCCATTACATACAAGAGGGAATTTTCAGGTAAAATTTTAAAAGGGTTATCCAGGAATAGAATAACAGACCTATTTTCTTACAAAGACTGCTCCCTGTCTGTCTCCACTTTGGGTGTGGTATTACAACTTGGCTCCATTTACTTTAATGGAACGGAGCTGCAGAACCACACCCAACCTGGAGACAGACAGGGAGAGGTCTTTGAAAGAAATTATCGCTGTTTTTCGATTCCTGGATAACCCCTTTAAGGAGCTGATGGTACATAATGAAAACCAGGCACCATGTGCCTTGAGGTCCTGGTCACCTCTGGGAAGAAATAAAGACAAAAAAGACAACCGGGTGTATTACCCTTGGCAGGTGAGGGAACCAAAAAGTGTGCTAGATGTACACCCAGGACTTAAGTCAGGGTGGCCGCTCACCTTAAAGTGGAAAAATTGCGCATATCACCCCTTGATTGGGGTACCAGATAGAGTTGGATGAGCTGCCGAACCTGATGGTCACAGGAGTGTATCTACGCCCTGTAGAAACTGGAATACTTGTAAGAAAAAGGACCAATGGATCCAGGCGCTGCTCTATCCAGGTATACACAGGATGCAGGTAAGTATTCTTAACCAAGCTATTTTATTGTATACAAAACAACAAAAGGATCATGATGCATTTTGGAGTAAATTCCCCTTCCTCAGGAGATCATCTGAGGAAGGGGAATTTACCCCAAAACGCGTCATGATCCTTTTGTTGTTTTGTATACAATAAAATTGCTTGGTTAAGAATACTTACCTGCATCCTGTGTATAGCTGGATAGAGCAGCGCCTGGATCCATTGGTCCTTTTTCTTACAAGTATTCCACCTCTGGGAAGACCCTGCTTTAGAGAGTACATTGGGATTGTGCTATAGAGACCACAGTCACACAAGTCTTAGTCACATACAGTGGATGAAATAAGTATTTAACATGTCACCATTTTTCTCACTAAATATATTTCCAAATAAAGCTCACAGTTGAAGTTATGTGAAACGGCACAGGGAAAAAAGTATTGAACACATGAACAAAGGGAGGTGCAAAAAGGCATGGAAAGCCAAGACAAAAAAAATGAAATCGGTAATTAAAAACCAATCCAGCCCATCAAAGGATATTCAAAGGATAGGGCATAAGATGTCTGATCGCGGGTGACCTGCCGCTGCACCCCTATCATCTGGTGCACGAAGCAAGCTTCACTCCGTGCCTGATGACTAGCGATGCAAGGCCGGAGGATAGTGATGTCACGGCCCCGCCCCTCTTGAATCACACCCCGCCCCCTTAATGCAAGTGTCTATGGGAGGGGGTGTGGTGTGACATCACAAGGGGCGGGGCGTGACATCATGATCCTCCGGCCCCTGCATCGCTCGCTCCATGCACCAGATGACAGGGGTGCTGCAGGAGAAATTGCGGGGGTTCCCAGCAGCGGGATCCCGCAAACAGACATCTTATCTCCTATACTTTGAATAGGGGATAAGATGTCTAGGGACAGAGAGCCCCTTTAATATGAGCTGGTTCAGTCCCAACTGATGGCTGACACAAAGGTCTCATTGCCAAGGTGTCACACAAGACACATGATGGATAAGAGCTGTCTCAAGACGTACCCAACCAAATTGTTGCAAAACAGCAAAATGGTGTTGGTTACAGGCACATTTCTAAGATTCTGAATGTTCTAATGAGCACTGTTGGGGCCATAATATGGAAGTGGAAAGACAATCATTTCACCATAAATTTGCCCCAACCCGGTGCTCCTTGCAAGATTTTTGACCAAGGAGTGAGAAGAATCAAAAGATCAGAAGAGTTGTCCAAGAGCCAAGAACCAATGTCGAGTAGGGATCGACCGATTATCCGTTTGGCCGATATTCATGATTTTGGAAGTAATCTTTATCGGCAATTACTTTGCCGATAATCCGATAATGCCCCACCGCACCCCCCCACCACTGCACCGCCCCGGCCAGAGACCGCCGCCGCCGGTACCCCATTGCCTCCCCCATCCCCGGTTTTATAATTACCTGTACCCGGGGCCTGGGGTCCGCGCTACTTGTGGCTCCTACGGTGTCCTGTGTTACGCTGTGTGCTGCGCAATGACGAGTGACGTCCTCAACGCGACGTCACTGCCAGTGCGCACAGTAACAGCTCAGGAGGACACTGCCGGAGCCAGAAGTAGCGCGGACCCCGGGAACAGGTCATTATAAAACCGGGAATGGGGGAGGCAATGGGACAGCGGCGGCATCTGGCCGGGGCGGTGCGGTGGTGGCAAGACTCAGGAGGACCCCAGGACAGGCAGGGGGAGAGCAGGTGGTGGTCTCTGGCACCGCAAAAGCTGCTGCAGTTCATTGATTTAAAGCGCCCGCTTTGAATCAATGATCTGTAGCGGTGTCGACGGGGGGGATAAATAGCCGATAATTTATATTCAATACTTGTGTTCAATACTTATTTCACCCGCTATAACGGAGTCAAGGAACTAGTCAGGCTATACAATTTATGTCCTGTGAAAGACTTGACCGGTGAATCCAAAGCTACTTAAGATATTTTATATTGCAAGTTAATTTAGTCACTGATACACAGCAAAGAACACCGCTTTTCCGCACACTACAGTAATCCTTGCAGCTCTTACAGACTTTTACAGTTTACCTCTAAGGACAAGCATCACCAGTACATAGGGATGCTCTCTGAGGGACTTCCACCACTATACCATCAAGGCTGGGTTCCACTGGCACTGCCACAAATCTTGCAGCACCGTTGACATATTAGAAGCACTACTAGTCCCAGCATACAACCCCCTGGGTCGCCACAGTTACACTAAGCACTGTACTGCTTGGATGAGAGGGAAGCCTTGATTTACTTTTAAAGGACAATGAGGATCCTCTGGAGGACAGATCACGGGTACACAGCCCTGGCCCGCTCCCCCTGACCTGACTGAGGGTCTAGTCACACGGCAGAAATTCCTGCTTGTGGAATTCCACCTCAAATAAAAGCCCATAGACTTCTATAGGATTCCGCACTCCCATTCACACTTCTGAATTTCCGCTTGCAGAATTCCGGGCATGCTGGGAGTTGTAGTTTTGCAACATCTGGAGGCGCTCTGGTTGGGAATCACTGGTTTAGTATCTCAATCTGTGCTGCCTTCCTGAAAGCGCTCTACAGGGTTATCATATACGATTATTTAGATTTTATATTATATCACTGTGGTGAAGGTTTTGTGGCTTTCACTGGTCTTAAAATTTATAATGAACGCATACAAAGCAGAGAAAAAAAACATATACAAGCATTTCTTAAAGGAACATGAAAAGTGTATTTGTTCTTTACCCCTGAACAATGGAACGGCAAGGGCACTTCCCTCTACCTACATTATAGGAGCAAATTTGCTCAGGTGTGATCTACAGGACAAAGAAGCCGTAGCGATAAGTTTCTGAAAGCAAATTCAACATCTGAACAAGAAATCGTATAAATTCCCATTGGTAAGAAGATCAGTAAACTTTGGACTGTGTAATCTGACAAGGATATGGGATAAAGAGAACAGCAACATATTGGGAAAAGTAAAGAAAATCCCATATACATGAAATACAGTATGAAAGGCTTTCTTCTTAACCTCTACTATGCACAATTAAACTTGCATAATCAGCGGGCAGCTTTTCATTTAAGAAGAAAGTGGTTTTCGAGCGGGAAAGGATCTTTACACATGCAGCATAAAGGCAGACTTTGGGGTTAGGTAGTGTGAATTGTAAGGAGGACTGTCCCTGGTGAAATTCAATTCTCAGAGATTTCTTTGAGCATAACATTAGAGAATATACTTCAATGTGGTAAAGGTTACAGGAGAACGTAACATGACCGGAAGAGGGTCCTTACTGGTCATGCCCACAGCAAACTTTATACAACTGCTTATTAGAGATTACATTAAGGGGACACTACAGCCTCACTTACTGTTACAGACAGAACTAGCTGTCTTGGTCCACCAAAGAGGCTCGTGAGGAGAGCAGTGTCGTCTGTGTGGTTCGGAATGTCAATCACGCCAGAGTAGGTGTAAGTACAGCCCGAAGCCTTCCAGATATGGTAAACAAGCTGATTTTACCCTATACAACCTGTTGCCAATATAGGGTAACATTTAATGATCAGGTTGCATATGGTAAAATCAGCTTGTTCACCATATCTGGAAGGCTTCTGGCTGTGCTTACACCTACTCCGGCATGACTGACATTTCGAACCACACAGACGACACCGCTCTCCTCACGAGCCCAGAGGAAGCTGCATTTCCTGCTGCATATTGCTGCTTCTGGGCCTGCACAATATCTCAGTGTTAGAGCGGTGACGTCTGTGGTACCGGGGCTGTCAATCATGCCAAAATGAGTGAGTACAGCCAAGATCCACATTGACTACCTCAGGAAAAGGAACACCCTGGGGACTACTTGCAGGAGAACTTTATTTTTTGAGCAATGTAAATTTTTTTAAAGGGAACACTAAGATAACACATTCTAAATCTGAATGAATGAACTAATCGTATTAAATACTTTCATCTTTACATAGTTGAATGTGCTGACAACAAAATCACACAAATATTATCAATGGAAATCAAATTTATCAACCCATGGAGGTCTGGATATGGAGTCACACTCAAATCAAAGTGGAAAACTACACTACAGGCTGATCCAACTTTGATGTAATTTCCTTAAAACAAGTCAAAATGAGGCTCAGTAGTGTGTGTGGCCTTCAGGTGCCCATATGACCTCACTAAAATGCCTTCCTCTTGCAGGAACTGCTGACACACTCCAGCCACATGAGGTCTAACATTTTCTTGCATTAGAAGGAACCCAGGGCCAACGGCACCAGCACATGGTCTCACAAGGGGTCTGAGGATCTCATCTCGTAACCTAATGGCAGTCAGGCTACCTCTGGCAACCACATAGAGGGCTGTGCAGCCCCCAAAAGAAATGCCACCCCACACCATTACTGACCAACGCCAAACCGGTCATGCTGGAGGATGTTGCAGGCAGCAGAACATTCTCCACGGCGTCTGTCACATGTGCTCAGTGTGAACTTACTTTCAGTGAAGAGCACATGGCTCCAGTGGTGAATTTGCCAACCTTGGTGTTCTCTGGCAAATGCCAAACATCCTGCATGGTGTAGGGCTGTAAGCACAACCGCCACCTGTGGACGTCGGTCCATCATACCACCCTCATGGAGTCTGTTTCTGACCTTTTGAGTGGACACATGCACATTTGTGGCCTGCTGGAGGTAATTTTGCAGGGCTCTGGCAGTGCTCCTCCTGTTTCTCCTTGCACAAAGGCGGAGGTAGCAGTCCTGCTGCTGGGTTGTTGCCCTCCTATGGCCTCTTCCACGTCTCCTGATGTACTGGCCTCTTTCCTGGTAGCGCCTCCATGCTCTGGACACTACGCTGACAGACACAGCAAACCTTCTAGCCACACCTCGCATTGATGTGCCATACTGGATGAGCTGCACTACCTGAGCCACTTGTGTGGGTTGTAGACTCCGTCTCATGCTACCACTAGAGAACTGAGAAGTGGTTTGTGGTCACCACCTGCAGAACCCCTCCTTTATTGGGGGTGTCTTGCTAATTGCCTATAATTTCCACCTGTTGTCTGTTCCATTTGCACAACAGCATGTGAAATTGATTGTCAATCAGTATTGCTTCCTGAGTTATCTTCCGGCGGAATAACTACCGCATTAATGGATGTCAGAGAATCCCATTCAAGTGAATGGGATCCTCTGTGCCTGTTATGCCTCCCGTTTGCCTCAGTCACACTAACGGCCATTGTGGCAGAGCCCAGCGGCAGTGTGAAAGTAGTTGCCAGGCATGGGTCTAGTTCACATCATATGCACTTTTGATGCATTTTACTATTCAGTTTATCAGTTTTAGAGAAATATTGCAAAAAAAGGGAAAAGTGATCTGAACTACAATTACAAAGGAGAAATGCAGTGCTAAACTTTTAAACTTTCCCTGTGCCCAGACTGCAAAAAAATAAATAAAATCGGCGTCCCATTCCTCTGGCACTGCTCAGCTCCCTGCTTCTTAAGCTCTGAATTTCACACTGCGGTCAGGGTATAGCCGGCCGCAGCTATGTCCCGCCTTGGCCAGTGATAGGTTGAGCGCACTGTCATGTAAAGAGCTCCTTACTTGACAGTGCGCTCAGCCTATGACTGGCCGAGGCGGGACGTCGCTGCGGCCGGCTATACTCTGACCACAGTGGGACGTTCCATGCCTAAGAAGCAGGGAGCTGAGCAGTGCCGGAGGAATGGGACGCCAATACCAGCGCAAGGGGGGAACGTAGGAAGGGGAGTTAAAGTTTTTATTTTATTTTTTTATTTTTTGCACAGGGAAAGTTTAGTGCCCTTAAGGCATGAAGTCTTTGGGGGAGGTATATGGACTCACACAATATATATTATATATATTTTATGATTGCAGAATTTTGCTGAATTTCGCACAGACATTCCGCCGTATGAACACGGCCTAACACTGTTCTCTGATCGGACAGCATGAATAATTCCCAGACAAGTTTGTTCAAGGGAAGTTCAGCAGGGTTTTCTTTTTATTCCCACTTTTTTGAGCCAAAAGGTAAGATATGAAGAGGCCCACATACATCACTTTTTGTAGTAGTTTGAAGCATTTTAGTGCCACTCTGCAGGTAAAGTGCATTCAAAATATAGCATGCTCCAAGTATGGGGTCTATTTTCAACCCTCAATGGAACTTGAAGGGTTCAACCAGCAATGCTCCAAGGAAGAAGAGGCATAAAGAAAGAAGAAAAAAAAAAAACACAACAGGAACAAAGGTAAAAAAATAAATAAATAAAAAATCTATGTAAATGTAATATAAAAAAGTAATTTATCATGTAATTGGTAATGAATACCAAGAATTATGTGCAGGGGAATGGAATAAGATGCTTTAGTGATTCTCCTGTAAATCAGATGACCTCGAGGATGAAGGCTACAGGAGATTACAGAGAAATACATGTGCTCTATTAATAATAACAAAATTGGCCTGTGCATATTGCCCATTGCACCCGGTTATATAATTATAGTATATATGTTGGTCGTCTTCTTGAACTCTCTAAAGAGTCACTTCTATCCCTTACTCAAGGTTGTCTACATAAATCATATGATCATAGATCACAACCGTTTCCACTTTCAGAATAATACATTCAATTTAGAATTTCACTTTTGCAAGACAAAAGAGATGTCTGTCTTTATATTACAGGAAGCATGATCTAGCTTCCCCGGGGCTACACATAATAGTCTGACTCCTGGCTTCTCTGAATATCTTTTTTTTTTTTTTAAACATGATAAAACAGAGACGTTCCACCAAGCAGTACAGAAGGCTAGGTAGATGGTTCCAGTAGAAGATAAATTTAGATGCCGGTGGCATGGAGCCAATCACTAAGAACATTTTTATTGTTTATACTTTTTGACAATTTTAAGATTTCCTAAATTGTTATCATAGTTATGGTGACTGGTGTTAGTCCAGATCAAGGACTAACTGATATGTTACTGTACTGTAACTGTAACTTTTCACAGTAAGCAAAGTCTGTACAATCAGATTCATCCCACATACATAAAATAAAGGATTACAAATAAAATAGCACATACTGTACAGTATTTGACCGCCTATCATCCGATCATTGCCTGGTTTCCTCTCTGACCTGATGCCAAATCGACAGAGCACGCACTTTCCCACAATCCCCCTTATTTGCATGGCAGACACAAAGGACACACATCATAGGAATGGACAGGAATTCACCGACACTGATCAAAACAACCACGTAAGTTGAAGGAGTAGCTTTATTGGACCATCATGTAACGCGTTTCACTCCGCAATGGCAGCTTCATCAGGCCTGACGAACAGTGAAACCTGGTGCATGATGGTCAAAAAAAGAAGCTACTCCTCCAAATTAGGTGGTGGTTTTGATCAGCGCCGGTGAATTCCTGTCCATTCCTATGAAGTGTGTCCTTTGTGTCTGCTGTATCATCCGGGTTAGGAAGGCTGCAGATCCCATCCTTGTTTTACGTTACACACCTTTACCATTGTTGTGTATGGGTTGCACAACTTCCTGTGGTAAGTGGATAACATTATTCGTTTGCCTGCTTATCTTGGTTTTATTGCACTACAGAGCGCTGACTTTTTTTTCTTATTTGCATGCAAATGGAGACCTACTTGGATTGGTCAACTCCTTTACCAGAACTTAGACGGCAACAGGACCTTACATTGATCTCAATTTGGTTCACCACCAAAGAGAACAGGTCAGAATTGGGACTAATGTTTAGTATACCATTTATCAGTGATCTGTTGTGAATTTGGTCCCCTTTTCAGCGTATTGCTTCTTATTTTAGTGCAGAGACTTAAAAGTCGATAATGACTTATGATGCAGGTTGTAGAACTTCAGTATTCTATTGAAAATATCAACCAATACCATTTTTTTTTTTTTTTATCAGAGAACAGTCAGGCTTTGTGATGTTCGGGCAGAGTAAAAGGATACTTGCCAACATTTGACTTCTTTTTCTAGAAATGCTACAAATTTTTTGAGGCATGGATTACCAGAAAATACATTGTATTTGGAAAATTCCTTGTATATTGTCCTCTACAAGGACCTTCTAGATCAGAGTTTTCCAACCAGTGGTCCTTCAGCTGTTGTAAAACCACAACTCCCAAATGCTGTCCGGGCATGCTGGGAGGTATAGTTTTGCAACAGCTGGAGGCACACTGGTTGGAAAACGCTGGTATAGATAGATAAAAAGGTGGAATTTGTGGTTAAAGAATTTATAAAAGCTGTATTAACACATTTCCTAGTCTGGCTGCCCTGTCTAATGTTAGTAGTTGCAATTAACCTCTTGTAATCCACTGCCCTTGTAACAACAGTTCTGCTTGTACTTCTCGTCTAGGTTTCCCCATCTTGATATTTCTTCACACTTCCTCTCACTGCTCTTCCTTTAATAACTAGAGTTAAGAAAAATGATAGTATACAAGAGCCCGGTAGCCATCTCAGCACAATGTGACCTTTTAGGGCCACTTAAGAGAATCATGTGGAACAGGCAAATTCCCTCAGATTAGGTCCACAAAACATAGTCCTATGTCATCTCAGAAGAACCATCCCACCCAAGCACCTACAAGTTCTCCCGTATTTCTCAGGATGCTAGCAATAAATACTCGGAGGTCTACTTGCACACATGCAGCTATAGCCATTCATTTACCAATATTGTACTTAGGGGAACCCCTACTCCAATTTCTATTTCATGACACAAGGCTTAGAAATGCACACAAATTTTTGCCTCACTTTGGTGGGATGACCATTTCAAGTTCGACATTACTGTAATATTGCCAAGTCCTGAGGGTGGGGTAGGTGGGGGGGGGGGGGGGGATCTGACCAGTGTGAATATTAAAAAGGGGATTTTTACTAAATCAGAATAAAGTATATCAGTCTGTACTTTTGACAGCAGAAGTCGAGCATGAAAGACAGACAGTTGAGGATCCTCATACATTACATCGGCATTAAAGGGGGGGGGGGGGGTTAGTTGTACTCCGGCACAGCAAGATTGTCAGCCATTGAATGGCATTCGCAAAGTTATATAGCTGCAATATGTTACCAATTTTGAATGATTACATGCCTTTTCATGATCCAGACCCCCCCCCCCCCCCACACACACACACACACACACACTTAAAAGGTCAACCCCATTATTCAGCGTGGCATTGCCATTTTATGGTCAATACGTCGCAAGGTGTCAGGGGGCTTGGCCAATCTCTAGTCTAGCCCTCTGTGTGTGACATCTTATAGCTAAATGGCTGAAATAATCACTATAATACTTAGTAGGGGATAAAGTATTGCACCAGTGGCCTGGCCCAGTCATTCTCAGACTTAGTAGAGCTCCGAGAGGTTGAACCCCCACCAGTCAAAGTGCCAGTGTGCTTTAGGGGGATAACTTTATATGACTGTTTTCACACTTCTGTTTGTCACAGATTTTAATAACACAGCATATAGTGCTATTCTTCCTATCAATACAACAAGACTCCTTGGCAGAACCTGATGGACACCATTATAAGTCAGGTAGACACTGCCAGTGCTCACTGGACGACAAATTCTCCCCAACCCCCCCCCCCCCCCCCCCCCCAGAGTGTTGGGACTTTAGTTTGTAACTGAAGCTACAAATCGTAGTGTGAACAGAGCCCAACACATGGAAACACCCTTTAATCATCTGCCAGCACATTGCACAATATGAAAAAAAAAAAAAAAAAAAACCTTAGCAAAGATTATAGCTAAACCAGTGCCAGGCCAGACTTGGATTTGAATATTTCTTATGCATTTAAATCCCTTTGTTCAGCATAAATATGACTACCCACTCACAATTTTATACAATTTCTCCATCTCTTTCCTGAAATGGAGGCTTAAGTAGCTCTCTCGCTCTCTAATACATTTCATGTTCCATTTTCTCTTGCTCCAAACTCATTTCCTATGTATTTGGAATGAGCAGCAATTCACATCTATCAGCTCAAATAGCAGTTCATCACAGTCGAGAAAGGTTTTTGGTAATACAGACCAAAAGTAATCCAGCTTGTTGCTAACGTTAGTTCTATCAATCTTGGTAGACAATGGAGACCAACCAGAGACCAGCTGTCTCCCTCCCTCCAGCCCAGCAACACAATGGGCACAAAATGCAATGTGGAAATTAAAACTATTGATAGTTTAATGGACTGGGCACGGCTCTCCTCGACCTCTGAAATGTGCTGTTCTCAGTGATTAATGGGCGGCATCGCCATCACGTCAAAGGTTTCCTCTTTGTAAACACGTAGTTCTGTTTTCTTCCATTCCTAATGTATTGACATGCTCGGCTCAAGTCACTTCTGATGCCACTGGGGGATTAGACAAGGAGCGCACAATTAACTCTGCTGTATACATCACTAGCTAGTATCTTTGATTGTCCATTACTCTTAAAGCGCAGCCCTTAAGGCTTGACTCCAGATAAGTATACTCAATCATTTCCAACACTGTACATAAGCAATCATATCAATTTATTGCAGAGTGGTTGGAAAATGCGATGTTTGGGCGTCGGGGGATTTGGTTAATGTTAAAAATGTTCCATTTATGTAAATGGAGATGATGCATAAAGACGCACTAGGTATATGGAAGCCTGCATGTTTCTTATTCCCTAAATCTTATAGCTGTCATACAAGGGTTTTATTCTAATTGATATTTCACTTGTCAGATATATTCCAGTCCCCAGTGTATAGACTCAATATGAAAATACTTTTAAGCCACTCTTGTGCGTGCCGTGTCGCATTTAGGAAGCCCCTATGGTGCCAGGACAGCAAAAAACCACATGGCATACCTTTTTGGAAACTAGACCCCTTGAGGAATGTAACAAGGGGTAAAGTGAGCCTTAATACCCCACAGGGGTTTCACGACTTTTGCATATGTCAAAAAAATGTTCACTAAAATGTGGGTTTTTCCCAAATTTAATAGGGATAATAGCAGAAAAGACCCCCCACAATTTGTAAATACATTTATTTGGAGTAAGGACATACCTTATTTTTTGATGAATTTGGCATGGCGGGTGCACAGCAGGTCTTGCTTGAGTGGGAGCGCAGTCAGGGACCTTGAGCTTGACATGGAGCCAGGATGTGGGACCCCCCCTCAAAGAGCATTAATGGGGGGAGCACTGAGCCCTAAAATAGGGGAACACTATGGGGGACAACGGCCGTAACTGGGGTAGACAGGTGGGCTACAGAGGCCTGTAATATGGGGTACAGTGGGCCAGAAAATTATAAATCATAATTAAAAAAAGGATATATTCCAAGAATGATGACCCAGAGCATAGCCAAAACTAAAAAAAATATGCCCGCCCCAAACCCTATGCTCTGAGTCATCATTCTGGGAATGTAATGTGTGTGGCCGTCTCTAACCTGTTGCCTCAAATGCGCACCCGCTCAGGTGGAGAAAGCGCTGCGCATTTCAGGCAACATAAAAAGTCCCCGATGATAGTGACTCATTTCTGAAAAAACACTCCCAGAGGTCTTATCAGGTTTTTTTTTTTCTCAGGTTTTTTGGGCAATTTAATGATTTATGGGGGTTCAATTTTGGAATGTACTCTGGACTTGGTACATTGGTCAAATTATGGAAAATTCGAATGAAAAGGGAAAATTTAGTGCTCCATGGAAGTGTGATACTCCCTGAAGCAGCCTATGCAGAGGCCCGGATTATCTGGGCAAGTGCCACATTGATACGTGGTGTCCTTCCGTCTCCCCTTCCTGTGACACACTCTGCATTTTTTCTGGGATCGTCTCGTCCTTCCAGTGTTGGGGATCACACCTGGAAAGTGTTGGCCTGGGACAATCCTGGCACCTATAACTCCAGACCCTTGGGAAGTCCGGCCTGATCTTTCCCGGTCAGCAAAGATCAGGAACCTTAGGACTTCTTCTTGGTACTGGAGGAATGTCCCTGTGTTGCCAGCGTACTGGTATAGTACAAAAGCGTTGTACGTGGCAACCTGTATCAAGTAGACCGCAACTTTTTTGTACCATGCCTGTGTTTTCCACATGGCGTTATATGGCTTGAGGACTTGATCTGAGAGATCAACTCCCCCCATTGTATTCTGGACTAGAATCGGGCTTGAGGACCGGTCCCATGGTACCTCGCACAGGGACAGGGGTGCTGCCGTTCCCATGAATAGTGGTAAGTATAAGGACATCCCTCTTATCCTTATACTTCACCAACAACAGATTATCATGGGTCAGGGCACGGGACTCACCCTTGGGGATAGGCGTCTGGACCAAATTTAGAGGGAGGCCTCTCTGGTTCTTCCGCACGGTCCCACAAGCGGACGTGGATCTGGCGGAAAGGGATCTGAACAGAGGGATGCTGGTATAAAAATTATCCACGTATACATGGAAACCCTTATCCAGCAATGGGTGCACAAGGTCCCAAACAAGTTTCCCGCTAACACCCAGAGTGGAGGGACATTCTGGGGGTTCAATATGGGAATCTCGTCCCTCATATACTCTAAACTTGCAAGTGTACCCGGAGGTACTCTGGCAGAGTTTGTAGAGTTTCACGTCATACCAGGCCCGCTTCGAGGGAATATACTGGCGGAAGATGAGTCTCCCCTTAAAACTGATGAGAGACTCATCTACCGAGAGGTCCCTGAGCGGTACATAGGCCTCCAAAAAATTTGGCCCCAAAGTGATCGATGACCGGCCTCACTTTGTAAAGCCGGTCATGGGCGGGATCACCACGGGGCGGACATGCCGCATTATCTGCATAATGCAGGCATTTCCGAATCGCCTCGTACCGCTTCCGTGTCATCACCATACTGTAAAGCGGGGTCTGATAGAGGACGTCGCCGCTCCAGTAATGACGAGCACTTGGTTTTTTGACCAGGCCCATATGCAGCGAGAGGCCCCAAAATGTCCTCATTTCCGCTGCATCAATGGCGCGCCATTCATTGGACCTGGCCAAAAAGGAATCGGGGTGGTGGGCAATGAACTGCTGGGCATACAAGTTTGTTTGCTCCACCATTAGATTGACCAGGCTGTCACTGAAAAAAAAAAGTGTGTATGTGGTGCTTGGTGTAAACTTTATGTAATAACGGTGTGTGATTTACAACCACACACCGTTATTAGAAACAAAAAAAAAGCTGCGGCCCAAAAAAAAAAGGGGTGGCAAACGCAGCTCCCTGAACCCCTAATAGGGCCCGGGGTCAGGGATCAAACCCTAATAGGACCCTTGGCGACCTATTAGGGGGTCAGGGGGGGGTTAGTTTTTTTTCTTTTTTTTTACTTTTATTAACACTTATTCACCTACCTTTCCCTGCAAGAGTCTGTCCCTATTCTAACGGCTCCTGAGGGGGCTCCAGAGCTCTGAGGGGGGATCCACGGTCCTCTCTGCGCTGCTGTACCTGCTGACTGAACGCAGCGAGCGGGTACAGCGGCGGGAAGGACCATTAACCCCTCCTCTGCCGCGCTACTATTGGCCGGACGATCGCCGGCCAATAGTAGCGTTGCTGGGGTGGTGACAGTATTGTCACTGCTCCCCAGCAACGGCAGGTGATTGGCGATGTATCGTACACCGCTGATCACCCTGTATTTCGCGGTCATTTTGCGTGAATTCGCAAGCGATCTCCGGCGATCGCCGACATGCGGGAGTCCCGGGACCCCCCTAGGCATATGCACGGCAAGCCTGCTGAAACATTTCAGCCGGTCAGCCATTCCGATCTCTGCCCGGGGCGCGGCAGAGACCGGAGAAACATCAGGATGTACTAGTACGTCCTGGGTCCTTAAAGCCCAGGGTGCCAGGATGTTCTAGTACGTCGTGGGTCCTTAAGGGGTTAAATAAGCTCTTTCCATTTTGATAGCATGGTCTCCCAAAAGGGAAGGTGAACACAGGGTGAGTCACTGTTAGCACCCCAAGTATTTAGCTGTAATCTGTAGAGCAATGGTCTTCAAACTGTGGACCTTCAGCTGTTTCAAAACTACAACTCCCAGTTGTAACCCAAAAGAAAGTTCCCAATTCTCCTGCAGTGCCATCACAGGAGGGATGAAGCATTACACAGTTATTTTGGAAATCAAAGAGTAATCCATACAACCCCAAGGCTACATTATGTCTATAGTTGCAGTTAATTCATATTAATTAATGCTAACATTAATAAACAGCTCCCCTTCCCTCAGTCTGGGCAAGTAGAGGCAAGCAAGTGTGTCCTGCTCTGGCCCCCTCTGGTGCTGCATCACATGCTATCATTTTTCAAAGCAGTTGTATGTACACATGAGGAATAGGGCCATTTCTGGGCATTACATAACTTGTACTCTTGTACTGTATTTGACATCGTTTTTTTTTACTAGTTTCCCCTCTGCAGGCTCCATCTACTTCTGTTGTTACTATACTGTTGGGTGTAGACTAGCTGCTATGATGTCTCCTATACACTTCACATGTACAGAACAGGATTTCTCATTTCTGTATAAATCTGTAGCACACCCTGAAAAGCAGCAGAAGTATGGAGGATATGATATCGCTGTACTGAGTAGTGTAAGGGCTTGTTAACATGGCCATTGTGTTCCAGTAAAGGGAGCTTCATCGGTCGGTCTGTTTCAAGGATGGAAGTTAGGCAGAGAATAAAAAAAGTGCAGGTCCTATTTTTTCCTCCCTCCTGTGATATACCGGACACCCAACAGACCTCATGCAAGTCAATGGGATCTGTCAAAACCTGGTGGTGTCAGTTGTGCTCCAACCGTGTAGACTTTGCCTAAGCTGTAAATCAAGTACTGGGGTTAAATAGAATAATTATGGCAAGCTGCTGCTTGATCTCACCCCCCCCCCCCCCCCCCATCCATAACCTCTTATATGTAGCATTTTTCTCTAATAAGATATACTACAAAGTTATCTTGTTTGGTTGGATTATTGATTTATGCAAAGTATGATAAAAGGTTTGTGACTATTTAAAGGAGTTCTCCGGGATAGGAGAACTTATCCCCTATTCTAAGTGTGTCGACGACCGCACAAAGCAGTGACTGACACACCCCTGCAGATCTATGGGAAAAACAGAGATTCCCAAGTGCAGTGCTCCAACTCTCCCACAGAGATGCATGAAGGGGGTGTGTCAGCCACTGCTTCATGCGGCATTTGAGACACTCAAGAGGAGAGCTGGGGCACTAGTCAGGAGATCGCAGGGGGTTCCAGTGGCTGGACCCCTTGTGATCGGACACTTAGGATATAGGATACGTTTTTCTATCAAGGAGATAAGCATCACAGAATTTTTCTTGGTTGTATAGGTTAAAGGGGTACTTCGCCAAAAGAAATCTCATCCCCTATCCAAAGGATAGCGTATAAGATGTCTGATCGCGGAGTCCCGCCGTTTGGAACCCCCGCGATCTCTCCTGCAGCACCCGTCATTTGGTGCACGGAGCGAGCTTCGCTCTGTGCCTGATGACTGGCGATGCAGAGGCCGGAGGATCGTGACATCACAGACCCGCCCCCTCAATGCAAGTCTATGGAAGTGAGGCATGACAGCTGCCACGCCCCCCATAGACTTGCATTAAAGGGGCTGAGCATTACATCACAAGGGGCCGTGAGATCACGATCCTCTGGCCCCTGCATCGCCAGTCATCAAGCATGGAGTGAAGCATGCTCCGTACACCAGATGAAAGGGGTGCTACAGGAGAGATTGCGGGGGTTCCCAGTGGCGGGACCCCCGAGATCAGACATCTTATGCCCTATCCTTTGGATAGGGGATAAGATGTCTAGGTGTGGAGTACCCTTTTAAAACACAGGCTTCTTTGCATGCAATGCTTTGGTCTTCAACATGTGCTATAAAGTGAATATCACATCCATATTAAATAAAATGATTCTTATGTTATTGAACGGGGGAAAAAGTAAAAGAACACTTCAAATGAGCATTGACGAATATTCAATTTCTAACAATATATTCAACATTTAATGCCTTGCATTTATTCCCCACTGAAGTTATGCCAGAACTGTCAACTCTGTGGAAGAGCTCATCTGTAAAGTATATATAATGGAGGGAAAAAAGCAATCCTTACATTGAGAATGCAGAGCTGCAGCCTAGAACATGTATATGCCTTGATATTCTAATGCATAAAATATTGCTCCCATCCAAAATGTGACCTTGTCACAGTGAAAAGTGGAATAAAATTGTTCTAAAGTACTATATCATTTAGCAATTTTGCAAAACACATGCATGAAAGTTAAAGGTGAAAAGGCTTAACTCAGACTCATTTGTATTATGATGAATACATTCACATCCTCCGTACAAAGGAGTTCTTAACACTGGCATCCAGGGTGGCAAATTTTAAAATGCTGGTTCTATGCCATGGAATTATTAAAAGATAAGGTAGTGGAACAAAAAATGCCAATTTTAAGAGAATTAATACACAAACTCCATCTGCTTTTAAATTTATTCATAAGGTGACCATTAATGCATTTACTATCCTCCTCCCACAAGTATGGCACCTCCCAACTATATACAGAGTTAAGGATCAGTTTAATCTATGAGCCCCTAAAAAAACATATACATAGATCCAGTCCATACTAAAAAATTTAATCACCCCCCTTCCAAAAAAAAAAAAAAAAAGCTTTGATCTGTAATTTGTATTCTTGAATTCTGCCATATTTTTTTTTCTTTTTAAGAATTAAAAACGTAACAAAAAAATTATACAAAAAATAAAAGGTATGAGAGGAGGAAACATGTAAATGCAAAAAGTTAAATTTTCTGGGTTGTTGTAGGGTTAAGCTAGGACTGAAAGTAGGTCTTGTATGGAGCACTGGAGCAGTTTCCCATAGTACTCAATGATTCTTTCTTTGGTATTTTAATAATGAACATGATTCACTATTACTTGTCATGATATAAATGTATTGGGTAGGCACCAGCTAATTTGTATACCGCTATACTGTATTTAACTTCTAAATAACTCTCAGTACAAGTCATCCTCCTAGTGGTGGCCCAGGCAGATGAGATGGAAAATGAGAGAGGATTTTTACCCTATACTAAACTCTGCTCATGAACCGCATGTCGCGCACCTAATGGTTTCACTATGACAAAGGGATGCTGGCATGGACTCTGCAGACTTCTAATACGTGGAGGAAGGTAGACACGTATTACCTTTACTATTCCAATATGAGGCAGATGGAGAGGTTCACGTAGGGTGAATGTTTCAACTTTACATAAACCATCGTAATGGGAATGCTGCAAGCCTGTTGTAATAAAGCTTCATGAGTAAATAACACACAAATGATATCGGGTATCACACAAGGAAGTTGCTAAATCCTACTACAGATAGTGGAATTACTACCATTAGCACAGTAGACACCAGCGTCAGTACTGTAACAGTGGACAAATAAAGGGCCAGGTTCACATAGGTATAAAATGGTGCAACTACCACTACATGTCGAGCCAGACCGCTCCTCTGACGACCAGAACTGAAAACTGTAAGGTCATGAGAAGCGAGGTCAGGACTTGCACTGTAAAGGTGCGTTCACAATGAGTAATTCAAGAGGAATTTACTCGAGTAATTCCTCTTGAATTCTCCACTCGAAATGAATACACATCTTCTCTGCCCATTGACTTTAATGTTATTACTGCTGTCCTGTTCACACATCGGAAATTCTGCTAGCGGAATTCCAACGCTGAATTCCTTTTCGCTTGAAGAAAGAGCATGTTCATTCTTCAAGCGGAATCCGCTAGCAGAAATCAATAGAAGTCAATGGTAAAAAAAAAATTCCGCCCGACATGGCTTTCACGCGGAATTCGGGCAGAAATGGCTGAAAAACCCTCCCCTTCTTTCTCCCCCATTTCCGTGCAAATTGAAAATTCTTTTTTCCGCACATAATTTTTTCAGCGTGAATTCCTCTTGATTTACTCAGTGTGAACGCACCCTAATACAGACACAAAACGGTGTCATTCATACACCTGTGTGATACTGGCCTAAAGAGCCAATTGGATAGGAGGCTCAAAGTCTAGTGCACACCAGTCGTCCTGGTGCCGGAGTTTAATACGTCACATTGCTGCTCAGCCAATCACTGACTGAGGAGGAAAATTGCAACGGGAAGTGATTCGCTAAGCTGCAGTGTGATGTTTTGACCACATGGAACCAGGAAGAGGAACACTGCGGACAATAGAGGCCCCTCAGAAGCGGCCGGAAGTAAGTACGGTAGATTAAGTAATTTTTTTTTATATTGGGCACAATAGGAATGTTTCTGAAACCCCTCCTATCCCAAAATACACCTTTAAATAGGACCTGTAACAACCCCCTAAATAATTTTCCATTTTACTGTTATTGTGTAGCTTATGATGCCGTAATTACACACCATTCCTGAGAAATGGTGGTCTATAGTTTGTCCAACAATTCAGGGAATAAGTCAGATGGGCATACATTTTAATAATGGGAGTGACTATGAGTCAATGGGTGAGATTATACAGTCAGGGGGTGTGAATGTTGTACATTGAGGGACGTGTATGCCTAATACACAACATTTGCACCTCGTGACTGCATAATCCCACCCATCACCTGAGTCACTCCTCTTAATAAAAATTAGGCCCATTTGATAGAGTCTCCGAATTGTCAGAGAAACTATAAACCCTCATATTTCAGGAATTAAAAGGCGTATCAAGAAACTGTAAAAATGTGGTGCCCTAAGCCAAAGTGCTTGATAAATGAGTTTTGGATCTAGTTGCCAGTAAAAAAAAAAAAAATGGCTACTTTTGACTATTGACTTTTTGATCACTTTTCGTTCTACAGGGTAGGCCATTTATATGGATACACCTTAATAAAATGGGAATAGTTGGTGATATTAACTTCCTGTTTGTGGCCCATTAGCATATGTGAGTGGGGAAACTTTTCAAGATGGGTGGTGACCATGGCAGCCATTTTGAAGTCGGCCATTTTGAATCCAACTTTTGTTTTTTCAATAGGAAGAGGGTCATGTGACATATCAAACTTATTGGGAATTTCACAAAAAAAACTATGATGTGCTTGGTTTTAACATAACTTTATTCTTTCATGATTTATTTACAAGTTTCTGACCACTTATAAAATGTGTTTAATGTGCTGTCCATTGTGTTGGATTGTCAATGCAATCCTCTTTTCCCACTCTTCACACACTGATAGCAACACCGCAGGAGAAATGCTAGCACAAGCTTCCAGTATCCATAGTTTCAGGTGCTGCACATCTCGTATCTTCACAGCATAGACAATTGCCTTCAGATGACCCCAAAGATAAAAGTCTAAGGGGGTCAGATCAGGAGACCTTGGGAGCCATTCAACTGGCCCACAACCACCAATCCACTTTCCAGGAAACTGTTCATCTAGGAATGCTCGGACCTGACACCCATAATGTGGTGGTGCACCATCTTATTGGAAAAACTCAGGTAACGTGCCAACTTCAGTGCATAAAGAGGGAAACACATCATCATGTAGCAATTTTGCATATCCAGTGGCCTTGAGGTTTCCATTGATGAAGAATGGCCCCACTATCTTTGTACCCCATATACCACACCATACCATCAATTTTTGTGTTCCAACAGTCTTGGAGGGATCTATCCAATGTGGGTTAGTGTCAGATCAAAAGCGGTGGTTTTGTTTGTTAACTTCACCATTCACATAAAAGTTTACCTCATCACTGATCAAAATCTTCTGCGTAAACTGAGGGTCCTGTTCCAATTTTTGTTTTGCCCATTCTGCAGCACCTGAAACTACGGATACTGGAAGCCTGTGCTAGCAGTTCTCCTGTGGTGTTGCTATCAGTGTGTGAAGAGTGGGAGAAGAGGGTTGCATTGACAATCCAACACAATGGGCAGCACATTGAACACATTTTATAAGTGGTCAGAAACTTGTAAATAACTAATGAAAGAATAAAGTTATGTTAAAACCAAGCACATCATTGTTTTTCTTGTGCAATTCCCAATAAGTTTGATATGTCACATGACCCTCTTCCTATTGAAAAAACAAAACTTTGAATCAAAATGGCCGACTTCAAAATGGCCTCCATAGTCACCACCCATCTTGAAAAGTCCCCCCCCCCTCACATATACTAATGTGCCACAATCAGGAAGTTAATATCACCAACCATTCCCATTTTATTAAGGTGCATCCATATAAATGGCCCACCCTGTATTTATTCTAGGATGTGAAATTAGCGATTAGCTAATTGGGGGGGGGGGGGGGGGGGATAGGGGGGAGTGAGTGTATGATAGCGGGGGTCCTACCGCTGAGAACCCCCGCCATTTCCTGTCCGGCTACTGGTAGCGGTGATCAACACTCCCCCTTCGTGCACTGTCTATGGGAAAGCTGGGAAAGCCAGGTTCCTTGTGGTAGCAACACAATTCAGTAGATTAGCAAATTTTCTTAAATGTTAAATATTGATGGTATAATATTCTCAATTTTTGCACATTTTTTTTGCTATCTTAACCCCTTAAGGACCAAGTCCATTTTGACCATAAAGGGGTACTCCACCCTAGACATCTTATCCACTATCCAAAGGATAGGGAATAAGATGTCTGATTACGGTGGTCCCGCTGCTGGGGACCCCCGCAATCTCTCCTGCAGAACCCAGAGTCATCACTGCATGGAGCTAAGTTTGCACCGTGTGTGATGACTCACGATACACGGGCCGGAGTATCGTGACGTCACAGCTCCGCCCCCTTTGACATCCTGCCCCCTCAATGCAAGTCTACGGGAAGGGGCACACTAGCTGTCACACCCCCCTCCCAGTATAGTTCCCCCATATTAGGTTATGAAAAGATCTTTCGGGACACAGGGATGTCCCAAATGTAACCGGGGAAATTAATTTCGGCTGGGACACCAAGGGTATGGATAATCCATACCAAGGGAGTCCCGGCTGGCTGCAGCATCCGGCGTATAAGATGACTCCCGACTTTTGAGAACATTTTACCGGGTTGTATTTTTTTATTTATGTCCCCATAGGGGACTATCTATAGAAATCATTTGATTGTTAATACTGTTCAGTGCTATGCATAGGACATAGCACCGATTAGTGTTATCGACGATCTTCTGCTCTGGTCTGCTCAATCTGAGACCACAGCAGAAGGCCCCTAGAGATGGCCAAAGGCAGGGGGACCTCCAGCCACCATTTTAGATGATCGGTTCCCTGCGGCAGCACCGCTGGCAATTCAATCATGTTTGAACGAGAACCCGGAACTGCTGTGGCTCTGTGCGGCTAATGCTTGTGTTGTAGACCTCACTAAGATGTTGGCAGACATTACCCCTCCATTCAGCTCCATGGGAGAGACGGGGATGCACAAACCCTGCATCTCTGCCTCTCCCATAGAGATACATGGAGGGGGGGTGTCAGCCATGACGTCATGTTGCGGTTGGCATGCCTCCTGCATGGGAAGAGCCGCGGCAGAGCCGGGGCCCCGTACAAGAGATCACAGGGGGTTCCACGTTTGGACTCCACATGATTAGACACTTATCCCTTATCCTGCGGATAGGAAATAAGTTGTCTAAGGCTGCAATACTCCTTTAAGTCTGAGCTATCACCCTGTTCGGAAATTTTAAGGTGAAATCCTGTTACTTTCTTTATAGGACCACATATTAGAGAGTCCATCTTTTTAAAGAGTCCATCTTGTTAAGTATACTACTGAGATGGTGCCTGTGGGGACAGTGAAGAGTGTCCACTGAATGCTAGGCAGTATATGTAGTATTATTTGCAGACCATTCCAGTGATAAGCCGATCGCGTATTGCATGGAACTACCATAATGGGTCCTCTCTGAGGTTCATAAAGAGGTTTTCAAAGCAGGAACCTCTCTCCTCTCCCCCTTCATGCCAAAAAAGGCAAAAAAGTATTTAGTCAGCCTCCAATTGTGCAAGTTCTCCCACTTAAAAAGATGAGAGACACCTGTAATTTTCAACATAGGCATATCTCAACTATGAGAGACATAATGAGAAAAAAAATCCATAGAATCACATTGTCTGATTTTTAAAGAATTGGATAATAAAGAATATATTTTATCTGACTACCTCTTCTATGTGAGTCCATCGGGAGAAGCAGCGCTTTGTTTGCAATGACATGAGGTCAAATGTTTTCTGTAAGTCTTCACAAGGTTTTCACACACTGTTGATGTTATTTTGGACCATTCCTCCATGCAGATCTCCTCTAGAGCAGTGATGTTTTGGGGCTGTCGCTGGGCAACACAGACTTTCAACTCCCTCCAAAGGTTCTCTATGGGGTTAAGTTCTGGAGATGGCTAGGCCACTCCAGGACCTTGAAATGCTTCTTACGAAGCCACTCCGTTGCCCGGGCGGTGTGTTTGGGATCACTGTCATGTTTCATCTCCAATGCCCTTGCTGATGGAAGGAGGTTTTCACTCAATATCTCACGATACATGGGCACATGCATTTTTCCTTTACACAGATCAGTTGTCCTGGTCCCTTAGCAGAAAAACAGCCCCAAAGCATGAGGTTTCCACCCCCATGCTTCACAGTAGGTATGGTGTTATTTGGATGCAACTCAGCCAAACACAACGAGTTGAGTTTTTACCAAAAAGTTCTACTTTGGTTTAATCTGACCATATGACATCCTCCCAATAACCTTCTGGATCATTCAAATGCTCTCTAGCAAACTTCTAACGGGCCCGGACATGTACTGGCTTAAGCAGAGGGACACGTCTGGCACTGCATGATTTTAGTCCCTGTATGATTTGTGTTACTGATGGTAGCCTTTGTTACTTTGGTCCCAGCTCTCTGCAGGTCATTCACTAGGTCCCCCTGTGTGGTTTGGGGATTTTTGCTTACCGTTCTTGTGATCATTTTGACACCACAGAGTGAGATCTTGCATGGAGCCCCAGATCGAGGGATCGATGGAAGCATCGATGGAAGCATTTTCTAATAATTGCTCCCACAGTTGATTTCTTCACACGAAGCTGCTTGCCTATTGCAGATTTAGTCTTCCCAGCCTGGTGCAGGTCTACAATTTTGTTTCTGGTGTCCTTCGACAGCTCTTTGGTCTTGGCCATAGTGGAGTTTGGAGTGTGACTGTTTGAGGTTGTGGACAGGAGTCTTTTATACTGATAACAAGTTCAAACAGGTGCCATTAATACAGGTAACGAGTGGAGGACAGAGGAGACTCTTAAAGGGGTACTTCGGCGCTTAGACATCTTTTCCACTATCCAAAGGATAGGGGATAAGATGCCTGATCGCGGGGGTCTCGCCGCTGGGGACCCCGTGGTCTTGCACGTCACACCCAATTTAAAATCAGTCCCCGGAGCGTGTTCGCTCCGGGTCTAATTACTGTCGATCACGGGGCCGGAGCGTTGTGACGTCAAGGCTCCGCCCCGTGTGACGTCACGCTCCGCCCCCCTCAATGCAAGCCTATGGGAGATGGTGTGACAGCTGTAGGAGTATCCCTTTAAAGAAGAAGTTACAGGTCTGTGACAGCCAGAAATCTTGCTTGTTTGTAGGTGACCAAATACTTATTTTCAACCATAATTTGCAAATAAATTATTTAAAAAACAGACAATGGGATTTTATGGATTTTTTTTGTTCTCATTATGTCTCATAGTTGAGGTATACCTATGATGAAAATTACAGGCCTCTCTCATCTTTTTAAGTGGGAGAACTTGTACAATTGGTGGCTGAGTAAATACTTTTTGTCCCACTGTAACCTTAAAAAAAAATATATGAAAATGCCTTCCCTGTTTGGCTTTGCAGAATAATTGTTATCCGCAACCAGTGTCTAATTAGAAAAGTTTGTGAGGTACAGAGAGTGTGTGCACATTTGTTTCGCTAGATTGTGAAGGCCTTCTTGCATTCATAGACTGGCACTGTTATTATATGGGAACAAGATTTCTTAGAGCCAACGTACAATTAATTGAATGTCCTTTCTAAAATGAGAAGGTGCTCAACAGAGTATCACGACTTTAGGTACTCAACAAGCACATTATGCAAATTGCCTCTAATTAATTCACAAAATTCAATTTGTCTCGTCCGTGCTAGTAAAACTGCGCTATGTAAACTGCAAACATAATGATGAATTTACCCGAAGAGCTAGAAAAATAAATAAATAAATAAATATAAAACACAATTTAAAGGGGTATTTCGGCCTTAGAAATCTTATCCCCAATCCAAAGGATAGAGGATAAGAGGTCTCAGCAGACCGAGATGGGATGTCACGGCCATGCCCCCTTGTGATGTCACACCACACCCCCTCCATTCATGTCTACGGGAGGGGGTGATGGCAAAAATGCCGGGGGCTGCACGGAGATCGCGGGGGCCACAGTGGCGAACCTCTGCGATTAGACATCTTATCCCCTATCCTTTGGAGATATATGTCTAAGGCCAAAATACCCCTTTAGGGTATGTTCACATGTACAGGATCCTGCGCAGATTTGATGCGCATGATCTCATGCACAGGATTTTCTGCTGCAGATTCCAATGACTAAATGACTGAGCACAGCTTCAAATCTGCAGTTACAAATCCTGTGCATCAAATATACGCAGGATCCTGTGCATGTGAATGTACCCTTAAAGGGTAGCTCCCACGATCCTATTTTTTTTTTCTATCCCTGCCTATTGCCAATCTATCCCTAACACCCTCCCTGCTTTTAATTTTAATTTTTACTATATTAAAAATGCCTTTTGTCTGCCTGGCAGTGTGCTCACTACCAGGCAGATTTCCCCAGCAGGCACCACGTCACTGATGCCTGCTGGGGGGGACTTCCTCCCTTAGTTCATCTATACAGGGTGCCTCCAGCTGTTTCATCACTACAACTCCCAGCTTGCCCTGAAATCTATTGGCTGTCAGGGCATGCTGGGAGTTGTAGTATTGAAACAGCTGGAGGCACCCCGTGTAGATAAACTGTTAGTTAGTTACATGCGGCGCTAGCCCGTCCCCTCCATCTCCCTCCCCCTCCCGCGCCATACCCCGTTCCCTCCATCACTAACCCGCCCCGCATACCCCGTTCCCTCCTTCACAAACCCCCCTCCCGCATACCCCTTTCCCTCATTACACTTACTGCAGAGTCCGGCAGCGGGCGTGCAGGGACAGCGGCGGCGATGAGGCGGCGGCGATGTGCGGGAGGAGTGGCCAGTGGCCGGGGAGCCAATGCGCTCGCTCCCTGCCTGTCTGATTGACAGGCAGGGAGCGAGTGCAGCCTAACTGAAAAAGGACTGATTGCCATGCCAAAATCAGTCCTTTTTCAGGCGTGACGTCACACCAGGCTGCAGCCGGCCACTAGGAGGGAGACCCCTAGTGGCCGGTTTTCAAATGTAAATTAAACCATTTTAATTTAAAAAAAAATAATAAAAGTAATATTAGAGATATGTTGTAGTACATAAGTACTACAACATATCAAAAAATAAAGTTGGTGACAGTGCCCATTTAAAGGGGTTCTCCGGTGCTTAGACATCTTATCTCCTATCCTTTGGATAGGGGATAAGATGCCTGATCGCGGGAGTCCCGCCGCTGGGGACCCCCGTGATCTTGCACGCGGCACACCGTTTGTGATCAGTCCCCGAAGCGTGTTCGCTCCGGGTCCGATTACCAGCGACCACACGGCCGGCGGCGTGTAACGTCACGCCTCCACCCCCGTGTGACGTCACACTACGCCCCTCAATGCAAGCCTACAGGAGGGGGCGTGATAGCTGTCACGCCCCCTACTGTAGGCTTGCAGTGAGGGGCAGAGCGTGACATCACACGGGGGCGGGGGCGTGACGTTACACGCCGCCGGCCGTGTGGTCGCCGGTAATCAGACCCGGAGCGAACACGCTCCGGGGACTGATTACAAACGGGGTGCCGCGTGCAAGATCCCGGGGGTCCCCAGCGGCGGGACTCCCGCGAACAGGCATCTTATCCCCTATCCTTTGGATAGGGGATAAGATGTGTAAGCACCGGAGAACCCCTTTAAGAGGCAAAACACTATATACATCTTCGGTTTATACTGCATTTTTTTTACCTACACAAATATTGAGAATGTAATTATACTGGTAATATTAACCAACATATGTGCATTTGATAAATATTATGTAAATTTTTTACATATTGGGATCCCTTGGGAAACGTGGAATTAGATCACCAAGGGAATGGTTACTTGACCTGCAGCAGCTCCTTAAGGGAAGATAAAGCATGGTCAGGATGAAGTCAATTCAAATCTCTCTTGTACAACTTCAAAGAGTCCTAGGGGTTTATCCGCAGAGCCACTGTGCTGCCCTTCTTGATAAAGCGCACACCGTTTTACCACAAATTGCTGGAGTTTCGTGCCATGCTCACAGGTAGCTTATTAAAATGGCTAAATATTCCCACGGCAGCTGATGTTCTGATGGCTCCTGGTCCTAGTTTTCTCTGACTTGCCTTTGCAGAAACCTTCCAGAAACGGCGCCACTCTTGTCCTTGATGAAAGCTTGGTACAGGACCTACCCGCAGTGACTGGCTGAGGGGGCAGATCCTGTACCAAGCCTTTATCTCAGAAGCAGGAAGACAGGAGATTGGGGGGACCTGAAGGAGCCAAGCGAGTTGGTAGGGACCAGTGTAGGCATGTATGGCTTTTTTTCCCCCAGCCACAGCAACATGTTTTACTCACTATGGGGGAGATTTATCAAAACCTGTGCAGAGGAAGAGTGGTGCAGTTGCCCATAGCAACCAATCAGATTGCTTCTTTCATTTTCCACAGGCCTCTAAAGAGGCCTGTGGAAAATGAAAGAAGCAATCTGATTGGTTGCTGTGGGCAACTGCACCACTCTTCCTCTGCACAGGTTTTGATAAATCTCCCCCTATGTTGGGGAAAAGTTGTGCAACATTTGCAATTATTTTTCTGACATTTGGTCAGGTTTTTCTTCTTTTTTTTTTTTTTTGAGGGGGTTTGTCCAGGCATCCTGGGAGTTGTAGTTTTGCAACATCTGGAGGTCCACAGTTTGGAGACCACTGCTCTAATAGATCACGTGGACCCCACAGACATGAGACCCTCAATATCCCTGGGATCCTCCAACAAGGTGGTCATAGTTATGTTCCTACATCACTTCTCGCAGACATGTCCTAATGCATAACAGGTTGGCATAGTGAATTTTGTTTTGCATTGCTCTTAGTCACTGTAGTGTCCCTTAACCTGTGGCTCTCCAGCTGTTGTAATACTACAACTCTCATCATGGACAGGCAGCTGGAGAGCGACAGGTTGTGGGAGGGGGGCAACTGCTCTACTAAGGACCATTACATAGCTTCCAACTACTGACACCAACTGCGCATGCTCCATGTCACATTACTCACCGCTATGGGGGAGAAAAGCTGTGGCAATTATTAACTATAGAAGTCACGTGTGTTCTTAAGACATAGAAAGTTATATTGACTTGACAGTAGTCAGTTTCTATGGCTAGAACACGTGATAGTATGGAGGACGCGAGCTCAGTTATGTGAAGGGTTAATTAAAAAAACACAAGAGTAAATAACAACACACTGCTGACGTCAGCACGTTCACCTGTTGCGCGGCGTCGCTCCTACTCGGCTGTTCCCTGGCGATTCTTGCCCCGTGGAGGAGAAGGCTTCCGGCAAACTGACCGTACAGCCCGCCCGTAGACCCTCCGTCCTCGGACACGGGCCACCAGAGCTCCCGCGGCGCCATCTTGTCACTCCCGGCACATATATTGTCAACACTTCCAGGAAGGCTGTTGACTGGCTGCAACGCGTCAGAGAAAAGCGCTGATTGGTTAGTTACAGGACAACGGACGTTCACTTACCTGACCCAGGTGACAGCTGGCGAGTGACAGGTGCGCGGTATATACAGGCGCTGTACACACGGGGGCGCACTACTATTTCTTTATAACGCAATGAATGAATGAAAAACTCTGGGCAGAATATAATAAGAGTGTATTGGTTTAGGCAATGTTCACATTATACACTTGTTTTAGAAGCAACACAAGCTACATATTGTCACGTTTTCAGTTTGACCTTTTAGAGCATTTTAATGCTTTTATGCTCTTTTTTTTAATTATTTTACATACAGTTTTTGCATGTTTTCTTTTTACACATTCTGCATTAACTCCTTGGGGACGGAGCCCATTATAACCCTAAGGATGGGAGCATTTTTTGCACATCTGACCACTGTCACTTTAATCATTAATAACTCTGGGATGCTTTTACTTTTCATTCTGATTCCGAGATTGTTTTTTCGTGACATATTCTACTTTTATGTTAGTGGTAAATTTTTGTCGATACTTGCATCGTTTCTTGGTGAAAAATTCCAAAATTTGATGAAAAAATTGAAAATGTAGCATTTTTCTAACTTTGAAGCTTTCTGCTTGTAAGGAAAATAAACATTTTAAATAAATAATATTTTGATTCACATATACAATATGTCTACTTTATGTTTGCATCATAAAGTTGACATGTTTTTACTTTTGGAAGACACCAGAGGGCTTAAAAGTTCAGAAGCAATTTTCAAATTTTCAGCCTGACCGACCAATGGCAGGGGATAGGAGGGGGTGGCAACATTGCCACCTCGCTCCTATGCTTTAGGCTGGTCGGAGCTGGCTCTGACCCGATTTGCCCGGATCGCAGTTTGAATTGACCTGCGATCTGAATTGACCCCCCCTAGGCATTGCCACGGGATGCCTGCTGATATCTATCAGCAGGCATCCCGGTCCGATCACCGCCCGGCGAGCGGCAGTGATCGGAAATGCCGAGGGCGTATGGATACGCCCTCCATCCTTAAGTGACGGGACGCGAGGGCGTATGCATACGCCCTTCGTCCCCAAGGAGTTAATGTACATCAGGCATTTGTAAGTGGGTTGAAACATTTACACACACAATGCAGTATAAGGGTAGGGTCACACGTGCCGTATTTTGTCGCGTATTTTCTGCATCTGACTTTGCTACCCATTGACTTCATTGGTTAGGAAAATACGCAGCTGCAAATATGCAGCAAAGTACGATACTTGGGACCCTATCCTTAGGCTAGGTTCACATGGTGGAATTTCCACTCAGAAATTCTGCTGTAGCAGAGTCCCATTGATTCAATGGGACTCTGCGGCACTATGCATACGGGGGGGAATTTCCTTGTGCAAAAAAAAGTACACTGCATTTTTACAGCCATGGAAAAAAAAAACTGAGAATTCTCATTGATCTCAGTGAGCAAAAGAAAATGGCCAATTTACACTTCCATAATGGGAAATTTTGTTAAACTCCGTGACTTGCACAGATTGGAGCAATTACTTTTGCACAAACCTAAGGTTTGGGACTTTTGCCAGTCTGCGCCTCTTGGGCTTGGCTTACAGGGGGCGTGCATATCTGAAACGTGTCAATTCCTAGGGTAGGGTCACACATTTTGCTGCTGCACATTTTACTACCCATTAAAGGGGTACTACGGTGGAAATAAAAAATGTAATCAACTGGTGCCAGAAAGTTAAACGGATTTGTAAATTACTTCTACTTAAAAATCTTAATCCTTCCATTACTTAACAGCTGCTGTATAATATAGAGCAGTGGTCTTCAACCTGCGGACCTCCAGATGTTGCAAAACTACAACTCCCAACATGCCTGGACAGCCATCGGCTGTCCGGGCATGCTGGGAGTTGTAGTTTTGAAACATCTGGAGGTCCGCAGGTTGAAGACCACTGATATGGAGGATGTTCTTTTCTTTTTGAATTTCTTTTGTGTCTGTTCACGGCACTCTCTGCTGACACCTTTTGTCCATGTCATGGACAGTTCCTGACATGAACAGAGGTGTCGGCAGAGAGCACTGTGGTCAGACTGGAAAGAAATTCAAAAAGAAATGAACTTCCTCTGCAGCAGCTGATATGTACTTGAAGGATTAAAGGGGTACTTCCCTGGTAAACATGTGTTTTTAAATCAACTGGGGCCAGAAAGTTAAACAGATTTGTAAATTACTTCTATTTAAAAATCTTAATCCATCTAGTACTTATCAGCTTCTATTTGCTCCACAGGAAGTTCATTTCTTTTTTAATTTCCTTTTCAGTCTGACCACAGTGCTCTCTGCTGACATCTCTGTTCATTTTAGGAACTGTCCAGAGTAGGAACAAATCCCCATAGAGAACCTCTCCTGCTCCAGACAGTTCCTAAAATGGACAGAGATGTCAGCAGAGAGCACTGTGGTCAGACTGGAAAGGAAATTTGAAAAGAAAATACGCCCGTCCCCTCAATGCAAGTCTATGGGAGGGGGCGTGATGGCCTCCATGCAATAATGCGGGGGTCCCCAGCGGCGGGACCCCCACGATCAGACATCTTAACCCCTATGCTTTGGATAGGAGATAAGATGTCTAGGGTGGGAGTACCCCTTTAAAGTCAATGGATGGGTAGCAAAATATGCAGCTGATCTTGCTACCCATCGACTTCAATGGGTAGAAAATGCTCAGCAGCAAATACACAGCAAGATACGGCACATGTGACCCTACCCTAGATGTATGTTTGCACTTAATTTGTACAGGCTACTTTTATGGATCCTTGGATGTAGCGGATCTTGGATTTCACAGGCACTTCCTCCAAATACGTGCCAATGTGGTATCCATCAACATACTGGGCTAATACGTTTCCTCACAAATCTTGGCGTTGGCTGTTTGTTGCTGTTATGTGAGTATACTGAAACATAGGTAGAGTGTCCCCTAATGGCCCCTTAGGAATATAGTATGAATAAGCGGAACCCAGAGGGAGCGGAGACGCAGTGATCTGCAGCAGATTACATAGGAAGGGGGTAATCTTAGGTGGGACTGTGCAGTACTGCTCGGGCAGACTACTGCCAATGTATTATATGATCATTCAACATTCAACTAACTTATACAGGCAGCTTTTGAAAGGTCATCGTTTTAGCTCATAGTAGCATCTGTATTATGGCTGCAAGTTTAAACTACATTGCGGTTCCAATTCCCCATGATGTCCTTAGTTCAGGTCATGGCGGGCCAGAACTACATTCATAATAGAAAACACTTTAGAATAAAATGTGGTTGACTTATGGCCATCAGAATGATGGCGAAGGGTGATGACCGGCCCACTAGCTAGCACAATGGTTGGCATTAAGTGAATATTATTAGGTGGTTTGTTAGGAAGTTGAAAGCTATGGAAATAGGAGAAAACAAAAGGACTACAGTGCTATACTATCCTTGCTACAACATAGGCACATCTGTATGAAAGTTTTCCAGACATGTCAAAAGTTTAGATCAAAGTCCTGACCCTCTGTGATGGAGAATTATAAGCCCGCGAAATGCTCCACTACCCAGCAGCTCCATACAACCTTTTCAGTGCAGCTAAAAGGTCAGAATTGAGTGATAGCTGAGGAGTAAGGTGCATGCTGCAGCACACCTCACCCAGCTGTAACTCGGGATTGCAGCTGGTCTTAGGACTGAGACCCAGCGTGATCTAAACTTTTGACATGTCTGGATGAATTTTTTTTTTCAAATAACAATGACAATTTAAGATTTCATAGGAAAAAAAAAAGCTGTGGCTGGTCTCTTCACCCACAGAATACATGCCAGGGCTTTTTATTTTGCCTATGGCATTGTTCTCTAACCTGTGGATCTCCAGCTGTTGCAGAACTGTGTAAATGGGGTTAAAGGGGTACTCTGGCGCTTAGACATCTTATCCCCTATCCAATGGATAGGGAATAAGATGCCTGATCGCGGGAGTTCCGCCGTTGGGGACCCCCATGATCTTGCACGCCGCACCCCGTTTATAATCCGTCCCCGGAGCGTGTTCGCTCCGGGTCTGATTACCGATGACCCCCCCATGTCAGCGATGGCCGCAGATCGCTGGACAATTCAGTCCAGCGAGTGACGTCACGCTCCACCCCTCAATGCAAGCCTATGGGAGGGGGCGTGACAGCTTTCACGCCCCCCTCCCATAGGCTTGCATTGAAGGGGGCGGAGCGTGACATCACATGGGGCGGAGCCTTGACATCACAATGCTCCGGCGCCGTGATCGACAGTAATCTGATCCGGAACGAACACACTCAGTGGACTGATTCTAACGGGGTGCGGCGTGCAAGATCATGGGGGTCCCCAATGGCGGAACTCCCGCGATCAGGCATCTTATCCCCTATCCTTTGGATAGGGGATAAGATGTCTAAGCGCCGGAGTACCCCTTTAATATGAAGGGAACAAAAAGAAAGGAACCAGCCGTGTAAGAAGACATGGAGAACTCTGCAGTCATACACCTTACTGCTGGACACTGAGGCACTTTAGTAATAAAGATAAAGCCATAAAAACAGTATTATTTATATTAAAAAGTGTAGAAAAATCTTTTAATGAGCGGGAATTTAGTTTAGAGCAATACAGCATAAGAATAAATGCTAACACAGCTCTTGTCGGCATGAGAGGTGGTAAAACTATATGGACAAAGAAATTGCCTGCAGTTAAAATTCTGTCTTTAATGCTGGAGCGGCAGCTGGTCTAATAAATATGCAGCATTGTGAGGGCATGTTTGCAGTGCGCAGTTTGTGTGTTTGTTTGGAGTTTTCAGACTCATTAAACAAGCAGCGGCACCATTCTTAATATACTAGGGGTCAGATCCCTTTGGATAATATTCAGATCACTACTGGGGTCTTTAACACTGAAAATGTAGGCTTCTATCTGTAGTTCCTTCACATCTGGATACATACTGTGATCAGGGAACAGAGAATGCCGTGTACATCCATAGGCAGGATTGCCGTATTACAGCTGTAATATATTCATACTATACCTCCCATATGTCTTTGATGAAAAACAGGATCTGAAAGGAAAAAAGTGCGCTATGCTCGATTGTAAGCTGTATACAAAGACTGCTTGTAACACATTATGGTGTCATACAGAAGCATCATGCACAATAGGGCTGGGCAGTATGACCAAATATGTGTATCACGGTATTTTTTAAACTTTTGGCGGATCCACGGTATATAACTGTACTTCCTAGCCCCCCCCCCCCCCCCCCAATATTAATTATCAGCCCACATCCCCATCGGGGTACTACTCACATATGTCACCCCCAAGCGCTGCCCTCCTCGTCCTGTTTGTTGCCGCCGCACTGGCACTCTCCGCTGGCACTCTCTATACTGTGCGGTATCCCTATGCCCGGGCTGCAAAAGGTAAACAAAATAAACTTTTTTTTTTTTAATCAGAAATGTTTTATTTTAGCAATTAAGTCATATACATTAACATATTCCACAAAAATTTACATTATATACCCACCCTCCCCTCCCACCCCCCCAACCCTACCGCCAGAAGAGAGAGAAAAAAATAAAATAAAAAATAATTTATTTAATATTTTCTTCATCCCAGCCTGCCCATATCAGTCTAAGTTTTTTCAATCCTTTCGTAGATCCACCGGCCCTCCATTCTTCATACCTTCGGATTTTTATAACTAACTCGAAAACGCTTGGACCTCTATTGTCCAAGAGCCCTCTAAGGATCACAACCTTGGCTAACATAAATAACCAAGTTAACAATTCGCGTACTTTTCTAAGCTTACTCAAATCACCCAGGATAACTTCTAATGCTGACCACTCCTTCTCTAGATTTAGTTTATTATCAATACTCTGAAAGACTTTACTCCAAAATTCTTTAATCTTTGGGCATAACCATAGCAAGTGGATCAAATTAGCTTCCGCTCTGCCTCACACAGAGCAATCTGCCTCACTCCAGCTCTTCATCTTTTTTAACTGTAGCGGTGAATAGTATAAATGATAAACTATTCTTAGTTGCATAATTTGATATCTCTTATTAACTGAACATTTTTTGACATTCCTCAGTATATTTTATTTTATTTATTGATTTTATTTTATCATTCTACCTCAGAGATAGGACCCACTGCATCCTCCCACTTCATTTTCTTAATTCCCTGAAAGTTGACCGATACGTTCTTAAGTAGAAGCCTATATATGTGTCTTAATTTCCCACCTCCTTCTAAATTCATATAATCTATCACCGTATGGTTGGTTATCTTAAACTTCTCCTTATTGGAGCATCTATATACATCCCCCAGTTGAATATACCAAAATTTATGTTCACTCCGCAAACCAAATTCATTCTTTAGTGTTTCAAATTTTTTGATCTCTCCATCCTGAAAGATCTGTGCAACATATTTAACCCCTTTCTCTTTCCAGAAATCACTCCCTATTCTTTGAAAGTGTACAAAATCTATATTGTCCCATAACACTGTATTCCTTATACTTCCCTCTATTTTACATTTATTTTTAACCTCTTTCCACATTTTCCTAAGTAACCCTATTAGTGAAATGTGCCCCAATTCCTTCAATAAATTCAAAAAAAACTGTCATATTGACCTCTATATTCTTTAAATAATTCTCCCCAAAGTGCTTCACTCCACCCCCGTCTAATATTCTGGAGGTTTTTTGCAAAGAAATATAACCTAAATTCAGGTAAACCCCCTCCACCTTCTCCCTCCAAGTGAACCCACCTTATATATTTCATACGTACCCTACCCATCCCCCATATCAATCTCCCCATCAGGGCTTCTAATCCCCGAAACCATTTTAGTGGAATCCAGCAAGGGGCTGCCCCCAAAACATATAATACCTGAGGGAGAACTACCATTTTGATTAGCCCAATCCTATCTGCAATTGAAAGAGGTAGTTTAACCCATGCGTCTATCTTTTTCCTAAACTTACTCAACAACGGATAAAGATTAAGCTGAGTGAAGAAATCCTTTCTCGGCGCTAATTTAATACCTAAATAATCTAGATTCTCACCTTCTTTCAGGACTTTTACCCCCATGGGACTATTAATATTCCCTGTTATCAAAGGCATTAAAGATGATTTATCCCAATTAATTTTGAGACCAGAGACCCTCCCAAAATCTTCAAAGATCCTGATAGCTATTGGGACGCCTATATATGCATTTTCTAAAAATAGAAGAATGTCGTCTGCATACAAAATTTCTCTTCTGCCCTATTGATCCCGAATCCCCTCAGATCCTCCACTTTTTTTTAACTTTCTTGCCAAAGGCTCCAAAAAAAGGATAAATAACATAGGAGAGAGGGGGCATCCCTGCCTAGTGCCCCGTCCTATGTTCAGGTGGGATGAGAGAGACCCATTTACTGCGACCCCAGCCCTGGGATTCCTATAGAGCAACCTAAAACATCTCTTACATCTCCCCCTCTATACCGAATTTCTCAAGTACCCTCCACAAAAATCTCCACTCCACTCTGTCAAATGCCTTCATAGCATCTAATGACAGAGCGGAGCGGAAGGGATCAGAGCCCAACTGTATATTAACCATTGATCTAACCAGGTTAAAATGAATTGACCGTCCTGGGATGAAACCAGTTTGTTCTACTCCTACAATACTAGAGAGAAGAGGGGACAGTCTTCTGGCCAACAATTTGGCCAAAATCTTAGCATCTGAGTTTATCAAGGATATTGGCCAATAAGATTCTATTTTCCTGCTGTCTTTATCTTTTTTAAGTATTAGCACTATTTTGGTTTCTAGCATCGAGGATGGCAATTCTCCCCCCTTCCGAGCCTCCTCCAAAACTGTGCAGAGGATAGGTAGTAAAACCTCCTTATATTCCCTATATACTGAATTAGGTAGGCCATCCAATCAGAGGTAGAGGGGCAGAGGTAATTGAACATCCCTCTAAGGCTTTCTCCAGTTCTTCTACTGTAATTTGATTATTGAGACTGCCCAGGCTTATCTTATCAACAACTGGAAGATCAATATCTTCCAAGTATGCCTCTATCTCATTATCTGAACTGTATAATTGTTGGTAATACTGTCGAGCAATCCTCTGTAGCTCCTACTGTGAAGTTTGTATAGCCCACTTTTCATCCGTTAAGGCCAAAATGTCACTCCTCTCCCTTTGGGATCTAACTAAATTTGCTAGAAGTTTCCCTGGGTGTGCCCCTTCTACAAAATCCCTCTGTCCTGAAAAGAACATCTTATTTTGTGCTTTTTCAAAATAATACTCTGAGAGCTTCCCTTGTGCTAGTTCAAGCTATTATTTGAACCTAAAATTCTTTTCCAATCTCTCTACCTCATATTTATCCTCAGCCTCTCTAACCTTCTCTCTTAAATCCTGTTCAGCCTTGCCAAATTCCTTCTTTTTCCTTTGAATCTCCCTAATATAAAATCCCCCTTAGTACTGCTTTTATAGTGTCCCATGCTACAGGGTAGGGAGCTGAGTTCTTATTCAGCTCCCAACATTCCCATAGCTCTCTCACAATTCCCTCCTTACCACCTATCAAATTCAACCAGTGTGAATTGAGACTAAACATCCTCTCCCTTTGATTCTCCCGGTCCCCAATTCTGAGCACCATTACCACTGGAGTGGTGTCTGAGATGGTCCTACTTTCGTACTTGAATCCTTCAATATATCGCAACCCCCCTATCATTCTAGAGGACGGAGTCTATTCGTGATGCAGCTTTATGGGAGGCCGAGAAACACGAAAATACCCTCCTCTCAGGATTCATTAAACGCCACGGGTCCCTCCAACCCATCTCTAAGCATGATTTATGGAAGCATAATTGAAGACCTATCCTGACTGGGGTTAAGCACACAATTATAGTCTCCTATCAAATAAAGAGGCAGATGTTCTTACCCTTTGGAGAAAGCAATTAATTCTAGAAGTGGCTGGATGGAGAATGGCGGGGGGACGTAAACAAAGGCCATCAATACTTCCCATTCAAAGAAAACAGCGTGCAAAAAAACATACTGACCCCTTTGATCTATCTTTTTAAACAAAATCTTGACAGGGATAGCTCTATGTATATGCACAGAGACACCTGCTGAATAACTAGATGCCGAAGAGTGAAACTCCAACTGGGCCCATCTTCTAGAAATACCTCTCTCCGATTCCCTAGTGACATGGGATTCAGCCAAACAAACAATTGCTGGGAGATAGTTTTGGACTCTATCAAAAATTGCCACTTTCTTACGTCTCTCTGCCATTCCCCTAACATTCCCAAAAAATACCTTTTAATCTATCACCCATAAGTATAAAAGAAAAGAAAAGAAAAAAAAAAACTTCTGGCGGTCCCAATGCCCCTCCCCCTCCCCACCTCCCCTCCCCTTATGTGACCTGCTAACATTAGCCGGCCTCTATCCTACGTCACCAGCTCCTCCCACCCCTATCCAAAATACCCCCCCCCTGCCGACATCCGGTCCGGATGAACCAAACAAGGTTTCATTGATCCGGCCAGACCAGACGTCAACCAGGGGCATAATATACATAATAATAAATGTTATCCCTTCCTGGTCCATCCAATTCCCTGCCTCAGCACAGTCTAAGAAAAAAATACACTTTATCATTATACATTACTCGTAGTTTAGCAGGGAACAATAATGAAAACTGTACATGTGCTGCCACCAACCGTCTCTTAATTTCTCTAAAGGAGGCCCGCTTAATCTGAGTGGCCCTAGCATAATCTGGGAATATTGCAATCTTCACCCCACTATATAAAAGCTGACCCTTTTCTCGGGCCTTATGAATGATATTGTCCCGATCATTGGAGCTGAGTAATTTAGAGATTATAGTCTTAGGGGGGGACCCGGGCGGGGGCCTCCTAGCCGGAACTCTATGGACACGCTCCAGACCAAAAAGTGGGGTCAGCTCCTGCCTACCCACCAAATCCTGCAACCAGTTAAGACAAAAAGATCTAATGTCCCCCTTCTCCACGTCTTCTGGAAATCCCACCATCCTAATGTTAGATCTTCTTGATCTATCCTCTAGATCCGTTACTTTGATTTTCAACTCCCCCACTTCTTTCCTTAAAAATTTGGTCTCCTCTGATAGAGTAGAAACTTCTTTTTCAACTACTTGAAGTACCTTCTCCATTGCTTTAGTGCAATCTAGAATTTTTTTATTCTCATACCGTATTATCGAAATGTCAGAGACCAAAGACCCAACCTGGCTGTGTAGGTCGGCCAAGGATTGATTACATCTCTGAACTTCTTTCAAAGTCCTCTCTATCTTGGATTTTTTAGCTCCATCCATCTCCTCCTCCCCGCCATCAGATATCTTGTAATACTGCAAAACGGGACCCTGTATTCTCCATTCCATCTTTAGGGGGGAGAGGTCTTATTACTTCTTGTTTTTGTCCACCCCGGAAAAGCTTTTACAAACTTATCAATCTTGCCAGTCCCAGTAGCCCCTTTAGGGGAAACAGATCTTCTTATGTTAAGTTTTGGAGGCATAGTCTCTCCTCCCTCTACCTTGTCTCTTTATAAGTATATATTGTTAGCAACCTGAAGGCAGAGAGAGGTAACAAAGAAAAAAAAAAAGGGCTTGTCATCCCTATGATTGCATAGAGTTGCTTACCTCCAGCACCCTCCTCCCCAGGCATACCTCCGTAATGTCTTATCGTACTTTCAGCAGCATATCCAGGTTCCTTCCAGAAGCCTCCACTTGCAGCTTCAGTGTCTATTATAAGAAGTGGGGGAGTTTTTGACCGGGAATTTTCATTCATTTAAGTCCCCCGTGGGAAAAAGACATGAAGTTCTCTGACTCCCTCCCATCCCCCAGCCACCCCCATCTCAGCCATATCACCTAATACACTGAGAGGGAGAAGGAACCCCGCACCCCTGACGGAGACCCAACCCCAACCATAGGAGGGGTGAGGGGGGAGCCCCCATCAGGAAAAAGGGGGAGGGGGGGGGGGAAGAGCCCTCCACAGTCCTCCCCCCCCCCCCCCCCCCCCCCAGCAAACCAAACCAAATGCAATAGGCCCCCAACCCTCATATTCCTCCCATTCCCCGGAACCCCCGAATGCTCCACTCTAGACCCCCACCTCCTGGGCCGGCGCCGTCCAACCTCCACCAACCCGGCAACGGGCACAGGGGGAGAGGGAAGAGGGGGGGTCTCGCCAAGCCAACTCCATCGCAATGTACCTCCAGGCTCAGCCAGCCGTCAAGCCGCTATCGCGATGATAGTTCTCCAGTGAGCCGGAAAGCGTGCGGGACGCCTTCCCCATGCGTCTCCGCATACAGACAGGAAGCTCCAGTCATGTGGGCAGGTCAGCTGACCGTGGCCGTGCAGCAGCCTATCTAGTCTGGCTGCTGATGTTTCAATAGTTCCAGGAGGGCAGGGGGAGGGGGGAGGAGGAGGGGGGGGACCAGGGAGGGCCAGAGCACAGCCCCCCCCCCCCCCCCCCCACATCGTACCACATCCAGATCCGACCAACCTCTGGGCAGAGCGGCATAATCCCTCGAGGGCCTCCTCAAGCATCCGGCCAAACTCAGCAAGGGGTACCTCCAATCTTCAGGGCGCCATCTCCGACCACCGGCGGCAGCTCACCACGGCTCCGGGAGATCCGGAGCGCTCCTGGACCAGGCCATGCAGGAGGGAGGAGGAGGTAAGAGGAGGAGCCTACTTGCAGCCGCCGCTACGCCACAAGTCCAGAACAAAATAAACTTTAACGCACCTACGTCGGCCTTACGCTGGGGACGGGAACGTTGGACAGCCGTCGGCCTATCACCGGCCGCAGCGATGTTCTGCCTCGGCCGGTAATAGGCTGAGCCCACTGTCATGTAAGACGCCGGCTTCTTACATGACAGTGGGCTCAGCCTATTACCAGCCGAGGCGGAACATCGCTGCGGCCGGTGATAGGCTGACGGCTGTCCGACGTTCCCGTCCCCAGGAAACAAGTGAGGCCGGTACCGGACCAACGGGAGGTGAGTTAGTTTTTTTTTGTTTATTTTTTGCAGCCTGGGCACAGGGATACCGCACAGTATAGAGCAGTGGTCTCCAACCTGCGGACCTCCAGATGTTGCAAAACTACAACTCCCAGCATGCCCAGACAGCCAACGGCTGTCCGGGCATGCTTTGAGTTGTAGTTTTGCTACATCTGGAGGTCCGCAGGTTGGAGACCACTGGTATAGAGTGTCAGCGCCGGCAGCCGCAACAGACAGGACGAGGAGGGCAGTGCATGCGGGTGACATGTGAGTAGTACCCTGATGGGGACAGCGCTGGGCTGGGCTAATAATTGGGGGGGGGGGGGGGAGGGGGGAGGGGGGCAGAACAGCGCTTGCAGGTCACATAGGATTAGTTCCCCGATGTGGGGACAGCACAGTGCTGGGCTGATTAATTCATTCCCGAGGGGGAGGGGCCAAACCGGTATTGCGGTATGGGTTAAAATTCATATCGTGCAGCACCAAAATTTCGGTATTTGGTATGAACCGATATACTGCCCAGCGCTAATGCACAGTCATACCAACGTTTAAATTGCCAAAATCCTGAATTTAAGCTCAGCACTTGGTAATGCCCAAAAAACACCAGGTGTGACTCCATAGCACCCACTGTTGGAGTTCACATAAAACTCGCCGCTTGTATAGTTCAGATTGCTGAAATGTCCTGCCAAAGTCAGACTACGGTTCTATATTAGGGAACTTAAAGGGGTATTCCAGGAAAAAATCATGCACTAACTGTCAGTGATCATAAAGCCATCCAGTCTTGAAACAGCTCCTCAAACTTTTTCTTAATACTTTCTGAACATCTACAGTATTTCTCAGAATGTTGAAGATTTACATAGGACTGCAGGTGCACTAGTGAGGGAGCCTGATGGAGATGTCACATTCTGCTACATTCTGCCTACTAGCTCAGATCCTTCCACCAAGCCGACATGGTAATGGCCCCATCATATTCATAGAACATTAATAGGGTTAAATGACACCCTATCGTGGATGCTGCTGGGTCATGTACACACAAGGGGGGAGATTTATCAAAACCTGTGCAGAGGAAAACTTGCCCAGTGGCTCATACCAACCAATCAGCTTGCTGCTTTCATTTTTATGAAGGCCTGTGAAAAATGAAAGAAGCAATCTGATTGGTTGCTATGGGCAACTGGGCAAGTTTTCCTCTGCACAGGTTTTGATAAATCTTCTCCAAGGTGATTAGGGAAAATAAGACCACCACAGACTTGTCGAGATTCCCAAAATAAATCAACTTCAGCAAGATAAGCAGTCTAACAAAGGAGACAATGGGGAGGATGAGCTGATGGGGAAGGAAGGGAGACATTCTTGCGCAAGGCACGCTGGCATGTCAGTGCTATCAGAAGACCTTGCTGTTGCTCTTAAAGGGGTACTCCGGCGCTTAGACATCTTATCCACTATCCAAAGGATAGGGGATAAGATGCCCGATCGCAGGGGTCCCGCCATTGGGGACCCCCGTGATCTTGCACGCAGCACCCCAGTTAAAATCTCCGGGTCTGATTACCGGCGACCACAGGGCCGGCGGTGTGTGACGTCACGCATCCGCCCCCATTTGACGTCACGCTCCGTCCCTCAATGCAAGCCTATGGGAGAGGGCGTGACAGCTGTGGCCCTGATTTTACTAATGTGCAGCATAGTCCCAGAGCAGGGAGGCATCCACGACCACAAGTCCTGGTGCGACCCTGGTAATCATAAATAACAGTCAAACAGGACCAGCACAGAACCAAGGCAACATTCAAATCTAGCTTGAGAGAGGGCCCCCTTTTACATCAGAGGCCCATGGGCTACCGCCCCTTCAGCCCATTGAGTTAATCCGGCCCTGACTGGCTTCCTTCACATATTGCTCATCTCCATCCAGCTGTATCCATGAACCTGTTATGAACTCAGTAAATGCCAATTTACTGCTTCGTCACCGGACTTCAATCATGTAGAGCATCTGTGGAATGTGGTAGAGCAGGAGCTTTGCATTTTGAATGTACAGAAGAAAAAATGCTGTCCGGGCATGCTGGGAGTTGACATTTTGCAACATCTGGAGGGCCACAGTTTGAGACCACTGATCTAGAGCATCTATTTTTCTGACATTAGTTACATTAATATAAAGGAAAACTTGTATGCAAGAGCATACAAAATAATGCTAGTGTGAACAGTCATGCACAGTGTAAAGCACCTTGGCATTGGACTCAGTGGAACACTGTTCAGAGAACTCTAGTGCCCCTAGGGGGTGGAGTCAATAAGTAGCCATAAAAATAACACAGCTGTTTTTATGGTCAAAAGCTATTAGTCCTGCACCCCCTTAACACATGACTCTGATGAGCATTCATGTCTTCATACTGGAGAGGGGATAAGCCACTGACATACAGCTTTGGAGCCAGTTAAAGAGGACCTGTGGCCTCCCAAAACATCTGACTTTTGAATACCCAATGAAAGCGTATGAGGCCCTGTGTCTAGGGGTGTTCTTATTTTCTGAATTTGCCTGCTCACTCCCAAGATATTAGGGGTTTTGTACCCCATTTGACTGTCAGTGAATCTGTCAGATGGGTGTATTCTTCATTACACTACTGTATGCTGGTGCTGCAGTGAGGATCTGTGATTTACATATAGGTTGTGCTGGAGTCGGCTGTCTGATCCTAGGCACCAAGATGATATGTAATGACCACCAAGCCACCAGATTAACCCCTTAAATGGGCACTGTCACCAACTTTTTTTTTGATATGTTGTAGTACATATGTACTACAACATATCTATAGTTTCATTTTTTTAAATTTTTTATTAACATGGTGTAATTTACATTTGAAAACTGGCCACTAGGGGTCTCCCTCCTAGTGGCCGGCTGCAGCCTGGCGTGACGTCACGCCTGAAAAAGGACTGATTTTGGCCTGGCAATCAGTCCTTTTTCATTTAGGCTGCTCTCGCTCCCTGCCTGTCAATCAGACAGGAGGGAGCGAGCGCATTGGCTCCCCGGCCACTGGCTGGGAGGTCACTCCCGCACGTGTCGTCGCCGCCGCTGCCGGACTCTGCAGTATCTGTAAGTAAGAGGGAACTGGGTATGCAGGCGGGGGTTTGTGATGGAGGGAACGGGGTATGCGGGCGGGCGGGGGGGTTGTGATGGAGGGAACGGGGTATGGGGAGGGGGCTTTGACGTAGAGGGAACGGCTAGGGTCGTAGCACCGCATGGCAATAATTTATAGTTTATCTACACAGGGTGCCTCAAGCTGTTTCACTACTACAACTCCCAGCATGCCCTGACAGCCTATAGATGTCAGGGCAAGCTGGGAGTTGTAGTGGTGAAACAGCTGGAGGCACCCTGTGTAGATAAACTAAGGGCGGAACTGTTGTCCCCAGCAGGCATCAGTGACGTGGTAGACAAAAAGTGACCAGGCAGACAAAAAGTTATTTTTAATATAGTAAAAAGAAAAATGAAAAGCAGGGAGGAGGTTAGGGATAGATTGGCAATAGGCAGGGATAGATTGGCAATAGGCAGGGACAGAAAAAAAAATAGGATGGTGGGAGCTACTCTTTAAGGACTCTGCCCATTTTCACTTTAATGATGCAGGCAAATTTATTTTTGCGTTTTTGTCTCCTCGCCTTCTAAAATTCATAACTTTTATATTTCCATTCCCAGACCCAAATGAGGGCTTGTTTTTTGCGTGACCAGTTTTACTTTGTAATGACATCACTCATTTTACCCTAAAATGTATTGTAAACCCCAAAAAATAATTTTTTTGGTAAGGAAATTTAACTTTATTTTTCTATATTCAGGGATTTGTGAGGGCTAATTTTTTGTGCCATGGTCTGTAGTTTGTTTTGGAACCAGATTTGCATATATGTAACTTTTTGATCACTTTTAATAAAAAAAAAAAAAATTGCAGTTTGATGTGACAAAAAAAGCAGACATTTTTGCCTTTTTTTTTTTTTTTTTTTTTTAACGTTTATGGCGTTCGCCGTAGGGGGATCATTAACATTAGATTTTTATAGTTCGGACATTTACACACGCAACAATACCAAATATGTTTTTTTAAGCTTTTAAATATTAATATGGGGAAAAAGGGTGATTAAAAACTTTATTAGGGAGGGGATTTATACATTTTTTTTTTTTTAAACTTTAGTTTACATTTATATTACACTTTTTTTTGGTCTCCATAGGGGACTATTTATAGCAATCATTAGATTACTAATACTGTTCAGTGCTATGCATAGGGCATAGCACTGATCAGTATTAACAGTAATCTTCTGCTCTGGTCTGCTGGAAGGCCCCGGGATACGGACGGAGGCAGGTGAGGGGACCTCCGTCCGCCATCTTGGCTGATCTGATCCCTGCAGCAGTGCCACAGGTGATCAGAACAGCCATTATTAATGCTGCACTGCCGCAGATGCCGTGATCTGTATTGATCACGGCACATGAGGGGTTAATGGAAGACATCAGCGCGATCACTGATGTCCGCCAATACCTGTGGATCCGCGGCTGCTGGCAGCCACCGGAAATGAAGCAAATGTACGGCGCTGTGTGCTAAGAGGTGCTATGCAGTGCTGTACATTTATGACGCACGTCCTTAAGGGGTTAAATGAGCCAAAATTTTAAAGAAAGCCCTTCTTATTAAATTTGGCACATTTATGGCTGTCCATATTCAAAACTAAAACCTTAACTAAACCAAAACTAAAAACCGATATAAACAGTTATAAATTGGCAAATATTTTCACTCAAATTTTCTACGATATCTGATGCACATTATAGTAAATGTGCCTGACTTTTTGAGGCTAAGCACTGCCTAAGAGTGACAAAAGAAAGAAAAAAGTGTGCACAAAAAAATTGTGACTTATTTACATCTGAAAATTTCTCCCTATGTGCATTCAGCCTTAGACCTTGTTCACACGACGGAATGTCCACCCGGAAAATTTTGCAGACAGTGGGTGCCAGCAGAACATGCCAGCGCTAAGACTGCTCAGAAATGCTCCATCTCCATAGATGACACTGCATTTCTGAGTAGATTTCACAGAAAGAATAAACAAGTCTATTCTTTCAACGGATTCCAGAATCGGGATTCCGCCAAGTGCACAATGTAGCAGAATCCTATTGAAATCAGCAGCAGAATTTCCGAGCTGATTATTCCTATAGAATTCCGCATGGAAATTCTGCAGCGTTAACATAGCCTAAGGGTCTGTGCACACAGCAGAATTTCCGCTTGCGGAATTTCACCTCAAATTAAAGCCCATAGACAAGCTGAAATTCTGCCATGTGAATAGACAGTTCTGGGGGGAACCCTGATCACAAAGCATGGGCCATGAAAAGTTTTGAGAGAGTTGCTTGTAAGGTATGTGTCCCAAGTGCTGAGTGCCAGGGAGGTGCCAGCTAATGGCTCTTAGGGACAACAATATTTCATTTACAGAGCTAGGAGAAAGGATCTTTGGGAAGGGCAGTGTCATGACCAAGGGTGGACAGGGAGAGTGAGCCCTAAGCAGTCCCTAGAAACACTCTCCCTGCCTACTTGCCTATCCGCCCTAAACGGCAGATCGACGACTTGGAGCCGGGCCCTCCCTGCGCAAAAGTGCAATGAGCGTAAAGGTACACAAATAATACTGTACGTAGTCGGAGACAGGTCAGAAACGAAACAGGAATACAACCGAACAACCAGATAAACCAAACAGGATATAAATATACAAACAGGGCAAGATATAGCGTACTAACATACAGTTCAGAAACCGGAATCAAGATAAACGGCAGATATGAATAAATGAACAAGACTAGATATGGAATAAGTGTACAGCAGAAACCAGGAGATGCAGGGGATGAACAGATGAAATTAATATAAAACACTAAACAGGTCAGGAAACATAGAACACAATTCACACTGGACACTGAACAAAGAACAAACTAGGCTTCTCACTCCAAACATAGATGGACATCAATACCAAAGCCAAATAGACTACTAGCCTGCAGGCACACTCCACCATGTGATCAAGATACTGGCCTAAAAGGAAACAGAAATGTAATACACAGAACAATAGACTGAGAACAGATCAAAATAACAAACAGGAAAATTATAAAACCAAACTCCATAACATGGAGGAATACAGGTCAGGACTCTAAACAGGAATACTAAATACAGAGCATGGGTACAAGCAAGACTCACAATGTGAACACAGGCTAAGATATAACAAGGTACTAAAAGCCTCCAGATGTACATAAAACCAAGCAGACTAAAATCAAAAGCACAGAAAACAGTTCATACATAATAAACAAAGTCTGAACACGGCCTAAAATGGAAAAATTACATTACAGGCAGGCTGGTTTCAGTTCTGCCCTCAGATGATCCCATTGAACCTCTGGGATGTGTTGAATGCTACTGAAGCCTTATCACCCAACTTAAATGACTTCCTTCACTAATAATTATTTGGGTGAATATTTGCAAGTTTCTTCAGCCATGTTCAAAGCTCTAGTATAAAATTCTAGGGGGGAGGGGGGATATTAATTCCCATTGTTTGTGAAATAAGATGTGATGTCCTGGTGTTTATATAATTTTAGTCATGTTCTGTATTATATTCATAGCTTTTATTTTTCACTCCGTCCCCCTTCCCACCCCCAATTATGTTTCTGTTCATATTACTGAATTCTCTCAGTGTGACTGCATCTAATACCTAATTTCTTACCTTTGACTGGGAAAGTGTGTCTGTTTTGTTCTCTGATACATGCTGTAAACAATAAAACACATGCTGTTCCTACAAGACAAAACCTGGCTGCTACAATGGCGATCGCCTCCGACTCAGCAGGCTGTAAATTTCTCTTACAGTCTAACAAAGTGGAAAATACAGCGGAGCAATAACTCATTTCTCAGGGTTTGTCAGTCAATGTCTTCTAAAACAATGTCTATATAGAGATGGAATCCTCATAACACAGTAAAGTACATTTCCTGCAATTTTTATGGCTTCTAGAGTTCTACGGAATAGAAATTGTTTGCAGCCTCTCGAGCCCCTGCAGCTGCCTTATGTTCGACAAGTACATTATTATCAATTGCCTAATATCCATCTATTACCAAAATCACTATTTGTAGGGACATTTTGGCAGTAGAGGAAAACAGAAGAGTTAGCAAAATTACATTGAATTTACTATAATTAACCTCTTCAGGACATAGGGCATATGGATACGCCCTGCATCCCGAGTCCTTAAGGACCGAGGGCGTATCCATACGCCCGTGGGAATTCCGGCCCCCACCGCTAGCCGGTTGGGGACCGGAGCCGGATGCCTGCTGAAATCGTTCAGCAGGCATCCCGGCATATCGCCCAGGGGGGTCATTATGCCCCCCCATGTCGGCGATCGCCGCAGATCGCTGGATAATTCAGTCCAGCGATCTGCGGCGATTCCGGGTCAATCGGGTCTCCAGTGACCCGGTGACCCGGAATTACTGGCTGTTCAGCCAGAGCCTGCAGGAGTGAGGTGGCACTGGTGCCACCTCACGATCGCCCTGATTCGTCGGCCGGATTACCGGCCGACCAATCAGGGCGCCTGCTGCGGGTGTCACTCCCGCACCCGCTCCGCCCCTCTTCCGGAGGACGTGAGCGGGTGCGGGACGTGCACCCCGGGTGCTGGGGACCCCGATCCCCGGCGCCCCCCCCCGTTGGGATCGGGGCCCCAGGAGCAGCTGCGGCGGCGGGACTGACCTGCAGCGTCTGGATCGTTGGAGGTGAGTGACAGCCTCCTGCTGTTGCTTAGCAACAGCTCCCAGCATGCAAAAAGGGCATGCTGGGAGCTGTAGTTATGCAACAGCAGGAGGCAGACCACCACAACTCCCAGCATTCCCTTATGGGCATGCTGGGACTTATGGTTTTGCAACAGCTGGAGGCACATTTTTTCTATGGAAAAGTGTACCTTCAGCTGTTGTATAACTACAACTCCCAGCTTGCACAAACAGCTAAAGTGCATGCTGGGAGCTGTAGTGGTGCATCTGCTGGTTGCATAACTACAACTCCCAGCATGCCCGTTGGCTGTCGGTGACTGCTGAGAGTTGAAGTTTTGCAACAGCTGAAGGCACACTGGTTGTGAAAGAGTTTTTTTTTACCTAACTCAGTGTTTCACGACCGGTGTGCCTCCAGCTGTTGCAAACTACAACTCTCAGCAGTCACCGTACACCATGCACCGTACATGCTGGGAGTTGTAGTTTTGCAACAGCTGGAGGCACACTGGTTGTGAAACACTGAGTTAGGTCACAAACTCAGTGATACATAACCAGTGTGCCTACAGTTGTTGCAAGACTACAACTCTCAGCAGTCACCGACAGCCAACGGGCATGCTGGGAGTTGTAGTTATGCAACAGCTGGATGTCCCCCCCCCAATGTGAACGTACAGGGTACACTCACATGGGCAGAGGATTACAGTAAGTATCTGGCTGCAAGTTTGAGCCGCTGCAAACTTTCTGCTGCAGCTCAAACTGCCAGCGAGAAACTACTGTGAACCCCCCGCCTGTGCGACTGTACCCTAAAAACACTACACTACCACAAAAAATTTAATAGAAAGTAAAAAACAACTCCCAGTATTGTCGTACAGCCGTTGACTGTCCAGGCATGCTGGGAGTTTTGCAACAGCTGGAGGCACCCTGTTTGGGAATCACTGGCGTAGAATTCCCCTATGTCCACCCCTAATTCAGGCCTCAAATGCGCATGGCGCTCTCACTTGGAGCCCTGTCGTATTTCAAGGCAACAGTTTAGGGTCACATATGGGGTATCGCCGTACTCGGGAGAATTTGTGTTACAAATTTTGGGGGGTATTTTCTGCTTTTACCCTTTTTAAAAATGTTAAATTTTTGGGAAAACAAGCATTTTAGGTAAAACTAATTTTTTTTAATTTTACATATGCAAAAGTCGTGAAACACCTGTGGGGTATAAAGGTTCACTTCACCCCTTGTTACGTTCCCCGAGGGGTCTAGTTTCCAAAATATAATGCCATGTGGTTTTTTTTTTTTTGCTGTCCTGGCACCATAGGGGCTTCCTAAATGCGGCATGCCCCCAGAGAAAAATTTGCTTTCAAAAAGCCAAATGTGATTCCTTCTCTTCCGAGACCTGTAGTGCACCAGCAGAGCACTTTTCACCCCCATATGGGGTGTTTTCTGAATCAGGAGAAATTGGGCTTTAAATTTTTAGGGGTATTTTCTGCTATTACCCTTTTTAAAAATTAAAAATTTTTGGGAAAACAAGCATTTTAGGTAAAATTATTGTTTTTTTTTTTTTTTTACATTTGCAAAAGTCGTGAAACACCTGTGGGGTATTAAGGTTCACTTTATCCCATGTTACATTCCCCGAGGGGTCTAGTTTCCAAAATGGTATGCCATGTGTTTTTTTTTTTTGCTGATCTGGCACCATAAGGGCTTCCTAAATGCAACATGCCCCCCAAAAACCATTTCAGAAAAACGTACTCTCCAAAATCCCCTTGTCGCTCCTTCGCTTCTGAGCCCTTTACTGCGCCCGCCGAACACTTTACATAGACATATGAGGTATGTCCTTACTCGAGGGAAATTGGGCTACAAATACAAGTAAAAATGTTGTCCTTTTACCCCTTGTAAAAATTCAAAAATTGGGTCTACAAGAACATGTGAGTGTAAAAAATGAAGATTGTGAATTTTCTCCTTCACTTTGCTGCTATTCGTGTGAAACACCTAAAGGGTTAAAACACTTACTGAATGTCATTTTGAATACTTTGGGGGTGCAGTTTTTATAATGGGGTCATTTATGGGGTATTTCTAATATGAAGACCCTTCAAATCCACTTCAAACCTGAACTGGTCCCTGAAAAATACTGAGTTTGAAAATTTTGTGAAAAATCGGAAAATTGCTGCTGACCGTTGAAGCCTCTGGAGTCTTCCAAAAGTAAAAACTCATAAATTTTATGATGCAAACATAAAGTAGACATATTGTATATGTGAACCCAAAAAAATGTATTCGTAATATCCATTTTCCTTACAAGCAGAAAGCTTCAAAGTTAGAAAAATGCTAAATGTTCAAATTTTTCATCAAATTTACGGATTTTTCACCAAGAAAGGATGCATGTATCGACAAAAATTTACCACTATGTTAAAGTAGAATATGTCACGAAAAAACAATCTCGGAATCAGAATGATAACTAAAAGCATTCCAGAGTTATTAATGTTTAAAGTGACAGTGGTCAGATGTGCAAAAAACGCTCCGGTCCTTAAGGCCAAAATGGGCTCCGTCCTGAAGGGGTTAAAGGGGTTATCCACCATAAGGTGATTTTAGTACATACCTGGCAGGCAGTAATGATCATGCTTAGGAAGGATCTGCGCTTGTCTTCGGGCTAAATGGCTATGTTGTGAGATTACCATAACACTGTGGCTAGATTTTGTGAACTGCTATTTCCTGTTTGACTTTTTTCTTTTTTCGAATACAAATCCCCCAATTCCATTTTCCTCCCTCCCACACATCAGCCACCCCACCCATTGAAACATAAATGAGCTGCATCCATTCAAAAGACCTGTGGTTTTCAATCAGGGTGCCTACAGCTGTTGCATTAGTTGCAGATTGAGCTTTCTCCCACCAAGCGATCCCTCCACCCATTGAAGCAGACAGGCTCCCTGTCATCAGCTGACTAGTGAGTCAGGTCTCTGCCGCATTGCAAGCTGGGAAAAATCTGAGACAACAGTCATTTTGTATGCTGTTACAAATAAATATTGGAGGTGAAAATCACATAAGAATTGTAAGAAAACCATCACACACAGGTACAGACACTATATTATGAACTACACTAACTTTACAGCCCCTGTAGCGTAGTCAAATAAAAAAAATTCCTGGAATACCCCTTTAAATGTATTTTGTGGTGTGGAGGGGCTTTTGCCGACACTGTGTCTTTTTTGATTTGTTAATGCCAAAAGGGTGTCCACGTTCATGGTTCTGGTCTTTTAAAGGGCCAGTGCATTCTTCCCCGGTCAGTAATTTTTCATGGTCACCTCTGCCCTCGTGTCCTTGTGTTTCCTTAGTGTCCATTTGTAGAGTATCTGATCCTTTTTTATTTCACCTGCGCCTACTGCTTAGAAGAGTTGTTGTTACCCATAGACACATTTAATTCACAATAATAGTGCCTACAGTTTACTAACTTGTGGCAAGGATGGCATCCTATGCTAATACCGTGTTTAAAGGCACTGAATATACTTTTACCAATGTTTGTTTATGGCGACCGCAAGTCTTCATGTTGGATCCTATGCACCTGTTGTAATAGGTATTGCTAAATTTCCTGAAGTTAATCATTAGAGTTATACACATAATTTGGCCTTATAGCATACTTTCCTGTGTTCGCACAGTACATATATATTTTGTATTCTTCACAACTCACACCTAAATTCTGCTGGTTCCTTCTTGAAATCGGTATGTGTGATGGTTGTTCATGCGGTCATGATTTGTTTTTTGAAGGTATGGAGCTGTACTATTTCTATACTGCAGCAGCCATATACAATTGATATGGCTGCTGCACCAAAATTTTGGCTCCAACTGTGCATTAATTGTGGCACATACACTAAAGACACAATTAGTATGCATAGTGCACATAAAGAACAGTACATGTGCCTTGCTTGATAAGGGGAATATGGCTTATAAGAAAATGGTGTAGCTTCACTGGAAAGAGTGTGTGGCATAAAATGTATTGCTGGGCTCCAAAAATGCACCAAAATATGGGCATATAATTTTGGCTTAGAGAAAATCTGTCATCATTATCACCCGCACTACCTACAATGTCCTGAATGGTCCAGCTGTTATCGCTTTTTTCTTTTTATGTAAATTAGGTCCCTCAGGCACGTGCAGAGCTAGGAACGGAGCTCCGGTCACCCCATGTGATCTTCTGTCGGTCAGGTGCCTGCCCGACTCATCAATATGCATGGCTTCCCTCCCTGCTCTCATGGCAGGTTTTCGCCACGGCACATGTGCTGATTCCAGAGTACACCCAGAAGCGGTGTCAGTTTCAGCCTCATTTTTGCGGCCAGCAGTGAAGTGTGAGGATGCACGAAGGCATGAAGGTGAATGAGCCTAAAACTGATGCCACTTCCAGGTGTACTGTACAGGGAGGCCATGCATATTGATTAGCCGGGCGGAGCACCCGCCCGGCAGAAGATCACGTGGGGTGACCGGAGCTCTGGTCCTAGCTCCACCCCTGCCTGAGGGACTTCATTTACATAAAATGTAAAACAGCGATAATGCTGCAATGGCTGGACCATTCAGGGCATTGTAAGTATCATTTTGATCAGTATCACCTGCACTAAAAGCCTGTACAACAGGTTATTGCAGGTGATACTGATAACATATTTTCTTTAAAGTACAACGAAACCTAGACTAGGCAGTGTAAAGATATGCAGGATTTTTTGAACAGTCTGTACAGCTGTGTTAAATCTAGCACATTTGTAGTCTGCTTAGTCTAAGGGCAAACATTTACAACACAACCCCCTCCATTCATGTCTAGATATGGAGCAGACGTGACAGCTGTAGTTGCCCATCATCCGACATGGAGAGTTCTCTCCATCCACTGCATTAATGAGGTGCCGCACCTTTGGATAGGGGATAAGATGTCTAGGGGCGGAATAACCCTTTAAATGACAACTGTCCATTGGAAAAACTTTGGAAATGTCCAGTTTGGATCGGAGAGGTCTGAGTGTTCAGACCTTTACTGATCAGGAGAATGAGTCGGGAGAAGTTTGCGCTCAGTGCTGGTGGCCAGATGCATCTGAGCAGAGCTCCAACTTGCTGGGCACTTTATGGAGGCTTAATTACCTGATATAAGGAGACATTGGCGCAAAAAGCATCCCAAAAGCTGCCCGATACCACCGACGAGTGATCCTGTAATCACCGACTTCATCCGCTCTCAGCTCTGGTAAGCAAGTCGGGGCCTACTGTAGCACGTACACAGATAGGGCCTGCGATAGCAGTGATGACATCACTATCTGCTCCCCCTGCTTTCCTGTATAACGTGGTCTCCACCGCTGGCTGCCGTCGCCTCTCAAGGTCCTGCCTTCAGCTCACCTGTCTCTGGGCGCATCTATACAGCATACTACTGCACAGACATTACAGCAACCTCCCCCAATAGAGAGCTCTCATGATGGGGAACGAGCTGTAACATCTTCCCCTGACCCATCTTCTGAAGCACCACAAGACCTGATGCAAGTTCTTTCAGCTGTTTTTAATAATGTTTTTGGTAATCTCCCTACTACTACTTCTCTAGTGGCTATGGACAGAGCTCACAGGGCACTACACTCTAAAAGTTCAGATCCATGATTTCCAAGAGATGTAATTTGTAGGTTGCACTATTACACTCAGAAAGAATTACAATTGTTCCCGGACCTCTCCTTACGAACTCTGCATCAGCGAGCATCATTAAAACCACTTCTTTACAGTTTTACAGGCTAAATGGATCCCTTATAGGTGGGGCTTTCCCTTATCACTCTCTGTAAGAAAAGGAGATTCTACTATTGTGCTCAGATCACCGAAGGACCTGCCTTCATTTTTACAAGCTCTGAACCTATCTCCTATTGCTCTACCAGATTGAGACTCTTTTTTTTTTTTTTTTTTTTTTTTTTTTTTCATAAAGGTTTGCTCTGGGACTCAGTAGCCATGACACCTAGTCAGAGACTTTCTTCAATGCATCAAACGGCTACCACTGAGGGGCCCTCAGCTCTTCCACAGTGATCTTTTAAGTCTTCACGTCGTCATTGATTATGTGGACTCTCCTTTTTCACGTGCGAACTGATGTTACAGATATGTTTCGTTATAAAAATTTTGGGAGGATCTGATTTGTAGATGATTATTGCTATGTTTTATTCGGGCTAGCCGACATGTTAATTTCTCTTCAACTGTCAGGTTATTTTTTTAAATTATTCTCTATTACTCATTTTGTGTATTGCCCCTTTATTTTTATTGGGCAGTTTTTTACTCCCTCTTTTTATATGGGGTTTGATATCTACCCAATTATATAGTACTTATGTGCCTATCCATGCCATGATTGACTTTTTCTTTTCTGATATGACTATTTTTATGGTTATTATTATGTTGTATTGTGTTCCGACCACTGCTGCCTTCCTTATTCCCCCAGATAGGGTTAGTCAGTTTAGAATATGCTGTGTGACAGGCAGATTTAGATATCAAGCAACTCTCCATATTTTAGGTTGCTGTTTTTGTTCTCTGTCTTTCTTTTGTCTTATTCCCAGGCAATTTTCCCATATTTTTTTTTTTTTTTGTGCACTTTGTGTTTCAGGCACGCTAATTACTCATTTCGCCTCTCTTCTTGGGAACTTGTACCCTTTTGTATGCACCTCTATTTTATATGGGATAATGGCTGATATCACTGTCTCGACTTTGAATGTTCAGGGGTTCAATATCCCTGAGAAGAGAGCGAAAATGATTTATTCTTTTCACAAGCTCAAGACCCATTTTAAGACTGGACATACCCAGACTTTTACAAACAGTTTTTTCCCTGTGTGAGCGTAAGGGAGTGTCTATTAGTTTAGGAGTAAGGGAGTGTCTATTAGTTTTCACATCCGTCCCTGTTAAGGTATTATCCACCTTGGCAGATACAACTGCCTGTTTTCTTTTTGTAAATTGTGAACTGGCTGGCTAACCTATATACGCACCCAATAGGGACCAAACTTATTTTCTTCTTTCTACTCTTGACTCTTTGATTTCTTTGAAAGACTGGTTGCATTCTTTCTCTGGTGACCTCAATGTACCTCTTCATCCTGATGTGGATACTTCTTCTGGTCTTTCCTCCTTGTCTAGATGCTGTCTCTCTAATACGTAAATTACATCTCTTACAGTTCATAGATTCTTGGAGAATTCTTTATCCCCAATCTAGAGACTACACTTTTTATTCAAATCCTCAACGCTCATACAGTCGTATATACTATTTTTTGCCCTCCTCCCATATATAGTACATGTATCTATAGGCTCTATCCTATACTCTGACCATGCCCATGTGTCTCTATGTTTTACTATTTCATGTCTGCAGAAACCCTCGTACACTTGGAAATTAAATTAAACATTACTGGCTGACCCTCTTTGTCTCTCTGATCTCTGTACCTCTGTTCAGCATTTTCAAACGGACCACGCTACTGAGGATACCTCACCCGCCATGAAGTGGGAAGCTCTCAAATGCGTGCTTCGTGGGGTCCCAATGAAGCATGGATCCAGACTCAAAAAGGTGTCAGCCGCTTAGCTTTTCTCCCTGCTGGAAGTCTTACATAATTTAGAAACTTAGCATACGACATCACTGCAGGAGGGAACCCTTAGAGAAATTCAGTGCACCAGATCTGAAATGAAACAATTGATCGACTCCAAGTGGAAGAGGTATTGTCAGATATGCAGTAATTCATTTCATGAATGGGGCAATAAGCTGGGTAAATATTTAGCTAGAGCTTTGAGAGACAAAAGAGGGTCTTCCTTTATTTCTTCTATAAAAATGCTATCAGGTTCTATTTCCCATTATACGAAGGATATCTCTGCTACTTTCCATGATTTTTATTCTTCTCTTTATCAACTTCCCTCTTCATAATCTCCTCCCTCTTCTTCTTCTTCTTTTTCTTCATCTCTTCTTCTTCAATATATTACCGCAACTGCTCTTCCAACTCTTCCCCCAGATGTTTTATCTTCTTTAGAAGATCCTTTCATGATGGAAGAACTGGAATTAGGTATATCTTCACTCCCAACAGGTAAGAGCCCAGGCCCCGATGGCTATTCAGCCAAATTCTATAAGGTTTTACAGACAGAATTTTAACAGCATTTCTTAATTTCCCCAATCTTTTTTAGGGGCACACATTGTTGTTTTGCCAAAAGAAGGCAAGGATCCTCATTTATGTCCTAGCGATTGCCCTATTTCACTAATCAACACTGATGCAAAGCTTTTTGCCAAACTAATAGCTAACTGTATCTCCCCTCACCTGGTATCCCTGATCAAGTGGGCTTTGTGCCTGATAGGGAAGCATGTGATAACACACTTCACGCCTTCTCTTCTATTGCTAATGCTCACCATAACCTTGAACAATTAATGTTACTTTCTTTAGATGCCGAGAAGGCCTTTGATCGGGTGGATTGGGGATTTCTGGAGGCTACTTTGGCTCAAATTGGATTGGGTAAGATTATGCGGGATAGGATTTTGGCCTTATACACTAACCCATGAGTGCAAATTAGAATAAATTGATCCTTGTCTCCTCGGGTGCAAACTCACAATGGGATGTGACAGGGTTGCCCTGTATCCCCTACCTTATATGTTTTATGTATGGCACATCTATTAAATGCTATTTGTTCCAATCCTGATATTAAGGGCCTCACTTTGCCTACTGGAGATCATAAATGCTCCACATTTGTGGATGATTTATTGATCTACCTATCCTCTCCTCACACTTCTTTACCTGCTCTTCTATCTTCTATAATGGACTATTTCCTTTTTAGTAACTATAAAATTAATATGTCTAAAAGTGTGGCCCTTAATGTAGGATTATCTCTCCCTGAATTAAATAGAATACGAGCCAATTTCTTATTCTCTTGGGCCCCTCATTGTATTAAATATTTGGGGGTCCAGGTCCCATCTAACCCAACGGATATTTATCCCTTGAATTATCCAGCTTTATTGGGGTTGATACGCTCTGATTTGCTAAAATGGGAAAAGAAGGACTTTTCCTGGATTGGTAGGATAAATATTCTTAAAATGAACATCTTTCCCAGACTTTATCTATTTCAGACTTTGTCTGTATTTCTTCCTCACTCCTTTTTTTCCCTTCTCTTAATAAGCTCTTTTCTTCTTTTGTTTGCTCCCATGAACCTCGTATAGCGTGGTTGATTATGATAAAACAAAATTAGATGGTGGTCGTGGCCTGCCAGATTGTCAATTTTATTACTTGGCCTCAGTATTAGCCAGGGTATTGATGGTTTTCATTCCTATAACACAAAGCCCTGGGTGCTGTTAGTCTCTAAATTTAAGGTCCTCTTTTACTGCATTGCCCTGGCTGTCTTTCTTTCCTTCCAAGTATACTCTTATCTCAACCCCCCTTGGCCTATTCTTTGAGGACAGTACAAGGGGGATTGAGACAGGATATATTTAACTTCCTCTCCACTGCTCCCCAAAAATGGCCCTTTGACTCCTTTAACAGGTAATCTTCAATTTACACCAGGACTAAGATCCCCTACAATTCTTAATATCTCTACCCTTACCCCTCTTCCCATACATTATAAGCTTCAAGGGACTAGCCTTAAACCATTAGTGGATTTAATTCCCACTACTTTGCACACGAGCAAGTTATTATTGGAATATGCTCAACTACGTCATTATATATCATCCCAAAAGTCTAACCTATATCTTGCCAGGGAACGGTCTCCTTTTGAGCAATTATGTGTTGCATCAGAGCTCTCAACTAAACCTATGTCTCTGATATATCATATGCTTTTTAAATCAGCGTAAGGATCTTAAAATTGTATTTATCTCAGGTTGGGAAAAGGACTTAGGCCACACTTTCTCTGAGGAAGATTGGGATAAATCCTTCTTCCTTTGTCATAAGATTACTTTATCTGGGGGCATACAAGAAACCAATTATAAGATTATGTCACGATGGAATAGAGTTCCATATTTATTACATAAAATCTATGCAAAAACCTAACCTCTCTGTTGGAGGTGCAATCAGGAGGTAGGCACCATGAGTAATGTGTGGTGGTCTTGCCCACTTATTCAGAGGTTTTGGAGGAATGTTTTAGATGTCACACATAAAGTTACTGGTGTATCTATAGAAAATTACCCAGCTCCATTACTATTGTCTATGTTGCCTGGTAGTCTGTCCTGCACAACAAAATCACTTTATCGTTTTCTTATATTAGTGGCGAGAGTTGTTACTCCAAGACTGTGGAAGGTACCGAGAACACCATCCATTACGGAATGGTTCGCAGAGGTTAACAGATTGAATAGAATGCAGGAACACTTGGCAGCACACACTCCCAGGGAAAATACACAAATTAGACTTTGGTTACCCTGGATAGAATTTACACATTCACCCCTTTACTCTATCAGTCTCCTAAGTGATTCTCCACCTTTATCTACGGTATGATCTATGTTTATCACTGAGGTGGTTTAATCTTTATGTCTTGATATTGGCCTCCTGATACCTTAGATTTGGGTATGTAGCTTGGATTCTATCTCCTTCTTAGCCTGTTTTTTTTTTTTTTTTTTTTTTTTTAATAACTGTTTATTTTTCAAAAAATTCCAAAACAAAGAAGAACAAATACATATACAGAAAATAAAAATAAAATAAGTAAATAAATAAAAATAAAGAACAGGCACATCTTTAGGTAAATCAAAGTAAAAAGAGGAGAAAGGAGTATGTGAAGAGAACATAAGACGGTGATCAACAGTCCATATGATGTTTCAACTTCACATATTCAGTCGACATATAACAATAGAAATAACATCCCAGATATCCATGCAGACCCACCAGTTTGGAACAGAAGTGTTTTGCATCCAACATGGCAATGGAAAAACAAACATAATAAGGTATGCATAAAACATTTCGATTAAAGAAGGTAAATAATAATGAGAGTCACTTATCTTCAGCGACAATTGAGAACATAGAGCAAGTCTTACAATAAGACTACACCATTATCTGGGATATTGGACAAGATGTGTCCTCCAGTTGCTGGAGATGCCAATCCAGTTTGGGTACCTTACCTCATATCTTCTGGGACTGCCTCTCACTTAGACACTTCTGGTTAGAGGTTCAAACTATGGTAAGATCAGTGATTAATAAAGATATCCCGTTCCATCCTTTAACATACCTCCTCAACCTCCCTCCCAAAGACATGCAAAGACCTGAGATTAGACTATTTCATCATATTTTAACTGCAGCTAAGAGCTTGATTGCCCAACGTTGGCGCACTACAGACGTACCCACTATGCTACATCTGAAGAATAAAATTTCGTCAATCAGAAAAATGGAATACCTTTCAGCTCTGACAGACAATCTCTTACCCAAGTTCTATAAAAGCTGGATGGTCTGGGATAGGTTTATAGAAACGGAAGCAACATAATGAGACGGTGGGGTTGGGTCTCGGATCTGCGCGGGTCCGTTCTTTTCACTTTTTCTTTTCCTCTACTTTTCCTTAGCCTGTTTTTTATCTCCTTTCTTGAACATCCTTCTAGTATGGTTTTTTTTTTCTTTCCTATACCCCATATGAAAATTAAAATTTAATAAGAAGGAAAAAAAAATATGTCTAGGGGCAGAGTACCCCTTTTTTATTGCCTAAAGCTGTTTATAAAGAAAACTAAAGGCATTGTAAACCAGGTGCACAGACAATAAAAGATTGTATGATTTTTCACCCTGTGTGGCTTACATATAGTTACATAGTTACATAGTTAGTACGGTCGAAAAAAGACATATGTCCATCAAGTTCAACCAGGGAATTAAGGGGTAGGGATGTGGCGCGATATTGGGGAAGGGATGAGATTTTATATTTCTTCATAAGCATTAATCTTATTTTGTTCCAGGAATGTATCTAATCCTGTTTTAAAGCTGTTAATTGTTCCTGCTGTGACCAGTTCCTGAGGTAGACCGTTCCATAAATTCACAGTCCTCACGGTAAAGAAGGCGTGTCGCCCCTTGAGACTAAACTTTTTCTTCTCCAGACGGAGGGAGTGCCCCCTCGTCCTTTGGGGGGGTTTAACCTGGAACAGTTTTTCTCCATATTTTTTGTATGGGCCATTAATATACTTATATACGTTTATCATATCCCCCCTTAAACGTCTCTTCTCAAGACTAAACAATTATAACTCCTTTAATCGCTCCTCATAGCTAAGATGTTCCATGCCCCATATTAGTTTAGTCGCGCGTCTCTGCACCCTTTCCAACTCCGCAGTGTCCCTTTTATGGACAGGTGACCAAAACTGAACAGCATATTCCAGGTGAGGCCGTACCAATGCTTTATAAAGGGGGAGTATTATGTCCCTGTCCCTTGAGTCCATGCCTCTTTTGATACATGACAATATCCTGCCGGCTTTGGAAGCAGCAGCCTGACATTGCATGCTATTCTGTAGTCTGTGATCTACAAGTACACCCAGATCCTTCTCTACCAGTGACTCTGCCAGTTTAATCCCCCCTAAGACATACGATGCATGCAGGTTATTAGTACCCAGATGCATAACTTTACATTTATCCACATTGAACCTCATTTGCCAAGTGGATGCCCAGACACTTAGTCTATCCAAGTCATCTTGTAACTTATGCACATCCTCTATAGACTGTACCGTGCTACAAAGCTTGGTGTCATCTGCAAAGATAGAAACAGAGCTGTTAATACCATCCTCTATATCATTGATAAATAAATTAAACAACAGCGGTCCCAGTACTGAACCTTGGGGTACACCACTAATTACCGGGGACCAATCAGAGTACGAATCATTGACCACCACTCTCTGGGTACGATCCATGAGCCATTGTTCAATCCAGTTACAAACTTAAATTTCCAAACCCAAAGACCTTAACTTACCTGTCAGACGTCTATGAGGGACAGTATCAAATGCTTTAGAAAAATCCAGAAACACTATATCCACAGCCATTCCTCTGTCAAGGCTTCTACTCACCTCTTCATAAAAGCAAATTAGATTGGTTTGACAACTTCTATCCTTAGTAAACCCATGCTGGCTATCACTTATAATACAATTATCCCCTATGTATTCCTGTATGTAATCCCTTATAAGTCCTTCAAACAATTTACCCACAATGCACGTTAAACTTACCGGTCTATAGTTTCCTGGGGAAGACCTAGAGCCCTTTTTGAAGATTGGCACCACATTCGCCTTGCGCCAGTCCCTTGGCACAATACCAGACACCAGAGAATCTCTAAATATCATGAACAGGGGTACAGATATTACTGAACTTACCTCTCTAAGAATTCTTGGGTGTAGTCCATCCGGCCCTGGAGATTTGCTTACATTTATATCACTTAACTTACCTTGTACCATCTCTACATTAAGCCAGTTCAGTACATTACATGATGTGTTACCAGCACTGACCTGGCCAATGTCAGCTCCTTCTTCCATAGTGTATACAGAACTAAAGAACCCATTCAGTAGCTCCGCCTTCTCTTGATCGCCTGTGACAACCTCCCCATTATCATTATTAAGGGGTCCTACATGCTCTGTCCTTGGTTTTTTTGCATTTATATATCTAAAAAAATATTTAGGATTAGTTTTGCTTTCTTTGGCCACCTGTCTCTCATTTTGAATTTTTGCTGTTTTTATTACATTTTTACAGATTTTATTAAGCTCCTTGTACTGTTTAAATGTTATAGCTGACCCATCAGATTTGTATTTTTTTAACGCAATTTTTTTGTTGTTTATTGCTCTTTTAACCTCATTTGTCAGCCATGTAGGATTTAGTTTTAATCGTTTATATTTGTTCCCCTTTGGTATATATTTAGCTGTATAGTTATTTAGAGTTGATTTAAAGATGTCCCATTTACCTTCTGTATCAGTATTTGAGAACCCCTCCCCCCAGTCTATGTCCTGTAGTGCAGCCCTCAGCCCAGGGAAATTTGCCTTTTTAAAGTTACCGTATATACTCGAGTATAGGCCGAGTTTTTCAGCACGATTTTTCGTGCTGAAAACACCCCCCTCGGCTTATACTCGAGTGAACTCCCCCACCCGCAGTGGTCTTCAACCTGCGGACCTCCAGAGGTTTCAAAACTACAACTCCCAGCAAGCCCGGGCAGCCATCGGCTGTCCGGGCTTGCTGGGAGTTGTAGTTTTGAAACCTCCGGAGGTCCGCAGGTTGAAGACCACTGCGGCCTTCAACATCATCCAGCCCCCTCTCACCCCCTTTAGTTCTGAGTACTCACCTCCGCTCGGCGCTGGTCCGGTCCTGCAGGGCTGTCCGGTAAGGAGGTGGTCCGGTGAGGAGGTGGTCCGGTCTGCTATCTTCACCGGGGAGGCCTCTTCTAAGCGCTTCGGGCCCGGCCTCAGAATAGTCACGTTGCCTTGACAACGACGCAGATACGTCGCTGTCAAGGCAACGGCTCTATTCCGGGCCGGAAGCGCGGAGAAGAGGCGCCCCCGGTGAAGATAGCAGCCCGGACCACCTCCTCACCGGACCACCTCCTTACCGGACAGCCCTGCAGGACCGGACCAGCGCCGAGCGGAGGTGAGTACTCAGAACTAAAGGGGGTGAGAGGGGGCTGGATGATGTTGAAGGCCGCAGTGGTCTTCAACCTGCGGACCTCCGGAGGTTTCAAAACTACAACTCCCAGCAAGCCCGGACAGCCGATGGCTGCCCGGGCTTGCTGGGAGTTGTAGTTTTGAAACCTCCGGAGGTCCGCATGTTGAAGGCCGCAGTGGTCTTCAACCTGCGGACCTCCGGAGGTTTCAAAACTACAACTCCCAGCAAGCCCGGACAGCCGATGGCTGCCCGGGCTTGCTGGGAGTTGTAGTTTTGAAACCTCTGGAGGTCCGCATGTTGAAGGCCGCAGTGGTCTTCAACCTGCGGACCTCCGGAGGTTTCAAAACTACAACTCCCAGCAAGCCCGGACAGCCGATGGCTGCCCGGGCTTGCTGGGAGTTGTAGTTTTGAAACCTCTGGAGGTCCGCAGGTTGAAGACCACTGAGGGCGAATGATGAGAAGAGGATGATGAAGGGGGGGGGGGGGGGGGGTGTGGGGATGATGAAGGGGGGTGGGGATGATGAAGGGGGGGGGTGTGGGATGATTACAAGGGGATGATGAAGGGGGGATGTGTGGGATGATAAGGGGATGTGTGGGATGATGACAAGGGGATGATGAAGGGGGGATGTGTGGGATGATGACAAGGGGATGATGAAGGGGGGATGTGTGGGATAAGGGGATGTGTGGGATGATGACAAGGGGATGATGGAGGGGGGATGTGTGGGATAAGGGGATGTGTGGGATGATGACAAGGGGATGATGAAGGGGGGATGTGTGGGATGATGACAAGGGGATGATGAAGGGGGGATGTGTGGGATGATAAGGGGATGTGTGGGATGATGACAAGGGGATGATGAAGGGGGGATGTGTGGGATGATGACAAGGGGATGATGAGGATGTTAATGACGGGTCTGGATGATGACAGGGGGGGATGAGGTATTTCCCACCCTAGGCTTATACTCGAGTCAATAACTTTTCCTGGGATTTTGGGTTAAAATTAGGGGTCTCGGCTTATACTCGAGTATATACGGTATATGTTTTTGCCTTCCCCGCCTGTCTTTGTTTTCTACATTTTAAGTCAAAAGTAACTATATTGTGGTCACTATTACCAAGGTTTTCCCACACAGTTACATTACCAATCAGCTCTGCGTTGTTGGAAATGATCAGATCCAACAAGGCATCACTTCTTGTTGGGTCCTCCACAAACTGGCCCATAAAATTATCCTGCAATAAATTTAGGAATTGTCGCCCCTTTGTAGTTTTAGCCAACCCCGGACCCCAATCTATATCTGGATAGTTAAAATCTCCCATTATTACCACTGTACCTGCCCGGGCGGCCCTCTCTATTTGTTTATGAAGCCGAACTTCTATCTCTTCAGTGATATTAGGGGGTCTGTAGATTACACCAAATACTATTTTTTCAGTATTTCCCTCCTTTTGTAATTCTACCCACAATGATTCCACATCCTCAGAATCGTCACACACTATGGCATCGTTCACACTGACTTTCATACCACTTCTTACATACAGACAGACTCCACCACCTTTTCTGTTCATTCTATCCTTGCGAAACAATGTAAACCCCTGCAGATTGACAGCCCAGTCATGCGAGGAGTCCAGCCATGTCTCAGTGACCCCAACTATATCAATATGTTCCTCCAGTATCAAGGCCTCAAGCTCCCCCATTTTATTTGCCAGGCTTCTGGCATTTGTGAACATACACTTTACATTTCCATCCTTTATGTTATTGGGGTTAATGGGATTCAAGGGTGTAAGTTTTATTTTCCTATGAAGCCTATTCCTATTAACTATTCTAACCCCTCCCTCCGCTCCACCCCCAGGTACATTTATAATTCCCACCTCTCTATCTACACTATCTTCCCCCTCTTTGCTGTAGGTTCCCTCCCCCCAAATCCCTAGTTTAAACACTCCTCCACCCTTCTAGCCATCTCTCCCCAAGCAAAGCTGCACCCTCCCCATTGAGGTGCAGCCCGTCCCTACGGTAGAGCCGGTAACCGACAGCGAAGTCAGCCCAGTTCTCCATGAACCCAAACCCTTCCTTCCTACACCAGCTTCTGAGCCACTTGTTTACCTCCCTGATCTCCCGCTGCCTCTCTGGTGCGGCTCGTGGTACTGGTAGTATTTCAGAAAAGACTACCTTGGAGGTCCTTGCCTTAAGCTTGCGGCCTAAGTCCCTGAAATAATTTTTAAGGACACTCCACCTACCTCTTACTTTGTCATTGGTGCCAATATGTACCATGACTGCTGGGTCCTCTCCAGCCCCGCCCAACAACCTGTCAACCCGATCCGCGATGTGCCGAACTTGTGCGCCAGGCAGACAACACACTGTTCGGCGATCCCGGTCTTTGTGACAGATTGCCCTGTCTGTCCCCCTAATAATTGAGTCCCCCACCACTAGTACCTGTCTGGCCTGCCCTGTACTCCTCCCTCCCTCCTTACTGGAGCAGACACCCCCCTGGCAGTCAGAGGCGGTATCCTGCTGCAGTTCTGCTAGCTCTGTAATGGCATCCCCCTCATCTGCCAAGCGGGCAAACTTGTTGGGGTGTGCCAGTTCAGGACTAGCCTCCCTGACACTTTTTCCCCTACCCCTCTTTCTAACTGTAACCCAGCTAACTGCCTGACTGTCCTGCAACTTGTCACAGGGTGTTTTTTTTTTCTTCAGAACTGTCCCTATATATTGTTCTTGCTGTAAGGACCTTACAGTGAGAACAACCATTTTAATTCAGACCTGTATAATACAGACCCCAGAATCAGTCCACACCACAATACAGACCCTCAAATCACCACCTGCTCATCTGGCTCAGACCGCCATGACAACTTCTTCCAGGTAAAACCCATAACTGCTGCATCTGCAGGACAAACATCTTAGTTTCTGCATTTTTCCAGTGCCCTCCCCAGAAGTTCAGAATTCAGTGCAGTTTATTCCATTCCAAACCGTGTTACAGAGCAGGCAACGTTTCAGCGACCTGTCTTTGCCTTTGTCAAGCACCTGAAGCGACAAATCGTAGCCTGCACTGGAACACTGTTTGGAGTGGAATACACTCCACTGAATAGCACTTTATACTTTGGTGTGCTGCGATTTTCCTTGGATATAGGTAGCTAGGTTGGTAGGCAGCCACAGCCAATTAGGTAGGTAGCTATGTAGATGTGGAGGTTCATAGGTAGGTAGCCAGGTATGTAAGTGGGTAGCTATGTATGTAGGTAGGTAGCTAGCTAGGTAATAAGGTTGCTATGTAGGTAGGTAGCCAGGCAGGTAATTAGGTAGGTTTCCAGGTAGGGAAATAGCGAGGCAGGTAACTAGGTAGGTTACCAGGTAGGGAAATAGCCAAGCAGATAATTGGGTAGGTAGCCAGGTAGGGAAGTAACCAGTGCTCCTCCACATCATCATCCCCCCCCTCCTCACCTGCACACACACACACCCAACATTTCCTCCACACCATCCCCCCCTCTCACCTACACCCCCCCTCACCTCCTTCACATCATCACCACACCCTCTCACCTGCACACTTCCTCTCACCTCCTCCACATAATCACCCCCCTCTCACCTCCTCTACATCATCATCCCCCCTTCTCACCTCCTCCACATCATCACCGCCCTCTCACCTGCACAAACACACCCTCACCTCCTCCACATCATCACCGCCCTGTCACCTGCACAAACACACCCTCACCTCCTCCACATCATCATCCCCCCTCTCATCTCCTCCACATCATCACCCCCCCCCCTCTACTCCTCCACATCATCACCCCCCCCTCCCACCTCCTCCGCATCACCCCCCCTCCCACCTCCTCCGCATCATCACCCCCCTCTCACCTCCTCCACATCATCACCCCCCCTCTCACCTCCTCCACATCATCACCCCCCCTCACCTCCTCCACATCATCACCCCCCCTCACCTGCACACCCCCTCACCTCCTCCACATCATCACCCCCCTCACCTCATCATCCCCCCTCTGACCTGCACCCCCCTCACCTCCTCCATATCATCATCCCCCCCTCTCACCTCCTCCACATCATCACCACCCCTTCTCACCTCCTCCACATCATCACCATCCCTTCTCACCTCCTCCACATCATCACCACCCCTTCTCACCTCCTCCACATCATCACTCACCCGCGCACCCCACACCTCCTCCACATCATCACCCCCTATCACCTGCACAACCTTTTATCACCTGCCCTCTCCAGCGTTCTTCTCCTGCTATAGTGCAGGCACCGATGAGTGACGTCATCCGCGCCTGCACTACAAGGGGGCAGAGTTCACCGGTCTCCTCTCAGTGAAGCTGCAGGTCAGCTTAAAGCAGCGCTTGGGCACTTGGAGATCCGGTACAAGTGTCCTGGATCCCCATTAGCAAAGTGAGCGCCTCTCTGCCTGGAGCCCCGCGTTCCGCTCGAAAGCACCCCACGTGCCATGAGTGGCACACGTGCCAGGGGTTGCCGACCCCTGCTCTAGTATATATATCATATACAGGTAATCAGTTCAGTTGACTCTTCAATGGGTTTTCATGTGACCCAGGCCTGCAGGCTCTTCCATCTTGTAATATCTCTGGCTCAGCACATGTTCGCACAGTTTGGTACAATACGCAGCATGAATGGTAAACATGCATTGTCCGAGCAAGATTATACAAAATAACCATCCCTAGGAATCAGCAATTTTAACAAAAAGCAGAAATCACTCGCCTGTCTCACAGAAGAAGAAAAAAAATCAATATCTCTATTTCAAGTGATCCAGCTGCAGATGTTGGCAGCCGATGATGATTAACACGCACAAGCTGTTTGAAGTATTATTGTATGCAAATACTTCTTTAGGTAATTAGCCATTGATTCCATTTCATGTTACATAAAGTAGTAGAAATGATTTATGACTGAGCGTGGGAACACATCCCCGCTGTGAACAAATCTGCCTGCAAAATATTTGTGCTTACAATTAAATATTATTCTGCCGGGGGAAAACATCTTCATTTTCACAGATAATTATTTTGGCCATTCTCTTCTTACAAAACCATAATGAGGATTTTGTGGAGAAAACTGAGTTTTCTTTTGATATATCGCTATTGGAAAAAAAGATCAGGCAGATCTCAAACGCATCTAGCCCCCTCTCATCTTATACAGCAATCTATAACAGCTGCATCCTGAAGCATAGATACAGCTACAATCAACTTCATCTACTCCTGGTGGACACAGCGCACAAAGCGGTTTACAGACACGCCGGCCAGCAGATCTCTCCCACCCCTGGCTCGCCGGCGCTGACGAGTCTCTAAACCCAGGAAGCGACTAGACGTCCAGGCTGGAAGCCACAGCGGGTAAGTAGAGCGAGCTCCACGGGACCACGCTAGGACGGGTGAGACAAACTGTCCTGAACTATTACAACTAGTTATCAAGTGACTGCACAGACTACAAGTATTTCTATAGTTACATAGTAACTACTACACGGACAATAAGCTCTCCACTGTTATATACCAACATAGACTTGTATGCGACGGACACTTTACATTGACTGCACGCTATTTCTCTATAGAGGCTGAACAATATAGTTTGCGTAATACAAGGTGGGTTATTTATATGGACACACCTTAATAAAATGGGAATGGTTGGTGATATTAACTTCCTGTTTGTGGCACATTAGTATATGTGAGGGGGGAAACTTTTCAAGATGGGTGGTGACCATGGCGGCCATTTTGAATCCAACTTTTGTTTTTTCAATAGGAAGAGGGTCATGAGACACATCAAACCTAGGGTATGTTCACACTACGGAGTGTGAACGGAATCTCCGCTCGCAGAATTCTGCGAGCGGAGATTCAGCCTGGCAGCCGATGGCGGCGGCACTGCGCCGTCACCAATTACTGCTATGCAGTACTCGCAGACTTCCGCGCAAAGAATGAACATGTTCTTTCTTTGCGTGGAACAATTTCAGCGGTGGAATTGTCCGCCGCTGAAATTCCGCAGTGTGAACGGGTCTCGCGGAGAATTGTCCACGAGCGGAATTCCGTAGTGTGAACATAACCTTATTGGGAATTTAACAAGAAAAACAATGATGTGCTTGGTTTTAACATAACTTTATTCTTTCATGAGCTGTTTAAAAGTTTCTGACCACTTATAAAATGTGCTGCCCATTGTGTTGGATTGTCAATGCAACCCTCTTCTCCCACTCTTCACACACTGATAGCAACACTGCAGGAGAACTGCTAGCACAGGCTTCCAGTATCTGTAGTTTCAGGTGCTGCAGAATGGGCAAAACAAAAATTGGAACAGGACCCTCAGTTTACGCAGAATATTTTGTTCAGTGATGAGGTAAACTTTTATGTGAATGGGGAAGTTAACAAACAAAACCACCGCTATTGGTCTGACACTAACCCACATTGGATAGATCCTCCAAGACTGTTGGAACACAATTATTGATGGTATGGTGTGGTATATGGGGTACAAAGATAGTGGGGCCATTCTTCATCAATGGAAACCTCAAGGCCACTGGATATGCAAAATTTCTACATGATGATGTGTTTCCCTCTTTATGCACTGAAGTTGGCATGTTCCCTGAGTTTTTCCGACAAGATGATGCACCACCACATTATGGGTGTCAGGTCCGAGCATTCCTAGATGAACAGTTTCCTGGAAAGTGGATTGGTCTTCGTGGGCCAGTTGAATGGCCCCAAGGTCTCCCGATCTGACCCCCTTAGACTTTTATCTTTGGGGTCATCTGAAGGCAATTGTCTATGCTGTGAAGATACGAAATGTGCAGCACCTGAAACTACGGATACTGGAAGCCTGTGCTAGCATTTCTCCTGGGGTGTTGCTATCAGTGTGTGAAGAGTGGGAGAAGAGGGTTGCATTGACAATCCAACACAATGGGCAGCACATTGAACACATTTTATAAGTGGTCAGAAACTTGTAAATAACTCATGAAAGAATAAAGTTACGTTGAAACCAAGCACATCATTGTTTTTCTGGTGAAATTCCCAATAAGTTTGATGTGTCGCTTGACCCTCTTCCTATTGAAAAAACAAAAGTTGGATTCAAAATGGCCAACTTCAAAATGGCTGCCATGGTCACCACCAACTTGAAAAGTTTCCCCCCTCACATATACTAATGTGCCACAAACAGGAAGTTAATATCACCAACCATTCCCATTTTATTAAGGTGTATCCATATAAATGGCCCACCCTGTACATACTTTTACATAAATATTTTATTGTATTTTATCCTTATCTTTATCGTTATCTCTGTAAGGGCCCTGCAGATAAAGCCATATATATTTATATATTTTTTAATAAATAATACCTTTTTCTTATCTAAATCGCATCTTTTAATTTTTGGATATCCGACTGTGAACATTCAATATCATAATACTGCTTATGCTCCTATTAGTGAGCTTATAAAAGACCAGATTTGAGGAAAGTGTGCCCTCTCTGTTTATTGAGGTTTTTTTTCTCCATTTCCTTTAATCACTGGATCCTTGATGGGTGTGCTTGGTGCATGAGCATTTCCATCTTTTTACTAGAAAAAGTAACAAATTCACTTGGTAATGTGAGCTCCTGAGTTGTCTTCTGGGAAGTTGTTAGAAATTCTACAATGAAAGAAAAATGTGTCTTGAACTACAGTCTTTTGTCTGGTATTGCTCCATTCAAGGCTTTATTCAGCACATTAATGGGGTATTTCGGTATTTCATATCAACTGGCTCTAGAAAGTTAACAGATTGTAAACTACTTCTATTAAAAAATCTTACTCTTACCAGCACTTATTAGCTGCTGAAGTTGAGTTGTTCTTTTCTGTCTGACAACAGTGCTCTTTGCTGACACCTCTGTCTGTCTCAGGAACTGTCCGGAGTAGCAGCAAATCCCCATAGCAAACCTCTCCTTCTCTGGACAGTTCCTGAGACAGACAGCGGTGTCAGCAGAGAGCACTGTTGTCAGACAGAAAAGAACAACTCAACTTCAGCAGCTGATAAGTGCTGGTAGGATTAAGATTTTTTAATAGAAGTAATTTACAAATCTGTTTAACTTTCTGGAGCCAGTTGATATGGATATACTGGAGGACAAGAAAGCAGCAGGATCAGAGAAGTTTACCTGGAAGTGAGAAGGGCAAATGGACCCTCTTTTCTATCTGTCCCAGCAAATTGAACCTTTTCTCTTCCTAGTTATTTTCAGTTTCCAAACATTGCAATCGTAATGCAGACCATAAAATAGACTCGTGGCCATGGCCTCGGTATATATTAGAATGTGAGAGGAAACTGGAAAATAAGAGAAAAAATTCCATGCAAGTATGGGTTAACAATCCTATCCCACTCTGGGAGAGTATTGCTCCTTGTAGGTACTATCAGCTAATAAAGGCCAGGCAATGCTCCTTGGGAAAAAATATGCAAATTAACTCTCCTCCAGATGGAAGATAGCATTCTCTTCTAGTGCCACCTATTGGAGGAAGCTACCCTGTAAGTCAGTAACTGCTAGTCTCCACATACTAAAACAGTACCCTTCACAAAGCTATATCAAGGGCCTCTCATCCAGCCAACCAGTACCCTGCTCCATACTGATGTGGAGCAAGAACCCTTTATTTTTGTAGAGGTTCTAGTTTGGCTTGTAGTCCCTAATCGTATAAAACATTGGACATTGACCTATTCATATTCCACATAATTGATGACTAGTTGGATTTAAAGGGGTACTCGGCTGGAAAAAATTTTTTAATCAACTAGTGCCAAAAGTTATTGTTAATTACTTCTATTTAAAAATCTGAATCCTTCCAGTACTTATCAGCTGCTGTATGCTCCAGAGGAAGTTCTGATCTTTTTTAATTTCTTTTCTATCTGACCACAGTCCTCTCTCTGTCCATGTCAGGAACAGTCCGGAGCAGGAGAGGCTTGCTATGGGGATTTGCTCCTGCTCTGGACAGTTCCTGACATGGACAGAGCACTGTGGTCAGACAGAAAAGAAATTAAAATAAGATAAGAACTTCCTCTGAAGCATACAGCAGCTAAGTACTGGAAGGATTAAAGGCGTACTCCACTGGAAAACATTTCTTTTATATCAACTGGTGCCAGAAAGTTAAACAAATTAATCCTTCCAGTACTTATCAGCTGCTGTATGATCCACATAAAGTTATTTTCTTTTTGAATTTCCTTTTTCCCTGACCACAGTGCTCTCTAATAACACCTCTGTCCATTTTAGGAACTGTCCAGAGTAGGAGCAAATCCCCATAGCAAACCTTTCCTGCTCTGGGCAGTTCCTAACATGGACAGCAGAGTGTGTCAGCAGAGAGCAAAGACATTCAAAAAGAAAAGAACTTCCTTTGGATCATACAGCAGCTAATAAGTACTGGAAGGATTAAGCTTTTTAAATAGAAGTCATTTACAAATCTGTTTAACTTTCCGGCACCAGTTAATAAACAAAAATGCTTTCCAGTGGAATACCCCTTTAAGTTGTTCTTTTCTGTCTGACCACAGTGCTCTCTGCTGACACCTCGTCTGTGTCAGCAACTGGCCAGAGCAGGAGAGGTTTGCTATGGGGACTTGCTCCTACTCTGGACAGTTCCTGACACAGACAGAGGTGGCAGCAGAGAGCACTGTGGTCAGACAGAAGATAATAACGCAACTTCTTCTGTAGTAAACAGCAGCTGATAAGTACTGGAAGGATAAAGATTTTTGTATAGAAGCAATTTGCAAATCTGTTTAACTTTCTGGCACCAGTTAATTAAAAAAAAAATCTTTTCCACCGGAGTACCCCTTTAAAGCCAGGCCTCAGCATCTGAAGTTAATATGACCCCATAGACCAGCGGTCTTCAAACTGTGGCCCTTCAGATGTTGCAAAACTACAACTCCCAGCATGCCCGGACAGCCAACGGCTGTCCGGGCATGCTGGGAATTGTAGTTTTGTAACATCTGGAGGGCCACAGTTTGAAGACCAATGCCATAGACAAAAGTCAGGAAGATTATTGTTAAGGAAAGGTTACTTGTGCTATGAGTGCAAAGTGCTGCACTCTTGAATGTCTGCTTTACAGCACATCATCGAGTGCATTCCTGTTTAGCAATAATCATTATACAAGCCCTTGAGTGTGTTATTGCTATGGTGATGACATTGCAGGAAGAGGTTTTCGAAGCTCTTCAGCAGACACACATCATGGCCATACAGCACTGTGAGGGAAAAAAGTTTAAGTGTAGCCTTGCTGCCTTCTTAAGTCACAAGTGTGAGCAGAAAGGCACAAAACGGAGGATCTTACAGTGACTTGAGAGGGATAAGTGCTTATTCCATCCTGCCAGGGTAATGATGACTGCGGCAAGATGGAGTTATGAAGAATTAGAGTCCCCGTCCCCTATGCTAATTGAAATCTGTTTTGTGCATGTGTTGTGTTACAATATGCTTCCTGTTATCAGTTGCAGAAGTCAAGGAGAATATAAATGAGATTACTGCCTGCAGTTTTCCCAAATAGGCATTTCATATCTTGCGCTATATACCATGCAAAAATTAGCAAATGTAGTGTGTCCTGTGTTACAGCATGTCAAGGAGACAGAATTGATGTCTGCAGCCGCTGAACAAGGGCTGGGAATTGTCACTAGCTGATCTGCGGAGAAATGGCATATGCCAGGCAAAAGAGAAGCAGCACAACATGTATGGAGACCTCTAAAGCTGGGTTCACATTAGGTTTTTCAACTACGGTTCCCGCATACGTTTTCTATCAAAAACCGTATAGGGAAAAAAAAACGGATGGAACAGTATGGGAAAAAGTAAACCGCATGGGTTTTTAAACAGTATACTGTTTTTAAAAGTGCATACAGTTCCGTCCGTTTTTGTAGAAAAAAAAACCATACGTTTTTGAAAATGTTGCCCATTTTTAATGGGAGGGGTCTTGGGTGGGGACTTTAGGATTCAAATGTGCATGTGCAAAGTAAAAACGTATACGTTTTTCCCGTATGAAACAGTATAAATATGCGTTTCCCATTGACGTCCATGTTAAAAAAAAGGTATGCGGTTGCAGTAGTGGTCAACCACGGTTTTGACTCCGGTTTAAAAACCGTACTGCAACCGCATACGTTTTTTTTTAACACCGACGTCAATGGGAAACGCACATGTATACGGTTCCATACGGGAAAAACGTATACGTTATTACTTTGCAAATGCGCATTTGAATACTAAAGTCCCCACCCAAGACCCCTCCCATTAAAAATGGACAAAATTTTCAAAAACGTATGGGTTTTTTTTCTACAAAAACGGACGGAACTGTATGCACGTTTAAAAACAGTATACTGTTTAAAAACCCATTCGGTTTACTTTTTCCCATACTGTTCCATCCGTTTTTTTCCCCCATACGGTTTTTGATAGAAAACGTATGCGGGAACCGTAGTTGAAAAACGTAGTGTGAACCCAGCCTAAGAAGGGCTAGTCCCACACTTTGCATTTCATTTAGAAAAAAAAAAAAAACGCTTTATTGCGTTAAATAAACTGAGATAATGTGACACTGCTTATAATTATAGCCTCCAGAGGACGCTGTAACATGACATCTAAATATATAATGTGTTGATACATTGCATTAACCAGTTATATGTATTTTATGTCTCTGTTCCTCCATTATCAATCTCCAGAGGGCTTTAACAAAAATAGTGTGAAGAATTAGGTAATTACAGTTTGCAGCATCAGTAAGAAGCTTGTGCCTCCAAGGTAAGGTGCTATACAGATAGGCGATACCTCCCTAGGGAAAACGAGGGGGTATGTGCAGAGTAGTGTGACGGCACATGCAATAGGCCTTGTGCAGCACCCGTATAAATTTACATCTCTCTGCTTGAAGTAATGATCATTGCTGTCAGAGTTTTAAATATAACTAAAAGTAGGCAGACACTGTAAATGGGACCGTTCTGACAGTTAAACAGATCAATCAAGCGTCTTTGTAATGTCAGTGCTAGAACATTACACAATATAACGAAAATCCCACAGATATATATCCACAGGCACATTGCAAAATGTCATCAAAAGAGAAAAGGGGCGATGTGTGGTTAATAAGGGTAGTAGAGATGAGCGAACTTACAGTAAATTCGATTCGTCACGAACTTCTCGGCTCGGCAGTTGATGACTTATCCTGCATAAATTAGTTCAGCTTTCAGGTGCTCCCGTGGGCTGGAAAAGGTGGATACAGTCCTAGGAGACTCTTTCCTAGGACTGTATCCACCTTTTCCAGCCCACCGGAGCACCTGAAAGCTGAACTAATTTATGCAGGATAAGTCATCAACTGCCGAGCCGAGAAGTTTGTGACGAATCGAATTTACTGTAAGTTTGCTCATCTCTAAAGGGTAGAAAGGACACTTCCGGTTTGCTGATGTGATACATAATAATAATCCCCAATTTAGATAACAGCTGCATCCACGTACAGAAATTGGTCCAGATTTACCAAGACTGTCAAGACCAGTGATCTTCAACCTGTGGACCTCCAGATGTTGCAAAACTACAACTCCCAGCATGCCCGGACAGCCAACGTCCAGATTTACCAAGACTGTCTAGACCAGTGATCTTCAACCTGTGGACCTCCAGATGTTGCAAAACTACAACTCCCAGCATGCCCGGACAGCCGTTGACTGTCCGGGCATGCTGGGAGTTGTAGTTTTGCAACATCTGGAGGTCCACAGGTTGAAGACCACTGGTCTAGACAGTGCAAACTTAGACAGTTTTAAATTGTGGCAGATCAAAATGGCTCAGGCTGATTTACACCTTTGTATCACATGGCATCGCAAATTAAAGGGGAACTGACCTCCTATTCACTCGCACTAAACCCAATAAACTGGGGTATAGTGCAGGTGAACAGCATTAAAAAGAGGGGTTACTTACACAATTCTGTCCAGCAGATAAAAAGTTATGCCTCCCGGTAGTAGTGTTGCTATAGTGCTGCTATGCGCATACGCAGTGGAGGTGAGGAGCCAGCTTCCCAAGCTCCTCTGACTCCTCAATATGCAGCACTATGCCTGTCCATCAAATGAATATTCTACTATCCCATTCAAGTCAATAAGAAAACCTTGATAATAAAACATAAAGTGTACCTGCGGAATCTGTAGGCGCTATATAAATAAAATTATTATTATTATTATTATTACCTGTCATCAACAAAAACTTTTTTATATAACATAGATAATACCATTATATGTATATTTGTAATATACATTGGTTAAAAAATATGTATATTTTTGTCCCTGCAGCTATTGCCTGTGTGTCTCTATGAGGAGTCCAAATACAGGAAGTGAGCTCTGTACACTGAGGACAAGCAGGGCTCTGTACACTGAGGACAAGCAGGGCTCTGTACACTGAGGACAAGCAGGGCTCTGTACACTGAGGACAAGCAGGACTCCGTACACTGAGGACAAGCAGGGCTCTGTGCACTGAGGACAAGCAGGGCTCTGCGCACTGAGGACAAGCAGGGCTCTGCGCACTGAGGACAAGCAGGGCTCTGCGCACTGAGGACAAGCAGGGCTCTGTGCACTGAGGACGGGCAGGGCTCTTCGCAGTGAGGCTCTGTGACATGCTACGGGCTCACACATGAGGATGATTGACAAGCCAGGAGCCTGCACAGAGCCCTTCTTGTCCTGTCCTCACTTCCTGTATTTGGACTCCTCACAGGCAATAACTGCAGGGACAGCACTTTTTCACTCATGAATATACACATTTTTTAACCAATGTGTATTACAAATATACATATAATTGTATTATCTACGTTATATAAAAAGTTTTTGTTGACGACAGGTACACTTTAAAGTAAATAGAGATCAGGCGGTGCATGTATGGTATGTCTGAAATGAATCGGTGTAAAACTGCCAAGGACATCCTTGCTGGTGGATGTTTACAAGATGAATATTGTTGTTAAATAATAAGTCCCAATCTTTTTAAATATATTTTATTCTCAAAAGAATCTATTAACAGCAACATGAAACACATTACCACCTATTTAAGGCAATCATTATAAATTGTAGAAATTATAAATATAAAATATTTATGTGAACCAGTCCTCAAAAGCACAGGGGAGAGAAAAAGGAAAAGACTAGTGGAGATGGGATCCAAGAAATGGTCTTTATTATATAAAAAGGATATATATGACCAATCGCCTAGCAGGGCCCTTGCTAAAGGCGAATGGCATATACTGGGTAAAAAATAGATATAATAAAAAATACAGAATATAGTAGGATTAAAATGAAATAAATATGATGGGTAAGTAGCACCAAAGAAAATTCATTAATTAAATATCTGCTGCATATATCAGGAGAAAACGTTCTCAGTCCATATAATTCATAGGGATATTTCAATGAAAAATCCACAAGAAATGTCCAGAATGAAAAGTCACAATTAGTTTGGGTGTATCCGGAGTAACGGTATATGGTAGTGAGTGTAGCGACAATAGCTACAATAGGAAATTCATGGACAAGTAATGCAGACAATGTGGCAAACACTGTCAGCGATGAAGATGTCAAGTCTCGGTGCACAGCACCACTCACCCTCCTTTGGAGTCCTCAGGTCCCGGCTGGCACGGCTGAGTCCGGCACTCTGGATATCAATGCCCGTCTGGGTGGTATGCTGGGTGAATGGCTGAATCTCCGGGGGTCCGAGTGTCCTGGGCTGGCACGGGAGGCGTCCGGCCTTGGGGAGGATGATGTCCAGGAGTAACTCTGCCAACCGGGGCTGTGAGTGGATGCAGGTAACAGGTGGTGCGGATTGCACGTATGAATAAGGTGTTAACAGCGCGCGTGCAGCAGTGGTCCCGGAATCGCGGGCATCCAGCTGTTGCAATTGGAATATGGCAGATACAGTCTATTTGAAGTGATATACACTTATGGATAAGGTGCAGATAATGGGCTAGACGTGTTTCAAGGCCGCGGGCCTTTTCTTCAGTAGCTATAGGTCACCTCTCACAGCCCCGGTCAGCAGAGTTACTCCTGGACATCATCCTCCCCAAGGCCAGACGCCTCCCGTGCCAGCCCAGGACACTCAGACCCCCGGAGATTCAGCCATTCACCCAGCATACCACCCAGGCGGGCATTGATATCCAGAGTGCCGGACTCAGCCGTGCCAGCCCGGACCTGAGGACTCCAAAGGAGGGTGAGTGGTGCTGTGCACCGAGACTTGACATCTTCATCGCTGACAGTGTTTGCCACATTGTCTGCATTACCTGTCCATGAATTTCCTATTGTAGCTATTGTCGCTACATTCACTACCATATACCGTTACTCCGGATACACCCAAACTAATTGTGACTTTTCATTCTGGACATTTCTTGTGGATTTTTCATTGAAATATCCCTATGAATTATATGGACTGAGAACGTTTTCTCCTGATATATGCAGCAGATATTTAATTAATGAATTTTCTTTGGTGCTACTTACCCATCATATTTATTTCATTTTAATCCTACTATATTCTGTATTTTTTATTATATCTATTTTTTACCCAGTATATTCCATTCGCCTTTAGCAAGGGCCCTGCTAGGCGATTGGTCATATATATCCTTTTTATATAATAAAGACCATTTCTTGGATCCCATCTCCACTAGTCTTTTCCTTTTTCTCTCCCCTGTGCTTTTGAGGACTGGTTCACATAAATATTTTATATTTATAATTTCTACATATGACATTAGGCCTTTTGGGTGAAGGCAACACCTTTAACCTCAAGCACATTATTTCTTTTATCCTAAGTGAGCTACACATACTTTACAAATCATTATAAACTACTTCCTATTGGAAATAAGCTCAGAGTTTAGAGCGAAATCAATTGGAAAGCAGGTGTTCTTGTGAGTATTAGGTCATACCAATGTTCTGGGCAATGGCACGTCTATGTAAGTGATGTGTTGGATGTAACTCGCACTGCGGCCCTCTAGATATCAAAGGAATACTCTACCCCTAGACATGTTATCCCCCTATCCAAAGGATAGGGGATAACATGTCTGATCGTGGGAGGTCCCCTCTCCTTTAGACATAAACACAGGGGGCATGGTGTGATGTCACGATGATGGGAGCCCCAGGCTTCCGTGACCGTAATGCCACAGAGCCAGCCCAAAGATCACAGGGGAGTCCCAGTGGCCAGACCCCCGCGATCAGACATGTTATCCCCTATCCATAGGATGTCTAGGGGTGGAGTACCCCTTTAAGCCACAGGAGGGACAAGATGTCCAGAAACAAGAAGTGTCCGTAAATAACATGCTTTTGAAAGTTTTTTTATTTTACTATTTTAGACTAGACAGACCAGGTGGTCAGTTCAGAAAAAAAACTTTTTTTTATATCACTATGTAGCCTCTGGTTCCACGATTCGTGGTTGTACTTTTTTGCTATACCTCTGGTTCTTAAAATATAGGGGCTTTGCTATTTAGTTGACTATCTGCACCTTATACTAAAAAAAAATTGTGAAATGAGGTATGTGATTAGGAGGTTAAAGTTGTACTCTGCTGGAAAACTATATATATATTTTTTATCAACTGATGCTAGAAAAATCTTGTAAATTACTTCTATTAAATATCTTAATCCTTCCCGTACTTATCAGCTACTGTATGCTCCACAGGAAGCTATTTTCTTTTTGAATTTTCTTTTTCTGTCTGACCACAGTGCTCTCTGCTGACACCTCTGTCCTGAGGTTTGCTGTGGGGATTTGCTCCTACTCTGTACCTAAAACAGACAGAGGTGTCAGCAGAGAGCACTGTGGTCAGGCAGAAAGGAAATTCAAAAAGAAAAGAACTTCCTGTGGAGCATTCCGCAACTGATAAATACTAGAAGGATTAAGATATTAAATAGAAGTAATTTACAAATATGTTTAACTTTCTGGCATTAGTTGATTTAAAAAAAAAAATAATAATAAAATAAAAAAGGTTTCCAGCGGCGTATCCCTTAAAGGGGGCATAAATCATGTTCAGGGGGTGCTGTTATGCATGCTCCTATACACATCGAGTCTGACATTTACACCCCATTTTGCAATAAAGTTCCTGCCCAACTAACAACTTACGTATTGTCAACAAAATAGTACATACCTTGAAAATTGGGGGGGGGGGGGGGCATAACAAGAAAGTAAACACAGTTGGAATTAGGGCACATAAAACTACATACAAGGTTATATAAAATATTTTTTTCTTTAATGTCTTAGCAAGCCCTTCAGCAAAATTGTAAGAAAATAGTGACCGTTACTTCAAATGCATCTTCACCACCTCCTAGGGTCATGGTTTAATGATAGGAACTGGTCCGCAGCCACTGCTATTTGCCATATACACCCTAAGCTAATTCATAGTACTTTCCAGTCTCTGGGTCAAAATAACAGTTCAGACATGGGTCATATAGCAAGGTCAAAATGTCTTCCTCCTCATCTGCTCCAATTCCATCATCACCTGTAGAGTAAAAGATATAAAAACATTGTAAGATTGCAAGTTAGATATTCTCTATGAACCCCCCCCCCCCCCCCTCCATACTTACTGAGATTATAATTCTAGTCAATTTTATCTTGTTCAACTATATCTATATACTTCCTAGAGTCCTGATAGGCCAAGTTGTTTAGAGGGAAGCCATTGCAGCTGTTCATGACACACCCTCCCATGTAGACTGTGGTTTAGAGTGAAATGCAGCACAGCACTGCACCCAGGAGAGACACCCCACAAGCACATATACAGTGGTCCCTCAACATACAATGGTAATCCGTTCCAAATGGACCATCGTTTGTTGAAACCATTGTATGTTGAGGGATCCGTGCAATGTAAGCATGCAGGTTGAAGACCACTGGTATAGGAAGTTATACTCACCTGTCCCCGCCGCTCAATACCGTCGCCGCTCGTCACCGCTGCCCTGGATGTCGCCTTCCCTCGCTCTCCGTCGCTGCCATCACGTTGCTACGCACGTCGCTCTTATTGGATGACAGGACGACGTGCGCAGCGACGTGATGACAACGATGGAGAGCGCCGATGATGCTGGGGATCCTGAAGAGGACGCGCTGGAGCCCCGAGGACAGGTAAGTGACCATCAGCGGACCACACGGGGCACCCTAAAAGGCTATACGGTGGCAGCTTAAGCAGTCTGCGCTGCCGGATAGCCGTTTATGCGATGGCCCCAACATACAAAAGCATCGTATATTGATGCTGCCTTCAAGGCCATTGTATGTTGAAATGATCGTATGTCGGGGCCATCGTAGGTAGGGGGGGGGGTCACTGTACTTATGGGGAGAGATTATACATATACTTATGGGGCAGCTGGTCAACTTTTTTCCTCTATACATATTTTTATAAATCTTCCCCATGGTCTCTTATGCTCAATCTCCAAACATCTAGGCTGGCTTCAAACTGGAAATCTACTAAGCTTATCTCTATACACCAAGTGACAGACCGCTGAAAACAAGCAAAAAGTTCCCTTTAACCCCAATAGTGTAGAAAAAAAAAAACTCTCAGAATCTCTTCGCTCAGTAAATGCATTCCAAAATTGTTATCACTTAAAGAGACATATGACAGTTAAAATAAATGCCAAAACATACCGCGTGGTTAAAGGGGTACTCCGGTGGAAAACTTTTTATTTTATTTTTATTTTTTTTATCAACCGGTGTCAGAAAGTAATACAGATTTGTAAATTACTTCTATTAAAAAATCTTAATCCTGCCAGTACTTATTAGCTGCCAAATACTACAAAGGAAATAATTTTCTTTTTGGAACACAGTGCTCTCTGCTGACCTCACAGACAAAACATAGTGTATCTCTTTTGCCATATTACAAAAAAGTCTATACCTGAAAGAAATTCTGCCATTAATTCAGAGGAGAATATTTATTAATAACCAATAAATGAATCAATGGCATTGTTGAAAAATTGGTTATTGATGTATGTGATGTCACATACATCTCCAAAAATAAGCTGATCACAAAAGTAATAAGGCAATAGACCAGTCACAAATAGAAGGTTGTTTGACAGTAGCCTTGCTCTGTGATTTTTTTTTATTTTTTATTCAGACCTCTAATATGCCATGTAAGGGATTCTGGATCTTCTGATATCACTTTGGAATGAAAGCATTTTTTTTTAGTTTATTGGTATATTCAAAGTATATTATGTTGATAACTGAGATCAGTATGCAGAAAAATAGTATAAGGAGACACAGTCACAGTACCTGTTACAAGACAGCCTCATAGACACTATGCATCCATAGATGTCCTATTTTTGGAAACCATTAAAAATTTTCCCAAAAATTACATTAAAGGGTACCTCTCATCAAAAAAACTTTTGATATATTATAGATTAATGTATGCAGAATAACTTTACAATTGCATGTTATTAAAAAATATGCTTCTTTCTATTTAATTTTCCACTTTGAAGAAATGACCACTAGGGGTCTCCCTACCAGTCCTGGCAGCAAGCATTTCAGACTCATGCTGGAGTCCTAAACACTACGAGCTGCCAGTCTGCTTTGTTCACAGGCTGTTTGGCTGTGAACAAAGCAGGCTGGCACCTCTGAATGTTTAGGACTCCAGCATGAGTCAGAAATGCTTGCTGACAGGACTAATCGGGAAAAATACAATAGAAAGAAGCATATTTTTCATTAACAGGCTATTGGAAAGTTATTCAACATTCATTCATCTAAAATATATCAAAAGTTTATTTGATGAGAGGTACGCTTTAAACAATCATTTACTTTTATCTACAGAAAACCCATTTGTGTGTTCTCTTCACACTGCAAACACAGACAAATTGCAAAAGAATGTTTTTTCTCGTTTCCACTGGACTGGTAAATGTCGGTATACCTTTTTCTTAAAAGGGTACTCTGCCCCTAGACATCTTATCCCCTATCCTTTGGATAGGGGATAAGATGTCTGATCACAGGGGTCCCTTCACTAGGGACCCTCGCGATCTCGGCTGTGGCACCCCAGACATCCGGTGCACTAAGCGAACTTCGCTCTGTGCCGAATGACTGGCAATGCGGGGTGAAGGCTCGTGATGTGACGGCCACGCCCCCTCAATGCAAGTCTCCCATAGACTTGCAATTAGGGGGCGTGGCCGTGACGTCACAAGATCCAGCACTGCCCTCGATGCTCTTAACGGATGCCGGGTGCAGCAGGAGATCTGGGGACCCATGCAATCAGACCTCTTTCCCCCTATCCATTGGATAGGGGAAAAGATGTCTAGGGGGGGGGAGTACCCCTTTTAACTGTATAGAAAAATGTAGTGAACGGCACTGTTCTGTGCAGAGTTGTCTTTTTATTATATAGAGAAAACAGGAAGAAGCATGCTATGCAGAATAAGGAAACCTAATGGGCCTCATTTACTAAGAGTGTAGTGTTGTTTTCTTTGTGGGTTTTTGTTTCTGACAGATATTTTTCCATTGTCACTGAACAAACACAATTGGCTAACAGGCAATTGCGTAAACTGGATCCTATCATAGCCTAACTACACCAACAAAAGAAGATACCAGTATACTGATTTGAATACAAAAATAGTGAATAAACTTTATTCAAGTGCATTATAACATCATACATAAATTACAAGGTACTATACAGATGAAAGCTACAGAAAGAGGTAGTGATACTGAATCCACAATGGTAGACAGTACGGACGGCAGGGATACAGTCCACAGATGTCAAATTGCAACATGCCCATAGATAGTAAAAATAAATAATGAAACATACATATAATGAGTGTATAGAGCTGGTATATGTCCTCAGACGGGCTATGAGTAAAGTGCAAGTAACTAATTGTATAGCACCTAGCCCTGTTCAGAGGTCAATCAGCAGCATTATATAATAAAAAAGAGGAGAGCATGAAAGACAGCATAAAGTAACAAATACCTGCCATACACCAATAGGGGAGATCACTACCTGTACCCCAACGCGCGTTTCGCGTATGGGCTTCGTCAGGGGGCATGTGTTTGATATAAAAATATGCCCTATTTTATTGTGTTTTTCTGGTGTCAGGCTAAATGGTCATGTCCTGACTTTATCTGGATAACACCTAGGTAGCTCATGTCCATATGAACATAGTTCTTATGATCTGCTCCCATATTGTCTATGCACATAAGATTGAGTTTAACCACCCGTTCACATAGGGAAGGAGATAATCATATTACCAGTAGAGAGCCCTGAGGTCATGTGTGTTAGTCTGGGGTTAATCGCAGAAGGGAAATCCAGATAATTGATCAATGGGGCCATCAAAGATCTATGAGAGAGCATTTTCCCACACCAATCTTTATCAGAGTGGTAAAGTCCCTATACACTTTACTGGCCAAACACCGACTACCTAATGTGTACCTGATGATGTTGGGGGGGAAAAAAAGTGTCCGGACATGTTTGATTTCAATTATACAACCCTTTTGTTTTCTGAGGGAGAAGCTGCAACAAGAGTTATTTGGCAGTAGCTTAATCCTACTGTGTGTATGCAGGATCCACTATCAATTTAAAAACCTCCATGTGGATAGGGAAGGTGCATAGCTATGAGGGGTTGCCACTCCCCCTCACTTGCAATGCAAAAAACACATAGAAATAGCCAGCAAAACAACCAAACCCATGAGTGCATGCTGCCATGGTACATACACAAGCTCTAAGTTTCCATGAATGGAAAGGGTCAGTTAACTAGTTTGGTCAGGAATAGTGTTAGTTGTATTTGTAAAAGTGATTATTAAATCCATAATGGCCATAACTAGTCCCAAATGGAAATGTTTTTAGTCCACTGTCCTCGATCTCCCGCTTTTGGAAGGTTTTTGTCTTGTTCCCATTTTTGTGATATATTCATTCACTTTTGCTTGATACGTTTCTGTGTGTAAATTATTAGGGTGATCCTTTTTGGTTATAAAGGGTTTCTTAATTTTAATGAAACATTTATGTTATTTCTGAAGGGTGCTTAATTTCTTCTTTGCTAAGGAATGTCAGTCAATCATGTTCTTGGGTGCAACAATCTGGCAAGAGGCCTACCACATTTGTCTAGGTCATAGCAGTAGCATATCATTCTGTCCCTAAATCTGGTGTAGGAATGATGAATATGGTTGCATGGGAGGCCTGTCTTTTGTGAAGACAAGTTCAACAATTGTTTGGGACAATGTAGTGCAAAGATATGGGGACTGAGGGGCATACATTCAAGCCTTCTGAAATTGGTAGAGCCTACTGACCTTTAGCTCTGATAGGAGGCACAAATGTGATACAAACAAAGGCTTAGAAACATTTTCTATTTCCCTTTAGTTCACAATGCCAAACACAGAATGATTCTTCATCCGTTGTTACAACATGATTTGTAATTGCTTGGACACGTGTCCATAGTGTTTAGAACGATGCTTTGAGCGTCTTGCCAATAAAATGCAATGCCAGGCATTACATCAGCCGAGCAAAATGAAATCTCAGAACTAATAACTTGAACACAGGTGAACACAAGAACTGAGAGCAACAATTACTTTCCAGGCTGTATTTTATTGACAGCAATATTAACTGCCAATAAGATCACAGATACAGAACGACTACATAACTCATGTATGCCACGGGCAAGGTGATTCTTCTTCGCTGGCACTTCTGCCAGCCATTGGTAGCATATCATCTTCAAGGGCCAGATGAAGGTCAGGTAATGATCCTACAACCTGATGGTCCTTGATTTTATTGGCAATAACCCTTCAATCTCTCAAGTCATAACTTTCCCAATTACCTAACTGACGGTCTCAGGACAGGTACAGCTGCGGAAACTCACTATAGAGGGAACATTTAGTCTTAAAAACATGCTGACAGACTTCAGATCACTAAGAAATAAAGTGGCAGAAACCAATACATTACCAACACACAAGAAGTTCTATATTTTGTTTTATTTATTTATTTAATTGTCACTATCCTTGTCACTATCCTGAAATCAGAAAATCGGAATTAGGAAAAGGAACTACTCTTCTACAGAATCGGCATTGCACCTGTCCATGATTTTTATAGCAGCTTAAAGGGTAGCTCCCACCATCCTATTTTTTTTTTCTTTCCCTGCCTATTGCCAATCTATTCCTAACACCCTCCCTGCTTTTATTTTTTATTTTTACTATATTAAAAATAACTTTTTTTCTGCCTGGTAGTGTGCTCACTACCAGGCAGACTTCCCCAGCAGGCACCACGTCACTGATGCCTGCTGGGGGGGGGGACTTCCGCCCTTAGTTCATCTACACAAGGTGCCTCCAGCTGTTTCACCACTACAACTCCCAGTTTGCCCTCACATCTATTGGCTTTCAGGGCATGCTGGGAGTTGTAGTATTGAAACAGCTGGAGGCACCCTGTGTAGATAAACTATTAGCTAGTTACATACGGCGCTGCGGCGCTAGCCCGTTCCCTCTGTTACCCCCCCCCCCTGCGCCATACCCTGTTCCCTCCATCACAAACCCCCCTCCCTCATACCCCGTTCCCTCATTACACTTACTGCAGAGTCCGGCAGCGGGTGTGCACGGACAGCGGCGGCGACGAGGTGGCGGCGATGTGCGGGAGGAGTGGCCTCCCAGCCAGTGGCCGGGGAGCCAATGCGCTCGCTCCCACCTGTCTGATTGACAGGCAGGGAGCGAGTGCGGCCTAACTGAAAAAGGACTGATTGACAGACCAAGATCAGTCCTTTTTCAGGCGTGACGTCACGCCAGGCTGCAGCCGGCCACTAGGAGGGAGACCCTTAGCGGCCGGTTTTCAAATGTAAATTAAACCATTTTAATAATAAAAAAAAAAATTCTAAAAGTATATTAGAGATATGCTGTAGTACATAAGTACTACAACATATCAAAAAATAAAGTTGGTGACTGCCCATTTAACCCCTTAAGGACCAGGCCATTTTACACCTTAAGGACCGGAGCGTTTTTTGCAATTCTGACCACTGTCACTTTAAACATTAATAACTCTGGAATGCTTTTAGTTATCATTCTGATTCCGAGACTGTTTTTTCGTGACATATTCTACTTTAACTTAGTGGTAAAATTTTATGGTAACTTGCATCCTTTCTTGGTGAAAAATACCAAAATTTGATGAAAAAAATGAAAATTTTGCATTTTTCTAACTTTGAAGCTCTCTGCTTGTAAGGAAAATGGATATTCCAAATATATTTTTTTTGGGTTCACATATACAATATGTCTACTTTATATTTTCATCATAAAATTTATGAGTTTTTACTTTTGGAAGACACCAGAGGGCTTCAAAGTTCAGCAGCAATTTTGAAATTTTTCACAACATTTTCAAACTCACTATTTTTCAGTTCAGTTTTGAAGTGGATTTGAAGGGTCTTCATATTAGAAATACCCCATAAAAGACCCCATTATAAAAACTGCACCCCCAAAGTATTCAAAATGACATTCAGTAAGTGTATTAACCCTTTAGGTGTTTCACAGGAATAGCAGCAAAGTGAAGGAGAAAATTCTAAATCTTCATTTTTTACACTCGCATGTTCTTGTAGACCCAAGGGGTAAAAAGGAGAACATTTTTACTTGTATTTGAAACCCAATTTCTCTCGAGTAAGTACATACCTCATATGTCTATGTTAATTGTTCAGCGGGCGCAGTAGAGGGCTCAGAAGGGAAGGAGCGACAAATGGTTTTTGGGGGGCATGCCGCATTTAGGAAGCCCCTATGGTGCCAGGACAGCAAAAAAAAAAAACACATGGCATACCATTTTGGAAACTAGACCCCTCGGGGAACGTAACAAGGGGTAACGTGAACCTTAATACCCCACAGGTGATTCACGACTTTTGCATATGTAAAAAAAAAAAAAAATTTTTACCTAAAATGCTTGTTTTCCCAAAATGTTAACATTTTTAAAAAAGGTAATAGCAGAAAATACCCCACAAAATTTGAAGCCCAATTTCTCCCGATTCAGAAAACACCCTATATGGGGGTGAAAAGTGCTCTGCTGGCGCACAACAGGTCTCAGAAGAGAAGGAGTCACATTTGGCTTTTTGAAAGCAAATTTTGCTCTGGGGGAACGTAAAAAGGGGTAATTTGAACCTTAATACCCTACAGGTGTTTCACGACTTTTGCATATGTAAAAAAAAATATATATTTTTTACCTAAAATGCTTGTTTTCCCAAAAATTTTACATTTTTAAAAAGGTAATAGCAGAAAATACCCCCCAAAATTTGTTAGGCAATTTCTCCTGAGTACGGCGATACCCCATATGTGGCCCTAAACTGTTGCCTTGAAATACGACAGGGCTCCAAAGTGAGAGCGCCATGCGCATTTGAGGCCTAAATTAGGGACTTGCATAGGGGTGGACATAGGGGTATTCTACGCCAGTGATTCCCAAACAGGGTGCCTCCAGCTGTTGTAAAACTCCCAGCATGCCTAGACAGTCAACGGCTATCTGGCAATACTGGGAGTAGTTGTTTTGCAACAGCTGGAGGCTCCGTTTTGGAAACAGTGGCGTACCAGACATTTTTCATTTTCATTGGGGAGGGGAGGGGGGTTGTATAGCGGTATGTGTATACGTAGTGTTTTTTACTTTTTATTTTGTGTTAGTGTAGTGTAGTGTTTTTAGGGTACAGTCACACGGGCGGGGGTTCACAGTAGTTTCTCGCTGGTAGTTTGAGCTGCGGCAGAAAATTTGACGCAGCTCAAACTTGCAGCCGGATACTTACTGTAATCCTCCGCCCATGTGAGTGTACCCTGTACATTCACATTGGGGGGGGGGGGGGACATCCAGCTGTTGCAAAACTACAACTCCCAGAATGTACTGTCTATCAGTGCATGCTGGGAGTTGTAGTTTTGCAACAGCTGGAGGCACACTGGTTGTGAAACACCGAGTTTGGTAACAAACTCAGTGTTTTGCAACCAGTGTGCCTTCAGCTGTTGCAAAAGCTACAACCCCCAGCATGTACAGACAGCGGAAGGGCATGCTGGGTCTTGTAGTTATGCAACAGCTGGAGGCATACTACTTTGGCTGGGGATGCTGGGGATTGTAGTTATGCAACAGCTGGAGACACACTGGTTTGTTACTTAACTCAGTGTGCCTTCAATTGTTGCAAAACTACAACTCTCAGCAGTCACCGACAGCCAACGGGCATGCTGGGAGTTGTAGTTATGCAACCACCAGATGCACCACTACAACTCCCAGCATGCACTTTAGCTGATTGTGCAAGCTGGGAGTTGTAGTTATACAACAGCTGAAGGTACACTTTTCCATAGAAAGAATGTGCCTCCAGCTGTTGCAAAACTACAAGTCCCAGCATGCCCATAAGGGAATGCTGGGAGTTGTGGTGGTCTGCCTCCTGCTGTTGCATAACTACAGCTCCCAGCATGCCCTTTTTGCATGCTGGGAGCTGTTGCTAAGCAACAGCAGGAGGCTGTCACTCACCTCCAACGATCCAGCCGCATCAGGTCAGTCCCTCGTCATCGCCGCCGCTGCTCCTGGGGCCCTGATCCCAACAGGGACGCCGGGGATCTGGGTCCCCAGCACCCGGGGTGCACGTCCCGCACCCGCTCACGTCCTCCGGAAGAGGGGCGGAGCGGGTTGCGGGAGTGACACCCGCAGCAGGCACCCTGATTGGTCAGCCGGTAATCCGGCCGACGAATCAGGGCGATCGTGAGGTGGCACCAGTGCCACCTCACCCCTGCTGGCTATGGCTGTTCGAGGCCGTCTCTGACGGCCCCGATCAGCCAATAATTCCGGGTCACTGGAGACCCGATTGACCCGGAATCCGCCGCAGATCGCTGGACTGAATTGTCCAGCGATCTGCGGCCATCGCCGACATGGGGGGTCATCTTGACCCCCCTGGGCGATATGGCCCGATGCCTACTGAACGATTTCAGCAGGCATCGGGCACCGGCTCCGCTCCAGATGGTTGCGGGGGGGCGGTAAAACACATGACGTTCTCATACGTCATGTGTCCTTAAGGACTCGGAAATGGAGACGTATGAGAACGTCATGTGTCCTTAAGGGGTTAAAGGAGATATCCAGTGCTGAAAAACTTATCCCCTATCCTAAGGATAGGGATAAGTTTCAGTTCCTGGGGGGTCTGTCCGCTGGGGCCCCCCGCAATCTCCCATACAGTGCCCCGGCAGCCCGCGGGAAGGGGGCGTGTTGACCACTGTACGAAGCGGCGGCTGACACACCTGCTCAATACAACTCTATGGCAGAGCTGTAAATTGCAGAAGGCAGCGCTCCGGCTCTGCCATAGAGTTGTATCGTGCGGTGGTCAACACGCCCCCTTCCCGCTGGCTTCTGGGGCCCCATATGGGAGATCCTGGGGGGCCCCAGCGGTTGGGCCCCCCCCCCATGATCTGAAACTTATCCCCTATACTTAGGATAGGGGATACGTTTTTCAGCACTGGACTACTCCTTTAACCCATTTTATTGAAAGGTATTTTTTTGTGCATTTTACATTGCTGGCCATTCTAAAATATAGGCCATCAATTTTTGATTGGTGGAGTCCTAGAACTCTCAGTGCACGGTAGGGCTGATATTAAAAGGTGTACTCAGCCCCAAGGAATCTTATCCCCTATCCAAAGGATCAGGGATAAGATGTCAGGGCTCATGACGTCAAGGCAACGCCCCGCTCGTGAAGTCACTGCCACACCTCCTCAATGCAAGTCTATGGGAGGAGGCGTGACGGCCGTCACGCCCCCTGCGATAGACTTGCATTGAGGGGTTGTGCCCATGAAGTCACAAGCCTCTGCCCCACATAACCAGTCATACAGCACGGAGTGAATTTAGCTCTGTGCATCGGATGTCTGGGATGCTGCAGCCAAAATCACGGGGGCCCCTAGCAATCAGACATCTTATCCCCTATCCTTTGGATAGGGGATAAGATGTCTAGGGGTGGAGTATCCCTTTAAGCTTTGCTATGGGACACTTTTATTTCTGTGTATACCATTGGGTTACATTGATCTGGCAAACAAGAGAACAGCACAGAGACTCAGCTTTCCAGGTTATTTTTAGAGTGAAAAATTGTTTAATAACTTATTAATATGCTCTGAATATGGCTTCATATCACAATGTAAATCGATAAGTGTTTAGCTTGCTGGAGAAGCTACTTATCCAGGAGGGTGAAAATGTGGTGTGGTGCACATTTTAGCTACTTTGAATTAACCTTTTAAAAATGTCACAGCTACATTTGCTTGTATTATATGTAAGGGTCTACGTGGCCTTTTAAATCTTGTGAAGAGTGAAGATCGCTGTAATATTGACTGTTAAATCACTGCTTGCTATTACCTCATATGTAGGCTACAGAAGCAGCTTCAGGATGGGAAATAACCGAATAACATCCGAGTGGATGGCATTTAAAGGTCGATAAATCATAATAACTCAGTGGAATACCTTTTGTTTCTGCAATCGGACATTTCAACACACATTAAACATGAAGGAAAGTTGAACGTATGGCGCTTTTATCAGTCAACCCTATTTATTGTCACAGAACAGGGCCGTAAACTCTACTGATATGCAAATGGAGCCCTTGAACTGCAGTCTAAATAGAAAATATATTCACTCAATATAGGAGAGATGACTCCAGACTTATTACACAGCACAAAAGAGACCAGAGGGTTTTTTGGGTCAGAACCGTTTACTTAATATGTTATAAAAACACTATAAGAACATTATGGACAAACTGTGATAAACTGTGTTATGCATGAAATACCTAGTGCAGGTCCTGTATTGGGCTATGATAAAGTGGCTGTCAGTGCACACACTGTTTTTTTTTATTTATTTTTTAATAATGAGTCATCACGCCCCCTCCCATAGACTTGTATTGAGGGGGCGGGCCGTGAAGTCACGATACTCCAATCCCTATGTCTCCCATCATCAGGCACGGAGCAAAGTTCACTCTGTGCAGCAGATGACACAGGATGCTGCAGGAGAGCTTGCGGGGGTTCCTAGCGGTGGGACCCCCGTGATCACACATCTTATGACTAGTGGCGGAGTACCCCTTTAACTTCAATGTTCCTCTGTGAACTCTACAAATACCCCTCTTTGTCAAATAAAGCTATTCCCGCCTACATAGTCCAGGAAATTCTTTTGAACAACTTGAAACTTTACTGAATTCCTGTTGCAAATACAGAAAATACACCATCTCTTGTATACAACTTTATCATTTCCCTGATTCCTAGGCTATACTGTCAATTTGGTCACTGTCCTTTGATATAACATATTTTGCAGTTACTTTGCAGAAATACTTCTTTAATGCTTTAGCACATGTACGTTGAACTATACTTTCCGCAGATATATAAAGATGATAGCTTGCAGGTTCTCCTGTCTAATTTACTAAAACTTGTGTTATGCAATATAAAGGACTCTACTTTACTCACACTTTTGGTGGTAATCTGTGACACTTGCAGAAGCATATGCAGGGAAGTCCTCCCTGACTTGTCAGACCGGCTAGCGCTGGTCCAACCAGAGGTCAAATAAGGATCAAGTAAAAGGCAAAATGGTTTTTGTACAACTAATCCATTCTTACAGGAATCCCTCTTGGGATGATAAAATAGAACACTGTAGACTATATCTTTGCACTGGACTGAAACTTGAAGTAGGAACAGCAACTATGTTGATAGATGACTTGTGGCCTATATGTAGAAGGTATGCCTGACATTAGTAGTACCTAGGTTCACTAAATTTTACTCTCCTTAGTATTATCAGAACGGAGGACAAGACATGTGGCTGTGGCCAAACCCAAGCCCTGACTCTAACTAGGTTAAAGTAAGGGCCACCTATTTTTCCGAGAAGAGAAGGGTGGACTTGGGACTGGTTCCTGCATCAATTCACTGTACAGAAAATGCTATGTGATGTGAGCAATTTAACCCTCTGCACACTGTAGACCTTAGTGTATGCTTTAGACTTGTGGTGCAAGACTCCAGTGTATGTATGCAGAAAATACACTTTGCATGACCATACAATACTGGAGATATATACTGTGCATCCAGCAAACCTATTATACCTCAGTCACCCAACTACTCTCTGCTGGGTAGTAGCTGAAGATACTGTACTGGGCCAGCACATCAGAGGATATGTAGGGCTATTTTTTTCTCTTCAAGAAACTTTCCAAGTAGCTGATGTCTTAAAGTAAAAAGTATACCTCTGACAGCCAAGAACTTGGACTATGTGGACAAGCAGGAAATGTAGTTCAGTAACCAACCATGGCTGACAAGCTGAAGTTATTGGAAACTAAATGATAATTCTTATACTCTAAGCTGGTATGATCAAGTACCTGACTGTTTTGCTTCCTAGTATACTGTATGTATTTTTGTGTATTTACTCCTCAGGTTTACAATGTTAGCCTTAAAGAAGATTATGAAAGGCTTTTACAGAAACATCTCCTTTCTTATCAATGGCCTATGTCTGGTATTGCAGCTCAGCCTTGTTGCCTCTTTTACACTCATTCCTGGATTGTAACAATTTTATTAAAATAGGAATTAGAGCTCAACAACTATCATTTCTAGGTAGCTGAAACAGCTCCCAGCTACAATCATGATAATATATATATATATATATATATATATATATATATATATATATATATAAATAATATTTTTCCGCTAATTTTACAAAGTCCTTGCTTGGCTTGCCTGGTTTCTCAGACTCTATTTTCCTGTCATAACCAATTACAAATGTACATAGCTGATATGATTCCCAATTTCAAAGGTCTAATGTATTTTGGATAGTACATCACTAAGACATCTCCATCCCTTGGGTTCTGAGCATACGGCTAAGATTTATGAGCCCTCTCAGTGAATTTTCCATTGGCAGAAAAACAGCGACAATCATATGGCTAGCCGACATTACAGCAGGCTGCACTGTACGTAATGTAGCTGCTGACATTTCCCACATTTCTCAAAGGGATCCCTGAGGCTTCTCAATTCATAAAATTGCTTCTCTTTGATTGAGATTTTTTTTTCGGTGGATACCATGGGCTTCTTACCTTCATTACAGTTCAGCCTAGATTCTTTAAGCTTGAGTAAAGGATCCTTATTCTGATTCTGACTTGTTGGGATGATCGGAGGACTGAATGCATTTAACCAATCCCTGGGAGACAGAAAAGAAGATGTTACCTATCAGTGATTTCAGCTTCAGCTCATTTATTATTGTTATACCTTAAGCTCTCTCGGGCAGACTCTCTCATTTTTATATTTAGTCTTTAATATAACCTCATAGTTGTGCAATGTCTCAGAATCCTGTTGTGTTTTTCTGGTCATCATAGTAGCATATATCAGTAACAGCGGAGACCAGTGGAGTTTGCAGCAAATTTCTGATACAGAGCTCAAGATCCACATTATACACATTTAGGCTTCATTCACATCACTTTCTCCCCTACATTTATACTTTACATTACTAAATATCTCCATAGTTAGCCTTAATCTGCCTGGTGTACATCAGAATACTGTAGAAAAAAAGAGGATAGGATAGTGTTGTAGACAACACTATTCCATACTGCAGAGTCCAATAAGGAAAAGGTATACCTCTAAATATACATGATAGCCTATAAGTCACAGAAGCTACTGTATGGCATTCATCTCAGACATCCATTAAATGTATACATCTCAAGCTTTTCAATATGTATCAGTGAAATGGATAACAGTCTATGGCATTGAAAAGAAACATGGTGATAAAAGGTGAACTTATGTTATGCTTTACATAGTCATTTGAACTGTATGGTTAAGTTGTTTGTAGACATTTGACCATGTTTTTTGACTATTTAAATTCTTTGCTTTGTAGATTTTTTTCTAAGGTTGAACACAACATGCATCTGGAACAACATGCAAAAATGGATTAGGCTGCCACAAAGCTAACTACAGTGCTGCACCACTCTGTCTACCACCTTACATCTCCTCCCTCATCTCTGTATACCACCCTACATCTCCTCCCTCATCTCAGTCTACTACCCTACATCTCCTCCCTCATCTCTGTCTACTACCCTACATCTCCTCCCTCATCTCTGTCTACTACCCTACATCTCCTCCCTCATCTCTGTCTACTACCCTACATCTCCTCCCTCATCTCTGTCTACCACCCTACATCTCCTCCCTCAACTCTGTCTACTACCCTACATCTCCTCCCTCATCTCTGTCTACTACCCTACATCTCCTCCCTCATCTCTGTCTACCACCCTACATCTCCTCCCTCAACTCTGTCTACCACCCTACATCTCCTCCCTCATCTCTGTCTACCACCCTTACATCTCCTCCCTCATCTCTGTCTACCACCCTACATCTCCTCCCTCAAGTCTGTCTACTACCCTACATCTCCTCCCTCATCTCTGTCTACCACCCTTACATCTCCTCCCTCATCTCTGTCTACTACCCTACATCTCCTCCCTCATCTCTGTATACCACCCTACATCTCCTCCCTCATCTCTGTATACCACCCTACATCTCCTCCCTCATCTCTGTCTACTACCCTACATTTCCTCCCTCAACTCTGTATACCACCCTTACATCTCCTCCCTCATCTCTGTATACCATCCTACATCTCCTCCCTCAACTCTGTCTACTACCCTACATCTCCTCCCTCATCTCTGTCTACCCCCTACATATCCTCTCTCATCTATCTACCGCCTTACATCTCTTTCCTCATCTCTGTCTACAACTCTAAATCACCTCCCTCATCTCTGTCTACCACCTTACATCTCTTTCCTTATCTCTGTCTACAACTCTAAATAACATCCCTCATCTCTGTCTACCCCCCTAAATCTCCTCTCTTACCGTCTTACATCTCCTCCTGCATCTCTTTCTACCACCCCACATCTTCTTCCTCATCTACAAGACAAACCTCCTACACATTCAGATCCACTCCCATCTGTCTTTTCTCATGCTACACCATTTTCTGGAATGTACTTCCACAGACAGATGAACATCCATACATTTAAAGGGGTACTCCAGTGGAAAACATTCTTTTTTAAATAAACTGGTGCTAGAAGGTAAATAGACTTTGTAAATTACTTATTTTTAAAAATCTTAATCCTTCCAGTACTTACCAGCTGTTGTATGCTCCACAGGAAGTTCTTTTGTTTTTTAATTTCTTTTCTGTCTGACCTCAGTGCTCTCTGCTGACACCTCTGTCCATTTTAGGAACTGTCCAGAGTAGGAGAAAATCTTCATAGCAAACCTATCCTGCTCTGGACAGTTCCTGACATGGATAGAGGTGTCAGCAGAGAGCACTGTGGTCAGACAGAAAGGAAATGAAAAAAGAAAAGAACTTCCTGTGTAGCATACAACATCTGGTAAGTACTGGAAGGATTGAGATTTTTAAACAGAAACCAGTTGATTTAAAAAAAAAAAAAATGTTTTCCTGTGGAGTACCCCTTTAAGTAAGTCCTAAAGCACATTCTTTGGCAGGACTTTCACAACATTCTCAACATTATTCTTAAATAATGAACCTGTGACTGTTATTTAAAGGGAATTTATCTGCTCTATATCATGCTCGGAGCTAAAGTGTCAAAGAAGCAGTGCCGCGCTACAGTATGCATGCCTCCTCCGTCCCCACCCCTCATTGCCCTGATTGATATATAGCGCTTGGCTTCCAGGACTGAGTCTTGTATATCACTAAAGGTAGGGAGGAGTGTGGGAAAGGGGGAGCGGTATATCCTGCACCCATCACAGCCTTCATGACACTTCCGATATAGAGCTGACAGATTCCATTTAAGAGTATCCCTCTGTCACGATCACACCCTATCGGTCAAGCCAAGAAGCTAGAGAGAGTGTGATGGTGCAAGGGTTAAAGCCGCCAGACCTCTGGGTATCCACTACTAGTCCCAGCAAGTCACCAAATTAACCCTTAGATAAACGTGTTTCCACCAGAGCTGCCTTCAGAAAGGAGAGCTCCTATATTTAGAGATCAAAGACCAGAGCTGATTAATTAAACATTTAATCTGATAAAAGGTATCACAGTGCTATATATATATAAAAATAAAGAAATTACATACAGTTACAAAAATGCAAAAGAGTTTAGCAAGGCAAGTTCAGAAAACAAAAGATGAAGTTCTTACAGCATGATGATATAGCAGTCCAGGAGAGTGAGTTCCAGCTGTTCTTGGGATGGTCTTGTCAGCTTGTTGCACAGCATTGAACACCCTGAGTCTAGCATTGTTTCAATATTATCTCTGCTTCTTTGGAGGGAAACTCCATTCCCCCCTCCCCTCTGATCCCACCAGGTGGGGCATCTCTCTTCCTGACCCCTTATCTGTTTGATTATATGATGGGACCAGAGTGCATGACTTCAAAGGAGATGCAAACAAACAGCCAGACCCTCCAATAAAATGCAATACACAAAAAACAAAGGCTACACCGTCTGAATGACCCCTCACCCATGTCTTATAAAACACATGTATGTTACCATAATCAGGCCTTGGGCCTGACACCTCCCCCTTAAGATGGAGACAGAGAGATCTTGCCTTTCCAGGCTAATAGATCTGTTTCCATTAACCATCTATTTCCCCCTGACGCGATAAGCCATCTGCATTTTGATGCAGGCTTCCTTTTCTGTGTTGGACAGTGAAATTATATTGCTGGAGGATAAGACTCAAGCGAAGCAGTTTACCATTGTTACCTGACACTTTGCCCAACCAATGTAGAGGGTTGTGATCATTTATGACAGTAAAATCCCTGCCATACAGATATGGCTGTAATTTTTGCAAAGCCCAGACCACAGCTAGACATTCCTTCTCTATGACCGCATAGGCCACTTCTCTAGGCAATAGCTTCCTACTAAGATAGAGTATGGGGTGTTCTTCTCCATTGGAGTTTACTTGGCTAAGAACAGCCCCCAGACCAAAATTGGAAGCATCTGTTTGTACCACAAACCTTCTACTGAAATCTGGGGCCTGGAGGACCGGAGAGTTGGGCAGTGCAGTCTTGAGGGCAACGAAGGACTTATCACAATCCTCAGTCCAGGTAATTTGCTTGGACACCTTTTTTTTCCAAGTCTGTGAGAGGTTTTGCTATCTTACTATAATCTGGGACAAATCTACGGTAATACCCTGCAGTCCCCAAAAAGGACATGACCTGTTTTTTGGTCTTAGGAATTGGCCAGGCAATAATAGACTCCACCTTACTGGGCTCAGGGCGTAGGGTCCCTCCTCCTACTCTATGTCCTAGATACTGCACTTCTGTCATGCGAACTTGACACTTTTCTGGTTTTATGGTTCAGAAAACAAAAGATGAAGTTCTTACAGCATGATGATATAGCTGTCCAGGAGAGTGAGTTCCAGCTGTTCTTAGGATGGTCTTGTCAGCTTGTTGCACAGCATTGAACACCCTGAGTCTAGCATTGTTTAAATATTATCTCTGCTTCTTTGGAGGGAAACTCCATTCCCCCCTTCCCCTCTGATCCCACCAGGTGGGGCATCTCTCTTCCTGACCCCTTATCTGTTTGATTATATGATGGGACCAGGGTGCATGACTTCAAAGGAGATACAAACAAACAGCCAGACCCCCCAATAAAATGCAATACACAAAAAACAAAGGATACACCGTCTGAATGACCACTCACCCATGTCTTATAAAACACATGTATGTTTCCAAAATCAGGCCTTGGGCCTGACACCCTCATACTCCATGCATTCATGAACTTCTTACTCCATGCATTCATGAACTTCACATAGTCAGCTGACACATCAGCCCTAACACTAACCCTAATGAATGAAGATGGTATGTTGTAGGTCTTCAGTCTCCAACTATACTCTCCTCATTGCCAGTCTACTGTCTACTCTCTTCTGTGTTATAAGCAATACTATGGATCTAAGTAATTCTGCCTCAGAGGAATAATCCACCACCCTCCCCATCCAAAACCATAGTATGAAAGGGAAACCTGAAAAAAGTATTACAAGACTTTATTGCAATTTTTTTTCAACTTTTGGTTTTGTTGCGTTACTTGGCACTCATTCTCAGCATGTCACAGTCTAAAGTGTGACTTAAGACTGAATAACAAAGCTGTCTTAAACTGTGAACGCCTAACATGACACTTGCTAAGACACTTTAGCAATGTGGTAATGATCAACACCAGGATTCCTTCAGATCATCTCTGGCTGCTACAGGGATGCTGACAGGCCGACAAATGCAAGACATAACACAACTACATCTTGTTTTGTAGGAAGCGCTTTCAATGTGTGTCATGGCTAATATACAAAGGTGTCCCCACAACCACTTTTCTGTGGAATCTAAAATGATTTATATGTTTCTTATTATTATGTTCTAATTGCCAGGGCTGTATTTACTGCTCATGTTTCCCTAGGCACTGTGACTGAATTAATTCAACCCTAGACTAAGCCTTCTAAAAACAATTTAGAGGCCATACTAAGACCCCAGAGAGAAAAATGTCCTTAGATTTAAACACTGTGTCATACCCTAAATTTAGATTCCAGATGCCGACCCCAGAATCCGACCCCCAGTATAATGAAGACCCCAGTATCAGACCCCCAGTATAATGCAGACCCCAATATCAGACCTCCTAGTATAATGCAGACCCTAGTATCAGACCTCCAGTATAATGCAGAGCCCAAGTATAATGCAGACCCCAGTATCAGACCCAAGTATAATGCAGACCCCAATATTAGACCTCTAGTATAATGCAGACTCCAGTATCAGACCCCCAGTATTAGCCCTCCAGTATAATGAGAGGCTGAATGATGTTCTTGATCGGCATCTTGACTTCAGTCTTCCACAGTCCTGGGAGTGGCAGGTCCTGGTGTTTGCGCTGTGGCTCTTATCTGCTGCCGGGTGGTGGAATCTCTGTTTTCAGCAGAGCACATGAAGAAGCTGTTCACCTGCTTCACCAATGAAACCTCCTAACTGGGGGGGAGGGGAGAGAGAGAGGAGCAGTCCCTCTCCTTTCAGTGCACTTGTAACAGACATGACCTGTAAGTGACTGCGACTGCCTCATATCCCTTAAAAAATGTATGAAGGTGAAAGCACTACGCATTTTTTTTTTTTATTAGGGTTAGTTGTAATTCACTGGTTAAAATGGCAAGTCCAATAGTGGGGTCCTAAGTTTCCAAGATCTGCAGTGAGGAGGAATTTGGAATGAGCATTGTGAAGTATGCATGCTGTTAGTTCAAATAAATCTAGAGGGGTATGGAAGCTATATTCAGACTCCTTGTCAGGATCCGGACTGGTATGCAGCGAGGACACTGGTGGTGGATCCTCTGTGTCAGTGGGGTGATGGCGTGGGCCATACCAGGGGAACGGAACAGGTGAGTAGATTGGGATGCGACCCGCGGGCGGGCGCGTCCCGCTATGCGGATCGCATTCCCGCCGGCAGTGACAGTGCAGCGCTCCCGGTACCCCCCCTCTTTTTATCTGCATGTCTCTTCATACGAGACGAGGCCAGTGGGAGTGACTCTTGAGTCTCCTTCCAGATAACGGAGAAGTCCCGGGTTACTTCATCTATGGCAGGAAGTTCAGAAGAAATGGGGAGGGGGGGCAGAGGGTGAATCCTGCCACGGGGCGGAGTGGTACCAGGAAGGAGGCTATAAGGAGGTAAGATCTCTGCTTGCTTTTAGCAGAAAACATCAGAAAAGTCCTGGTAAGCCTTGGGAGGGCCCGGTAAAGGTGGAGCCTCAGGGGTATGACAAGAGGGAGCAGATGTGAGGCATCGTTTGTGACAAGAAGGACCCCAATTTTTGATCTCCCCGGTGGTCCAGTCGAGGGTAGGAGCATGACGCTAGAGCCACGACAGACCGAGAAAAACTTCAGAGGTGCAGTTAGGCAGAACGAAAAATTTAATTTTTTCATGGTGAAGTCCAATGCTCATAGGCAGAGGTTCAGTGCGGTAGCGCACAGTGCAGTCCAATTTTTCTCCGTTAACAGAAGAGATAAAGAACGGTTTGACGAGACGGGTTACTGGGATACTGAACCTATTAACGAAAGAGGCCAAAATAAAGTTTCCTGTAGAACCTGAGTCCAAGAAGGCCACTGCTGAGAAGAAGGAGTTGGGGGAAGGAGAAATCCGCACAGGTACAGTCAGACGTGGAGAGGCAGAATTTACACCAAGTGACGCCACTCCCACGTGAACAGGGTGCGTGCGTGCGTCTCCCAGACGAATAGGGCAGTCCACTAGGAAATGTTCGGTACTCGCACAGTACAGGCATAAATTTTCGTTTCTACGATGAGTCCTCTCTTCTTGGGTCAGGCGAGACCGATCCACTTTCATAGCCTCCTCGGCGGGAGGCTCAGGAGTAGATTGCAGAGGATTCTGGAAGAGAGGTACCCAGTGATCAAGGTCCTTTTCTTGACGGAGCTCCTGGCGTCTTTCAGAAAAAAGCATATCAATGTGGGTGGCCAACTGGATAAGTTCAGACAGGGTGGCAGGAATTTCTCGTGCGGCTAGCACATCTTTGATGTGACTGGATAAGCCTTTCTTGAAGGTCGCGCAGAGGGCCTCATTATTCCAGGATAGCTCAGAGGCGAGGGTGCGGAACTGGATAGCGTACTCGCCCACAGAAGAACTCCCTTGGACAAGGTTCAATAGGGCTGTCTCGGCTGAAGAAGCCCAAGCTGGCTCCTCAAAGACACTGCGTACTTCAGAGAAGAAGGACTGGATAGAAGCAGTGGCAGGATCATTGCGATCCCAAAGCGGTGTGGCCCAGGACAAGGCCTCTCCAGATAACAGGCTGACCACGAATGCCACCTTAGACCGTTCTGTAGGGAATTGGTCTGACATCATCTCCAGGTGCAGGGAACATTGGGACAGGAACCCACGGCACAATTTAGAGTTACCATCAAACTTGTCAGGTAGGGACAAGCGGAGTCTGGAAGTGGCAACTTTCTGCGGAGGAGAAGCAGGAGCTGGCGGAGGAGATGGTTGCCATGCTACAGCAGCTTCTGCCTCTACAGCAGCAGTCAACTGCGACAGCTGTTGTCCTTGCTGTGCGATCTGTTGGGATTGCTGGGCGACCACCGTGGTTAGGTCAGCGACACTAGGCAGCGGGACCTCAGCGGGATCCATGGCCGGATCTACTGTCAGGATTCGGCAGGCTGATATGCAGCGAGGACACTGGTGGTGGATCCTCTGTGTCAGTGGGGTGATGGCGTTGGCCGTACCAGGGGAACGGAACAGGTGAGTAGATTGGGATGCGACCCGCGGGTGGGCGTGTCCCGCTACGCGGATCGCATCCCCGCCGGCAGTGACAGTGCAGCGCTCCCGGTCAGCGGGTCTGACTGGGGCGCTGCAGAGAGGAGAATGACGCGAGCGCTCCGGGGAGGAGCAGGGACCCGGAACGCTCCGCGTAACACTCCTGTACTAGTGGTTGTGGGGATCCAACAGCAGGGGGCTCTAAGTGTGTTCATAGGTCAATTTATATTAATGATAATCCCAACTAATAAGTGTATGACAAGGAATAAGGATCCCAATCTGGCTATGGCTAGGAAACTGATGTCTACTGAAGGAGTACGATTGCACAGTTAGGCCCCAATGTTTGGGAATGACCTCGACTGTCATGAATTAGCTTACTTTTATCGCCTCAACCCAGAAGGAAAAGTAATGAGGCATATTTTGATTAATTAAAGACGCTTGGTTATGTGTCATCAAGGCTTTGAGCTCTAATCAATACAATCAACATGCAAAGGCCAAGTCCGGCATCCTGTGCCAAATTGGGAGAATACTAAGCAGTTCATGTCCTGACATTGGAGAAGCAAAAAAGAATGTCAAGCAACTCACATGTAAAATTTCAGAAAATTATGTGTGTATCTTGGGATGACCAGATGTTAATACCTTGTACGTTAAAGGCAATGTGTCAGCGCCTACTTTAAAGGGGTATTCCAGGGTTAACTAACTTTTAACTATCCTTCCCATTATGAATAATTATGATAGTTTTACATTTACTTGCTATACCGCTCTGCCATGGATGGTCCCCCCAGGTCTAGCGTTTCTTTTCAGGTCCTGATGACGTTCGTCTCACAATCCTTTGCGGCTCGTGGCGTCAGCTGGTATACGTCATCAGGACCTGAAAGGAAAAACTAGACCTTTTTTTCCATGTCGCTACCTATATTCAGTCCCGAAATCTTTTAGTCTTCACTTTGGCCACCAAGTGTAATAATAAGCTGACACTTTTCAGCAGTTATCACAGACGGGATTATTATGATAGATAATACCTATATATATATATATATATATATATATAACAGGATCACACCATTCACAATAGGTGATGGTCACAGGTCATGTCCACCTCCTAGTTTCACAGTGACTTTTGCACAGGTCACATGGTCATCTCCAGACTACAGATTCCTATTGCTCCTGTGACTGCTGTAAAGCATATTTATAAATTATTGCTTAATCAATAGAACCTTGATTAGGAAAAATTTAGGTGATACATCCCTTTTTAAATGGTTTTCCCTACTTTAAACATTTGTAGAAAGAAAGCGCAACAGTGCTTTTATATTTGTTCTGAGACTGTGCCAATCTTAACCTAGTACTCTGCTACATTTTGCCATTATGAGTTGGCAGTATCTGGGTCAGACTTGGCTAATTTGCATTAAAAATAAATAAACTGAAGGGGCATTGTAAAACTCGTCTCCGTTCACACAATGAAAGTTCTGTGGTGTCCCACTTACTGGCACCATGACTTCTACAGTAGATTTCACCAGAACTTTAAACATGTTAAATCTTTCAGTGTAATCCATTTCCACATCAGAATTTCATCTATGGAACCTCCGTAGTGTGCACTGAGCAGCCAACCCCCATAGAGATTAATTTTAGCAGGCTGCAAGTGAAATACACACAGAATTATCGCATGTAAATTCTATAGTGTGGATAAGTTCTTAGGCACCCTTCACATATGTCCGGCATCCAGCCGTGTTTCCCTCTGGTGGTGTACAAAAAGTATCAGAGGAAAATTGATTGTAGAACTGATCCCATTCATTTGAATGGGGCAGTTTACATTCCTCTGGCATCTCACATTGGACACCAGAAGGTGGAACACACTACATGGGTGCCGGAAAAAGTAACATATTGCTGCTTCCTCGGTCTGGCATGCTCAATAACAAATACTGGATCCTAAACAACTGATAAACTTGTCATCAGCTGTGGCATTAGATGTGGCTGATTTAAGCAGAGCTGGACGCCTAATATATGTAACCCCAGCCACCCACAAATTGAGGTGCCATCAATGTTTATAGTGGAAACATTCCTTTAGTAAGTTAATTATTTATACTATTTGAAAGCAAGAATTGTTTTTGTAGGGAAATTAAAGAAAAACATCAAATTAGAAAAACATTGGGACAGATTTACCATTACCATACCATGTGTCAAAATTATGGCATCATTTGTGTCAAAAAAGCTGGTTTATTTGACTTTGCACCACATGTATTATTAGTTTTAGGTACTTTTTCCACCACAGCCAAAAGGGATATGGGTGTCACATTGGTAAAAGGGGTCTGGCTTAAGATGTGACATCATGCTCAAAAAAAAATGCGCCATAATTGTGCCTTAACATTCCAGTGCTGTTTAAGCCAACTGGTTTATATTAAGACTAGACAGTCCAAGAATAGGAGAGATTTATCAAATAGTATGAGCCATTATAAATCTGGCACATTCGTACACTGTCTGATCTAAGGCAGTGTTTCCCAACTCAGTCCTCAAGGCACACCAACAGTCCAGGATTTTAATTTTTCCCTGTTCTATTCCAATGGAGTAACTGAAAAAACTCAGAATATTGGTGTGCCTTGAGGACTGGGTTGGGAAACACTGATCTAAGGTTACAACATATAAAAATTAGACCATTATAGTAAATCTAGACCAACCACCTCACTCTTCAATGGAGATGATCTGTAATACTGCACATAACCTAAAGATAAGGGTGGCACTATATTTGATTTACTAAAACTTATACTTGATTAGTCTAAGAGTGCATTGGATTTATCAAATCTGTCTAAAGACGTCTCTATAGATTAGCTGCTCCCCTGGTGCACATATCATCCCTTACAGCAGGGGGTAGTAGTATGGATGTGCTGACAAGCCTCAGGGTCACAAGGAATGGAGGACAACCAATCATGTATGGAGAATGATGAGTAGTGAAGTGATGCAGATCCCAAAGAAGAATCAAATGGATGGTATAACAGATGGTCTTTATTCCAATAAAAGCATATTGCAGAAATGATGAAATTCAGGGTTAACAGACCTCTTTATCAGAGTCATAATTATTTCATCAGGTAATAATAATCTGATGAAGGGGGTCTGTAAACCCTGAAATGCGTCATTTCTGCACTATGCTTTTTTGGAATAAAGTACATGTGTTATTCCATCCATTTAATCATCTATTGGATTTCCCTGGGATCTGCAGCGCTCCCACTACTTATTGCCACTACTCATCAGGGTGTCAGTTTTTAGACCTACTAATTAATTTAAACTGTCTTAAGCCATGGTCCTTTTTACTTAGTCTACGCCCCTCTTTTTATGCAACCTCTTAAATTTAGCAAAAAGTCTAAAATCTCTATGTGTTATATTTTTTCGGGTGTGAAGTAAGTGACTTTTGCACTGTAAGTGATTTATGCATTGTAAATAAATGACACGCAATCACTTTCACTTGTAGAAGCAACAAATGGAGGGGATTTGATGACAGCAGACAATAAACAATTAGCAGGGAATACTTCCAATTGGATATTAGAAAATAGGTGATTTCCTGTCATTTATATAAGAGAAGGGAGTTATGAGAGAATAAATGTAATGCGAAGGGTGACCCTGCTTATAGGTCCTAAAAGTGAGAGTGAAGAAACATCTCATCATGTTTCTATATTGTTATTATGGCTTCAAAATATCATTAAATCAGCACAAACCGACAGTTATCATTTCCTGCACATTTTTCACAGCTCGCTGCCGCCTGACTAAGAGTAATCTGTTAATCTGTTCCGTGCCACACAATCTGTCAAAATGACAGATACATTCAATCCTTAATACATAATATCTTCATTTACTGTAGGCCTTGGTGGGACTTACATAGTTCATAAGGTTGAAAAAAAGACCAGAATCCACCAAGTTCAACCTATGCCTTTGCTAGCAGTAACATTTGGCTAATCACTTTCATTTGTTTCATTGTTGTGAGGATCTTGGATATTACCCTACCCATGGTTTATTATCCTATGAGTTCCATATATGAATCTTATGATACAATTTGCAGACATATGTTTACAAAATGAGAGAGCAATTCTATACACTAATATGATACGGCGTGCGTATGTGAAGCCTTGCTTGGGGAACCACAATAACAATGCATCTTCTAGGATACGGTTAACATTTCCATTATATCTGTCGAGCTCATCCTCCTCTAGGTGCCTCATCTAGTACGGTTATTCTATCAAAAGTCCTTTTAACATATTACTAAAATTTTAGAAGCCCCAGTGCAAAATTTGTAACAGGGCTTCCCTCCTAACTATTGTGCACTTTATAGTACTAATTTCTTCATATAGAACAAAGGGACCCTTCAAACCACCTTGTCCTTGCATGGATGTTCCGCACTGATTCTGCCTTAAAGCAGCCTCACATTGATTTTAATTGGGATTCCGATGCTCAGTTTCACAATGTGACTCCAAACGAGGAATTGAATTCCTCCGGAGGATGTTCAATCTTCTGTCAGAATCCACCAGATGGATGCCGTTAATGTCTGCGGCAAATTGTTGTAGACATAAGCACTGATTCCAGATAATTTTTAGCAGTTCAAATCCAGCATAGAGTGTAGCAAAAGATGCTGGTTGTTCCCAGTCAGCTATTTGTAAAATTGTGTGCAGGTATATAGAAAATATAGTTATTAAAAGAAAAAATACAGAAGAAGGAAATAACAATTGTTACCTCCACAGTCAATGCATTGGTGTAGATAAAAGTTTTGGACACATCGAAAGTGCCATCGTTTTTTTATGAACATTCATCCGATACATACATTTTAATTTCAGTTGACACCAAAAATCCTCTCTATATCTGAGACATCCAATTGGGGAACTACTTTTACTGTAAAACTAATATATTGATATAACCTCTTTTATGGACTTGTATTTGCATATTTTTGTGAGAACAACTATCAAATAAGGAACTTTGGTTCGGGTGACTCATACAGTAAAGAGCCCACATGTAGAATCTTATTCTTTCACAAGTACTTGATGCTGGAGCTGAGATGATTTGTGCTCTAGGCATACAATAGCTTGTATTGTCTGAGAATGTAAGCTTGGCACTTGCTCTTTATTTTCTGTGGATCCCCCAGGTCTGAGTGGGCGCAGAAAGAAGCATCTATAAGAAAGTAAACATTTGCTCTCTTGTTTATTTCAAATGTAGGTGCTTTACTAAAATGTGTTATTGAGGTTCTAAAGCAAATAAAAGCTCAGGAAGCGGTCCCTGGCTGACTCATAATGGGAGATGCTGCTAGAGAAGATTGCACTTCATACAATGGTTGGTAAAACGTATAATTTTCATGAACGAACTTGTTAACAAACAAGCTTAATGTCAGATGTAGTTATTTTTCAGGTAAACCAAATGTATAAATGGTTGAAATCTTGTTATCTCTCTTATATTATCGATCACATCAGTGGTCTACAACCTGTCACTCTCGAGCTATTAAGAAGCTACAATTTCAAGCATGTCCTCCTGCTGGGAGTTGGAGTCATGTCCAACAGCTGATGAGTTATAGGTCTAAACCATTGTTCTGGATTTAGAGCAGAGCAAAAAATTCCTTCCTGACCCCTACTGGCAATCAAACCGATCCCTGGAACAACATTCTACTTTAAGCCATAGGCTTCAGTATATCATATAAATAATAATAACAATAATAATAATGTATTACATATTGTTAAATACATTATTCTGTTTCAATAATTGCTTTATGAAAAAACTTGCTCCTAAAGATCCAGTTTGTACAGAGTATGTCTACAGGCAGAGAAACTCACCACAATTACCCAGACAGAAATCTGCACTTTTCTATTTATTGAAAAAAAAAAAAATGGATAGGTTGTGTTTTCTTAAGGTAAAAAAACCTGTATACAGCAGTGGTGTCTCATCTCGCCAGCAACTGACTAAGCAGGCAGGTCCTGCACCAAGCACTTGTCCTGGAATCAGGAAGAAGACAGAAGATCAGGAGTTTGGACATAGCCAAACGCGAGCTGTGGGGGTCTAGAGCTAGGTAAGTATATATATTTTTTTTTGCTTTTTTCCCACCCCCAGAAACACATTAATTTTAGCAAATGCAACCCCTTTTAAACAAAATGGAGGGAAGAAATAAACACAAAAGTGCCACACTTGACTGGTGTCAGTTGATACCATTATAAAACTACTATAAAGTTTGAACAATCTGCTTTTTAGCAACCTGTAATGCAAAGAACACAAATAAGAAAGGGAAGGAGTTGCCAAGACAGCTTAGTCTTCGCAACTCCTTTCCTTGCAACTCTTACTTCCAATTTATGAGTCTTACCATGCTTGCTAGTGAGGGCCTTAGTAACTAGATAAATTTGCAATATCATGCAGTATGCTAGCTAGTCTGTGACCAAATTTACATCTCCAACTTTAAGGTTTGGCTTATGCCTTGCCCTTTGCTACTTTTTGTGTTTTCTGTAAAATCATAAAATTATATATCATTAAAGAACCCAGGTGGAGTACTATCACTGATAGTATAGATCACTTATGAAACCATCATGTTTGAACCAGTTCGATTTTTTACATTATAATGTCAGAGACCTTGCTTTAAAGGGGTACTCCAGCGCTTAGACATCTTACCCCTATCCAAAGGATAGGGGATAAGATGCCTGGTCGTGGGGGTCCCACCGCTGGGGACCCCCGTGATCTTGCGCGCAGCACCCCAGTTAAAATCAGTCCCCGAAGCATGTCACGCCCCCTCCCATAGTCTTGCATTGAGGGGCGGAGCATGACATCACATGCCGCAAGCCCTGTGCTCGCCGGTAATCAGACCCGGAGCGAACATGCTCCAGGGGCTGATTTTTACTGGGGTGCTGCGTGCAAGATCACGGGGGTCCCCAGCGGCGGGACCCCCACGATCAGGCATCATATGCCCTATTCTTTGGATAGGGGATAAGATGTCTTAGCGCCGGAGTACCCCTTTAAGTGAGAAGTTCCACCATTTCCTAATACACCTAGTCTTTAACCCCTTAAAGAGGCAGGACATATATTTACGCCCTGCACTAGCTCCCAATATGTGAAGCGCACTCAGGTGCTGAGCGCGCTTCATACCCGGCAGCTATCAGCAACCAGGACCCACGGCTAATACCGGACACCGACGATTGGGCTGATGTCCGGTATTAACCCTTTAGAAGCCACAATCAAAGTTGTCAAAGTCTAAAAGGGGAGATTGCCGTTGTTGTTGGTTAGCTCAGTGGGCTGTTCGGGACCGCCACTGTGAAATTGCGGCATCCCAAACATCTGAGAGGACAAGGACAGCAGGAGGTGCCTTACCTTGCTCCTTGCTGTCCGATCGGCATTTGACTGCTCCAAGCCTGAGATCCAGGCTGGAACAATTGAGCACAGATTACACTAATCAATGCTACACTATGGCATAGCATTGTTCAGTGTATGCAATCAAAGTATTGAATGTAATAGTCCTATATGGGGACTAAAAAAAAGTGTAAAAAAAAAAAAGTTTAATAAGTTATTTAACCGCTTCAGTAATAAAAGTTTTTATCACCCCCCTTTTCCCATAAAAAAAAAAAAATTGTACATAAAAATAAACATATGGTATTGCCACGTGCGTAAATGTCCGAACTATAAAAATATGTTAATTAAACGACACGGTCAATGGCGTACATTGGTGTTGGGCGCGAATATTCGCATTTTAAATTTTCATTGCGAATATCGCAAATTTGCGAATATTGCGAATATGTTCGCTATATGTTCAAAATTACGAATATTAACTTTTTTCCGCATATGCGCATATTCCTTTTTTTCACTTGTGGGCCAATTAGAATGATGCAAATACACTTGTCAGAGGTTATCAACAACATTCCTAGCAACCAATAGTAAAGTTGCCCACCCCCTCACTGTTTTCTTTCTCAAATATGCAAATATTCACATATGTGAATATTCACAAATGCAAATATGCGAATATAACGAAAATGCGAAATTCACGTATATAGGATGAATATTTGTCTATATATTCGGGAAATATTGCAAATTCGAATATGGGTAATGCCGCTCATCACTAGCGTACATGTAAAAAAAATTGTAAAGTCCAAAATTGCGTATTTTTGGTCACTTTGTATACCCTAAAAATGTATAAAAAGCGATCAAAAAGTCCCATAAAAAAAATGGTACCAATAAAAACTTAACATCACGGCGCAAAAAATGAGCCCTCATACATCCTCGTATATGGAAGAATAAAAAAGTTATAGGGGTCAGAAGATGACAATTTTACACATACAAATTTTGGGTGCTTGTAATCATTTTTTAGTAGTAAAATAAAATAAAACCTATATAAATTAGGTATCCTTGTAACCGTATGGACCTACAGAATAAGGTGTTAGTCTTACCGAAAAGTGCACTGCATAGAATCGGAAGCCCCAAAAAGTTACAAAATGGTGTTTTTGTTTTTTTTTCTGATTTTGCCCCACAAATATTATTTTTTGGCTTTGCCGTAAATTTTGTGGTGAATTGATTAATATCATTATAAAGTACAATTGGTGGCGCAAAAAATAAGCCATCATATGGGTCTGTATGTGCAAAATTGAATTTTGCTATGATTTTTAGAAGGTGATGATGAGAAAACAAATGTTAGCATTCTCACCAAAAGGTTACACTAATTCTGTAATGTGCCTCAGGTGGGAATAACAGCATGTAGAGTCAGATGTGGAAACCTCATCTCTCACCCATATTGTTTGGCTGATTAATGCTGGAAAAGGCAGTTGGATGTTTCCTTGTAGAGATTATATGATGAAGCTGCTTCCTCTTCTTCCTGAAGTGATAATGTAGCCTGCATATGAGCCCTGCTTGTATACTAAATAATGTGAACAATTGTAGGTTTTCCAGTGAATTATTACCTTCCCACCATGACCTGAGGTAAATGAAATATATGTGGAGCATCTTGGCATCTGCCAAACTAGTCTCATAGATTTTAACTTGTGGGACTTTACACATGTGGGACACAATGTCAAAATTCAATACTTGCTCTGTAATAGTCTTCAAACATCAGACTTTGTATTAACTTACAGCATGTAGCAGCTTCTCAAAAGCGGACTTTGCAAGTTACCAAAAGTTTATTACTGTCACCTATCATGTGACACACAATAGTCTTTCCAGTTGACCTCCACTTTGAGCATGCCAAAATGAGCACCAGTAGAATGATCTGTAGTTCTCTTCAGGTGACGGTGATAACAGCTCACTCTACCGTTCATTGCTTTTCTGTATGTACCTGGATAACCCAACAGGCCTTGGCAGCAACTTCTTCCATCCAGTTCTCAGCAGCTTCACTGATTTCCACTTCTACTTTCAGGTACTTGAAGGGTTCCCCAGACTAAAATGATCACAGGCAATTGAGTTATTTTGGTCTTGGGAAGTTACAGTCCTCCCACCAGTGTGTCCTTCTTTCTCCTAAACTTTCAGTTTTGGACTTCCTTTCCTGAACTTTGTTTTGCCGTTTGTCATAGCTTGTCAATCTTTTTGTACAGTGTTCACTCTGCTCTGCCTCACCCACCCCGCAGCATGTGCTTTTCACAATTTATTTTCCCTGTTCCAGTTCTACCTCTCTATATAAGCTCTGACCCACTGGGGGAGCTCTCCAACTCAGCTGTCTTTGTCCTGGGTCATCAAGTGCAGGCTACAGAGGCACAGCAGAGAGGTGAATTCTTCGAGTGTTTGCTTCAGTCAATGCACTGCATAACATTTTTATGGAGGATATGGCTTCTTATGAACTGGACATTGTTGATTTGTATTCTTATTTCTCTGCACCGTGGAGGTTGAAGCCATCTATGTTAAGATATTGAAGACCATGCAGATGTGAATCTTCATAAAGGGAACCATAAAAATGCTGTTCCATTTACAAGTGTAAAGTTAAAGAGCAGGAAGAGCTGAGTAAATTGATCTATCCATTCTTTAGTATGCATACATAAATAATTTTCAGTCACTGATTAGAACCGCCCACTGGACTCGTATGCTCAGAATATATGTTGGTTAAAATTAAACAACAGTGTAAAAAGATTTTGCAAACTGTTATAGAAGTATGATGTTTAAAGGGATATTCCATATTCACAAGGTATGCCATAATTATTTAATAAATGTTAACCTACCTCTGGGATTCACACCTATTTCAAGTTCAAGAGCCCATGATGGTTCCGGCCTGGTTGCAGCCACTGGAGGTGATCAAGAGCTATATGGTTCCAAAAACTCCTGAGGTACAGGAACTACATAGCTAATGGTGCAACACAGTTCCCATAACTGTTGGAGTTACACAAACTAAAAATATAAAATAGCTCACTTGGCTGTTTCCAGCTTCCTGACTACTTCCAGAAGGCCACAAGCAGGCCAGAGGAGAGATGTGGGTCCCTGAAGTGGATGTGTGCACATGCCATAAATGTCCCAGATGAAAATTCCTGTTAGGTTGTTTGTCGCAGCTTTGAATGTTGCTTTACAGCGACTGCACTTCTCTTGGCAGATAACAAGCTTTTAGACCTGTGTTAAACTCATGACAAGTTATAGTCCTTAAAAAGTCTGACGTCTACTGTTATGTCCACAGGTGATGATTATTGATTATAGTTCTCAATGATGTATTGTGTTTTTACAATATTGCACATTAGAGAGTATATTGAATGAAGTTGCAAGAGGGTTTAGAGGCTTAATGTCACAATGTCCTATGGAAAATGTTGACAATGTAGCAGAGTTCTCCAAAAGCTTATTATTAATCATGGATGGTCCAGTGTCGCCTTGCAAACATACATCGGTTATATGTGGCTGTAGCAGGGCATTCTTCGGTGGACTGAAGGTTGCAGACTTAAGAAATAAGCAACGTTGTAAGCAGATATTGTGTTTGACCTTTTTGGAGATCAGTATGATGTCCTTCTGCAGATGCTGCACCATGTGTTTAGATACAGACTTGATAGTACTAACTGTAGGATCATTTTCAGTGTTCTGGCTGATGTCCATGTCATGGGGTCTGAGACTGATATGATAAGGATGATTTTTATTTTTTTCTTTCTTACAGCTTGTTCTAAGATTGTCAGCTTTGCTATAGCTGATACTTGCTCTCTCTCCTAGATGGGCAGTGAGAACGTGGCTATAAATTGGAGGATATGAACTGGCAAGATATAGTTTCATGTATATGTGCAATCCTGACTTCCTCTTGTGCTCTGGCCTCCAGAACTATAATATGTCTTTGTTGATTTAGGAGGTTGAACCTGCTTAACTTCAACATTGATTCTTCTGTATTAATGTTTATTAAGAAAGAGGGATATTTGGTGGAGAGTCTCTGAGAGCATTCATAAGCTTTATTAAGCCATGTGTACACCACTTAGTTGTTGGATTTAATGGTAACTGGTAAATGTAGCATCAAGAACATGCATACCATAGAGGTAGTGTGATGACCTGTAGGGTTAATGCTTTCTAGTCCAGTTGCTATTTTGTTTCTGGGACTACGTCTCTGTGCTTCTGGGTGTGGTTCAGCTTGCTGAGCCAATTAGAATCCTCCTGCTAGCTGCAGACGCAGCTACGCATAGAATGAGGGCTGCTGCAGGGAGATCACGTTGGTCCAAGCGGCGGGCCCCCTGCGATCAGACATCTTATCCCCTATCATTTCGATAGGGGATAAGATGTTTTTGCCCGGAATACCCCTTTAGGTCTGTCTTTCAACCCTCTAAGATTTGTAAGGGACTGGTGGCCCCTCATAAATGGCACGGTGATGACTGGTTCTGCCAAAACCCGTAGGGTTAATGCTTTCTAGCCCTGTTTTCATTTTGTTGCTGGGACTACGTCCCTGTGCTTCTGGGTGTGGTTCACTTGGCTCGTTGACTTTGCATTCAGTTTGTGTGTGTGTGTGTTTAGGTTTTATTCTGTTTGTTTGGTGTGCCCCTAGCAGTTTCCTGACCTTTTTCAATTTTTGTAGTTTATTGTTTTGACCGGAGACTGTCCTTTACTTATTTAGGAAGGGACCGGCAAAATGGTTGTGGACCCACAGTCTAGGGCGGGTACGCAAGTAGGCAGGGACAGAGGGAGTGGGTTAGTTCAGGGCTGCATTTTATCCCTACCCGACATGACAGGTAGACCATGAGGTTGTTTATAGGGTCCTTGGAGAGAGAGCCCTATTGGCAAAAAACTGTTTATAACTCGTTTCTTAGTTTGCATTGTCAACAAATTATGGGAAATTGAAGGTAAATATAAACTAGACCTTTCTTTCCTGGGGGAAAAAAATCAAACACCATAATAGGAGGCCTATTTCAACTCTTGCTATGGGGCCCCTACTCTCATATATAAACTACTGTGTATCATAAGATTTTATTATACAAATCTAATATATTTACAGACAATTCTTTCTTTATGGAGTCTTAGTTAAATTATATAATGAGTTATTTGTACATTTAGAAGTGGAAAATTGTGAAAAAGAGCAGGTTGGGATCCATGATATGACTGCTGGAACTCGATTTCATGTGCAAAATTTGTAGTTGTGGTTTAAACTTTGTAATATAGCCTTTATGATTAGTGACAGAAGTTTTGAGGTCTGTTCGGAAAGTATCCAGTCATGTGATATGACCACAGGTACAAGAAACACTGTATGTAGGATAATAATGTCTCAGTCCCCATCAGAGAAGGCATCTTGAGACCATACACAGTTCTGTCAGCGTCTTTTCCACGGTTCAAAACACTTTGCAAAATCCTTTGTTGGAATCTCCATCAGCTGCCCCATATTTTCCTGACTCTTATCGATGGTCTAGGTGATTTTAGTTATCACCCATCTTTGAAGCATTTGTGCCACACTTTTATTTTCACTGCACTCAATGCATCACCCCCAAAAGCCTTTTGAAGCATCTAAAATGGAATGTTTAAGTTTTTGATGTAAAATTTGATGCAGTGTCATTGCTTTACTTGCTTGGCAACACAGGACACATGCTTGTTAAACAACATCTAACACCCCCACTGACTAGTACGGTGAAGTCCTTCTTGTTCGCCCATGCGCGTTTCAGTCCACATTCCTTGGCTGCCAAGTTACATTGATGTCGCCCAATCTGTTCCTGTTATATTTACAATGGCTGGATATTTTGACAGACCTCGTATTTCTGCGTAAAATGTTTCGGCAGGACAAAGACTGTCAGTTATATTATAGTTATATAGTTCATAAGGATGAAAAGACATGTCCATCCAGTTCAGCTTGGGTGTTTGACTTTTCTGTTTCAATAATCACATACTTAACAAGACTTAAATCTCTAAAATCAGGACCCTTAAAGGAAATCTGTAATTAATGTCACCCGCACTAACCTGCTGGTACAGGGTAATAGTGTGAGTGATGCTGATTCCAACACTGTTACTCTTTTTTATCCTATCTGGTTGTGTTCTTGAGTTGTGTTTGAAAATTCAAATATGCAATAAAGTGCTTTGGTGCCCACTTCTAACCACCCAGCATGTATCAAATGATCTTTCTCATCCCAGGTCCTTCTGCCACATTCTCTGCTATCCTACACTGCAGGATATGTACTGGTCACATGATTGCGACATCATCACATGTTCTACACCTCTTGCATGTAGCAGATACAGGGCAGGTCCTGGTCGGGCAGTCAGTGCTGTTGTGTTGTGTGTGGAGATATCTGCTCCTCATTAAATGCCCGAGCAGGTACTTCTCTGTATCTGCTAGATGAAGCACATGTAAGGGTGGAGCTTATCAGTGCAGGATAGAAAAGAATGTGACTGAAGGACCAGTGATGATGATGATGATCATGTGACAGGAGTTGGTGGATCTACAGTTACATGTTCCCTGTATAGAATGGAGCTCAGGCCCATGAATATTTGTGAAGAGGGCATTGCACAAGGCCAAGCCAAGCAAGCAGAAGAGTGCCCCAAGGAGCTGAAAATAACCCCAATGAACCAATGCAGGCTTTTTGCAGGTTGGCTTGTGATATTATAGTTCAGTCCCTGGCAAGATTTAGTTTGCTAGGGACTTTGGTAAGTCCTGTTATTTGGGCTGGATTTTAATGGGATTGAAAGCAGGTTTGGAAGTAAGGCCTTTCATCCCCCTTCTGGGCCACTCCAGGTTTTCAGATTAGCACAGATGCCAAAGAGAGTTCTTCACTAGACATTAAAGGGGTATTCCAGGAAAAAACTTTATATATAATCTCAACTGGCTCCAGAAAGTTAAACAGATTTTTGTAAATTACTTCTATTTAAAAATATTAATCCTTTCAGTATTTATGAGCTGCTGAAGTTGAGTTGTTCTTTTCTGTCTAAGTGCTCTCTGATGACACCTGTCTCAGGAACTGTCCAGAGTAGAGACAGACAGAGGTGTCAGCAGAAAGCACTGTTGTCAGACAGAAAAGAACAACTCAACTTTAGTAGCTGATAAGTACTGGAAGGATTTTTTTTATAGAAGTAATTTACAAATCTGTTTAACTTTCTGGAGTCAGTTTATGTATATACATAACATTTTCCTGGAATACCCCTTTAATACTAGGTGAGAGTCAGTCTGCAAGTGAGGCTGTGAGGAATCTGCACCACTGAGGAGAATCCGACTATTTGGGCTGTGGGAGTAACACATTTGTTATCTACGTAGTTGAGTGGCTGGTAGTAAGCCACTTGTATAGTTTATGATTTTTTTTCTGTATAGTTAGCTCTGGAAAAGCAGGATTTATTTATGTGCTTATGCCTGAGGGTGAAGGCTGTATTTGTATTGTACTTAAAAAATAATTTAATAAACAGGAGAAACACTGTTTAAACCTTACTTCCTTGTCTCTGACTGCTATTTTGCTGCTATTTGACTGGTTCTATAGAGTTAATCTCCCACAAGGTATATAGATTCTTTGTAATAGTCCTACCTGTTATGTGAGCGATCTCTTTCCTAGAACCTCAATGTGCCACGGGATCTGACCAGATTGCATAATCACAAAGAGCTATTCTATCATTTTGTGCACTACTTGTACACTATGGCACATTGTTAGTCACCTTGCACATGACTCTAAATGAAAGCATCACATTGAGTTAAATATAACATTGCGTATGGCCACCTTAAATTCAAGACTGTTTCCTTTTCTGTAAGTAAATTCGATAAAGAAGCCAAGGGTGCTTTCCTGCTTAATTTAACAAAACATATTAAACCCAATTTGATTTATGTGTTAACCAGTCATCTGACAAAGCCAATAAATTGTGCAGAGAAATAAGTAGAAAGTAGTTTTTCACACTGTCTGGAAGTTCACCTATAATCACAGTCCTGCAGACTATAACAAAAAGCGTTCATTAGGTTCTCTGAACACTCACCCACAAGTGGGGCGGATGAAAGGTAGAAATGAAACCGCAGCAGAGTATTAACTTTATCAATCACTTGGAAATCAGCAGGAGATTCCATTGTAGAAGTGAGAAGCATAAAAGCATAGTGGAGACCGGCAGATTTCACCCTGTCTCACTCTGTGGTGTTAATATCAAAAAGAACTTACAGGGTCACTTGCTGAGCTCAAGTGTGCCCAAATCTCCACTTACACAGTGCATGCATATTCCTATGGGAACATGATGTCTACACAATTTATCTCCAATTTATTGTTATATTACTGTTCTTTATAGAAAACCGTGATCAAATGAAAAGTTCTCGTCAAAAACATTTACCTGAAATGCTCAAAAGTTCATGGTGAAATGAAAAATCACATACAAGACTCCACAGACAATTACCAAGATGGTAAGGTCCAGTGTTGGGCTTATTGTTGGAATATTTTTTTTCCCCCATTGGCACATTAAGCTTTTAACCAGTGGACCTGAATGTCTCATATTACGTATGTTTTTGCACCAGCACAGTAACATTACCAGTCCTTAGGAGGGGTTTAGGCTACTCTTGTTCTTGCTACTCTGGTTTAGTGTTCTAGAACACTTTTGCACTTTTCCAAGGAGGTGGGTTCTGGTAAAGTTGAGCTTGTAATGGTTATTACATTGCTTAAGTTTATTGTCCCTATCCACTACTGTTGTGTATGTCACCATACGCATACAATCATAGCCAGGTGAATGGTTAGCAGTCCCCCCTACATTACTATTGGCACATTTGGTTCTGCTGACAGATATCACATTCATTGTAGAAACATAGAATGTGTTGGCAGATAAGAACCATTTGGCCCATCTAGTCTGCCCAATAATCTGAATCCTATCAGTAGTCCCTGCCCCTATCTTATATGAAGGATAGCCTTATGCCTATCCCATGCCTGTTTAAACTCCTTCACTGTATTTGCAGCGACCATCTCTGCAGGAAGGCTATTCCATGCATCTCTGCAGGAAGGCTATTCCATGCATCCACTACCCTCTCAGTAAAGTAATACTTCCTGATATTACTTTTAAACCTTTGCCCCTCTAATTTAAAACTATGTCCTCTTGTGGTAGTTTCTCTTCTTTTAAATATGCTCTCCTCCTTTACTGTGTTGATTCCCTTTATGTATTTTAAAGGTTTATTCCCTCTGCCTCTTCTTTCTTCCAAGCTATACATGTTTAGGTCCTGTATCCTTTCCTGGTAAGTTTTATCTTGCAATCCATGTACTAGTTTAGTAGCTCTTCTCTGAACTCTCTCTAGAGTATCTATATCGTTTTGGAGATACGGCCTCCAGTACTGCGCACAATACTCCAAGTGAGGTCTCACCAGTGTTCTGTACAGCGGCATGAGCACTTCTCTCTTTCTACTGCTTATACCTCTCCCTATACATCCAAGCATTCTGCTAGCGTTTCCTGCTGCTCTATTACATTGTCTTCCTACCTTTAAGTCTTCTGAAATAATTACTCCTAAATCCCTCTCCTCAGATACTGAAGTTAGGACTGTGTCAAATATTCAATATTCTGCCCGAGGGTTTTTACGCCCCAGGTGCGTTATCTGGCACATATCCACATTTCATTTCAGTTGCCTTCAGGAACATCAACCCTGTTACATATCTTTGTGTCGTCAGCAAAAAGACATACCTTACCATCGAGACCTTTTGCAATATCATCCCAACTATATATCCCAGTACAGATCCCTGAGGTACCCCGCTGGTAACAAGACCTTGCTCTGAATATTCTCCATTGACTGCAACCCTCTGTTGTCTGTCACTCAGCCACTGCCTAATCCACTCAACATTATGGGAGTTCAATCTCAATGACACCTATCAATTTTTCACCTATCCACAGGATAAGGGATAAGTGTCTGATCGTGGGGTCCGACCGCTGGGAGCCCCCAAGATCTCCTGCATGGGGCCCCTGCATTGCCGCTTTATGTGAGCGGCTAATGCGCATAGCATCGACCTCTCTGAGGTCAACGGTAAGCCCCCTCCACATACAGTTCTATGGGAGAGGTGGGGAGGCACGAATGCTGCTTCCCCGCCTCTCCCATAGAGATACATGGAGGAGGCGTGTCGGCCGCGATGTCACACTGCGTCCGGCACACCTCCTGCATGGCAGAGCCACGGCAGAGCCATGGCCCCATGCAGGAGATCGTGGGGGGTCCCAGCGGTCGGACCCCCCCCCTGCGATCAGGCACTTATCCCCTATCCTGTGCAGAGCAGATAAGTTGTCTTTTGCAGCAGATGTCCTTTATCCCCTTAAGGACCGGGCCATTTTTCGTTTTTGCACTTGTTTTTTTCCTCCTCACCTTCTAAAAACCAATCAATTTTCCACCTACACAGAACCACATTGATCTGTGTTCTCTGCATTCGATTGATAAAGCCTGGTCCAGCCAGACTTTATCAATCAAAGAGCCAGGACCAACACTGGAATTGAGGTAATCCCTACGGCTACCTCAGAAGTGGCATCCACCGACATCCACCACATGTAGTCTATTAATGGCAGCCCCCAGCTGGGCCGGCTCGTCCTTAGATGGCAACCAGTTAATGTTATGTCCCCTGAAAATACCTCAACGCAGAGCCATTAATGTCTAAACCTTGGAAACAAAACTGAGTACACCCCTAAGTGGAAATGTCTAAATTGGGCCCAAAGTGTCAATATTTTGTGTTGTCACCATTATTTTCCAGCACCGCCTTACGCCTCTTGGGCATGAAGTTCACCAGACCTTTACAGGTTGCCAGTGAAGTCCTCTTTCACTCCTGCACCTTTTGTTTGGGGATTCCCCACAAATGCTCAATAGGGTTTATGCCTTGAGACATTCTTGGCCACTGAATCTCCTTTACTTTTAGCTTCTTTAGTAAGGCAGTGGTCAACTTTGAGGAGTGTTTGGGTTCATTATGTTGGAATACTGCCCTGCGGCCCAGTCTGGAAAGGGAGTGGATCATGCTATGCTTCAGTATGTCACAGAACATGTTGGCTTCATAGTTTCCTCAATGATCTGTAGCTTCCCAGTGCCAGCAGCACTCATGCAGCCCCAGACCATGACACTACCACCAGCATGCTGGACTGTAGGCAAGAAAGACTTGTCTTTGTACTCCTCACCTGGTTGCTGCCACAAAAGCCTAACACCATCTTAACAGACAGGCTGATCCCCCCATCCCTTCAATGTCTGTAGCAATGCTGGCAGCACTAATATGTCTATTTCCCAAAGACATTCTCTGCATATGACACTTAGCATGTGCACTCAACTTCTTTGTTAGACGATGGCAAGGTCTGTTCTCAATGGAACCTGCCCTTCGAAACCACTGTTTGGTCTTGCTCACTGGGCTGCATCTCCGTTTCAGGGTCTGGACAATCTTCTTATAGCCCAGGCCATCTTTATGTAGAGCAACAATTCTTTTTTTCAGATCCGTAGAGAGTTCTTTGCCATGAGGTGCCATGTTGAGTTTCCAGTGACCAGTATTACATAATGTGAGAGAGAACACCAAATTAAAGACATCTGCTCCCTATTCACATCTGTGACCTTGTAACACTTGTGACATCGGGCAGGAAACTGGCTAATTTGGCCCAATTTGGACATTTCCACCTTGGGGTGTACTCACATTTGTTGCCAAGATTTAGACATTAATGGGTGCATGTTGAGTTATTATAAGGGGACTATTAAACACTGCTATACAGATGAATCAGCATTCATTAAAAGGATCCTTTAGGTGAGCCACAAATTGGCAATGAATGGGTGACTACATGATTGCTGGATTGTCTTCCATCATTTTTGGCAGCAAAATCCTCCATTTACACAGCATTTTTTGTTGTTGTTCTTTTTTAGGTGTACATAAAAGATGTGATCAGTCGTCAAACAAACATTTGCTCATTCATCAGCTGATCGCTCTGTGTCTCTGTTCCTTTTACAGAAGCTGATAATTCCCCTATGAATGTTCTTTTCTCAATTATTGTAAACATCCCAGCAGTTTGCTGATATAAAACACTTGCTTGTCAGCTGATGATATCTTTTCTGTGGACATAAAATATTAGAATAATACAAAACAGGAATTTAGGTGCACTACTGTGGTAGATGTAAACAATTACATTAGCTAACCCTCAAAACTGATGTTAAAATTGAGACATTAACCAGTATATCCTTAGATGAAGGAAATACCTGAGCCCGCACACCAACGCCAAGGTTTCTCAAGTGGCGCACTAAACCTACCTGTGCATGATAAGCAAAACGAGGGGCCAGTGGGCAATTACGGCAGCATTACTCCTCCATTGTATGCATTTTATGCTGGAGATCGCCCTTAGCAACAGACCACAAGTGTAGGATCTGCTCCCCCAATATAAATGCACAACTGCATTAGGGGTTGAGCACCTCCTGCCATTTGAGGCCACGTCTTTGTTGCTTTTGTTGTTAAAATTTATACTAATGCACCTGTATCATCACTATTGGTGGCATTCATTTTCACCTGTGAGGCAACATATCAGCCAACTTGGGTGGGGCTTATAGCATTTCTCCCACCTCCCATTGTATGTGTGCCTAGCCACACTGGAGGTAACCCGGGAGCAGTCTATGAGTCGGACTTAATGCTGCCGCAATTGCCCACTGGTCCCTGGTTTTGCTTATAATGCACAGGTAGGTTTAGTGTTAGGTCCTGCGCCACTTGAGTAACCTTGGCGTTGGTGAGCGGGCTCAGGTATGTCCTTCATATAAGGATATACTGGCTAATGTCTCAATTTTAACATCAGTTTTGAGGGTTAGCTAATGTCATTGTTTACATCTACCACAGTAGTTCACCTAAATTCCTGTTTTGTATTATTCTAAGTGTTATACATCCACACCTTTTTATCTGGTGTACGATGCCATTGTGGTACTTGTGGTCTGCTGCAGGAATCCTCCATTTTATGCATTTTATGCTGTGGATCGCCCTTAGCAATGGGCCACAAGTGTAGGATCTGCTCCCCCCAATATATATGCACAACTGCATTAGGGGTTGAGCACCTCCTGCCATTTGAGGCCACGTCTTTGTTGTTTTTGTTGACATAAAATATTAGTTGGCAGCACATCTCCTCATGTATGTATGACATGAGGAAAATGTAAGAAATAAACCAAGATCAACTTCCTATATCAATGATTATGGCCAAATTATTGGAAACTGTAACCTAAAGGGAATATATATATATTGGTGCCATAGGGTTATACATAGTGGTACATTATCTCTATTTAAAAAAAAGAACAAAAACTTCTAGTTCTTATCAGCTGCTGTATGCCCTAGATGAAGTTGTAAGATTTACCGATTGCAAGAGCTCCAGAGAGGAGAGAAAAGGGGTCTAATGGGGCACACAAGTTGATAAAGAGAGCAGAAGCACTTGAAATGATCCGCCTTTTTATACCAATAAAAAAACATATTTATTTTACAATACAGTGTCTGCGGTTGCTCCCTGTCACTGGTTTAGTGTGTGCCCATTAGACCCTTTTTCTCTCATCTCCGGACGCTCTAGCAATCGGTAAATCTTGCATACAAGGATCCCTCCATATGACGGGCTTGGGTCAAAGGCAGCCATGGCAATTGATATATCACATGCGCAAAAAGGTGTTGAGCTCTGAGACTGCTATAGACAGTTTCTAACATGGATAGAGGTGGAAGCACGGGGCCTCTTGTAGGATTGGTAAGAACTATAGAACTTCCTCCAGGTCATAAATAGAGGAAATTATCATATCTGTATAACTTTCTGGCTGTTCTGTGCAAGAACTCTGATAACTCTGTTGCATTTAGTCTTCACAACATGCTGTAAAATGACATTTTCTCTCTTTTCAAGCCTGCATTGTTGTTTGTGCTGACAATGTGAATATGACATTCCACATGTTGCTTCTTCTTGATAGTATTTCTTTCATGTTGTCTCTTCTACTTTCTAAAACTTTGGACTATGTTTTTATTTTTCAAACTATCGTAAACATTTTCCATGTTATATGGTACACCTAACCAAGCAATCTCCCTGTTTTGATGGATCCCTCATTAATTACACTATATGGCAATATCAATGGTACAAGCTATAATACGGAGCTGATGCATTCTGGTCAACAGAGCTGAACAACCTCACAAGAGAGCAATGTTATTACTACTTGTTTATTAAGAAGCAACATATGAACACTAAAAACCATAAATCAGGGAAATGAGATATAAAGCGAATGGCATATTTGTAATGAGCACATGCAGAAACAGATGAAAGAAGACAACATTCAGAGAAGCCATTCTGATATCATGTGGATGTTTATAATGCCCAGGACATTAAAGTAATCAAAATGTGTGGACCGTAAATAGCTTTAAATCCTGGAAGACAGTGTCTTTGCTAGGCCATGTGTACACGAAGGCATAGACTGATATATATATACACAACTCACAGTAGTCAAAGAGTTCTGAGAAAATCCATGAAGTTAAGTTCAGACAAGTGATATTTTTAGGCAATGCTGACTTAATAGATGGGTCCCACTTTTAAGACCTTCAAGACCTTTACTAATAAGTCACAGCTGAATGGGGCTACTACCTCCTGTTCTGGGTGAACCGACAAATCTATAGATTACATGGGCAGCGAGTTGATTAAAATGGGACCAGTTTAATGCTTCAGTTTACCTATGAGAAGTAGGATGTGTTACCGGATTGGGTGGGGTACTAAGAATTGGATGCCCACTAACCTAATATTGATCAATTTTTAAAACTCACAACCCCTTTAAAGTAATGAAAATGGTCATGGAACATGGGGAAAAATGGGCACAGTATTTTTACCTCTCAAAGATAAGGACACAAACCAGCAGTCCATTTCCACTTAAGAAATAGCTTGTTGTTCTACATTCTAAATGTTGCCGGTTAATTAAATATATTTAAGATTCCACCACCACCCCCAGGCAGCTCACCTAATGAAGCGGGACAGAGCGGACGTGTTTTGAAGCCTACTTTGAAGAAAATGTGACATTTAACATTGTAGGTAAACTAAATATTAAACACAAAAATAAATTGATTTCCTTTAATCTATTATAAATAAGGGTCACAGCCTGTGTCAGGCTTTCTGCAGTTTGTGGAACAAAGGAATAATTTCCGAGATAGAAAAAGACTGGGGGTCATTGCACAGATACTGTATTCTAATAGATGATTTGGCCATCAGACCTTATCCTTATTGAAACATGGCTAGAAACTAAAATCCAATTCCCTAAAGTTGCATATAGCTAAAATAGAAATGAACCAACACAGATACAAAATTGTTCATAATAATGTTGTAATAGCCTCTATAATTTTGTGAGTTCTCCAAAGTCAAACTGATAAAAAAAATCCCTTGGAAAAAAGGGCCCCCATACTCAGCAGACATTGGCTAAACAACCACACTTACATTTTGTTTTAGACAAAAAGATTTTAGAAAATAAGAGTTCAAATAATCAACATCGGTCGTCCTTTTTCTCATTCTAGAAGCCATAACTTAATTTTTTAAAATATTTTTCCATTCACATAGACATATTAGGAGTCTATGGGGGATATTTATCAAAGCTGTCTATGTCCCGCATCAATATAGACCAAACTACAGAGTGTTTGGCTGGTCTATTGTGCACCTAATTTATCAAAAGGCGCACGGCTCTTGATAAATTCTGCGCACAGACTTCAGGATCTATGTTTTAGACTGTATTTAAACCTGCTCCAACATGGTCTGACATTTCGACGTACTTTCAGCTGATGCGACTTGTCGCAGAAAAGTCTCTTTTGATAAATTCAGCACCAATGCATTTTCCAGTGCATTTCCGTCTAAAATAGACTAGAATGCATCATGTTCTAAAAATCCTCTAGAGCAAAAGTCGCAAAAAAGTCGCACATATTTAGACTGCGACTTTCTGAGCGACAAATTTAGACAGGAAAAAACAGTCTAAATCCTTTGATAAATCTCCCCCTATGAGTCTATATGGAGTGCATATATTGTATTGAAACTTTTATTTATTATTTTATTAACGGCGGCATTGGGGAAAAAAAAGAGTATTTCTACCATTTTGTTTTTTTTGAATTTGTGTCTATGATGACATTCAATATGTGGTATAACTATTACATTAACCATATTCTGTGGGGTATTATGATAATAGTGATACCAAATTCATATACCGTATATACTCGAGTATAGGCCGAGTTTTTCAGCACGATTTTTCGTGCTGAAAACACCCCCCTCGGCTTATACTCGAGTGAACTCCCCCACCCGCAGTGGTCTTCAACCTGCGGACCTCCAGAGGTTTCAAAACTACAACTCCCAGCAAGCCCGGGCAGCCATCGGCTGTCCGGGCTTGCTGGGAGTTGTAGTTTTGAAACCTCCGGAGGTCCGCAGGTTGAAGACCACTGCGGCCTTCAACATCATCCAGCCCCCTCTCACCCCCTTTAGTTCTGAGTACTCACCTCCGCTCGGCGCTGGTCCGGTCCTGCAGGACTGTCCGGTGAGGAGGTGGTCCGGTGAGGAGGTGGTCCGGGCTGCTATCTTCACCGGGGAGGCCTCTTCTAAGCGCTTCGGGCCCGGCCTCAGAATAGTCACGTTGCCTTGACAACGACGCAGATACGTCGTTGTTAAGGCAACGGCTCTATTCCGGGCCGGAAGCGCGGAGAAGAGGCGCCCCCGGTGAAGATAGCAGCCCGGACCACCTCCTCACCGGACCACCTCCTCACCGGACAGTCCTGCAGGACCGGACCAGCGCCGAGCGGAGGTGAGTACTCAGAACTAAAGGGGGTGAGAGGGGGCTGGATGATGTTGAAGGCCGCAGTGGTCTTCAACCTGCGGACCTCCGGAGGTTTCAAAACTACAACTCCCAGCAAGCCCGGACAGCCGATGGCTGCCCGGGCTTGCTGGGAGTTGTAGTTTTGAAACCTCTGGAGGTCCGCATGTTGAAGGCCGCAGTGGTCTTCAACCTGCGGACCTCCGGAGGTTTCAAAACTACAACTCCCAGCAAGCCCGGACAGCCGATGGCTGCCCGGGCTTGCTGGGAGTTGTAGTTTTGAAACCTCTGGAGGTCCGCATGTTGAAGGCCGCAGTGGTCTTCAACCTGCGGACCTCCGGAGGTTTCAAAACTACAACTCCCAGCAAGCCCGGACAGCCGATGGCTGCCCGGGCTTGCTGGGAGTTGTAGTTTTGAAACCTCTGGAGGTCCGCAGGTTGAAGACCACTGAGGGCGAATGATGAGAAGAGGATGATGAAGGGGGGGGGGGTGTGGGGATGATGAAGGGGGGTGTGTGGGATGATTACAAGGGGATGATGAAGGGGGGATGTGTGGGATGATAAGGGGATGTGTGGGATGATGACAAGGGGATGATGAAGGGGGGATGTGTGGGATGATGACAAGGGGATGATGAAGGGGGGATGTGTGGGATGATAAGGGGATGTGTGGGATGATGACAAGGGGATGATGAAGGGGGGATGTGTGGATAAGGGGATGTGTGGGATGATGACAAGGGGATGATGAAGGGGGGATGTGTGGGATGATGATGAAGGGGGGATGTGTGGGATGATAAGGGGATGTGTGGGATGATGACAAGGGGATGATGAAGGGGGGATGTGTGGGATGATGACAAGGGGATGATGAGGATGTTAATGACGGGTCTGGATGATGACAGGGGGGGATGAGGTATTTCCCACCCTAGGCTTATACTCGAGTCAATAACTTTTCCTGGGATTTTGGGTTGAAATTAGGGGTCTCGGCTTATACTCGGGTCGGCTTATACTCGAGTATATACGGTACATTTTAATATCTTTACTACCTTTACATTAAAATAATTAATGTATTACAAAATATTTTTAAATTTTTTTTGTCAACAGAGCTGTGTGAGAGCTTATTTTTTGTGGGATGATGTCTAGTTTTCAATTTTTGTAAGGCGAGATTAATGAAAAACAAATATTCTATCAGTATTTTTTATGGTTAATCCATACAGTAATTTTTTACACTATGGCTTACGATGAATGTGGTCGAGTAATTTTTATTATTTGTATAAGGATAATTCCTTTTGCATTTTCAGCCCTACTATGATACCCTGCTATCAATAATATTTTTCAATGGTTCTAAAGGAATGGTTCTAAAGAATCCATGCCCCTACATTTAGACAGAATCCTGAACATGTGAACATGGCCTTACCATTTTTAGAATTAGTATAAATGTTAACATACAGCTATAGCTAGCACCAATGCCATAATATTGGCATGGCATCTTGGGGCCACAGTGTTACAGCTCACTGTGCCTCTCACACTGCTTTAGGCTAAGTTTCCACTTGGTTTTTTTTCTGGCAGTTTTTGGAAAACTGCCACTGCAGCTTTTGGAAAACTGCCACTGCAGCTTTTGAGCCAAAGTCAAAGTGGATCCATAAGGGATGAGAAGTGTAAGTCCTTCCGTTATATGTCCTATTCCTTTTGAATACACTTCTGGCTTTGGCTCAAAAACTGCAGTGCAGTTTTCCAAAAACTGCCAGAAAAAAAAAACAAGTGGAAACTTATTCTTCAGCATTTAGTTTAGATTTGTGTACGTGATCGGTGATGCATATCACCCATTGTTTACACAGTAGTTTCTGCGATACTGTACACAAACAATGTAAAGCACCTGGGAAACTTCACAGGAGGACCAGGAAAATCTGACAGGAGTTATCTTTCTGTATAGTAAGCCAGTGATGCTTTATGCATTACTTGCTTACTGTAAATAGATTTGTTGAGCCGGGCCCAGTGAATCTGTTTTGTTGCTCAAAACTAAGCCCACATTGTTTTCTGCATTACTGGTCTACACTACTGTATATATACACAGTTATGGCCGTAAATGTTGGCACCCCTGAAATTTTTCTAGAAAATGAAGTATTTCTCACAGAAAAGGATTGCAATAACACATATTTTGCTATACACATGTTTATTTACCTTGTGTGTATTGGAACTAAACCAAAAAAGGGAGGAAAAAAAGCAAATTGGATATAATGTCACACCAAACTCCAGAAATGGGATGGACAAAATTATTGCCACCCTTAACTTAATATTTGGTTGCACACCCTTTGGAAAAAATAACTAAAATCAGTGGCTTCCTATAACCATCAATAAGCTTCTTACACCTCTCAGCCAGAATGTTGGACCACTCTTCCTTTGCAAACTGCTCCAGGTCTCTCTTATTGGAAGGGCGCCTTTTCCCAACAGCAATTTTAAGATCTCTCCACAGGTGTTCAATAGGATTTAGATCTGAACTCATTGCTGGCCACTTCAGAACTCTCCAGCGCTTTGTTGCCATCCATTTCTGGGTGCTTTTTGACGTATGTTTGGGGTCATTGTCCTGCTGGAAGACCCAAGATCTCGGACGCTAAGCCAGCTTTCTGACACTGGGCTGTACAGTGTGATCCAAAATCTGTTGGTAATCCTCAGATTTTTTGATGCATTGCACACATTCACGGCACCCAGTGCCAGAGGAAGCAAAACAACTCCAAAACATCATTACACCTTCACTATATTTCACTCTAGGTACTGTGTTCTTTTCTTTGTAGGTCTCATTCCATTTTCGGTTAACAGTAGAATGATGTGCTTTACCAAAAAGCTCTATCTTGGTCTCATCTGTCCACAAGACGTTTTCCAAGAAGGATTTTTGCTTACTCAAGTTCATATTGGCAAAATGTTTGGCTGACCAGCTTTTGTTTTAAATTGTGTGGTTGTCTGAAGGCCAAGATGGGAGATACAACCATCACCACGCGTACCACTGGTAGCCACATACAATCCGGCCCTTGAAGAAATACGCAGAAAATTACCTACAGAAAGAACAGACACAGACAATGGCACCAAACCCTGCACCAAGCCTCGCTGTAAACTCTGTCAACATATCTGCACCCAGATGGAAGCCACCCACAACAACAAGACATAGAACATTAGGGGACTATGCTCCTGCACATACCCAAATGTGGTCTACATGATACAATGCACCAAGTGTGACATGGGATGCTATATTGGGGAAACCGGACGGAAACTCAACGAAAGGATGAACCTACACAGACATTCCATCAACCGCCATAAAGAAAAGGACTACTGCACCCCAGTTGGACACAATTTTACCCAATCAGGGCACTCCATACATGACCTTACAATCAAAATATTGAGAGGGAATTTCAAAAACACACAAGAGAGAAAGACATTTGAAGCCAAAATGATACTTCTTTTTTGACTCGAAAAACAGGGGACTCAATGTGGATTTGAGCTTCTTATCTCATTATCAAAATTTCTTATAACCTGTACTGTACTGTACTGGATTCTCTTTTGCATCTCACTTTGTCCTGCTTATTACCAGTCTCTCCCCTGCTCCCCCCTCCCTCCCCCTTTCTCTCATCCTTATCTATTTAGTCTGTGTTCCTATAACAGGACAATTTATGGCCCATCTTAGTGTGAATTCTCCACATATATTGTCTTAACCCCTGCATATTTGTGAGATGTAACCTGTGTCTTCTACTTGTGAGCTTAGATTTGCTTTGGACTTGATAAAGGGAGGAATCCCGAAAGTTTGTCTCTACAAAATGCTGTTAGTCCAATAAAAAAGGTATTACAAGATACTGCAACATTTTATGATTTGCATCACTGGACTAATACGGCTACTCAAATTTACTATATATATATATATATATATATATATATATATATATATATATATGATGCATTGGAGCAAAAAATAATAATAATAATAATAATAAAAAAAATCCTCAAAAAGAATATGGTAATGATGAAACATTTCTCTAATGTCTCTAAAATTTCTTACCGTGGGTTGGATTGAGCCAGAGGATTCATTTCAGTCTGGTAGTGAGATCCCTGGTTGACAGGCTGTAAAATCAGAAAATAATCATAATCATTAATTTGCCAAAAATTATTTCAGATGTTAATGTTAAAACTGCCAGAAGCATGAAAAGGACATCATAATAGGTCAAGGGATCTTTAGCATTATGCAGCAACAGTAATGTGCATTGTATTTACATCCTATAAGATATGCATGCACAGTGATCCTGCCCCAGTGTCTTATAGTCTGCAAGCCTATAGGTCACCCTTAGGAAACCCCCCAAAAAACTATATTTTCCCATACACCCTATTTTGATAACAGTGCAAACTTTATTATCGGAAATTCGCACATTCTTAAGAGTTTAAAATTATCATCCGCCTCATTGTCCTGATGTGGAAAGAAATTTAGACCAGCCGGTCACTTTTGTGCATATATATCAAACCGTGCACTGCAGCAACACCTGCACTAATGTGCATTCAGGACAGGGCGTCTGTATTAAAAACTTATATGGCCCCCCTCAATATACGTTTTTAATACAGACGCCCTGTCCTGAATGCACATTAGTGTAGGTGTTGCTTGAGGCACCGTGCACTGTTTGATATATATGCACAAAAGTGACCGGCTGGTCTAAATTTCTTTTGACATTAGGACAATGAGGCGGATGATAATTTTAAACTCTTAAAGGGTAGCTCCCACCATCCTATTTTTTTTTTTTTTGCTAGCCCGTTCCCCCCCCCCCCTCCCCCCGCTACGGCACTAGCCCGTTCCCTCCTCTCCCCCCCCCCCCCCGCCCGCATACCCCGTTCCCTCATTACACTTGCAGTTAGTGCAGAGTCCGGCAGCGGCGTGCAGGGACAGTGGCGGCAACGAGGCGGCGGCGATGTGCGGGAAGAGTGGCCTCCCAGCCAGTGGCCGGGGAGCCAATGCTCTCGCTCCCGCCTGTCTGATTGACAGGCAGGGAGCGAGTGCAGCCTAACTGATAAAGGACTGATTGCAACTCAGTCCTTTTTCAGTAGCCGGTTTTTAAATGTAAATTAAACCTTTTTAATGAAAAAAAATATAATAAAAGTATATTAGAGAAATGTTGTAATACATAAGTACTACAACATATCAAAAAATAAAGTTGGTGACAGTGCCCATTTAAGAATGTGAGAAGTTCCAATAATAAAGACTGCACTGTTATCAAAATAGGGTGCATGGGAAAATATAGTTTTTTTTTTGGGGTCGCCTAAGGGTGACCTATAAGTTTGTGGATTCATTCTCCACCCTCCATACACCAGTCTCCACTTAAAGGGGTTATCCAGGCAAAACATTTTTTTATAAATATCAACTGGCTCCGGAAATTTAAACAGATTTGTAAATTACTTCTATTAAAAAATCTTAATCCTTCCAATAGTTATTAGCTTCTGAAGTTTTCTGTCTAACTGCTCAATGATGAAGTCACGTCGCGGGAGCTGTGCATGATGGCAGAATATCCCCATAGGAACTGCACAGCTCCTGGGACGTGAGTCATCAGAGAGCAGTTAGACAGAAAATAACAACTCAACTTCAGAAGCTAATAACTATTGGAAGGATTAAGATTTTTTTATAGAAGTAATTTACAAATCTGTTTAACTTTCCGGAGCCAGTTGATATATATATATAAAAAAGTTTTGGCCTGGAATACCCCTTTAAGGATATAGTCTGCAAGCCTAAACAGAGAGCAGCATTGTTCATTGTGGGAATGGGGCTAGGTGAGCATTTTAGCTTGTGGATTACTAAGGTGAGGAGGACACCATTGCTAAGTGAGGACATTAAAGAGGTGCCATAATTGAGTGAGGTTCACTAAGGAGAGCACCATCACTTAGTGGTGGAACTGAGAAAGCATTACTACTGAGTGGGGAAAACTCAGAGGGCACTATTACTGAGTGGGGAACTAGGGAGTACAATACTGGATGAGGACACTAAGGAGCATCAATACTGTGTTAGGGCACTTAGAAGCATTATTGCTTACTTGGAGCACGATTAAAGAACTTGGACATTTAGGAGGAACCATTATTAAGTTTGGGTACCATTCCCACGTGCAGACACCATTACTAAATAGAAGAAGGGAGGTAAAATTACTCAGTGGAGACAGTTACTGCACTAGTATGATGTGCACTAAGTTGGCACCAATGCTGGAGATGTACCTTTTACAGCGTGTGGTTGGGGGGGCACCATTACTTTTACATTATGCAAAATGGGGCTCTACTACTAATGAGAACAATAAGAAGCTAGTTTGGTATAAAGCACTAAACAGACACTATTACTTTGTGATGTACTAAAAGGTTAGCAAGCTCTGCAGACACTACTCATGACTGGATGAAATCTTAATGGCCATCTAGGCTAGATAGTGAAGAAAAGTGAGGTCGGGATAGGAGGTGGAGATAGGAGGACGGGATAGGAGGAGGGGATAGGAGGTCGAGATAGGAGGACGTGATAGGAGTACGGGATAGAAGGACGAGATAGGAGATCGAGAGAGGAGGTCGAGATAGGAGGATGGGATAGGAGGACAGGATAGGAGGTCGAGATAGGAGGACAGGATAGGAGGTCGAGCTAGGAGGACAGGATAGGAGTTCAGGATAGGAGGTCGGGATAGGTGGACGGGATAGGAGGTCGGGATAGGAGGTCGAGATAGGAGGACGGGATAGGAGGTCGAGATAGGAGGTCGGGATAGGAGGTCTGCATAGGAGGACGGGATAGGAGGTCGAGATAAAAGGACTGGATAGGAGGACTGGATAGGAGGTCGGGATAGGAGATCGAGATAGGAGGTCGGGATAGGAGGTCGAGATAGGAGGATGGGATAGGAGGACTGGATAAGAGGTCGAGATAGGAGGATGGGATAGGTGGTCGGGATAGGAGGACGGGATAGGTGGTCGGGATAGGAGGACTGGATAGGAGGTCGAGATAGGAGGATGGGATAGGAGGTCGGGATAGGAGGATGGGATAGGAGGACGGAATAGGAGGTCGGGATAGGAGGTCGAGATAGGAGGACAGGTTAGGAGGATGGGATCGGAGGACGGCATAGGAGGATGGTATAGGACGATGGGGTAGGAGGACAGGGTAGGAGGACTGGATAGGAGGTCGGGGTATGAGGACAGGATATGGGGTTGGGATATGACAACAATATATGGGGATGGGATTTGAAGTCAAAAGCTTCCTCCTTGATTTTCCTCCCCAACAAGGATGAGGAAGGAAAAACCGGGCAACGCCGGGTACTCAGCTAGTTTTATATAAATAAAGAGAATCAACAAAGTAAAGGAGGAGAGCATGTTTAAATGAAGAAAAACTACCACAAGAGGACATGGTGTTAGGGCAAATGTTTCTGTAGTATTACTTTACTGAGAGAGTAGTGGATGCAGGGAACACAGCTGCAAATACAGTAAAGGGGTTTAAGCATGCATGGGATAGACATAAGGCTATTCAGAATATTGGGCAGACTAGATGGGCCAAATGGTTCTTATCTGCCAGGACATTCTTCACTGCTCAAAAAAATAAATAAAGGGAACACTTAAACAACACAATGTAACTCCAAGTCAATCACACTTTTGTAAAATCACACTGTCCACCCAGGAAGCAACACTGATTGACAATCAATTTCACATGCTGTTGTGCAAATGGAACAGACAACAGGTGGAAATTATAGGCAATTAGCAAGACACCCCCAATAAAGAAGTGGTTCTGCAGGTGGTGACCACAAACCACTTCTCAGTTCCTATGCTTCCTCCCATAGACTTGCATTGAGGGGGCGGGTCGTGACATCATGAGCTCCCAGCGCTGGCTCCAACGGTTGGAACAGTTTCTTCCAAATGCTGAGCAGCGGAGTACCCCTTTTAAGAATTAACATTTAAATTGAAGATTTCAAATAGATGAACCTAAAAACTTTTATTTACTGTGCCAGCAGCATGAGGAGACAACATGGCAGTGCAGTGACACAGCCTAAAAGTGGCAGAAGGATGAATGACAAAGTGGCTGAATGACACAGCCTGTGGTTGACGGCAGAATGAGGAGGCAATATACTGGCTGAATGACACAGCCTGGAGTTGGCGGCAGCAAAAGCAGACCATATAGTGGCTGAATGACACAGCCTGGAGGTGGCGGAAGCATAAAGGAGACCATAAAGTTGCAGAATGAGACAGCCTGGAGGTGGCAGCAGCAAGAGCAGACCATAAAGTGGCTGAATGACACAGCCGGGTGGTGGCGGAAGCATGAGGAAACCAAATAGTTGCAGAATGAGACAGCCTGGAGGTGTCAGCAGCATGAGGAGAACATATGGTGGCTGAATGACACAGCCTGGAGTTGGCAGCAGCAAGAGCAGACCATATAGTGGCTGATTGACACAGCGTGGAGGTGGCGGAAGCATGAGGAGACCATATAGTTGCAGAATGAGACAGCCTGGAGGTGACAGCAGCATGAGGAGAACATATGGTGGCAGAATAAGACAGCCTGGAGCTGGCATCAACACGAGGAGAACATATGGTGGCATTATGAGACAGCCTGCAGGTGGCATCAGAAGCATCAGGAGTCCTGAAAGTGACCCGGTGACATATTGGGGCGGTGGGTGGCAATACCAGTACCCGGTGACGAAGGTGGAATAAAAAAAGGAGAACTTTGCATCTGATGTGTGGCATACGGCGGGTGGCAGGATCAAAATAGTAGCTGAGGCCGGTAGTCAAAAGAAAACGGTCTCTTTCGTAAAAGTGTTGGTGTACACAAGTAAGTATTGAGGATATGCATTGCGTAAAACTTATAATTTTAATAATATTCTTAGGATAAAATATATGTACTCCAAATTTTTTTGAAATCAAACAAAAGGAAAGGTGTGCAAAAAAACACCATGTGCCACCTACACCACCAAGTATTGATGTGATGCAAAGACCTCTAAAAGGTGGAAGGGAACAACCTATAGTTCATTGTAACCAGAGGGGGTAAAAACTTCCCCTGTAAGGCCCTACTCTCTCATTATTAATTCCCTTCTTGGCAAGCCTCACTCGCCCTAAAAAGGGCGTCCCCACACAGGAACCTCTCCCTATTTCCACCTGCAAACACTGCCATTTCCCAGGGTTTTTAGGTGGAAATAGGGAGAGGTTCCTGTTTGGGGCCTCCCTTTTTAAGACGAGTAACACTTTCCTCGAAAAGGTGGAAGGGAACAACGTATTGTCCATTGTAGCAGGTGGGGGTAAGAAATTCCCCTTTTTTGGCAAGCGTTACCCGCCCCACAGAGGAAACTCTCCCTATTTCCCCCTAAAAACACTGTGAAATGGCAGTGTTTATAGATAGAAATAGGGAGAGGTTCCTGTGTGGAGTGGTGTTGGTGGCCCATGGTGTTTTTTGCACACCTTTCCTTTTGTTTGATTTAAAATAAAAAAATTGGGTCCATATATTTTATCTTAAGAAAAGTTAAGTTTTAGCAAATGCATATCCTCAATACTTACTTGTGCTCTGATGCTGAGGAATGTCTGCAACTGGGGAGCAGCACCTTAAATATATTTTGCACTATCCATATTTGTAAAGTGTTGGTGTGGCACCATGGTCAATCTACTCTGAGGCATCTGGCATTGGTGGGTGGAAATCCTGGCTGATCCATGCCTGATTCATCTTCACAAAAGGCCAATCTCTCCACATTTTTCGTTGGACAGACGAGTTCTCCTTGGGGTTACTATGGCCTCTGCCACACTAAACACCCGCTCTGATGGCACACTACTGGCCGGACAGGACAGTTTTTCCAGAGCAAACTCTGCTAGTTGCGTGTACAAATCAAGTTTGGCTGCCCAGAAGTCCAGCAGATCTTCAAGGTGTGCCGACATGGTCATGTCAAGGTATGCCACCACCTGCTGGTTTAGGTCCTGCTCCAGGTCTACCTGCTGCTGATGAGTTGCTTTACAATGTGGGTAAAGACACCTACTCATCAGCGACTGTAGACTCAGGCTGCTGCTGATGGAGCTGGTACTGCTCCTGCCACCCCACCCCTCCCCAGCATTCATGGCAGTGGAAGGTGAGCGCAGAGGGCCCCCCGAGTCAAAGCTGCGAGAGGATGGACGATGGCGCAGATAGGCATTGGCCAACTGACTACATAGGATGTCTCTGTAGTAGGTCAGTTTGTCCTCCCTCTCAGTGGGTGTACATAAGGCCCTTATTTTGTGCCGGTAGCGAGGGTCCAATAGGGTGGAGAGCCAGCAGCCATCCTGCTGCCGAATGGCGACAATTCGACAGTCACTACGCAAGCAAGCATGCATCATGCCATGTGTGCAAGTGACTCGGAGGGAGTCCCTGCCTCCATCTCCATTGCATACTGACACGATGTGTCTGGGTCCTCTGTCTCGCCTTCCTCATAACCCTCTAGCTGCTCCTGCTCCTCCTCTCCTGTCAGATGACTAAAAAAAGCACCAATCTCTCAAAACCTAAATTGTGCTCCACTGTGCCCCTCCCCCTCCTCCAGTTCAGCCCCCCACAGGGCTTATGTGGCTGTGAGATGTAGGCACCACGTCTCCAGTGCCTTGACCAGCCATCGTTTCCAACAGATGTTGTAGTAAATGAAGCAGTGGAATGGCATAATTCATCCCGTAATCCTGGCGACTGACTAATAATGTGGCTTCCTCAAAGGGCCTGAGCAAACGGCAGGTGTCACGTATGAGCTGACACTGGTTGACATTGAAGTTACACAGGGGAGTCCCCCTATCCGCTTAGATCATCAAGAAATCAATTGATGGCTTTTCTCTGTTTGTATAGGCGGTCCAATTTATGGAGGGTGGAATTCCAACGTGTGGAAACATTGCAAATCAGACAATGTTGGGGGATACTGTTCTGACGCTTCAGCTGAAGGAGGGTGTGCTTTGCAGTGTACAAGTTGTTGAAGTGCATGCAAAGCTTCCTTCCAATTGTTAGGGTGCCTTGCAGATGGGGGGGAAACACTTTAGGAACCGCTTGACAACCAGACTGAACATGTGTGCCATGCAGGGTGCATGTCTCAGGCTTCCTTGTCGCAGTGCAAACAAGATGTTCTTCCTGTTGTCGGTCACCATGGTTCCCATTTCCGGTTTTCATGGAGTAAGCCATGATTCGCTTTCTTGATGAATTACTTTTAGCAGTTTCTCCCCTGTGTGACTCCGTTTGCCAAGGCAAACCATCTAAAGAGCAGCGTGACACCGTCATGCCCTGCACACATGATATGCTGGAGGAGCACTGAGACTTGTCGGTGCAGTGGAGGCTGAGTACACGGTGGAGGATGAGGAGGCGGAGTCTCACACTGTCACAAGACCAACGACCTGAGAGCATGGAGGTGGAAGCGGCGTGACCTGTCCAAGTTGCTGTTGTGGTTGTGCAGGAACCATATTTACCCAGTGGGACAGAAAGGACATGCATTGTCCCTGACAGTAGTTACAACTCCACACGTTGGCACTGCCGTGCACTTTGGTACACACTGACATGCTCAAGGAATGGCCCACCTTCTGTTCCACAAAACTATGCAGGGCCGGCACTGCCTTCTTGGCAAAGAAATGACTGCTTGGGACTCTCCACCTTGGCTCGGCACAAGCTATCAGTTCTCTGAAAGGTGCAGAGTCCACCACTTGAAAAGGGAGGGACTGCAGCACAAGCAACTTGGACAGGAGCACATTCAGCTTCTGCGCTGTTGGATGAGTGGGCGCATACTGTTGTCTCTTGGACATTGCTTCGCCAATGGATTTCTAGCAGAATGATGGAGTCGAAGTAGGAGGAGCAGGAGCATCTGGAGCGACCGAAGATGGGTATGACACACAGCTCCCTTCGGCTGAGGTGGTGGAGCCTTGGCTGACTGAAATAGGGAGCAGTGTGCCACTGCAGAGCCACGGTTCTTCCAGGCCACTTAATGGTGACGCTGCATATGTTGATGCAGGGCCGTGGTGCCAACATTGGGACCCTGGCCACGCTTCACGTTCTGCTGACACATATTGCCAGGTTAACCTCCTCCGGATGCTTGATGAAAAACTGCAACACCGCCGAGTAGCTTATTTTCCCCCCAACAGTCCGCAATGATTGACAACTCCAGGAATCCCTGTTTCACTACCTCCCGGGAAGGTAGGCTGCCATGAAGCAGGTGGTCTACCCCGAGCATGTTTGGCTCCAGACTTTCCACTTCTGCCACCATGCTGACTACCAACCATGCTACCACCTTGCTGGCTCAGCTGCTGCCTAACGGGCAACCTGCAACCCTCTGCTCCTGATGATGATGAAGCACCTTCTGCACCCGGCTCCCAAGTGTGATCGGCTTCATCATGAAGTTTTATCTGCATGTCACTGATGTCCTCCTCAGGTTCCTCAACAATGTCTGCATCAGGAGCCTGAACACTCGCAAAACCACCTCCCATGCCCCTCTCCTCATCACTACTTGCCTGCTTAGTGGAGGAAGCGGCGGATGTCTCCTCAACTTCTTGGTTGGGCATTAGCTGCTGACTGTCCTCTAGATCGTCCTCACTAAATAGTGGAACTGAACCCACAGCATAAGATGCTTCTGTGGGGGAGAGAACAGCATAAGACAGAGGCAAAGGGAGGACAGGGCCATGCCAACTGAGGGTTGTCTGAGTAACCCACTGACTGTTGACTGGGGGTTTCAGATGTCACTTGTGATGAAGTGGATCACTGTATTAACCAATCGATGACAGCAGATGGGTTGCTGGTCGAGACACGAGCGCTAGCTGTTACTGGGAGCTAAGGCCTCTCGCTGCAACTTCGGCTGCCACTCGCCCCTAGTCTGCTGCGACCTCTGCCTGATGAATTTAAGCTTCTGCCACTCCTCTGTGCACGTCCTGTCACTTCACTGCCTGACAAACTTAGTGCTTATATGAGGGGAGTACAATGCGCTCCACTACGCTTAAAACAGTATTTGTCTACAACACCAGCAGGTGTGTACTTTTGGCTGGCCTTTCACAGTATCTAAGCCCTTAAGACTTTAACAGGAACAAAATGGTACACCACTTAGATGTACGCACAGGTTACACTTAATAGAGGACAATACACTTTTAGCTCTCTGCTCACCCTTACTGGCTGTTTACTATTAGCTTTTCAGTTGTTGTACTCACCAGTGTTGCAGCACACAGTCGCTGTGTACTACACTCAAAATTGCACTCTCTCTCTCTCTCTCTCTCTCTCAATCTCACTCATATCACTCCTCTCAGTGCTTCTAGGCTGGATTTGGGCTTGAGGTGAATTGCTGCAGTAAAAATGATTTTCTGTGCAACACATTGCTCTCTGTCCCTCTCTCTCTCTCTCTCTCTGTAATAGAATGCTGATGTGACTGGCCGCAAGATGGCTGCCGATTATATAGAGCTGTGACATCACAGGGGTGGCTGGCTGCTGATAGGCTGCATGCAATTCAGGGTCAGGGACAGCACTAAATGGAGTTTAATGAAGCGATTTGCGCGATTGAATCACGGCGATATGCGCATTCAATACAAATCAAATTTTTCCTGAAATATGAAATATGTCCTGGTTGGACTTGATGGACGTATGTCTTTTTTCAACCATACTAACTATGTAACTATGTAACAAATTCGGATTTGTCAGATTAGATTCGCTCATCCCTATACATTATACCAAAAATACCCTCGAATCTACTAGAAAGTAAGTAATGGATAAATCAAAATATAAATCTCTGCTGCTCTTTGTATTGTTAATGAAAAGCTTTCAATAAAACTGTACTTTGGAAAAATAAACAAAACATAAATATATATAACAAGTATAAGGACATAGGACTAGATTTATCAAAACCGGTCCAGAGGAAAAAATTAAAGAAGCGATCTGATTGGTTGCTATGGGGAATTTCCTCTGGACAGGTTTTGATAAATCTACCCCATACAGTATACTTTTAGATCAATTACTATTAGATTTCTGTGTAAATTTGGGAAAAACAAAGTTAGGGGAAATGCATTTCTATATATCTATATATTTAATAATATTATGCGCTAAACATGCATTAAAGTTTGTCTAATGAAGTTGTTCAAACTGGAGTGTGCTAGATGTAGCAAAAATACAACTCCCAGCATGTCCGGACAGCATGCTTCTATTTAAAAATTCTTAATCCTTCCAGTACTTATCATCTGCTGTATGATCCAATGGAAGTTGTGTAGTTCCTTTTTGCCTGACCACAGTGCTCTCTGCTGACACCTCTGTCCGTGTCAGGAACTGTTCGGAGCTGGAAAGGTTTGCTATTTTTAAAGTGAAGTCCTTCACAAATCTGTATAAATTTCTGTCACCAGTTGATTTAAGAACATTTTCTTCCTCTAGAGTACCTCTTTAATTCACTAAATGCAGCTTAAAGGGGTACTCCCGTGGAAAACAAATGTTTTCAAATCAACTGGTGCCAGAAAGTTATACAGATTTGTAAATTACTTCTATTTAAATATGTTACGTTATACGCTCCAGCCACACACGCTGGCCATGAGTGCATGGACCCCTTACCGTCTGCTGCCGACGGGGCTGGGACTCGCATCGCGAGACGCGCCCACATGCGAGCCCCAGTCCGTCACTCTCCGGGTGTTTCTCCTGCCTCTGCCTCTCTGCTCTGGCGCGCGTGTCCCCGTCCCCTAGGGCGCGCGCACACCAGAGCTTTAAGATTTAAAAGGCCAGTACGCTCATTAGTGTAATCCACCTGTGGCTCATTTATAAATTCTCCACCCACCTCAGTTTCCTGCAGGATCTTTGTTGCCTTGTGCCTTTGAGAAAGTGTTCCTCTGTATTGACTTGCCATGTATCAGATCTCTTGCTCATGTGACTTGACCTTGCTCCTCTGCTGCCTGCCTACTGAACTCCTGTTTCACTTTGACTACGCTACTGTGCCACCTGCCCTGACCTTCTGCAATCCAGACTATGACTTGTCTTATCCCTCCTGTGCCTTGCATCTCCTCAGCCGCCTGTGTGGTCGAGCCGTGCCAGGGGTAACGACCTGGGTCCCACCTGCAGCAGCAAGTCCATCCCACTTTGTGGCAGGCACTGGTGAAAACCAGCGGCACCTTAGACTCCGCTCCCTGGTACGGTGCGAATCATCTGCCACACAGGTCCAGCGGATCCACATTCACCTGGGTTCCTGTCTTCAGAAACGTGAGTGTTACAAAAATATCAGAATCCTTCCAGTACTTAGCTGCTGTATGCTCCAAAGGAAGTTGTGTAGCTCTTTCCAGTCTGATCACAGTGCTCTCTGCTGACAAAAAGGTTTTCTATGGGGATTTGCTTCTACTCTGGACAGTTCCTGACAAAGACAGAGGTGTCAGCAGAGAGCACTGTGGTCAGACTAGAAATAACTACATGACTTCCTCTGCAGCATACGGCAGCTGATAAGTACTATAAGGATTAAGATTTTTAAATAGAAGTAATTTACAATACCCCTTTAAGTCTATATGAGATGGGATTTTGCCTACTATATTCTTTGCATACAAAATTCATTATGGAGTAGTAAGGACCCACAATGAAAATGTATGGTGGGCATATTTCACTTGACTCTTCCTTGTTAAAGAAGAGTGTGCTGTTTTAATAGAAATGTTATAACAGCACATTTGCTATGAGGTATCCATGTGTCTAAAGATAATTTAGAAGCCATAGTATGAGTCTAGCATGCTTGTCGGAATGATCTATAAAGTAATTTATTCTTAGTATCTACTGGCCAATATGCAGTCAAATTACATATTTAATGACTGACTGTGTTGCTCAGTAGGAGCACATCCTTTCCTCTCCCTATGAAAAGTGGGCACTACAACCACGATATTAAAACATTTTGCTCTAATGAATATGAAACTTTTGATCTAATAGTCATTAGGTCGGTCAGCGGGATACAATTTTATTATCACTGACAGAAAGTAAAATTTTGTACCAACGAAACGTGAACAAAGTCTTATTTAATAACCTATGCTTGCTAAGAAATTTAGTTTTCTATGTCGGGTCGTAAGTGTGTGCAAGCAGAACTATGAGAAGCCAAAGGTCATGAAATAAGAAGCATACTTAGAAAAGAGGATATCTAACTGTGCATACTATTCCTGAAAAGAGGAGATCTAACTGTGCATACCACTTGAGAAAGAGGAGATCTAACTGTGCATACTACTCCGGAAAGAGGAGATCTAACTGTGCATACTACTCCTGAAAAGAGGAGATCTAACTGTGCATACTACTCCTGAAAGAGGAAATCTAAATGTGCATACCACTTCAGAAAGACGAGATCTACCTGTGCATACTACTCCGGAAAGAGGAGATCTAACTGTGTATACTACTCCTGAAAAAAGGAAATGTAACTGTGCATACTACTCCGGAAAGAGGAGATCTAACTGTGCAAACTACTCTGGAAAGAGGAGATATAACTGTGCATACTACTCCTGAAAAGAGGAGATCTAACTGTGCATACTACTCCAGAAAGATGAGATCTACCTGTGCATACTACTCCGGAAAGAGGATATCTAACTGTGTATACTACTTCTGAAAAGAGGAAATCTAACTGTGCATACTACTCCGGAAAGAGGAGATCTAACTGTGCAAACTACTCCGGAAAGATGATATCTACCTGTGCATACTACTCCGGAAATAGGATATCTAACTGTGCATACTACTCCTGAAAAGAAGAGATCTAACTCTATACTACTCCTGAAAAAAGGAGATGTAAGTGTGCATACTACTTCTGAAAAGAGATCTAACTGAGAATACCACTCCTGAAAAGAGGAGATCTAACTGTGCATACTACTCCTGAAAAGAGGTGCTCTACCGGTGCATACTACTCCTGAAAAGAAGAGATCTAACTACATATCACTCCTAAAAAGAAGAGATCTAACTGCGCATACAACTCCTGAAAAGAGGAGATCAAAATGTGTATACTACTCCTGAAAAGAGGAAATCTTACTGGGCATTTCACCTACTTTCACTTACTTTGTACTACTGGAGAACATCATGACTCTAGTGCCAGCCAACTACCTTGCATAGTTTCAGGTGACTCCTAGGGGAAGAGTAATGGGGCAAAGCTCCCCTGTATGAGCTCTTTGTCAACATGTGTATCCCAATACCCTTTGACATATGTCTTTGTTGATAGTCCACAGTCCTGAGGGAATCTATGCTATCAGCTGAGATTTGGCGTCTGAAGTGGTCTAAATACCCCTCTGCCACATAGAAGGACACCTTGTTATTAATGCCACATGGTTAGTTGGAACGAGACATGTCAAGTTACACTTTTGTCTTCTATCTTGTACTCTTTGATAAAGAAAGGTACTCAAATTCCCTCTCCAGACAGAAGGAAATGATTTCACACTAACCAAACCAGAGAGTCTCCTCCAAAAGGAATAGCACTGTCTGAAAAATAAGTCCATACCAGAATCCATAACCAGTATTCTGCTCTTTACTGATAAGGGGCAAGGACCCTAAAACTATTGGGGTAGACTCTGGAGAAGACTCTAGTTTGGCTACTATGACATACTTTTCTTCCCTCTGGAAGAGAGTGAATTTGCAAATTTTTTCCCATAGAGAACTGTCTTAAAAATTTGCCTTAATAACACTGGTCTTTTATTAAAGGAGTACTCCGCCCCTAGACATCTTATCCCCTATCCAAAGGATATGGGATAAGATGTCAGATCGCCGCGGTCCCGCTGCTGGGGACCCCTGGGAACCCCGCTGCAGCACCGCGCTATCATTACTGCGCAGAGCGAGTTCGCTCTGCACGTAATGATGGGCAGTACAGGGGCCGGAGCATCGTTACGCCATGGCTCCGCCCCTCATGACGTCGCGGCCCACCCCTTTCAATACAAGTCTATGGGAGGGGGCGTGGCGGTCGTCACGCCCCCTCCCATAGACTTGCATTAAGGGGACGGGCCGTGATGTCACGAGGGGCGGCGCCATGACGTCACGCTGCTCCGTCCCCCGTATCGCCCGTCATTACGCACAGAGCGAACTCGCCCTGTGCTGTAACGATAGCGCGGTGCCGCAGCGGGGATCCCGGGGGTCCCCAGCAGCGGGACTGCGGCGATCTGATATCTTATCCCCTATCCTTTGGTATAGGGGATAAGATGTCTAGGGGCGGAGTACCCCTTTAAGAATCGCTAACACCCATAGGTTGCATCTAAGTTATCTCTATAGCCAATCAGTACTTTTGTACTGACAAGAGACAAGAAACCTAAAACAATTGTCTACAGATGGGTGAAAGCGAAGAGTCTTGTTTGGCTTATATTGTTTTCTTCCTTCTGGAAGAAAGTGAATTGTCTTATCTTGTACTCTTGAATACTCATGATAACAGAAAATGCAATAAAAAGATTTAATTCAGCTTAAAGACACAGCAGCTTACATTATTTACCTCCACTAAAAACAAAAGCTTTGTTATCTAGTATTGTCCACTAGAGATTTTGATTTGAGTAGACAAATACAGGGCATTACCGATGAGACAAATATTTAGTCCACAATTTCTTTTTAACTGCTGTAAAGTACAGGATGAGGATTTCACTGTATTTTCTGTGATGATAAACAAATTCTTCTTAACAAATCTGAGTGCAGCCCGTAAATGACTTTTTAGTTTGACTAAAATTGTAAATGGAAACATTGAAATATGTATAGATCGAAGGCTTTCACAGATTTACAGTAAAAAAGGTTCATTTTTTTTGGAGGCTGTAGCAATGTAGGATAATAAAAATCCTAGACAAAAGAAAAAAATAACATTAAAATCCCATCCCATTATAGAAGTGTAACATTTGTCAGATAAGAGAAGTGCAATTTTTCGCTATTACATTGATTCACTGACTCGGTTGGATCCTTATTTAGTGATTTCGACGGACAATACCAGGGTAGATTTATGTTTGTCTTATTTCAGAGGCCATGAATTTTCATGCATACTTTATCTTAAAGGGGCAATGTTCTCTACATATATATATATATATATATATATATATATATATATATATATTGGATTAATCTGTGAATCTATTTCAATTAAAGAGTACCGGGGGGGAAAAGTTAGTGCGTCTTATACAGTGAATTCACATTAAAACCCTGTCCTATCGCGGCGGTCCCTGCGGCCATCAACGTCCGGGACCCGCGGCTAATACAGGACATCACTGATCGCGGTGATGCCCTGTATTAACCCTTCAGACATGGCGATCAAAGCTGACCGCCGCGTCTGAAGGGAAAGTGACACTAACCCGGCTGCATCGGGAGGGACCTTACCTGCCTCCTCGGTGTCTGCTCTGTGCCGGGATCCCCTGCATGGCCGGAGCTCTCCTTTGTCGTCATCACATTGTCGCGCACGTCGTCCCCTCATCCAATAGGAGCAGCGTGCGTAGCGGAGTGCTTAGTGACGTGATGGCAGCGACGGAGAGCGAGGATACCGGGCAGCAGAGACGTTCCGGAGCAACGGGGACACCCCGGGGATGCGGCAACAGCGATGGAGGGCGACATCCAGGGCAGCGGTGACGAGCGGTGATGGGTCCGGAGCGGCAGGGTCTTCAACCTGCGGACCTCAGGATGTTTCAAAACTATAAGTCCTGGCATGCCCGGACAGCCAACGGCTGTCTGGACATGCTGGAAGTTGTAGTTTTGCAACATCTGGAGGTTCGCTGGTTGAAGATCACTGTCCTATACGTTACATTGTATTCTAGATTTTCCTCCTTTAAAATTGGGTGCGTCTTATATGCCGGAGCGTCCTATATGGCGAAAAATACGGTACCTGTCATCATACCATCTTTTCTAAACTAACTACTCTTAACTCCCCTATTGCCCTTAAAAAATGTTTTCAAGCTTTAAAAAGCTCTGTATCATACCTTTCCCCTTGCTCACACTGTGTGAGTTCCCCGCAGGAGAAAGGGGGCATTCCCCAGCATGTGCGACATCACTAAAGCCTGCGAGAGCTGTGCCTTGCCATGCCCCGTATGCACTTCCTGAGTTTGGTCTCCTGCCAGGCTGGGAGACCAAACTAACTATTTGACTTGTGCAGGGAACAAAACAGAGCCACATAGTAGCCGTTTAACATATAAAGGTTGAGAATTTTAACAGCAAGTAAATAGCAAAGTGTCTTATAATTACATAAGGAACAATATATTAAATGTTTAGTTTGGTGACAGGTACTCTTTAAAGGACATACATCTCAACTTTTTGTGAAATTGTTTTAAATTATGTTTTTGGAGGATTTAAAATCGTTTGTCCTGTGATATCTAAATAGCTCCAGTGTCATGAAAAAAAACCCTTCTCTATAGGTTTAACCCCTTAAGGACTCCGTTTTTGCACTTTCGTTTTTTCCTCCTTACCTTTTAAAAATCATAACCCTTTCAATTTTCGACCTAAAAATCCATATTATGGCTTATTTTTTGCATCGCCAATTCTACTTTGCAGTGACATTAGTAATTTTACCCAAAAATGCACGGCGAATCGGAAAAAAAAATCATTGTGCGACAAAATCGAAGAAAAAATGCCATTTTGTAACTTTTGGGGGCTTCCGTTTCTACGCAGTGCATATTTTGGTAAAATTTACACCTTATCATTATTCTGTAGGTCCATACGGTTAAAATGATACCCTACTTTTATAGGTTTGATTTTGTCGCACTTCTGGAAAAAAATCATACCTACATGCAGGAAAATTTATATGTTTAAAAATGTCATCTTCTGACCCCTATAACTTTTTTATTTTTCCACGTACAGGGCGGTATGATTACTCATTTTTTTGCGCCGTGATCTGAAGTTTTTATCGGTATGATTTTTGTTTTGATCGGACTTTTTGATCACTTTTTATTCATTTTTTAATGGTATAAAAAGTGACCAAAATACGCTTTTTTGGACTTTGGAATTTTTTTGCGCGTACGCAATTGACTGTGCGGTTTAATTAATGATATATTTTTATAGTTCGGACATTTACGCACGCGGCGATACCACATATGTTTATTTTTATTTTTTTTACACTGTTTTATGGATCTCAGGCACGGAGCAGTCATTCGCCGATCAGACACCGAGGAGGCAGGTAAGGGCCCTCCCGGTGTCCGTTCAGCTGTTCGGGACACCGCGATTTCACCACGGCGGTCCCGAACAGCCCGACTGAGCAGCCGGGTCACTTTCACTTTCACTTTAGAAGCAGCGGTCAGCTTTGACCGCCGCTTCTAAAGGGTTAATACCGCACATCGCCGCGATCGGCGATGTGTGGTATTAGCCGCAGGTCCCGGCCGTTGATGAGCGCTGGGACCGACGCGATATGATGTGGGATCGCGGCGCGATCCTGCTTCATATCGCGGGAGCCGGCGCAGGACGTAAATATACGTCCTGCGTCGTTAAGGGGTTAAACATATATATATATATATATATATATATATGTCTACCAGATTGAGCTTATAGAAGTTTGCCTTTAGTTTTAAATGTATCCAACAAATACACTTTAGACTTTGTCTATCACTCTACCCCACTATCTATCACAGTATAACATTTGAGATGTCTTTAGTATACTTAACATTAATTCTTTAGCGTGTTTTTTTAAAAGAATATTTCCAAATATTATAAATATTGTTATTCTCTTATTGTTTACAACATATACGAGTTGCCACAGCCTCTTTGTCAAGCACAACTCTCATAGGAGCGTGCATCATAATGGACATAGGAGCCGAACCATCCCTTGTGACAGCAACCAGTAAGTGTGACTTTTTTAAGTGATTTATCTACCTATTTTTGTGTTTTTTTTCTATAATGTTAGTGTAGGGACTCCCAAGAGACTGAGGACCATTAACATGGGTTGCGGGCTTGCGTATTTTGGCCAAAGTATCAACTAATACCTCATGTTTATCATATGAGTATAATATATATATATATATATATATATATATATATATATATATGTAGGGCAAGTATTCTCCTTAGGGAGGAGCACCGCTTCCGGTGTAGAACGGAGATTCAAAAAGGCCATTAGCACTCCGCAGGATTTCTGGCTAAGGAATATGCAAAGCAGCTCATCACCTGACCTTCTCAGGTAGCATGCCCTAAGATCAGCTCTGGCTCCAGTTATGAAGTCTCAGAAACTGGAGAATTCATAACTGAAGCCAGAGATGATCTTAGGGCATGTGATGAGCTGAGAAGGTCATGTGATGAGCTGCTTTGCTTGCATATATGTATATATATCATTTTTTACATTTTTTTTTTCTGTAATGTGGTCTGGCCTTGAGATGCTGGGGCCCCAGGGTGTCTGTGAGTTGTGGGGTGCACATAGATGATGCCCACCTGATCAAATAGTATGGTAGTATGGTGATCACTAATAGGTTGTAAGCCAGCATGGTGCACTACACCGTATCATGTCACTGGCACCCTGTGTGCAACTATAATACTAAGCAGCTGCCCCCTCATGAATAGAAGGCGAGTGAGTGATTGTTCATCAGTATTTTCCACCTGTGTGACCTCCTCTTATATGGCTAATTTGCATCATAATGGAAATACATGCCTAACCTGCCTTTGTGTCAGTAAGCAGTAAATGTGGCTTTTTTCTGTGATGTATTTTTTTTTTTTTCATTGGTAAAAAAAAATAGGAACAGCTCAATCCTAAGAAGCTTTTTTCTAAGCCAAAATACTATCATTCTTTCCTTGCCATTTCCTGGTGGATTTAATGAACGACCAAAAAAATCAAACATAGACATACACAGTTTTTAAAGCATGTGTTGTATTTGTACGATATATATATTTTTTTGGTTTGTTTGTTTTTTAACATTTTTGCTGTAGTTGTTGCGTACTGCAAGGAGCTTCAGCTGCAGGAATTTGGCAGCACTACTTTGGCTGCAACCATGAGCCATTTTGCAAAGAGTCTGAGACCCACACAGGGTACAATGTGATTGATTAAAATGGGATGGTATTCATGTACAGTGACCCCCCCCCCCGACCTACGATGGCCCCGACATACGATCATTTCAACATCCGATGGCCTCTCAGAGGCCATCGCAGGTTGAAGGCAGCATCAACATACGATGCTTTTGTATGTCGGGGCCATCGCATAAACGGCTATCCGGCAGCGCAGACTGCTTCAGCTGCCACTGGATAGCCGTTTACGGTGCCCCGTGTGGTCCGCTGATGATCACTTACCTGTCCTCAGGGCTCCAGCGCGTCCTCTTCAGGATCCCCTGCATCGTCGGCGCTCTCCATCGTCGTCATCACGTCGCTGCGCACGCCGTCCCGTCATCCAATAGGAGCGGCGTGCATAGTAACGTGATGGCGGCGATGGAGAGCGAGGATGCTGGGGAAGCAGAGGTCTTGCCGGAGCATTGGGGACACCACGGGGACGCCGTGACAGCGATGTAAGGCGACATCCAGGGCAGGGACTTCAACATGCGGACCTCCAGATGTTGCAAAACTACAACTCCTAGCATGCCCGGACAGCCGTTGGCTGTCCGGGCATGCTGGGTGTTGTAGTTTTGCAACATCTGGAGGTCCGCAGGTTGTAGACCACTGTCCTATACTTTACATTGGATACGATCACTGGATGCGATCAAGATACGATGGTTTCAACAAACGATAGTCCATTTGGAACGGATTACCATCGTATGTTGAGGGACCACTGTATTTAAACTTTTTGTATGGAACTACTTGCATAAACTTCAAAGTGAATTTGCATAGCAAGTATACATCTCCATATTACATAACAGTTGGCTTTGTATACGGCAACAGGTGCCATATTAAATTTACATACTGAATACTTGTCAAAATAAAGCTGATTCTAAAGTCAAAGCAATAGTAAAAGCTGTTTATTAAAGGAATACAAGATGCTGAGCGGTAACTCAAGAAAAGCTAAATACAGGTGCATTACCATTCTGTAAAACCTCCAGCTATATAAACCATTTCACGCTACTAATGTGTGAGCGCAGCACATGAAAATACAAATAGCGTAGGAACATGAAAGATGGCTCGGACTAATCTCACACCCACAAGGGATAGTTCATACTCCTGCTCAGGTCTAGTAAATAGTAGGGCATCTGATGTATTAGCCATTCAGAGGACTGTGAGAATTACAGCTCCAGACTAGGGGGGTGCGATATTATAGTGAGGCTAAAATAATGGTTCTTAGTAATGGATCCTATAGTAAATGCAGTGGTAATACTCTTGTGTTACAGCAGATAATGCATTAAAAGAATTATTATAGCTTTTGTAAGACTAACAGGAGGCAATGTTATTTATCACTAACAGGCAGATACGTGCATGTGAGGTAACCAGGTGGGGCCATCTATACAGAAATAGGGCACTGTATGCTCTATATAGGCTGAGAACTAAAATTAAAAATGCTAAACACTGGTAGAAAAGTATAGGAAAGCTGGCTCAAAAATATGGCTATAATTTTTGCACTTGTCTACGAGCAGCATCCGACTAGGGTCCCGCCAAAGGAATTCTGAGGAGCCACCAGTCATCTATACACAACATGCAGAAGTTCACTTTAAATTGCATTGTACTTGTGCCGCCTTACTCCACTTGTTGGGTGGTATAAAGATAGGCACAACTGAAATTGGTATAAGGTAGTGTTTCCCAACCAGGGTGTTTCCAACTGCTGCAAAACTACATCTCCAGCTGAAGGCACCCTGGTTGGAAAAACTCTGGCGTAAGGGCCAAAGGACATGCTATTAAAGTGGAGTGAAAAATGACAAATTCTCTTCAATAAGCTGGGTTCACATCTGCAGCAAAGGGTCAGTTTTGTGCCTTCATCATAGATCCCGTTCAGTGCTGAAAAGCAGAGTCGGAAGGGCTGCTGCACAACAGACCCCAATGACTTCGATGGTGTCCGTCGTGTTTCTGTTTAGTGTCTGTTTATTTAGCAGGTTTTGACCAGACAAAAAAATGTAACTTCTGCTAAATAAAGGGAATTTGCAATGGAGCCCCTTGAATCGAGTTCCAATGCAACTGTAAATCTAGCCATATGTTGTACATAACAAAAAACTGCTTTAATAAGGGGTCATTTTCTGATAGTACATTACTTTTAAAGGGGTAAAAAAAATTCTAGTCAACTGGTGCCAGAAAGTTTTACAGATTTGTAAATTCCTTCTCTTCTATTTCAAAACCCTAAGCCTTTAAGTACTTATCAGTTGCTGTACCCGCCAAAGAAAGTTGTGTAGTTCTTTCCAGTCTGACCACAGTTCTCTCTGCTGACACATCTATCCATGTCAGGGACTATCCAGAGTAGGAGAAAATCCCCATAGCAAACCTCTCTCCTGCACCAGACAGTTCCTAAAACAGACAGAGGTGGTCAGACTGGAAAGAACTATACAACTTCCTCTGTAGCATAAAGCAGTTGATAAGTACTGAAAGTATTAAGATTTTTAAATAGAAGTCATTTTCTGGCACCAGTTGTCTCAACACACAGGACATCCTAGCTGGGTCACAATTGCAACAGTGATTGGCTGAGCAGGCATTTCCTGTCTGTCAGGATGGGAAGAAAGTGGAGATTAGTAGAGACTGAGCAAACGTTGGCTTGACAAAAGCAGGGAATCGGTAAAGTAAGTATCACTATTTGTGTTTTAAAGTTCGTCTGCCCTCCTTAAAAATATTTTTGCCATCATACAACCCTTTTTAGCAATAACTGACTCTCTAAACCCTAATATTTAAACGTTACAGTCAGGAAGGGTCATACAGACAATATCCAGAGTTTGTTGAAAATCCACTGAGGCCATTTCATTGGAACCTACCCATGCCACATCCTGGTATCTACCAGTTACTAATACATGGATAGGGAATCTATGATGTTCTTTATAGTTCTGAATGTTACTTGTTAGCTTGCATTCACATTTCCTGATCTGTTAAGCCTCATTTGCCTAATGTTTATTTACTTCACACCAATCCAGATAACATGGAGGGAAACTAAACGGCAGGCTTTCCATGCAAATCCCTTTTTCCTCACTATTTGCCAACAACAGAATTGGCGCTCTGGACATTATAGTGAAAGATTTTGTGCCAAAAACAAAGAATTAATTTGTGCAACTGAAGTGAGAAGGAAGCTGTGAGGACGTGTGGCGTGATGGCAATCTGACATTGTTTGTGCGTATTCTACCGAGTCCCAAATACCAGAAAACAAGGTGAATCTATTGACAGTGACATGAGCGCCTCACATGTACAACAACGTATTTACTGCACGTATCCAGTCTTATTGTTCATTATTAAGTCTGTCAGCGAGGACGTCTCGAGCATTGACGAGAAACATTAAGCACAGATGTAAGAACATTATTAAAGCAGCTGGTGTGTTATTACAGAATCTCATCACGAAACAGAAATTTACTTCAAAGAGCAATTATAGGGCACAAAAGTGATGGCAAATTCTTATTGCAATATAACTTTACAGATATACGTGGAGTACAACACAGAATAACAAAACAAAGATTTTACAATTGCGCTAGCCAACAGCTGTTTCTACTTTAAATACAATGGAGAAGATTTATTCATTCTGGCACACCACATGAGCATTGGCCATTACCCAATTTTATCAAACTTTTTTTGATATCTGGAGGTCCGGAAAAATAGCTGTCACTGAATGAACGTTTGACCAAAAATCATTGAGAGTGAAATGACATCTTTAAAGCCCCAGCTCAAAATGTATATCAAGTCCCTAACTCTTGGAGTATAACCAATAATCTCCTCCTGCAGTATGCGCCAGATTCAACAACAGGGCACACACCTTGTTCATTAGTTGGCATAGTCTAAAAACAATGCCATCATTTTCTTTATGTTCTTAAAGGTGAACTCCGCCCCTAGACATCTTAAGATGTCTGATTGCAGGGGTCCCGCAGCTGTGCAGCACCCGGCATTCGTTTAGAACACTGGGTGTGACGTCACAGCCATGCCCGTGTGACAAGACGCAATGCCCCCTCAATGCAAGTCTATGGGACATGCATTGAGGGGGCATGGTGTGACATCACGAAGGGCGAGGCCATGACTTCATGACCCCAGATGTCCGCTCCAAGTGTTCGGAACAAAATGTTCCGAACACTGGGGCAGTGGAGTACCCCTTTAAATCTGTTTCAAATGCAGCAACATTAAACACAAATTGGGAGATTTATCAAAACTTGTCCAGAGGAAAAGTTGCCCAGTTTCCCATAGCAACCAATCAGCTTGCTTCTTTCATTTTTAACAAGGCCCCTGCAAAATGAAAGAATTGATCTGATTGGTTGAAATGGGCAACTGGGCAACTTTTCCTTTGCACAGGTTTTGATAAATCTTCCCCAAAATCCCTAACCAGGGATCATTCCTTTACATTTACATTCCTAAACTAAAACTTAACTTTCATTTGTGTTCTAGAAACAGTACCAGTATAACCCCAAAAAAAAAAAACAGCACCATTAGCCCAGACCTCTGATGAAGCTCTGAGGAGTAAAACATGTCAGGGAGGCTATGTGTCTGAGCTTTTAATAAGCCTGTATCGCCGGTCCATTTTAATAATCTGTTGTGTAGACTGCAGCTAAACACAGTGATATATATGAGGTAAAAGTGCTTTTCAATGTCTAAGGGCCATGAGCCCAAGTGATAGCAAATACAGTAAAATTACATAACTATTAGTGACTGGCGACACAGGTTATACCGGTACTGTTTATAAAACACAAATGAAAATTAAGTTTTAGTGTGAGGATATAAAGAAAGGGTATTAATGATCACTGGTTAGGGATCTTGTGTTTACAGTTGGAAATGTACCAGTTTTTCCACTGGGGTATTTTTTGTTCTAAATTAAGCAACATTAAAGGGGTTATCCAGGAAAAAACTTTTTTTTTTATATATCAACTGGCTCCAGAAAGTTAAACAGATTTGTAAATTACTTCTATTAAAAAATCTTAATCCTTTCAGTACTTATGAGCTGCTGAAGTTGAGTTGTTCTTTTCTGTCTAAGTAATCTCTGATGACACATGTCTCGGGAACCGCCCAGTTTAGAAGCAAATCCCCATAGCAAACCTCTGCTACTCTGTGCAGTTCCCGAGACAAGCAGAGATGTCAGCAGAGAGCACTGTTGTCAGGCAGAAAAGAACAACTCAACTTCAGCAGCTGATAATTATTGAAAGGATTAAGATTTTTTTTAATACAAGTAATTTACAAATCTGTTTTACTTTCTCGAGCCAGTTTATATATATAAAAAAAAAAAAAATTTTTTTTCCTGGAATACCCCTTTAAAACCTTAACCACTAGTCTATCAATATACCAATAATAGAAGTATACAGGGGCATTTACCGAAGGATATGCAAAAGGTCCTCTGTCACTTAAGTGGATACCAGTATAGAAAAAATAAATAAATAACACAATACTGTAGTTAAGGACCTGATATACATTTTGAGCTGGGGCTTTAAAGATGTCATTACACTCTTAATGATTGTTGCTCAAACTTTCATTCATTCAGTGACAGCAATTTTTCCCGACCTCCAGATATCAATAACATTTTGATAAGATTAAACGTTCATGTTACCTCTATGGGGAGGGGATGGGTAATCCGCAGCCAGACAGCTTTGTACTGATTTATCTTCCTAGTACAATAGGGTAGGGAGGTAATAATCCAATGTGTCTGACTCATCCACCAACATCATCTGTTGGGAGAGGTTCCATCTACTTTAGTCTAAGGTCTATGGGAACCTCAAGTTACCCTTTTAAAGTGATTATGAAGTGTTTATCATCTATAAGTTCAAGTTAGTGATTTATAGTTTCGCCGCCTAGTCATGTGCCTGCTGTGTCCTGGATTGCTTCTGGTAGATTTAGCTCCACTCTTGTCTAACACCAAGGGTAAGTATACATCTAAACTAAAACGCCTTTCATTTTCTAAAAAAAAAAAAAGCGCCACTCTTATCTGTAGGCTGTGTTTGGTTCATGATGTCAACTGAAAGCATTGATCGGCAGGGACAGGGCATCATCAATGTGTCTGAAGTAGGGGAGACTTAGTATTATTTTTTTTTTTTTTTTTTTTTATCCAGTGGGAGCCCTTAAAGGGATTGTCCTAGGACCAAGAATGCTTTGCTGCTTACTTATGGGCATCATGCCAAGGCAACCAAGGGGGCAGATTGTGTTGTTAAGGCTGGTACTATATTACAAACCCAAACCTGCATGCTGTGGCCAATGCTGAAGAAGTGAGAGAAGTGAGCCGCTGGGGAGCAAGTGTAGAAACAGAGGCCTAACTATAGGGGGTGCAGAGGTTGTGGTTGTATCTGGGCTCAAGAGCCTGCAGGACCCATAAGGTCTATCATCCCTAACATTATAACTGGGGGTCCTGTAACAGTTTTTGCATTGGGGGCTAGCATCTTCAGGTTTAACCACTGCATAGAAATAACATTCTTAGTTCTGGGACAACTTAGTGTTTTTTTTTCATCCCTGTGTCATGCTTCACACCCTCTATCCCTGCACTAGGTATAAAACAGTGTAGCTGTCAAACTTGTTTACTCCTGATGATGGACAGCATTCCTTGTTGGGTACCTAAATGCTGGTTGATTGTTTTGGTTACTTAAAACTTTAATACAAACTTTACTGTTAACACCCCCCCCCCCCCCCCCCCCCCCAAAAAAACAAAAAACAAAAAAAAAACTGTGTGGCAGTTTTGCCTGGAGTGCTCCTTTAATCCTTTAAATGAGGAGATACTTGGAAATACACAACACCGTGCTAGTAAAAAGATCTTCATGTACTCAATAAACAGCAGGCAACCAGCCATGTCAATTATACATCATGAAACCCTTATGGTATAAAAATGCCTCATGTTTTCCTAGGTGATAAATGTGGCAGATGCGTGAGCTGCCCATGTATATATGGCCTGAAATGTTCAATAAATCAATGTTAATGCCGTGCATTTTATTCTAGGACAGACAAAAGAACATTGCTTTTCCTAGGTACACTCCTGTTTTAGTGTACATTACATACTTGACATATAACAGCTCTGTGCAGCACTAATGGTAGGATACAATTCAACGAACACAACAGGAAAATGCAAAGGTCACATCTCCGAGAAGCTCCTACAAATAATCATATTCCTGACATCTGGCTGGAAATAGACGTTACTGATAATCTGCTCACAGAGCTGACGTTGTGCTGGTTGCACTACAGTCACATTTCTGCAGGTTGGGTACATATACAGCAGTCTGGTATCATCAGTATGCGTTAATGAAGCATAGATAAGTAGGACAGAGACTCCAAATATAATAATTATCTCCAATTCACAAGCTAGCGTAGATAACCATATTATCTGATTATCAAGTGTGATACTATTTACAGCACATGTGTCTGTAATACACCACACTGCCTAGTGGTGGAGCTGTTGGCATACTTTACACGTAGCCTGGCCTGCACTGTGAGCCGAAACTCACAGAAATGTCTTATTCAGTATATTTTTTTATTGTCTGTGTTGGTAACTCTGCTAAACAAAGAATCTTCCACAGAACATAATAATGTTTTTAAGCCATGCTTTACACATAGATATCAGATTGTAATAAATAAAAAGCTGGCGATATGTCAACGTTAAGCAAAGCTGCAGATCCCTATCTTGCTATCACACATTTGTAGATTTCGGGAATATAAGTCTTACATTTGCTCTTCTGTGTATCTGTTGTAAAAATTGCTTAAAGGAATAATTTATGATTGCTATCCATCATCCTATTAACTTTTGCTAGAGTGAAGTATTCTCACATATGTAAGGGTCAAAGCGGACCTGTCAGCAGTAGAAATGGGGTATAAATGACCCATTGCTCCATAAGGCCTTGTGTCAGGATTCCAGGCATGCCTTCTTTTCATCCATTGTCCCCTCCATTGGCGAGAACAAAGCATTTTTGTTATTATGCAAATGAGACTCAAGTGCCCATTCGGCGTACCCCAGCATGGCAAGAGCCTAGGCAAGTACAACCCATCTCCTCATTATAATCACTCCCTCCCTCAACCCACTCGCTTCCACTTTCCCTATTTGACTGATAGCCGTGAGTTAAAGAGAACATGGGACTTTCCAGGGCTCTGGTCGTGCTTTGGAACACCCACTGGGCACTTGAGCTTTATTGGCATAAAAAAAAAAAAGCTATATTAAGCCATGGGATTATTTAGACCTTAGTTTTTCTGCTGTCATGTCTACTTTACTAGAAGAAAATGGTGACCACTTGGTTTCACTTTAACCTCTCGTGGATTCTCAAAATGCTTCTTGAAGGAATTGTATCGTAGAGCCAACACTTTTTCAAAATAAAGATATTTTGGCTTTCGAAACCCTGAAAGGTCAGACACTTTTTATGAGAAAAGAAGCTGCAACCAAATAGAAATTTTCCCTGCAACAGCCACTGTAGTCCATGGACATTTAAATCAATACATGGACAGGCAGGATCTAGCAGTGCTGGTACCGCTTTGGCTTATTTAGTCCATAGCAGGGCACTCATCTATGTGATATCCATATGCCCCAACAGGAGATTGTCTTAGTGAGACAGCACCTCTAAAGTTTGCCCACAGCTTCCCAAATACACATAATGGGGGAAATTCATCAAAACTGTCTTATATACAAAAAAAAATAAATAAAAAAAAAATAAAAAAAACAGCTATTGGCAAGAAAGAAACAAACTGTTAGGCCCCATTCCTATCATGTTTTGACCATACATTAGTGTACACATCATAAGAGCTTATGATGTACATACTAAATTTCTCCATGGTGGCCCATTGTCACAACAAAATAATGTCCTTTTGGCCTGCGTTTATATGTCCGTATACTACAAATGATGAATTATGTAATAGTATACTACATTGCGTCATACCAAGGGTTATTTTAAAAATATGTATCTGTTAAATAGATTCCATTTTAGTCTCTGGGTGATGGAGGCCACTTTGAGACTGTGTTTTTACTTGAGAGTTTTTTGGGGGATCCAAAGCCAGAAGTGGATTCAAAATGAATGGACAATATAAAGGAAGGTTTTATACTTCTCCTTCCTCATGGATCCACTTTGGCTTTGGCTCAAAAACTGCGGTAACAGTTATTAAAAAAAAACTGCTGGGACCCCCCCGCAATCTCCGTGCAGCACCCGCATTCTATGCAGGGCTGTTGCTCCAGTCCTGGAAACTTCTGTGTTTCTGGGACTGAAGACGTGATGTTACACCACGCCCTCTCGTGACATCACACTACCTCCATTCATGTCTATTCATGCTGTCATGCCCCCTCCTATAGACATGAATGGAGGGGGCGTGATGTGACGTCACGAGGGGGCAGGGCATCCAGTCCCATAAACACAGAGGTTTCCAAGACTGGAGCAGCAGCCCCGCATAGAATGCAAGTGCTGCATGGAGATTGCAGAGGGCCCAGCGGCGGGCCCCCCGTGATCAGACATTTTATCCCCTATCCTTTGGATAGGGGATAAGATGTCTTTGGCTGGAATACCAGTTTAAGGATACCTCAGGAAGCTCCAGCTATACTGCTGATCATTTATAGGCACTATTACTAGAGTTTCCCTATGAAGAACTGCAGGAATCTCCTTCCTTTACAATTCTCATGCTCTTTTTAGAGTGCCCATACTGCAGACAGCCACCCAACACACATTTGCGCTACAATGTACATCTGGTGGTTGTCAAAGTACAGCTGCTCTGAATGGAGCACAGGAGCTCAGGTAAGGGTAAGTTCACATGGGTGGGTCACCTGCAGGTTTCCCACTACAAAAAATTTTGCAGCAGACCTTATTGAGGTCAATGTAATCCTCTGCAGTAATGCCACTACGGAAAATCTGCAGCAGGAATTTTGCAGGTAACCTGCCTGTGTGAACGTGCCCCAAGACTGATTGCTTCCTCAGGAAAGCTCTGGTGACCTAACAGACAATTTACTGACATTCACTGTATGTAAAATCTCTATATCTGGTATATATTTAAAAAAGGACACATCATATGTTACATCATCAGAGGTTTCCCAGGACTTCCCACTGAGAGTGAGCTACATGTCCCACTGTATGTCCATAGAGCGGGATACATTTCTGCTTCCACTGAAGGCATACGTATGGAGTCCAATTTACAGCTCTGATAGAAGGTTAAAATAAGATGTGAATGGGGACAGTTTTCACAAATCCTCCCAATGACATTTACATTATCATAAGTTCACCTCATACTCAGCTTCTTTTGTTTGTTTAGTTCTGTAGTTCTAGTTATTTTTTGAACAAGCTGCTTTCCAGTCTGATATTACTCATCTTGGTGAACATTAAAGGGTTACTCCGGAGGGAAAAAAATAATATGTTTTCAAATCAACTGGTGCTAGTTAACTGGTGCCTGTAAGTTATACAGATTTGTAAATTACTTCTATTTAAAAATCTTAATCCTTCCAGTAATTATCAGCTGCTGTATACTACAGAGGAGGTTGTGAGGTTCTTTCCAGTCTGACCACAGTGCTCTCTGCTGACACCTCTGTCCATGTCAAAAACTGTCCAGAGCAGTGTTTCCCAACCAGGGTATCCTGAGCAGGAGAGGTTTGCTATGGTAATTTGCACATGCTATTGACCAGTGTTTCTCAACCAGGGTGCCTCGGCCTGTTAAAAACTACAACTCCCAACATGCCGTTGGCTGTCCGGGCATGCTAGAAGTTGTAGTTTTACAACAGCTGGAGGCACCCTGGTTGGGGAACACCGCTCTTGACAGTTCCTGACATGAACAGAGGTGGCAGCAGAGAGCACCATAGTCAGACTGGAAAGAATACACAACTTCCTGTGGAGCATACAGCAGCTAATAAGTACTGGAAGGCTTAAGATTTTTAAATAGATGTAATTTACAAATCTGTTTAACTTTCTGGCACCAGTTGTTTTGAATTTTTTTTCCTCCGGAGCACCCCTTTCAGAGACAATAATGGATCACTAAATGAATCTACAGAAAACTGATGTAATGTCCCAGTACAGGACATGGTTTTGCACTACAATTAGGCCCTGTCAGGTTCAGTCCCTCAGTGACCTGGGGGCTCTCCTGCAGTGTCTCCCCTGCTGTTATTATACTGTTATTTGTTGTACTGTATGTATAGTCAGTATACCTATGTATAGTTGGAGGACTCCAGTAATGTCATCTAAAGGACCTGTGAAATGTTACATGTTATGTTGTCACATGGTGTTACCCAGAGGGCACCAGCTTAACCTACAACCCGCAGCTTGACCAATGGGTTTTAGTCCAGCCCCCCACTATATAAAGGGACGGCCATTACAATTTGCTGTCTTACCTCTTGCTAATGAACACAGCAAACACCAGGGATCTCAGTGCTAGTGACCAGCATCTGTCATTCCAGTAAGTCAAAAGTATACAGGACTGTGTCATTGAAATATGTTTCTGTGCTGGCGCTGAAAAAGTAGAGGGGGAGGTGAAAATTATAGTATTGTCAGTGGTAAAGAAGTCTGCAAAAGTTGCATTTACCATGTGCAAAGTTAGGCCAGAGGCCATGTTGCACGCCAAAATGTCTACAGTACCTCCAAGGGTTAACTTTCTGGTCGAGAAGCGCGCCAAAGGATCCCACCAGAGCCAGCGTCCCGCCCCATGCATGGAGATCATGTCATGGTGTCCAGCCCAAAATGGAACCTAAAAGGACCTTGTTGCCAGGGGGGCGGATGAAGAGGACACACTGCTAACTTGCTTCGGGTCCAAGGCTCCGCTGATGACGTCCTTCTGGCCAGCGGCCGTCTTGTTTGAAACCAATACAAAAAGCGAAGCAGAGCCCGACTTCTTCAGTCTATAGGAAGTGCTGGCAGAGAGCAGGAAGTTGGCGGAGTCCCAGCGATCCACGTGTGCCGGGAGTCCCAAGATGGAACCGGAACCTGTTGCTGAGGGGAGCAAAGCAGGAAGATCCCTGGACCCAGCCGTGCCACGAATTCTGGTGACTGCACCTGGCTCCGGAAGTCTCGGTCAAGTACCCGCTGCTGCGCAGACTCTGCCAACACGTCGCTGGTACCGGGGGGCACCTGTATACACTTGCTAGTGCCCAACAGTGCCCCTAAAGGCTTGCACCCTAAGGGGAGAACACTACCAGGGGGTCCCACCGAGTATAATCCAGGCCGCTGCAGCCCTACACCAGGCCTCTTAAAGGGCCAGTAGCCTACAAGCCATCAAGGGGTACAGCCATAGGAAGAAAACTGAGGGCTAAAATTAGAGCACATGCTGCTGTACTGACGGCGGATGGCTACTTTTTCTGTCTCAGCTGTACCGCATCCCTAATGAAGCACAACAATCAGGGCAAGAAGACATCCCCTGCCCCAAATCAACAAGTCTGTCAGATTTGTACAAAAATGATGGCCATAATAGCCTGAGAGGTGCGGACAAAAGACCTGAAGGAAGCTGTTAACAAACTGATCCCAGGCACCATAGGCCAAGACATTAAAAAGGCCTGTCAACCTATCTATCCTCTCCATGATGTCTGTGTTCATAAAATCAAGATGTTGAACCAATTGCCAGGGGTCCTGACCCGGCCCACTCTAGCAGCCACAGAGCTGAGGTCGGGTCTACAGGCCTCCACAGGCGTACCCAAGGAGCTCACTGTGGCTCCACCATACTTGTCCAAGTCAACAGATCCCTTTGGCCTACTCCCTCCAAGTGTCAAAGGAGCAGTCGTCCAGGAGGAGCATCCTGATCCACCAGGGATGGATCCCAAGTACCTACATCAATGTTTCAGTACAGATGTGCCCAGGCCTACTCCTATGAGTGAGGAGGTTTGGCCTGACCACATGGCAGCACCAACTAATGTACCCAGGCCTACTCCAACTGTAAAGGAGGTTTGGCCTAACCAACGGGTACCGACGAAAGTGCCTGGGCCTACTCCTGCAGTGGCGGAGGTTTGGCCAGAAGAACAGACACCAACTAGTAATCCCTCTGTGGTGCAAGCTGCTGCAGTGCAGGTGGTGGTTACTGTCAGCCCCACTATCACCAATTCCAGATTTTCCCATGTATCCTGGGACACCCAAGTTGACCCCATGCAAGGGGTCCAGTCTCGCAAACCTAGATTTATCTTACAGCCTAGAACCCCACCTAGTAGGCGAGACTGGGAAAGAAAGAAAGCTGTCTAAATGATTTCTGTGTACAGAAAATAACCAGACTTGGTCGCAAGACTGACTGTTGTGCAGTAGCACCTCTTTGTTATTCCTGCAACGTTCAAGATTTTTGCCTGACGGACTAAGTCAAGAAAAGTAATTTTGTTCTTTGTTGCAAACAAAAATAGTAAGTCATGTGCCCGGCTTCAGCAGAGAGACTCCTTGGGGTAGGAGATTCTATATAGCTGCATACCAGTCTCTTCAGTACTGGGACCCTGAGCTGACTGAATCATGACCTCGTTATGTACATGGACTACTGAGCAGTACATGAACTGTTGTGTAAATACTCAGAGTAATATATTTTTGATTCAGTAAAATGGTTACGGAGGTACACTGAAATGTTGTGGTCCTAATGTTATGGTCCTATACTGTGTTTGTCCAGGTCCAATAAAAATGTATAAGTCATTGTGCACAAAAAGTCACCGTGTACTGTATTTCCTGATAACTGGTTGTCTTATTACAGGGGTTGTCCTGATCTACTTGGGAGAAGCACATGTCAACCCACACCCCACCACCAGCATCTTGTACATATATAACAAACAGTATGTGTAGTACACTAATGTACACATAAAAAGTACACGATGTACACATAAAAATACACATTATTGTAGTATAGTATTGTATACCTCAGTCACATACAGTAGTACAGTAGCATTCAAAATTTTACAGTCTACGCAATATCATATGTCAAATGTCTCCAATGTCACATGTTCTTGTGTTCGTGCGGAGGATACTTTCCTGCCCAGAAAGTACTCCTGATACTAAATTCATGCACAGAAATGTCAAAATGTTATCTGTGTCAGTTATCTAGCATAACAATGTCTAGAATAAACTTAATATAGTGTTCTGAGGAGATGTGTTTTAAATGCCAAGGGACCCCAGTAGTCAAGGCATTCGGCAGAGAGCCTCAGGCAACCCAATCCGCAAATGTCTAGTGTAAAGTATTAAGTCTAGTCATTAGAGATAAGCAAAGTTACAGTGGTTCAATTCATCACAAACTTCTCGGCTCGGCAGTTGCTGACTTTAGCCTGCATCAATTAGTTCTGCTTTCAGGTGCTCCGGTGGGCTGGAAAAGGTGGATAGAGTCCTAGGACTGTAGGGGGGTTTGTAATATCCCAGTAAAGGACATGGTCCTACAACCCACTTTTTAGCAATTGAAAAAGGGAAAATATATTCCCGAAACGCGTTTTGCACGCTGTCTCATGTTTTATTTGTTTTAATGTAACAATAAAACCTTTTACATAATACATCCTGTGCTACGGAGTCTGAAGCAGATCGCATGAAAGCAGCGCCAGTGCAAAAAGTTTTTTCCTGCCATATCCAGTTTTCTTAATTACCGACCCCTTTGGAAGGCGATCGATCCTACAGTTTGCAGGCTGCAGCTCAAGATCCATACGTCTGTACCCCATACGGAGGGGTTACGTGCATGAACCCAAGTATCCAGCCAGGTGAGCACAACGCCTACACTGGGGATCTTTGGGACCCTCTCCACACAGAATTACGCTAGGCGCTGTCCTCCTGTCCTTTTTTCTCTTTTCTTTGAAGTGATCTGTATAGATCACGGCATCTGAGGGGTTAATGGCGAACATTAACACTGCTGATAGCAGCCGAAACGTACCGTGTATGACGCGAGCACCGCTCTTATGCTCGCGGTCATACACAGGATGTAAATGTACGTCCTGGTGTGCGAAGTACCGCCAAACCAGGACGTACATTTATGTCTGTGGTCGTTAAGGGGTTAATGCTGTACCACTTTAGTTCTTGCTGACATAACAGCAGTTTGTCAAGTTTCAAAGGGTCACTATAAAGGGAAAGAATATCCTTTAAATAGAATATTTATGCTGTGCTCCGTAAAACAGTAATTTACTATGTGTTGTGGGGCCAAGCGGACGGTCAGGAGGACGTCATGCAAAATCAATGAGAAAGAGCTCTTAGCCACATAATATAACATTAATGTCATAGACCTAGCCTTAATTTATAGTCGGTGCTGTCACTGCCCTTCCTAAAGTAACTTTCTAAGGGTTCTATCAATCTGAATGTAAATGTACTTGCATGAATATGATGCTGTATAGAAATCGGAAGAGATTAGATATAGTTTAGCTACTGCGGCCTAATAATGCATTTTTGCCTATATAGATATGAGCGGATTTTTCTTAAATTTAATTCGGCCGATTTGCCGAATTTTCCGAAAAAATTTGGTTCGGTCCGAATTTATTTGCATCGAATCACTATTAAAAATGTCTATTTCTGGCCTACAGAGAGCCTCAATAGGTGTGCAGAACACTTTGCCTTGTTGTAACACTCATAGGGAGTGTGCTGCGTTGAAATAATACTGTTATTCAGTATGATATGCAGATTACAGGCGTCGCTATTAGAATTGCTGTCGCAGAGTGGCACAATGACAGAGCCTGGAGGTGGCATCAGTATGAGAAGACATAATGAGGTCAGAATGACAGAGCCTGGAGGTGGCGGCAACATGAGGAACCATATAATGGCTGAATGACCCAGCCTGGAGGTGGCGGAAGCATGAGGAGACCATATAGTGGCTGAATGACACAGAGTAGAGGAGGCGGCAGCATGAGGAGACCATATAGTGGCTGAATGAAACAGCGTGGAGGTGGCGGCAGCATTAGGAGACCATATAGTGGCTGAATGACCAAGCCTGGAGGTGGCAACAGCCTGGCAAGACCATAGTGCCTCACAATTGAAAAGATTAAAGATAATTTTTAACATTTAAATTGAATATTTCAAATAGATGAACCTAAAAAGTTTCATTTAATGTGCCAGCAGCATGAGGGAGACCACATGGCGGCACAGTGACACAGCCTGGAGGTGGCAGCAGCATGAAGAGACCACAATCTGGCAGAATGGCACAGCCTAGAGTTGGCAACAGCAAGAGGAGACCATATACTGGCTGATTGACAAAGTCTGGAGGTGGCAGAAGCATGAGGAGACGATGTAGTGGCTGAATGACACAGCCTGGAGTTGGCGGCAGCAAGAGGAGACCATATAATGGCTGAATGTCACAGCGTGGAGGTGGGGGAAGCATGTGAAGACCATATATATTGTGGCTAAATGACACAGCCTGGAGGTGGCAGAAGCATGAGAAGACCATATAGTGGCTAAATGACACAGCCTGGAGGTGGAGGCAGCATGAGGAGACCATATAGAGGCTGAATTACACAGCCTGGAGGTGGCGGAAGCATAAGGAGGCTGAATGACAAAGCCTAGAGGTAGCGGAAGCATGAGAAGACCATATAGTGGCTGAATGACACAGCCTGGAGTTGGCGGCAGCATGAGGAGACCATATAGTGGCTGGATTACACAGCCTGGAGTTGGCTGCAGCAAGAGTAGACCATATGGTGGCAGAACGAGACAGCCTGGAACTGGCATCAGCATGAGGAAAACATATGGTGGCAGAATGAGACAGTCTGGGGCTGGCATCAGCATGAGGAGAACATATGGTGGCAGAATGAGACAGCCTGGAGCTGGCATCAGCATGAAGAGAACATATGGTTGTAGAATGAGACAGCCTGGAGCTGGCATCAGCATGAAGAGAACATATGGTGGCAGAATGAGACAGCCTGGAGCTGGCATCAGCATGAGGAGAACATATGGTGGCAGAATGAGACAGCCTGGAGCTGGCATCAGCATGAGGAGAACATATGGTGGCAGGATGAGACAGCCTGGAGCTGGCATCAGCATGAGGAAAACATATGGTAAGAGAATGAGACAGCCTGGAACTGGCATCAGCATGAGGAGAACATATAGTGGCAGAATGATACAGCCTGGAGCTGGCATCAGCATGAGGAGAACATATGGTGGCAGAATGAGACAGCCTGGAGGTGGTATAAGCAGCACAAGGAGTCCAGAAAGTGACCCGGTGACAGGGTGGGGCAGAGGCATCAGATGTGTGGCATCAGGCAGGTGACAGGATCAGAATAGTAGCTGAGTCAGATAGGCAGAAGAAAACAATCTCTTTTGTAAAAGTGTTGGTGTGCACAAGTAAGTATTGAGGGTATGCATTACGTAAAACATAACTTTTAATAATATTCTTAGGATAAAATATATGTATCCCAATTATATATATTTTTTTATTTAACAAAAGGAAAGGTGTCCAAAAGCACCATGTGCCATCTACACCACCAAGTATTTAGGTGATGCAAAGACCTCTAAAAGGTGGAAAGGAGCAAAGTATGGTCCATTGTAACTGGTGGGGGTAAAAACTTCTCCTGTAAGGCTCTACTCTCGCCTTATTAATTCCCTTATTGGCAAGTGTTACTCACCCTAAAAAGGGCGGCTCCCCACAGGAACCTCTCCCTATTAACAATTAAAAACCCTGGGAAATGGCAGTGTTTTTAGGTGGAAATAGGGAGAGGTTCCTGTGTGGGGCTGCCCTTTTTTAAAGGTGAGTAACACTTGCCAAGAAGGGAACTAATAGTGTGAGAGTAAGGCCTTACAGGGGAACAACATATGGAGGGTGGAATTCCAACGTGTGAAAACGTCGCAAATCAGACTATGTTGGGGGATGCCGTTCTGATGCTGCAGCTCAAGGAATGTGTGCTTTGCTGTGTACGAGTGGTTGAAGTGCGTGCAAAGTTTTCTTCCCATTGTCAGAATGTCTTTTAGATGGGGGGGGGGGGGGGAACACTTCAGCAACCGCTTGATAACCAGATTAAAAACTTATGCCATGCAGTGCGCATGGCTCAGGATTCCTTGTCGCAGCACAGACCAGATGTTCTTCCCATTGTCGGTCACCATGGTTCCCATTTCCAGTTTTCGTGGAGTAAGCCATGATTCGATTTCTTGATGAATTTCTTTTAGCAGTTCCTCCTCCATGTGACTCCGTTCTCCAAGGCAAACCATGTGAAGAACAGCGTGACACCGCCGTGCCCTGCACATATGGTATGCTGGAGGACACTGAGACTTGTCCATGCAGTGGAGGATGAGGACAAGTTGAGGATGGGGAGGCGGAGTTGCACACTGTCACAGGACCAACGGCCTGAGAGCATGGAGGCGGAAGCAGTGTGACCTGTCCAAGTTGCTGTTGTGGCTGTGCAGGAACCACATTTACCCAGTGAGCTGTAAAGGACATGTATTGTCCCTGACCGTAGTTACAGATCCACACGTCGGCGCTGCCGTGCACTGTGGTACACACCGACAGGCTCAAGGACTGGCCCATCTTCTGTTCCACAAAATTGTGCAGGGCTGGTACTGCCTTTTTTGCAAAGAAATGATGGCTTGGCACTCGGCTCGGCACAATCCATCAGTTCTCTGAAAGGCGCAGAGTCCACCACTTGAAAAGGGTAGGACTGCAGTACTAGCAACTTAGACAGGAGCACATTCAGCTTCTGCGCTGTTAGATAAGTAGGTGCATACTGTTGTCTCTTGGACATGGCTTGGCTGAAGGATTGCTGGCAGAATGACTAACTTGAAGTAGGAGTAGCAGGAGCATTTGGAGCGACAGAAGATGGGTATGACAGACAGCTCCCTTCGGCAATGGTGGTGGAGCTTTGGCTGGCTGAAACAGGGAGCAGCGTGCCACTGGGTGATGCAGCAAGCTGGACCACCGCATCGGAGCCACGGTCCTCCCAGGCTGCTTTATATTGAAGCTGCATATGTTGACGCAGGGCCGTGGTGCCAACATTGGGACCCTGGCCACGCCTCACCTTCTGACGACACATCTTGCATGTGGCCAGGTTGACATCTTCCGGATGCTTGATGAAAAACTGCCACACCGCCAAGTAGCAGATTTTCCCCCCAACAGTTCGAACTGATTTATTGCTACTGCAGCCAACTCCAGGAACCCCTGTTCCACTACCTCCCGGGAAGGTAGGCTGCCGCAAAGCAGGTGGTTTACCCCGGGCACATTTGGCTCCAGACTTTCCACTTCTGCCACCATGCTGACTGCCAACCATGCTACCACCTTGCTGGCTCAGCTGCTGCCTCATCGGCAACCTGCAACCCTCTTCTCCTGATGATGAGGAAGCCCCTTCTGCACCCAGCTCCAAAGTGCGATCGGCTTCTTCATCATCATCATCATCATCATCAACAAGGATCTGCATGTCACTGATGTCCTCCTCAGGTTCCTCAACAGTGTCTGCTTCAGGACCCTGAACCCTGGCAACACCGCCTCCCATGTCACTCTCCTCATCACTACTTGCCCGCCGAGTGGAGGAAGCGGCGGATGTCTCCTCCACTTTTGGCTGTGCAGTAGCTGCTGACTGTCCTCTAGTAGATCGTCCTCACTAAATAGTGGAGGTGAACCCACAGTATACGATACCTCTGTGGGGGAGGGAACAACATAGGACAGAGGCTAAATGGCTATGTTGTGAGATAACCATAAAGCTGTGGCTATCTTTATGAGAACCGGGTATTTCCTGTTGGAGTTGTTTTATCAAACTAAAAATCCCATAGTTCCTTGTTTGTAAGTTTGAGGTCACACACTCCCACACATCAGCCACCCCACCCATTGAAACACAAACGAGCTGCATTCCATTCAAAACACCAGTGTTTTCTAACCAGCTGTTGCAAAATGATTTTTCTTCCACCCCACGGTGGCTCTGCCCATTGAAGCAGGACAGGCTCTCCCTGATCACCTGACTAGAGACCTGAGTACTTTTGTATGCTGATAAAAATAAATATTGGGGCGAAAATCACAGAAGAATTGTGAGACCACCGCCACAATGGTGGAAAATCTCTGTAAAGATTTTTTTAGGCAATAGTTTTTTTGCACAATCCACCTGTAAGTACTCCCTTACACGCAATCATCTGCAGCAGTGTTTCCCAACCAGCATTCCTCCAGCTGTTGCTAAACTACAACTCCCAGCATGCCCGGACAGCCAAAGGCTGAATGATAATTCTTCATCTTTAATACTTTTAAACCTGTTTATGTTACATCTACAGATACTCTATGTGCTGTGGTTTCAATGCTGCTTACCTGATGCTGTAAAATCAATATAAATAAATAGTTGAATACAGCCTTTAATCCGCAGTGTATATGATACGCCTGAACGTACCCTTAAACTGCACATTCTTCATAATCCAAGCTGTTTGTTAATCTGGCAGCTATTGGACTACAAATATTGCAGAACTCTGGGACTGGTGTGGGGGCAGTCATAAACGATGCCCCTTCCATGTGCAGATTTTGGAATTGGATCTTAGGCATCTGTGAATGAATAAAGATGGATCCTTATTAGCTGCTATTCTCATCCTCTCGACTTACTGTACAAATCTTTTCTGCTGTTCAGATAAGACCCCAGCAGGAGCTTATAAGGTCTGATCTAAACCACTTATTCCAGTGTACACTGCAGACTTTTTCGTGAGGCTAAGTTTCCACTTTTTTTTCTGTCTGTTTTTGGAAAACTACCACTGCAGTTTTTGAACCAAAGTCAGAAGTGGATCCATAAGGGAGGAGAAGTTTAAGTCCTTCCTTTATATGTCCTATTCCTTTTGAATACACTTCTGGCTTTGGCTCAAGAAAAAAAAAAAACAAGTGGAAACTTAGCCGGATATAGTTTCTGTACTACAGCTTTAAGGGGGTATCCTGACTGGAACCACACCAGCACAGAGTCCGAGAACAATTCTGTTTTAGTTGTGGCTCCTCTACTGTATCTAATAGGGGGGGGGGGGGGGGTTAGGGGCCAATGAGGGGACTCCCTTCCCTCCCTATGTATCACAGTGAGGGCAAAACAGAAGTCAATGATAAATTTATAATTATTCTTGAGTTGTCAAATGTCAGAAACATTTTCAAAAATTTCTAAAGAATTTTCAATCATTGAAAGATGTCCAAACATTAAAACAAAAACCATAAGAACATTACAGCTTCATTAATATTTGAACTCAACTTCATTACTTCTATTTTTTAAAGCACCCCGATGAGGTAAAAAGCTTGCAGCCTGCTCAGCCTACGCAGGTATTTTATTATCCGTTCAGTCATTTTTGAGATGTAGAAAGATAAAACAACATACTCGTAAAAATGATAAATTATTCTGTTAAATGTTCCATAAATTCTGCAATGAATTTGGCCTAAATTTCTCCAGGGAGATGACAGCTTAAAACTCTACAAAACTATAACTAACCCATTCGTTCCCTAAAGGACATAAGTGGATTAAAAAAAGAACAAAAACAAAAGCCCTGTCAGATCTCCACTTACTCTATAGTAGTTATCATTAACAAGCATGGTGAGAAGAATACTGAGCTGACAAACTGTACAGTGCAGATAGATTTACTGGAAAACACCCTTTAGTGTATGGGTACTAGGGATCAACCGATATTGATTTTTTAGGGCCGATACCGATAACCTGTGAACTTTCCGGTGAACTTTCAGGCCAATATTCCGGTATAAGTTATCGGCTATTTCTCCCCCCCCCCCCCCCCCAAATATCTGTGGTAAAATGTGTGTGTGCAGGTATACCCTGATAAACTGTTTCTGGCACCGCAGAAGCTGCTGCAGATCAATGATTTAAAGCGGGTGCTTTAAATCAATGAACTGCACCAGCTTTTGCGGGGCCAGAGACCACCGCCGCCGCCACCCACTTCTCTCCCCCTGCCGGTCCTGAGTCCAACCACTGCCGCTGCCACATTGCCTCCCCCATCCCCGGTTTTATAATTACCTGATACCGGGGTCCGCGCTACTTCTGGCTCCGGTGCCGTCCTGAGCTGTCACTGTGCGCACTGACGGTGACTTCGCGTTGAGGACGTCACTCATCATTGCGCAGCACACAGCAACAGTGCAGGACGCCGCAGGAGCCAGAAGTAGCACGGACACCGGGAACAGGTAATTATAACACCGGGGATGGGGGAGGCAATGGGGCAGCAGCGGTGGTTGGACTCAGGACAGGCAGAACAGGCAAGGGGAGAGAAGCAGATGGCGGCGGGTTAGGGGGGAGCAGCGGCGGCGACAGGTTAGGGGGGGCAGCGGCGGTGGTTGGACTCAGGATCGGCAGGACAGGCAGGGGGAGAGAAGTGGGCGGCAGGGGGTTAGGGGGGGAAGCGAGCGGCGGCGGTAGGTTAGGGGAGGCAGCGGCGGTGGTTGGACTCAGGACCCAAGGACAAGCAGGGGGAGAGAAGCGGGTGGCGGTCTCTGGCCCCACAAAAGCCGCTGCAGTTCACTGATTTAAAGCGCCCGCATTATCGGCAAGGTAATAACTTCCAAAATCGTAAATATCGGCCGATAATATCGGCCAAACTGATAATCGGTCGATCCCTAATGGGCACTACTGAAAAGCAAGGCGGAATTCTGCCTTAAATCACACTCCCATTGATTTCAATGAGATTTTAATGACTATGATTTTATAGAGCAATTTCCTCAAGGACATTTCCAACAAGGATACAAATTTCAATGGAATGTAAAGGTTCAATCTAATGCCAGAATCCGGCAGTAAAAGCCCTTAAGTCACTTGGGCTTTGATTTTTCTGTGTCTATTTTTGCAGCAAATTCCTTGCAAAATAAGTGCAGATTTTTTATACCTTTTTTCCATTTTGCAGGGATCAGAAAGATTTAAAGGGGTACGCTTACTGGTGTCACAAAGTTAAACAGATTTTTAAATTACTTCTACTTAAAAATCTTAATCCTTCCAGTACTTATCAGAGTGTGTATACTCCACAGGAAGTTGTATTTGTTTCTGGAGTTTGTTTCAGTCTGACCACAGTGCTCTCTGCTGACACCTCTGTCCATATCAGGAACTGTACAGAACAGGAGTGGTTTACTATGGGGATTTGCTTGTACTCTGGATATTTCCTGACATGGACAGAGGTGTCAGCAGAGAGCACTGTGGTCAGACTGAAAAGAATCCTAGAAAGAAATACAACTTCCTGTGCAGTATACAGCAGCTGATATGTACTGAAAGGATAAACATTTTTAAATAGAAGTAATTTACAAATCTGTTTAACTTTCCGGCACCAGTTGATTTGGAAAAAGGTGTTTTCCACCGGAGTGCCCTTTTAAAGAAGAATTCAGCAAAGACATTTTCTTTGCTAAATTTAGTAGTGTGAATGAGCTCTTAGGGTATGTTCACATATGTAGATTTGCTTTGGATTTTGACTTTTCTATTGACTTCTATATGAAAATCATAATACGCAACAAATATGTACAAAATCGGCATGTATGAGCATACCCAGAAACAGCTAGCCTGGCATGAAACAACAGCCGCTTTTGTGGTCAGTGGACTGGCATTTTTAGAATACCAAGCAAGATAAAGTGTAGGAGCGTGAGGCTGGGTTTCTACTTGGCAGTTTTTGAGCCAAAGCCAGAAGTGGATCCAGCAGAAAGATGATTTTTTCTTTATATTTCTCCATTTTGAATCCACCCGTAGTAGTGGCTTGAAAACTGCGGAAACACAGCCTAAGCAGGATAGAGAAAAATAATTAGTTCAGCAACCAAATGTGGAAGAAACAATAGTCTGGCTCTTCATTGGTTGTCAGAAATTTTGGGTCTTTACTCTATAGATTTAACTTTTTTGTGTTCAACACAATAAGTGCTTTTTGTATAAAAGGTGTGGCATAATATGAAGCTCCTTGGCTCCAGTATAAATGTGGAGATCTTTATGATGCTCAGGTGAAATTCCAAGGATATATATATATATATATATATATATATATATATATATATATTTATATGTCACGTATGGGCAGTGAAGGAGTGCACACTATTCTTGCCCACTCTCCTATCCCTGCCTACTTATGTACTATCCCTAGGCGACGGGTCTGTAACCATGGTGACAGTCCTTCCCTAGACAAGTGAGGGGGCGTAACTGCCAAAATAATAAAATACAATAATACAGACACAGGTCAAGGTACAGTAGGAAGCAGACAGACTCGCAGAAGCAAAACTAACACACTTACACAATAAGTCAATGTCCATTATCCACGTCAAAACCAGGAGCTGTTAAAGTACAAAATCGCTAATACCAGAGAGAAGTCGAGAAGATAAGCCAAAAGTCAGAGATGCAGGGTAAACAAGAACAAACATTGAATGAGAGCGAACTGCCAGGTTAAATAGGCAACCCTGCATGTGCTCTCATCAAAAGGTCAGCTGACCTGGCCGACAGCTAAGCGTAATCCGACAACAAAAACAAAGAACCTGTCAGAACCTTTTAACCTTATAGGTATTGACAGTTACCCCCCCCCCCCTTTTAAGAGGGGCCACTGGACCCTTAAATTTGGGTTTAGGTTTGTCCAGCTGAGAATCGTGGAACCTAATTACCAAAGTTGAAGCATGAACAGAAGAGGCTGGAACCCACAACCTCTTTTCCTGACCATAACCTTTCCAGTGAACCAAATACTGGACAGATTTTTGGAGACTGAGTAGGAACATACAGTTTTAACAAAGAGCGGTTGAACACATTATGAACCTTAAATGAGGATGGTCATTTTAGTCTGTAACAGACAGGATTAATAACTTCAATTTCCTCATAAGGTCTAATAAACCTAGAAGCCAACTTTTTAGATGGAACCTTGAGATGAAGATTTTTTGTACATAACACTTTATCACCTATTTTAAATGTTATGCCACAAGTATGTCTCTTGTTGGCAGATTTTCTTTGTAATTCTTGGGCATTTTATCAGGTTCTTCTGAACCTGGAACCAAACTGTTCACAGTTTACTCATGGTAGTCTCGGCTTCCGGGTTATCATTATCAATATTGGTACAGGAAGAAAACTGTGGATTAAATCCATAAACACAAAAGAATGGAGACATACCAGTAGTAGAAATTTTCTTGATTATTCAAGGCAAACTCAGCAAGAGACAGAAAAGATACCAATTCATCCTGTCTATCTGTTACATAACATCTAAGGTACTGTTCAACATTTTGATTCATTCTTTCTGTTTGACCATTAGATTGGGGATGAAAAGCGGATGAAAAAACAACTTAACCCCCAACTGTTTACAAGAAGCTTGCCAAAATTTTGAAACAAATTGTACCCCTCGATCAGATACAATATTTTCCAGAACCCCAAGGTACCTAACAACATGTCTTAAAAATAAATTTGGCCGAAGTGAGATTTTTCAAACTATGAGATGACACTGTTTACTGAACCTGTCCACCACCACCCATAGAACAGTTTTTCCCTCAGATGGAGGTAGATTGGTCATAAAATCCATAGAAATATGAGTCCAGGGCCTTTTAGGAATGGACAATGGACGCAACTCTCCTGCAGGATGTGTCCGAGGAGTTTTTGCTAGAGCACAAAGTTCACAAGAAGCAACAAAAGCCTCCACAACTCCAGAACTTCCTTTGAAGCAATTTCCATGTACCCCGAATGCCAGGATGACCTGCAAACGACTCCTCAATAATATGGAGGCGAAATTGACTAGGTACAAAGATCTTGCCTCTAGGAGTCTCTGGAGGGACCAAGCCTTGATTATTCAATATCTCTGAAGATAAAATAGCAGACAATGTAGAAATAACCACACCTTCTGGAAGAATAGCCTCTGGATTAGAATTTATATGCTGAGAAGCACTGAAACTCCGAAATAAGGCATCAGCCTTGACATCCTTTTTACCTGGTTGGTAAGTAATTACAGAATCAAACCGAGTAAAGAACAAGGCCCACAAGGCTTGACGAGGATTGAGACTAAAGATGAGTGAATTATTGAAAAATTCGATTTGGCCGATTCGTGGAATTTTCCGAAAAAATTTGGTTTGGTCCGAATTTATTTGTGGCGAATCACTATTAAAAACGGCTATTTCTGGCCTACAGAGAGCCTCAATAGGGCTGTAGAATACTTTGACTTGCTGTAACACGCATAGGGTGTGGGCTGGGTTAGTGAAATTATATTTTTCAGTATGACATGCAGATCAGAGGTGTCAATATTAGAATCACTGTCGCAGAGTGGCACAATGACAGAGCCTGGAGGTGGCATCAGTATGAGGAGACCATATAGTGGCTGAATGACACAGCGTGGAGGTGACGGCAGCATGAGGAGAACATATAGTGGTTGAATGACACAGTGTGGAGGTGGCAGCAGCATGAGGAGAACATATAGTGGCAGAATGACAGCCTGGAGTTGGCAGCAGCATGAGTAGACCATATAGTGGCTGAATGACACAGCATGGAGATGGCGGCAGCATGAGGAGAACATATAGTGGCTGAATGACACAGCTTGGAGTTGGAGGCAGCATGAGGAGACCACATAGTGACTGATTGACACAGCCTGGAGTTGGCGGCAGCATATAGTGGCTGAATGACACAGCACGGAGGTGGCGGCAGCATAAGGAGACCATATAGTGGCTGAATGACACAGCTTGGAGTTGGAGGCAGCATACAGTGGCTGAATGACACAGCCTGGTGTTTGCGGCAGCATAAGGAGACCATATAGTGGCTGAATGACACAGCTTGGAGTTGGAGGCAGCATGAGGAGACCACATAGTGACTGATTGACACAGCCTGGAGTTGGCGGCAGCATATAATGGCTGAATGACACAACCTGGAGTTTGCGGCAGCATAAGGAGATCATATAGTGGCTGAATGACACAGCGTGGAGATGGCGGCAGCATGAGGAGAACATATAGTGGCTGAATGACACAGCTTGGAGGTGGCAGCAGCATTAGGAGACCATATAGTGGCTGAATGACAAAGCCTGGAGTTTGCAGCAGCATACAGTGGCTGAATGACACAGCCTGGAGTTTGCGGCAGCATAAGTAGACCATATAGTGGCTGAATGACACAGCTTGGAGTTGGAGGCAGCATGAGGCGACCACATAGTGACTGATTGACACAGCCTGGAGTTGGCAGCATATAGTGGCTGAATGACACAGCATGGAGGTGGCGGCAGCATGAGGAGACCATAAAGTGGCTGAATGACACAGCCTGGAGTTGTTGGCAGCATATAGTGGCTGAATGACACAGCCTGGAGTTTGCGGCAGCATGAGGTGACCATATAGTGGCTGAATGACACAGCGTGGAGGGGGCGGCAGCAGGAAGTTAACATATGGTAGCTGAATGACACAGCGTGGAGGTGGCAGCAGCATGAGGAGACCACATAGTGGCTGAATGACACAGCCTGGAGTTGGGGGCAGCATATAGTGGCTGAATGACACAGCGTGGAGGTGACGGCAGCATGAGGATACCTTACAGTGGCTGAATGACACAGCCTGGAGTTTGTGGCAGCATGAAGAGACCATATAGTGGCTGAATGACACAGCATGGAGGTGGGGGAAGCATGAGGAGAACATATAGTAGCTGACTGACACAGCATGGAGGTGGTGGCAGCATGAGGAGACCACATAGTGGCTGAATGACACAGCCTGGAGTTGGCAGTAGCATGAGGAGACCACATAGTGGTTGAATGTGATGACTGGTTCTGCCAGAACCCATAGGGTTAATGATTTCCAGCCCTGTTTGTTTTGGTTGCTGTGCTCTGTGCTCCAGGGTGTGGTTAAGCTTGCTAAGCCAATTAGAGTCCTCCTGGTTGCAGCTCAGGCATATATAAGGAGGCCCTTTTCAGTCATTCCCTGCTTGTGATAGTTCTTAGTACTTACTTAGCTATCTCTGCGCTCATTCTGTTTATTCTGGTTTTGTGACTTTTGGTTTGGCTTTTGACTTCCCTTTGATAATCTGTACTTTGCGCTCTCCAGGTTTAGACTCTGCTCTCTGACTATGCATTTTTGTATGTGCGTGTTTAGGTTTGTTTTCTGTTAGTCCTGTACATCCAGCCTTTCCCGACCTTTTGTCAGTTTTGTAGTTTATTGTTTTGACTTTTTGACTGTCCCTCACTTATTTAGGAAGGGACTGTAACCGTGATTACTGACCTGTCGTCTAGGGCAGGTACGTAAATAGGCAGGGACAGGGGAGTGGGCGAGAATAGCGTGCACTCCTTCCCTGCCCAGACGTGACACTATCACAAAACTTACTACTGCATCTGTTTTGTTGTTAGTCATGGACCCCATGAAAGCTCTTGTTGGTCAGATGCAGAACCGAACTCAGTTGGTCCAGGATTTAGCTGAGAAGGTACAGCAGCAAGAGTCATCTCGATCTCAGTCTAGAATAAACCAGGACTTGATTGAGAGGCTTGAACATCAGGAGCAGCTGAATCAAATGTTGTTGTCCAGAATCTTGGAGCTTGAGTCTTCACACTCAATTGTTCCTACTTATCTTTCAGCTCCTTTGGAACCTCAGGTTAGTCTTCCTGAGTGTTTTTCAGGGAACCCAAAAGCTTTTAAAACCTTTTGTGAAAGTTGCAAGCTATCCTTTTAGTTAAGACCCCATTTGTCTGGTACTGAGGCCCAAAAAGTTGGTATTATTATGTCTCTTTTGCAAAGAGGTCCCCAAGAGTAGGTATTTTCTCTTGATCCTGATGCCCCTGAGTTGTCCTCTGTGGAATCTCTGTTTGCTTGTTTGGGTCTTCTGTATGCAGAACCTGACGGAGCTGCGTATGCTGAGTCTCAGCTGGGTACAATAAAACAGGGACATTGACCTGTCGAGGAATATTGCACAGATTTTAGGAAGTGGTGTGTGGCTTCCAAATGGAACACCCCAGCATTAATTTGCCAGTTCAGGCTGGGGTTATCTGACATCCTAAAGGGCATGCTGGTGACCTACCCCTCTCCTGACACCTTAGACCAAGCTATGACTTTAGCGGTACATTTGGATAGATGTTTGCGTGAACGCAGACCAGAATGTTGTTCCTCTCTGTCTCTCCATTTTTGCCTGTCTCCTCTTCTGTTTCCAATCATCAACCGGTATCTGAGGAGGAACCCATGCAGCTTGGCTCCATATCTACTCCAGAAAAGCGTAAAAGGTTCCGGTATCTCAATGGCTCAATCTCTAAGATTTGTAAAGGTCCGGTGGCCCCCCATAAAAGGGGGGTACTGTGATGACTGGTTCTGCCAGAACCCATAGGGTTAATTATTTCTAGCCCTGTTGTTTGTTTTGGTTGTTGGGATGACGCCTCTGTGCTCCTGGGTGTGGTTAAGCTTGCTGAGCCAATTAGAGTCCTCCTGGTTGCAGCTCAGGCATATATAAGGAGGCCCTTTTCAGTCATTCTCTGCTTGTGATAGTTCTTAGTAACTTACCTTGCCATCACTGTGCTCATTCTGTTTATTCTGGTTTTGTTAATTTTGGCTTTTGACTTCCCTTTGATACTCTGTTACTGTACTTCGTGATCTCTAGGTTTAGACTCGGCCCTCTGACTATGTATTTTTGTGTTTGCGTGTTTAGCTTTGTTTTCTGTTAGTCGTGTACCTCCAGCCTCTCCCGACCTTTTGTCAGTTTTGTGGTTTATTGTTTTGACTTTTTGACTGTCCCTCACTTATTTAGGAAGGGACTGTCACCGTGGCTACGGAGGCAGGGACAGGGGAGTGGGCGAAAATAGTGTGCCCAGACATGACAATGAATGACACAGCCTAAAGTTGGCAGCAGCATATAGTGGCTGAATGACACAGCGTGGAGGTGGTGGCAGCATGAGGAGACTACATAGTGCCTGAATGACACAGCAGGAGTTGGCAGCAGCATGAGGAGACCACATAGTGGCTGAATGACACAGCCTGAAGTTGGCGGCAGCATATAGTGGCTAAATGACACAGCGTGGAGGTGGCAGCCGCATGAGGATACCATATAGTGGCTGAATGACACAGCTTGGAGTTGGCGGCAGCATATAGTGGCTGAATGACATAGCCTGGAGGTGGCGGCAGCACAAGGAGACCATATAGTGGCTGAATGACACATCGTGGAGGTGGCGGCAGCATGAGGAGACCATATAGTGGCTGAATGACACAGCCTGGAGTATGCGGCAGCATGAGAAGAACATATAGTGGCTGAATGACACAGCCTGGAGTTGGCGGCAGCATGAGGAGACCATATAGTGGCTGAATGACACAGCCTGGAGGTGGCAGAAGCATGAGGAGACCATATAGTGGCTGAATGGCAGAATGTGGAGGTGGCAGCAGCATGAGGTGAACATATAGTGGCTGAATGACACAGCCTAGAGCAGCGGCAGCACATAGTGGCTGAATTACACAGCGTGGAGGTGGTGGCTGCATGAGGATACCATATAGTGGCTGAATGACACAGTCTGGAGTTGGTGGAAGCATGAAGAGACCACATAGTGGCTGAATGACATAGCTTGGAGTTTGTGGCAGCATCAGGAGACCATATATTGGCTGAATGACACAGCGTGGAGGTGGCGGCAGCATGAGGAGAACATATAGTGGCTGAATGACACAGCGTGGAGGTGGCGGCAGCATGAGGAGACCATATAATGGCTGAATGACACAGACTGGTGTTGGCGGCAGCATGAGGAGACCATATAGTGGCTAAATGACATAGTGTGGGAGTGGCGGAAGAATGAGGAGACCATATTGGCTGTACGACACAGCCTGGAGGTGGCGGGAGCATGAGCAGACCATATAGTGGCTGAATGACACAACATGGAGGTGGCGGCAGCATGAGGAGAACATTTAGTGGCCAAATGACACAGCCTGGAGTTGGTGGCAGCATGAGGAGACCACATAGTGGCTGAATGACAAAGCCTGGAGTTGGCAGCAGCATATAGTGGCTGAATGACACAGCCTGGAGTTTGTGGCAGCATGAGGAGACCATATAGTGGCTGAATGACACAGTGTGGACTTGGCAGCAGCATGTGAAGAACATATAGTGGCTGATTGACCCAGCCATGAGTTGGCAGCAGCATGAGGAGACCATATAGTGGCTGAATGACACAGCCTGGAAGTGGCAGAAGCATGAAGAGACAATATAGTGGCTGAATGACACAGCGGGGAGGTGGCGGTAACATGAGGAGAACATATAGTGGTTGAATGACACAGCCTGGAGTTGGCAGCAGCATATAGTGGCTGAATGACACAGCCTGGAGTTTGCGGCAGCATGAGGAGACCATATAGTGGCTGAAGGACACAGCGTGGAGGTGGCAGCAGCATGAGGAGAACATATGGTGGCAGTATGTGACAGCTTGGAGCTGGCATCAGCATGAGGAGAACACATGGTGGCAGAATGAGACAGCCTGGAGGTGGCAGCAGCAGCATCAGGAGTCCTGAAAGTGACCCAGTGACAGAGTGGTGAGGTGGGTGGCAATACCAGTACTTGGTGACGAAGGTGGGTGAAGAAAAGGAACTTTGCATCAGATGTGTGGCATCAGGCGGGTGGCAGGATCAGAATAGTAGCTGAGGCAGGTAGGCAGAAGAAAACGGTCTCTTTTGTAAAAGTGTTAGTGTGCACAAGTAAGTATTGAGGATATGCATTACGTAAAACCTAACTTTTAATAATATGCTTAGGATAAAATATATGGACCCAAATTTTTTATTGAAATCAAACAAAAGGAAAGGTGTGCAAAAAAACACCATGTTCCACCAACACCACCAAGTATTTATGCGATGCATAGACCTCTAAAAGGTGGATGGCAACAACATATGGTCCATTGTAACCGGTGGGGGTAAACACTTCCCCTATAAGGCCCTACTCTCGCATTATTAATTCCCTTCTTGGTATGTTACTCGTCCTAAAAAGGGCGGCCACACACAGGAACCTCTCCCTATTCCCACCTACAAACACTGCCATTTCCCAGGGTTTTTAGGTGGCGATAAGGATTGGTTCCTGTGTGGGGCGCCCTTTTTATGACGAGTAACACTTTTCTCGAAAAGGTGGAAGGGAACAACGTATTGTCCATTGTAGCAGGTGGGGGTAAAAACTTTCCCTGTAATGCCCTACTCTCGCCCCATTAAATCCCTTCTTGGCATGTGTTACTCACCCTAAAATGGGCGGCCCTACACAGGAAACTCTCTATATTTCCGCCTAAAAATCCTGGGAAATGGAATTGTTTGTAGGGGGAAATAGGGAGAGGTTCCCGTGTGGGGCCGCCCGTTCTAGGGCGAGTAATACTTGCAAAGAAGGGAATTAATAATGCGAGAGTAGGGCCTTACAGGGGAAGTTTTTACCCCCACCTTTCCTTTTGTTTGATTTAAAAAAAATTAGAGTACATATATTTTATCCTAAGAAAAGTAAAGTTTTAGCTAATGCATATCCTCAATACTTGCTTGTGGTCTGAGGAATGTCTTTACAGTGGTCCCTCAACATATGATATTAATTTGTTCCAGGAGAACCATCATATGTTGAAACCATCATATGTCGAGTACATATGTCTATGTAAAAATGGTAATTGGTTCTGGGGCCTCGGAACCATTGTATGTTGAATACATATCTCTATGGGAAACTGCTAATTGGTTCTGGGATGACAATTGTATGTGGAGTGTTTAACAAACCAGGGTGCCTCCAGCTGTTGCACAACTACAACTCCCAGCATGCATGTACAGCCATTGACTGTCTGGGCATGCTGGGAGTTATAGTTTTGCCACAGCTGGAGACACACTGATAGTGAAACATTGATGTATGGGGTGTATAGTGTGTATATGTATTGTATGTGATGTGTGACATCGCATACAGTACTGTACAGTTCTTTAAATACCTTCAGGGGGGGGGGGGCAGAATGTCCTCCATTACGATCCTGCCGACTACAGCTCTATAGGAAAGGAAGGGGAGGGCAGCCAGCAGCTTATTGGATGCCTGCAGCAAGATGCTGCAGGCTATTGGCTATGGCTGCACTGGGGGGGGGGCTTACACAGAGCTCACAGTGGAAGCCTGTATGAGTTATCAGGACAGCATGTGAGTACCAGGAGGCAGAACGGGGCACACGGGGCACATTAAACAACTATCTGTCAGTTGCTGAAGTTGTCAGCGCTGTCAGATAGCTGTTTGTACGATGGACCCGATACACAGCAGCATCATATGTCGATGCTGCCTTCAACATACGATGGGCTCTGAGAGGCCATCATATGTTGAAATGATCATATGTCGGGGCCATCATAAGTCGGGGGGTCACTGTAACTGGGGAGCAGCACCTTAAATATGTTTCGCACTATCCATATTTGTGAAGGATTGGTGTGGCACCATGGAAATCCTGGCTGATCCATGCCTGATTCATCTTCACAAAGGTCAGTCTCTCCACATTTTTGTTGGACAGACTAGTTTTCCTTGGGTTACTATGAACCCTGCCGCACTAAACACACGCTCTGATGGCACACTACTGGCCGGGCAGGACAGCTTTTCCAGGGCAAACTCTGCTAGTTACGGCCACAAATCAAGTTTGGCTGCCCAGATGTCCAGCGGATCTTCAAGGTGTGTTGTCATGGTCATGTCAAGGTATGCCTCCACCTGCTGGTTTAGGTCCTGCTCCAGGTCTACCTGCTGATGATGAGTTGCTTCACTATGCGGGTGAAGAAAGCTACTCATCAGCGACTGTAGACTCAGGCTGCTGCTGATGGAGCTGGTACTGCTCCTGCCACCCCACCCCTCCCCAGCAGCCATGGCAGTGGAAGGTGAGCGCAGAGGGTGACAGGTTCAGATCATATACACGTACATGCATGCTTCATACACACAACACACATACTGTACACATTACATACTGTACATGCATCATACTCACACATACTGTACACATTACATACTGTTCATGAATCCTACAAACATATACTGTACACATTACATACTGTACATGCATCATACAAACACATACTGTACACATTACGCTTAAAAAAGTATTTGTGTACAACACCAGCTGGTGTGTACTTTTGCCTGGCCTTTCACAGTATATAGGCCCTTAAGACTTAAACAGGAACAAAATAGTAGACCACTTAGATGTATGTATGTGATATGCACTTATGAGGGTAGGACAATGCGCTCCAGTATGCTTAAAAAATATTTGTGTACAACATCAGCAGTATACACCATTGCTGCAGCACACAGTTACTGTGTACTACACCCAAAATTGCACTTTCTTTCTCAGTCTCACTTCCTTCCCTATCAGTGCTTCTAGGCAGGATTTGTGCAACACACTGCTCTCAGTCCCTCTCTGTAATAGAACGCTGTAGTGACTGGGAGGTGAATCGTTGCAGTAAGAATGCTTCATGTGCAACACACACTGCTCTCTGTCCCTCTATGCAACAGAACGCTGATGTGACTAGAAGGTGAATCGCTGCTGGATAAAAGCTTTTCTGGCCAACACACAGCGCTGTCTGTCCCTATCTATCTCTCTGCAATGAAAGGCTGAATTGACTAGCTGCAATATGGCTGCCAATTATATAGGGCTGTGGCATCACTGGGGTGACTGGCTGCACGCTGTATGGGATTCAGGGTCCTCCCTACCCTTGTTCCCGCCTTCTCAGGATTCCTTGCCCCGTGTACTCACATGTGGAGCCGCCATTTTAGTTGCCCTTGTGCCTGGACTGCACTAAATGGAGTTTAATGAAGTGATTCACGCTATCAAATCACACCAATATTCGCATTCGTTGTGAATCTAATTTTTCCTGAAATTTGTAACAAATTCAGATTTGTCAGATTCGATTTGCTCATCCCTAATTGAGATGTTTGGCAGATTCAAGGAAGGTTACATTTTTATGGTCAGTGATTACTGTGACCTGATGAACTGCCCCCTCAAGAAAATGTCTCCATTCCTCAAAAGCCCACTTGATTGCCAAAAGTTCTCAACTTACTACGTCATAGTTTTGTTCAGCTGGGAAAATTTATAAGAGAAAAAGGCTCAAGGACGTAACTTAGTCAAAGAAGCAGTTCCCTGTGACAAAACTGCTCCAGCACAAACTTCAGAAGCATCAACTTCAACAGAAAAAGGTTTGGTTTGATCTGGTTGAACTAAAATCGGAGCGAAGATGAAGCATCCCCTAAGATGTTCAAAAGCTGCCTCCGTCTCCAGAGACCAGGTAGCCAGAACTGCCCCTTAATGAGTCAAATCTGTCAATGGTTTTGCAACAATAGAAATATTTTTAATAAATATTCTGTAGTAGTTCACAAAGCCCAAACACCATTACAGTGCCTTTAAAGAAGTAGGGGGCACCCCGTCATAAACAGCCTTAACCTTCTCAGGATCCATTTTAAAATGTCCTGGAGTTAAGATGTACCCAAAAAATTGCACCTCTGTGACACCAAAGACACACTTCTCCTGTTTAACAAATAATTTGTATTGATGCAGTACCTGAAGAATAGAATGTACATGGTCAACATGAGATGACCAATCTCTAGAGAAAATCTGAATATCATCTAGATAAACTATTGGGAATTTACCCAAAAATTCACGAAAAATGCTGGGGCATTACTGAGACCAAAAGGCATTACCACATACTCAAAATGACCCTTAGGGGTATTAAAAGCAGTTTTCAGTTCATCACCCTCTTTTTATTCTGATTAAGTTATAAGCCCCTCAAAGGTCCAGTTTAGAGAACCAACATCACCCCTGTATTTGAATAAACAAATCTGGAATTAGAGACAATGGATATTGATTTTTGACTATAATATTTTTCAGACCCCAGTAATCAATACAAGGTCTTAACCCTCTGTCCTTCTTTGCCACAAAGAAAAACCCTGCTCCCATAGGAAATACAGAAGGGCGAATATGCAAACTTTATAATATAATATAAACTTTACTATATAATCCTTCATAGCTTCTCTTTCAGGACCAGACAAATTATAAATTCACCCCTTAGGATACTTGGCATCAGGTACAAATTCAATAGCACAGTCATAATCGCGGTGTGGGGGCAAGGCAGAGGAGGCATTCTCAGAAGAAAACATCACAAAAATCAGAAATAAATTTGGGTAGATTACTTTGGGCCACACCGAGAGTTGCAACGCATGTAAGAATGCATTTATTTATACATTCGGACCCCCACTTGATGAGTTCCCCAGAGGACCAATCAAACACAGGATTATGTTTTCTTAACCAAGGTAATCCCAAAGTTACATTTACCGACAAATTTTCCAGAACAAAAAATTCAATGTTTTCAAAATGCAGAGAACCCACCAGTAATCCCACCTCTGGAGTGAAAAAAACAGACACAACACCCTGGCAAGGGTGTATAATCCACTTCAGCAATGGGGATGGAACTTTCCAACAATTTCAAGGGTAAATTCAAAGACTTAATAAAATTCAGATCAACAAAACTAGCAGGAGAACCAGAATAAACAAACGCTTTACCAAATCCTTTTTTTTTTTGCTTCCTTTAAAAAAAGTAATAACAAGTTAAAGGGAACCTGTTAGACCTGTTAGTGATAACAATGTTATGTTGGACAGGGATAGGTGCAGCCCTGAACTGACTCACTCCCTTTGTCCCTGCTTTTTTCCTCATAGGAGGGCCCCAACCATGGTGCCAGTCCATACTCAACTAAGGTGCAGGGTGTTTCAAAGTCAAAATAACTAAGAACACAGTTTGGAAGTCAGGGAATAGGTTAGGGTACAAAAGGGCTAACAAACTACTGAAAATCAATAGGAGCACTAACAGGGAATACACAAACAAACGTATAAGCTGAGTGAAACAAGCAAAGTCTGTAACAGAGAGAGCGGTACAATACAAAATTTTAGAAAACATTAGAGTAGTCAGGAAAACAGAAAACAATAATACACACAGGGTACATAGTAATAGCAAACCAGAGCCAGGGACAAAGAAAAGATTCTTTATTGCAGGCAATATCTTGGAGTATAAATAAAAAGCAGTATAAATAGACCAGATCGGAAGGACATGGACACTAAGGCTGGACTCGATTGGTCAGCTGCCCAAGTGCCCCGCCTGGCCCGGCATCATCACAGCGTCACATGACACTGCATCTGAATGGGAGGGGGAGGGGCAGGAGCTGCTGTCAGAGCTAGCAAGAGAAGCACCCATTACAGAGAGGTTCCCTTTAACCCCTTAAGGACGCAGGACGTAAATGTACGTCCTGGTGCGGTGGTACTTAATGCACCAGGACGTACATTTACGTCCTAAGCATAACCGCGGGCATCGGAGCGATGCCCGTGTAGTGCGGCTGATCCCGACTGCTGATCGCAGCCAGGGACCCGCCGGCAATGGCCGACGCCCGCGATCTCGCGGGCGTCCGCCATTAACCCCTCAGGTGCCGGGATCAATACAGATCCCGACATCTGCGGCAGTGCGCGATTTGAATGAATGATCGGATCGCCCGCAGCGCTGCTGCGGGGATTCGATCATTCATAATGCCGCACGGAGGTCCCCTCTCCTTCCTCCGTGCGGCTCCCGGCGTCTCCTGCTCTGGTCTGTGATCGAGCAGACCAGTGCAGAAGATGACCGAAAACACTGATCTGTTCTATGTCCTATACATAGAACAGATCAGTATTAGCAATCATGGTATTGCTATGAATAGTCCCCTATGGGGACTATTCAAGTGTAAAAAAAAAATGTAAAAAAATGTAAAAGTCAAAGTAAAAAAAAAGTGAAAAATCCCCTCCCCCAATAAAAAAGTAAAACGTCCGTTTTTTCCTATTTTACCCCCAAAAAGCGTAATTTTTTTTTTGTAGACATATTTGGTATCGCCGCGTGCGTAAATGTCCAAACTATTAAAATAAAATGTTAATAATCCCGTACGGTGAACGGCGTGAACAAAAAAAAAAAAAAAAGTCCAAAATTCCTACTTTTTTAATGCATTTTATTAAAAAAAAAATTATAAAAAATGTATTAAAAGTTTTCTATATGCAAATGTGGTATCAAAAAAAGTACAGATCATGGCGCAAAAAATGAGCCCCCATACCGCCGCTTATACGGAAAAATAAAAAAGTTATAGGTCATCAAAATAAAGGGATTATAAACTTACTAATTTGGTTAAAAAGTTTGTGATTTTTTTTAAGCGCAACAATAATAGAAAAGTACGTAATAATGGGTATCATTTTAATCGTATTGACCCTCAGAATAAAGAACACATGTCATTTTTACCATAAATTGTACGACGTGAAAACGAAACCTTCCAAAATTAGCAAAATTGCGTTTTTCGTTTTAATTTCCCCACAAAAATAGTGTTTTTTGGTTGCGCCATACATTTTATGATATAATGAGTTATGTCATTACAAAGGACAACTGGTCGCGCAAAAAACAAGCCCTCATAATAGTCTGTGGATGAAAATATAAAAGAGTTATGATTTTTAGAAGGCGAGGAGGAAAAAATGAAAACGTAAAAATTAAATTGTCTGAGTCCTTAAGGCCAAAATGGGCTGAGTCCTTAAGGGGTTAAAGGGGTATTTTAGGCAAAAACTTTTTTTTATATATCAACTGGCTCCGGAAAGTTAAACAGATTTGTAAATTACTTCTATTAAAAAATCTTAATCCTTCCAATAGTTATTAGCTTCTGAAGTTGAGTTGCTGTTTTCTGTCTAACTGCTTTCTGATGACTCACATCCCGGGAGCTGTCCAGCTCCTATGGGGATATTCTCCCATCATGCAAGGGATATTCTCCCATCATGCACAGCTCCCGTGACGTGACATCATCATTGAGCAGTTAGACAGAAAACTTCAGAAGCTAATAACTATTGGAAGGATTAAGATTTTTTAATAGAAGTAATTTACAAATCTGTTTAACTTTCCGGAGCCAGTTGATATATATATATATTTTTTTTTTGCCTGGAATACCCCTTTAATAAAGTGGTTTGTTAGCAAATTAGGTAAAAACCAAGGGCCCTGGCACAGTGAGTGAATATTTGGTTGCAATTCCTGACAGATTCACAGTCGATAGCCACTTCTATAAAGACTAGAAGTTGGTATTTAGAGTCATAAATGTTATCACTTCACATTGGAAATAATATATTAGGACACAATGTGGACAGATGACGCTTTTTCCAGCTGAACTGAGGTTAAAAACACTGTTGTATTTATTTCTACACCAGCAGTAAACAAAAAGTCACTCACACAATGCAAAAACACAGAGGAAATGTTCCTACGCCCACACGCCGAAGAAAAATATGAAGCACTTATCGCAATTCATATGGTGTAAACTGCTCTCTGCGTAGCCCTGGATGTCACCGTTCGTCAGGTTGTAAAATCTGTTTATTTCCATTTTAACTTAAAACACTTAATTGCCTTTTGCAGGAGATTCAGAAATCCTGTGTTTTGTGCTGAGGTTAAATTCACTAAGAGGAACGGGGAAATAAAAAGTAGCAGGAAAGGGAGATTTTGTGAAATAGGAAATGCAGCATCTATAAAGACCATGCACTGGTTTGCGCTTCTGGTGTGTACAGTGTATGGAAAGGTAAGGGAAGGCACCACCCATTCATTGCTCTCCTTCCCCTTGATGTTGACTTTAGCAGGAGCTCAAATCCCTTCTGATAGTCTGATAAGATGAAGAAGACCTCTCAGCAATTATGTTTTAGTAAACATTCATATTCCCTGGTCTAATTGGTTTGTTTTCCTTTAGTACATATATATCCCTCTTGTCCTCTAATAGAATCTCTCAATGGCAAACACAATGAATGTGGACTGTATGTATAGATGGAAATCGTTTTGACTATAGGAGTGTGGTGCACATACACATGATGGGATTTTTGATGGCACCTCATCACATTATATCTCGGCCCTGACAAAAGTGGTCATTATTGAGACTAGAAAGTCACTTACTGGTGGCAGGCAAGAGTTCCAAGTGGTTGTGTCATCACTGCTAGTACTCATACTGATATTACAGTGGTCAATCTGAGATTGGCTAAGACCATGAGATGTCCCCTCATCTTCCATCTCTTCATTCTGCTGCCTCTTCAGACTAGCCAGCATCTGCATTTCAGAGGCACTGAGTCGATTTACATTGTAACTTCTCCAGTTATATGCCTACGAAGGAAGACAATAGGTTAGGTCTGCTCAAAAATGACATCCCAAGTGGGAAAACAGACATTTATAGTCAGATGCTATCAGAGAAGACGTCACCTGTGAGTCCCTGGATGTTACTGTAATTACTTACATGGTATACAGAATCAGTGCAAAGCTGGTATTTACCACTATATGGGCAATGTATCGGAATAAATATAAGCACACACTTAAAGTAAGGCGTACATCATATACAATAACTGGGTATATAAAAAAAATCCCTTGCTATATTAATTACCAAAGCATCACATACATACAAAAAACTGGAGTCATTACAAAGCCTTGAATGGTACAAAAATTAAGTTACTGTATTTTCCTGTATATAAGATGACTGGGCGTATAAGACGACCCCCAACTTTTACAGTTAAAATATAGAGTTTGGGATATACTTGCCGTATAAGACTACTTCTCTACCGCGATGTAAGGTACCTTACCAGTGATTGGCAGGTTGATGTGTACAAAGCCTGCTTGGATTGGTCAGCTCTCCCTGCCTGCCCAGCCCTCCCTGTCTCCAAGACTATCAGAGCAGTACATGCCCTCTTTCACCCGTCTGGCTCGCCCTTGTATACTATTACCGTACAGCCTTCTCTGCCTTTTTAGATCTCGCATATGCGCCACCATTGTATCTCATTACCATACCTCCTTCTCCGCTTCTCTGATCTTGCAAATGCGCACCAGCGCCACCTGTCAGATTTCGCACATGCGCACCTGCGCCACCTCTCAGATCTCATACATTCACGCCTGCGCCGCCTCAGACCTCGCACATACGTCGTTTCACTGCAGTCCTCAGGAGCGAGATCTGAGAGGCAGAGAACGAGGAACAGTAATAGGATACATACAAGGGCGGGCCGGATGGGTAAAAGATGTGTGTTTTTCTGGGCACAGCGCTGCTCTCTCTATCCATACCCCGGGAGCTCCGCTCTATCTCTATCCATACAGGGGCGGATCCAAAGTCTAGCCTCTGGAGGAGCACTATCAGAGTATCGTGCAGTGGTCAACACGCCCCCTCCCATAGACTGGCATTTAGGGGGCATAGCGTGATATCACAAGGGGTGTGGCTGTGATGTCACAACCGCCGCACCCAGAGTTCGGAACAAAATGTTCCGAATGCTGGGGCAGTGGAGTACCCCTTAAAGTATGCAGCATTGTTCCCCCACACTAGGTAGTCAGCATAGTTTCCCTACACTAGGTAGGCAGCATAGTTCTCCCACACTAGGTAGGCAGCATAGTTTCCCCCACACTGGGTAGGCAGCATAGTTCCCCCACACTGGGTAGGCAGCATAGTTCCCCCCACACTAGGTAGGCAGCATAGTTCCTCCCACACTAGGTAGGCAGCATAGTTCCCCAACACTAGGTAGGTAGCATAGTTCCACCATACTAGGTAGACAGTATAGTTCCCCCACACTAGATTGTTAGCATAGTTCCCCCACATTAGGTTGTCAGCATAGTTCCCCCCACATTAGGTTGTCAGCATAGTTCCCCCCACACTAGGTCTTCAGCATAGTTCCCCCACATTAGGTTGTCAGCATAGTTCCCCCCACATTAGGTTGTCAGCATAGTTCCCCCCAAATTAGGTTGTCAGCATAGTTCCCCCCCACATTAGGTTGTCAGCATAGTTCCCCCCACATTAGGTTGGCAGTAGTGTTTCCCCCACATTAGGTTGTCAGCATAGTTCCCCCACATTAGGTTGTCAGCATAGCTCCCCCACATTAGGTTGTCAGCATAGTTCCCCCACATTAGGTTGGCAGTATTGTTCCCCCCACATTAGGTTGTCAGCATAGTTCCCCCACATTAGGTTGTCAGCATAGTTTCCCCCACCTTAGGTTGTCAGCATAGTTCCCCCCACATTAGGTTGTCAACATAATTCCCCTCACATTAGGTTGGCAGTATAGTTCCCCCACATTAGGTTGGCAGTATAGTTCCCCCACATTAGGTTGGCAGTATAGTTCCCTATAGTTCCCCCATATTAGGTTGGCAGTATAGTTCCCCCACATTAGGTTGTAGTTCCCCCACATTAGGTTGGCAGTATAGTTCCCCCACATTAGGTTGGCAGTATAGTTCCCTATAGTTCCCCCATATTAGGTTGGCAGTATAGTTCCCCCACATTAGGTTGTAGTTCCCCCACATTAGGTTGGCAGTATAGTTCCCCCCACATTAGACTGGCAGTTTAGTTCCCCCACATTAGGTTGGCAGTATAGCTCCCAACATTAGGCTGGCAGTATAGTTCCCCCACATTAGGTTGTAGTCCCCCCACATTAGGCTGGCAGTATAGTTCCCCCACATTAGGTTGTAGTTCCCCCCACATTAGGTTGGCAGTATAGTTCCCCCACATTAGGTTGGCAGTATAGTTCCCTCCACATTAGGTTGTAGTTAACCCACATTAGGTAGGGAGTGGCCCCCACAGACATACAACCTTCAGCCATATACAGTGTATGGCTTGAGGCTGTATGCCTGTGTATAGTCCCACTTCAGTTCTCCGACCACCGCTCCTCCGGTCAGGGGTGGTGACCTACTGCTATGGCCTATAGGCCATAGCAGTAGGTCCCGGGACCAGAGGAGCGGTGGTCAGAGCACCGAAGATGGAAGTGCCGCTGGTAACACCATGCATGCATCCTTCTCCTAGCTGCTCTGCTCTGTTTCTATGGGCACACGCATGGGATGTCAGTGACGTCCCTCCGTGCGCTACCTCCCGGAGGCCTCTGCGTTTTTAAAGTTAACACGGGGCCGCAGAAAGGTAACCGGGACATCCTTGTGTCCTGAAAAGATCTTTCGGGACACATGGATGTCCCGAATGTGACAGGGGAAATGAATCTAGTCTGGGACGCCCGGGGTATGGATAATCCATACCCCGGGCGTCCCAGCCGACTGCAGCACCCGCCCTATAAGACGATACCCGGCGTATAAGACGACCCCCGACTTTTGAGAACATTTTCCTAGGTTAAAAAGTCATCATATATGCCGGGAAATACGGTAATCAATCAAGAATTGATTGATTATAGTTGGAGGTATTCCACTCAGAGGGGGATTAAACAAACAAGGCGTTACTCAATGTCCCACAATAAATGCCTAAATAAGGAGCATGTTATCACATATACACAGCATGAATCATATCTCAAATATAGCAGCTATCACAGAACTTAATAAGCAAGAGAAGTGGAAAACGTAACATGATAACAATAGAGAGACCACATACTTATGACACAAGGCAGCAGGACACCAGATTGGCACCACCGCAAGGGTACGTTCACACGGGCAGATTTATTTGTAGGTTTCCCGCTGTGTATTTGAAAAGGGGTGGGCTCTATGAGGCTGTCCACAGCAGATTTTCTGCTGCAGAATTTCCACTGCGGAAAATCTGTTGCAAGCCCTATTGAAGTCAATAGGGTCTGCAGTGGATTTTCTGCAGCAAAAAATTCTGCAGCTGAAAATCTGCTGCGGACAGCCACGAAGAGCCCTCCCCCTTTCAAATCCTTACTAAAAAACTAACTGTTTAGGTAAAGGGTTGGATAACTTAAAGAGGTATTCCGGGCAAAAACATTTTAACATTTTATAAGATGTCTGATCGCGGGGGTCGTGCCGCTGGTCCCCCGTGATCTCCCTGCAGCACCCGCATTCTATGCGGGAGCTGCGTCTCCAGTTTCAGAAACCTCTGGGTTTTCGGGACTGGGGATGTGACGTCCCGCCACGCCCCTCCATTCATGTCTATGGGAAGGGGCGTGACGGCCCAAAATACCTCTTTAATTAGCACAGATATGGGAAATATGGAGATTAAAGTTGTCCTATCTGGATAACCCTGAATAAAATGCAAGTTATAATGAATCATCTTGTCTCCTCCTGCTCTATACCGTGATACTGACAGATCAGACTGCTTGCTAAATTTAAGGAAAAGGGTTGTGCAGTTTGGATGACCCAATAATTTCCAGAAAAACAAACAAGTGCATTGTGATGAGCCTATGAATATAAACCAATACATTTGATGTGTTTTGTCAATATTTTTTCAACAAAAAAGTTTTAATCCATGTAGCCATCATCCCCCACAGCTCCTGTGGGTGAGGTCAATAAGTGATCCTGATGTGGTGAATTCATATGGAAAATTTTGTCAAATATGTAGACAATTTATTCTCCATTGTTCAAACAAAAACAATAAAAGAGAAAACTATTATGGGCTGTATGTCAAAAAAATAGTGAAAAAAATTAAAATTTTTTGTGCAATAATCATTTTACATAAAGAAAAGAACTTCCTGTGGATCATACAGCAGCTGATAAGTACTGGAAGGATTAAGATTTTTTAATAGAAGCAATTTACAAATCTGTTTAACTTTCTTGCACCAGTTGATTTTAAAAAAAAATTTTTCCAGTGAAGTACCCCTTTAAGTTAGAAAAACATTATGGTGTGATACGGTTTTAACACAGAAAATAACAACGTAGGAAAAGGTTTAAAAAAAAAAATAGGGCAAAGGCAAAGTAAAGTGCAGTGACCTAGTGGGAAGGCACAGATAGTGTAGTCCAACTTACAACCAGGGATCTCACCCTATTGTCTGTGAGTTGTCAACCTTTAGTACTTTTCTGAAGAGGAAAGGAGATTAAGTTTCGCCAAGAAGACAAACACACAGCCTTTTGGAATGTGTAAGATTTTCTATTTGGAGCCTTCAGCATGTCTTTATTTTAAGTAGTAAAGCACAGGGAACATGCCAGTGTTACATTTCACCCAATGGATGGATACTTTCAAGACTTTGCATTCGAGTGGAATTATTATTATTTACGTTACTTAGAAAGAATATATTCTAAATGTATATATGAATGTATATAGAATGTATATATTCTAAATTACTATAACACATGTATGCTGGTAGGCATCATATAGTCAAGGTCAATAAGCCCAATAAGAATAGTTACATAAGCAAGATAGGTCACTATATAAGCACTTAGACCAACAAACGATTCAAATAATCCAATGCATTAAAAGAAAGTAATCCTCAACACTCAGAGATGATGTAAAAACAAATATTGTTAGAGAATACCTAGCCAACCCGACACATTTCATCCACTAGGGACTCATCAGGAGATGATACCGCTATGTAATACCATACATGAGGAGGTTAGCATAATACATAAAATACATAAAGGAACTCAGTGGTATGATGGCTAAAGCAGACAAACAACAAACTTAAATAGACCTGCCTGGAACGCTGAAAGAATCCCACAATCGGAAGAATTTTTCCCAAAAATGTGCGATCCATGTAAAATTCAAACATAATTGTCTCCTTGCACATATGGCCTACGTGCTTAGGGAAAGAAGACATTAGTATATATAAAGTTGGCATTACCAAGAAAGAAGCAGACCGGCCGGACAGTGCACCTCCGGGCATGGGAACACCCTGAGTGCAGTATTAGCCAGTACCTGCAGGTTAGTGTGGGTGGTAAGCTCCGTTACTCACTGCCAACTGTTATAGTGAGCGATCCGGTCCCCGCTCCTGGACCGGAGCACTCGCTGTCTCTGTCCCGGCCTGCAGCGTCCCTGCGCGTCCCGGTCAGAAACGCTGATCGGGAGCGCAGAGTTATCCCCGGCGGGGATGCGGTTAGCGTGGCGGGAGGTCCCCGCACACGTACCGCATCCCGATACTGTCCCCTACCTCCCGCGGCTCCCCGTCCCTCCTCTGTTCCCCGGCACGCGCGTCCCCGCTCTCTAGGGCGCTCGCGCCGGCTTCATGAAATTTAAAGGGTCAGCGCACCATTGATTGGTGCCTGGCCCAAAAGTACCTATAAATGTTCCCTGCCCCTTCCTGTCCTTGCCGGATCTTTGTGCCTTGTGCCAAGAGAAAGCGTTCCATACTGTTCTTGTGTTTCCCTGCCCGTTGCCGACCTGTTGCCCGTGACTACCGCCACTGATCCTGTGCAGCCTGCCTGACCTTTGCTACGTCTGACTATGCTTCTGCCTATCCCTCCTTTAAAGCGTCTATCTCAGCAATCAGAGGAGTTGAGTCGCTACTGGGTGGAACGACCTGGGGGCTACCTGCCGCAGCAAGACCATCCCGCTTTGCGGCGGGCTCTGGTGAAGACCAGTAGCTCCTTAGATTCCGTTCCCTGGGTACGGCCCACGCCATCACTCCTCTGGTCCAGTGGATCCACCTTCTGTTACCTGTCCGGACCCTTACACCAACATGTGGTATAATACATAAAGTACACAATAAACCAAATAAATGTCATAATTCTGAGAGAGTAGTAGTCATCTAGGTTATGCGTTATCAGACCATACAAAAAAACAGTGTTGGGTACTGCAGAAGCAACTGCCTATAGCAACCAATCACAATATTTCTTTAATTTTCTGCCTGTTCATTTTAGTTACTGTGGGGGTCTCAGCACCTTCACTCACACTGATTAAAATGTCTGACATGTCATTATGAATGTGGGGGCTGTTAACTGTCTCCACCCTAGATTCTAATGCCCCACTTTCATAAACCCCACTTTAAGAGTGACATGTCTTTCACCCAATTTATTTCCTCTTGCTGCTCAGCATGTGTGTGACCCATTCTCAAAGTTTATATTTCTATTCATGTACCAGGTTGATCCGCATGAGTAGGACTCACAGGATTTAAGGGGTTACTTCCGTGGAAAACTTTTTTTAAAAATCAACTGGTGCCAGAAAGTTAAACAGATTTGTAAATTACTTCTATTAAAAAAATCTTAATTCTTCCAGTGCTTTTTAGGTGATATATACTACAGAAGAAATGCTTTTCTTTTTGGATTTCTCTGATGTCACGACCACAGTGCTCTCTGCTGACCTCTGCTGTCCATTTTTGGAACTGTCCGGAGCAGGAGAAAATCCCCATAGCAAACATATGCTGCTCTGGACAGTTCTTAAAATGGACAGCAGAGGTCAGCAGAAAGCACTGTGGTCGTGACATCAGAGAAATCCAAAAAGAAAAGCATTTCCTCTGTAGTATACAGCCCATAAAATGTATTGGAAGGATTAAGATTTTATTATAGAAGTAATTTACAAATCTGTTTAACTTTCTGGCACCAGTTGATTTAAAAAAAAAAAAGTTTCCACGAGAGTACCCATTTAAATGGCAATATGAATAATGTTTAAAGGTAGGGTCACACAAAGCGTATACGGAGCGTATTTCACACTGTAAGAAATCCGTACATTTTGCTATGAGCAGACACACAGGGCTTTCCCCTCCACAGCCCTGTGTGTGCAGTAAGGTTTTGAGGCGGGTCCGCTGTGCTGAAGATTTCTTACAGCCTGATATACGCTGCGCATGCACAACCCTACTCTTATGAAAAAAAATATGTGATTATCATACATACCATATTGTTAGTATGTCTACTTTTTTGTTTTTTGCAAATACTTTTGGCTCCCATATAGTTAAACGCTACAAATGCATGAAGATTAGGGAATTGGCTGAACTTTGTGTTCATTATCCAGCATGTAAGATTCTATGTGATTCTCGGCAAAGCACCACATACTAAAAATGAAAATGATCCGGGCTGTACGCGGACATCTTTCTAAGATGTTGAAGACGGTTTCTTGAATCTCTGCAAGTTGTTAAACTCCTTAGATCCTACTTGGAATGAAGAAAGATCATCCGTGTGTCATTATTTTTCATCTGAGCTTTTTATGCAGCTTTAATGTTTCAAGGGCTCAATTTTTCACACATTTCTTACAATGTTACTTTGGATGTTTTGGGAAGATTTATGCAGTTCTATTATGGACTAAAAATAACTCAATAGACCGGCTGTTAGAGTGAAAAAAAAAAGATTACGAATAAGCTGGGTGGATATGTCTAGAGGAAAATGAATCACTTTTTTGTTTTAACTGTAAAAAGAATGCTTGCTATGAATGCCAAAAATCATCACCTGGCTGTTGTAACACATTTTATGGGCCAAATATCTGGTATACAACAAACAAATTACCTAATTCGGTAAATATTTGTGCCTACATCAGCTGTCTGAGCAATTCTAAGGCACAGTAATAAATTAAAGGCATAGAGTTTAGCTTTAATGTCTTGCATCAGTGACATAATGGGTAAAGAGTCCACCATAGAGTTTGTGTTCTCTACTGTTCCAAAGAGTTCACTCCATTGTCTATGAACATATTAACCCCTTAAGGACCAGGCCAATTTTTACTGTAGGAACAGAGCGTTTTTTGCACATCTGACCACTTTCACTTTAAGCATTAATAACTCTGGGATGCTTTTACCTTTCATTATGATTCCGAGACTGTTTTTTCATGACATATTGTACTTTATGATAGTGGTACATTTCTGTCGATACTTGCATCATTTCTTGGTGAAAAATTCCAAAATGTGATGAAAAAATTTAACATTTTGCATTTTTCTAACATTGAAGCTCTCTGCTTGTAAGGCAAATTGACATTCCAAATAAATTATATATTGATTCACATATACAATATGTCTACTTTGTGTTTGCCTCATAAAGTTGACATGTGCTTACTTTTGGAAGACATCAGAGGGCTTCAAAGTTCAGCAGCAATTTTCCAATTTTTCACAAAATTTTCAAAATCTGAATTTTGCAGGGACCAGTTCAGTTTTGAAGTGGATTTGAAGGGCCTTCCTATTAGAAATACCCCACAAATGACCCCATTATAAAAACTGCACTCCCCAAAGTATTCAAAATGACATTCAGAAAGTGTGGTAACCCTTTAGGTGTTTCACAGGAATAGCAGCAAAGTGAAGGAGAAAATTCAAAATCTTCATTTTTTACACTCGCATGTTCTTGTGTTCCCAGTTTTTGAATTTTTACAAGGAGTAAAAGAGAAATCTTCCTAAATTTGTAACCCAATTTCTCACGAGTAAGGAAATACCTCATATGTGTATGTAGAGTGTTCGGCGGGCGCAATAGAGGGCTCAGAAGGAAAAGAGCGACAATGGGATTTTGGAGAGGGAGTTTTTCTGAAATGGTTTTTGGGGGGCATGTCCCATTTAGGAAGCCCCTATGGTGCCAGGACAGCAAAAAAAACAAAAAACAAACAAACACATGGAATACTATTTTGGAAACTACACACCTCAAGGAATGTAACAAGGGGTCCAGTGAGCCTTAACACCCCACAGGTGTTTGACGACTTTTCGTTAAAGTTGGATGTGTAAACGAATTTTTTTTTTCACTAAAATGCTGATTTTCCACCAAATTTTACATTTTTACAAGGGGTTATAGGAAAAAATGCTCCCCAAAATTTGTAACCCCATCTCATCTGACTATGAAAATACCTCATGTGTGGAGGTCAAGTGCACTGCGGGCGCACTATAATGCTCAGAAGAGAAGGAGTCACATTTGGCTTTTCGAAAGCAAATTTTTCTGAAATGGTTTTTGGGGGACATGTCCCATTTAGGAAGCCCCTATGGTGCCAGGACAGCAAACAAACACATGGAATACTATTTTGGAAACTACACCCCTCTTCTGAGTAGGAAAATACCCCTTGTGTGTGGGTCAAGTGCACTGCACACTACAATGCTCCCATTTAGGAAGCCCCTATGGTGCCAGGACAACAAACAAACACATGGAATACTATTTTGGAAACTACACCCCTCTTCTGAGTATGAAAATACCCCTTGTGTGTGGGTCAAGTGCACTGCACACTACAATGCTCAGAAGAGAAGGAGTCACATTTGGCTTTTGGAAAGCAAATTTTTCTGAAATGGTTTTTGGGGGACATGTCCCATTTAGGAAGCCCCTATGGTGCCAGGACAGCAAAAAAAAACAAAAAAAAACCACATGGCCTACTATTTTGGAAACTACACCCCTCAAGGAACATAACAAGGGGTACAGTTAGCCTTAACACCCCACAGGTGTTTGACGACTTTGGATATGTTAATAAATTTTTTTTTTTTTACTAAAATGTTGTTTTTTCCCCAAATTTTACATTTTTACAAGGGGCAACAAGAGAAAATGCCCCCCAAAATTTGTAACCCCATCTCTTCTGAGTATGGAAATACCCCATGTGTGGACGTCAAGTGCACTGTGGTACACTACAATGCTCAGAAGAGAAGGAGTCACATTTACAAATTTTGCTGAAATGGGGGGGGGGGGGGGGGCACGTCACATTTAGGAAGCCCCTATGGTGCCAAGACAGCAAATAAAAAAATAAAAAAAACACATGGCCTACTATTTTGGAACCTACACTCCTCAACTAACATAACAAGGGGTACAATGAGTCTTAAACACCCCACAGGTGTTTGATAAATGTTCATTTAAGTGGGATGTGAAAATGAAAAATTTGATTTTTTACACTAAAATGCTGGGGTTACCCCAAATTTTTCATTTTCACAAGTGGTAAAAGGAGAAAATTTCACTGTAAATTTGTAAAAACATTTCTTTGGAGTAAGGACATACCTCATATCTGGGCGTAAACAGTGTGCACACCGGTCTCGGAGGAGCAGGAGCGCAATCAGGGGCCTTGAACTTCTGCACAGCTGCCTATGGAGCCAGAACATTGGGACCCCCCTCAAGGAGCGTTACATGGGGTAAATAACTAACAAGGGGTACAGGGGGACATAAAATTATAAAACAGGTTATGTTCCCAGAAGGATGACCCAGAACATAGCCAAAACTAAAAAAATATGCCCACCCCAAACCCTATGCTCTGAATCATCATTATGGGAATGTGATGTGTGTGGCCGTCCCTAATCTGTTACCTCAAATGCGCACCCCGCTCAGGTGGAAAGAGAGGGCTGCGCATTTGAGGCAACATAAAAAGTCCCTGATGATAGTGACTCAGTGACCCATGACCCAGAAGTTTTTTTTTATAGGAGTTTTTTGGGCAATTTAGTGGTTTATGGGGTTAAAACTTGGAATGTACTCTGGATTTGGTACATTGGGGTAAATTTATGGAAAATTAAAATGAAAAGGGAAAATTTAGTACTGCATGGAAGTGTGATACTCCCTTAAGCAGTTTTAAATTCAGAGGCCTGGATGATCGGGGCAAGTGTCACATTGAGTGGTGGTGTCCTTCCGTATTCCCCTCTTGTTACACACACTGCATTTTTTCTGGGATCGTCCCTTCTTTCCAGTGTGTGGGACCTCACTTGGAAAGTGTTGGCCTGGGACGATCCTGGCACCTATAACTTCAGTTCCTTGGGAAGTCCGGTCTGCTCTTTTTTCCGGTCGCCAAAGATCAGGACCTTTAGGACTTCTTCTTGGAACTGAAGGTCCCTGTGTTGCCAGCATACTGGGACAGAACAAAAGAGTTGTACATGACAACCTGTACCAAGTAGACCACAACTTTTTTGTACCATACCCGTGTTTTCCGCTTGGCCATGTATGGCTTGAGAACTTGATCAGAAAGATCAACTCCCCCCCATATACTGATTGTAGTCCAGAATACAATCGGGCTTGAGGACCGGTGTTCTGGTACCTCGCACAGGGACAGGTGAACTCCTGTTACATGAATTATGGTCAGCATAAGGACTCTCTTATCCTTATACCTGACCAGCAACAGGTTTTCATGGGTAAGGGCACGGGACTCACCCTTGGGCATGGGTGTCTGGATCAAATTTAGAGGGAGGCCTCTCTGGTTCTTCTGCATCCCACAAGCGGACATGGATCTGGCAACAAGGGATGTGAACAGAGGGATGCTGGTATAAAAGTTGTCCACGTACATGTGGTAACCCTTATCCAGCAATGGGTGCACAAGGTCCCAAACGATTTTCCTGCTAACACCCAGAGTTGGGGAACATTCTGGGGATTCAATACGGGAATCTCGTCCCTCATATACTCTAAATTTGTAAGTGTACCCGAAGGTACTCTCACAAAGTTTGTAGAGCTTCACGCCATATAGCGCCCGCTTTGAGGGAATATACTGGCGGAAGATGAGTCTCCCCTTAAAACTGATAAGAGAGTCATCTACCGAGAGCTCCCTGAGGGGTATGTAGGCCTCCAAAAATTTGGCCCCAAAGTGATCAATGACCGGCCTCACTTTGTAAAGCCGGTCATAGGCGGGATCACTTCGGGGTGGACATATCTGCATAATGGAGGCATTTCCAAATGGCCTTGAACCACCTCCGTGTCATGACCATACTGTAAAGCGGGGTCTGGTATAGGATGTCTCCGCTCCAGTACTGTCTGACACTGGGCTTTTTGACCAGGCCCATGTGCAGCATGAGGCCCCAAAATGTCCTCATTTCTGCTGCATCAATGGCATACCATTCATTGGGCTTGGCTAAAACTGAATCTGGGTGGTGGGCGATGAACTGTTGGGCGTACAGATTTGTCAGCTCCACCATTAGATTGACAAAGCTGTCACTGAAAAAAATAACTAAAATAGTCAAAATGTGTGTGGTAGGGGGGGGGGGGGAGTATGTAGTGTGTGTGCTTGGTGTAACTGTAACTGTATGGGGGGAATAAAAAAGCGCTGTGGCCAAAAAAAAATTGGGGGGCCAAATGTCGCACCCTGAACCCCTAATAGGGCCCGGGTCACGCTGAAAAAATTGCTGCGGACCTATTAGGGGTCGGGGGGGGGTGACTTTTTTTAAAAATACTTTATCTACACTTTTTTTTACTTCTAACTAGGGATTAACCGATTATCGGTTTGGCCGATATTATCGGACGATATTCACGATTTTCTAAGTTATCGGTATCGGCAATTACCTTGCCGATAATGTTGATAATGCGGGCACTTTAAATCAGTGAACTGCAGCGGCTTTTGCAGGGCCAGAGACCGCCGCCGTGCCTGCCTGTCCTGGGGTCTTGAGTCCAACCACTGCCGCTGCCCGATTGCCTCCCCCTGCCTATCCTCTGGCCAGAGACTGCCGCCACCGCTGCCCCATTGCCTCCCCCATCCCCGGTTTTATAATTACCTGTTCCCTGGGTCTGTGCTACTTCTGGCTCCAGCAGCGTCCTGAGCTGTCACTGTGCCACAGGCCACTGACGGTGACGTCGCGTTGAGGACGTCACTCGTCTATGCGCAGTGCACAGCAACAGCGCAGGACGCCACAGGAGCTAGAAGTAGCGTGGACCCCGGGAACAGGTAATTATAAAACCGGGGATGGGGGAGGCAATGGGGCAGCGGCGGTGGCAGTCTCTGGCCAGAGGATAGGCAGGGGGAGGCAATCGGGCAGCGGCGGTGGTTGGACTCAGGACCCCAGGAAAGGCAGGGGGAGAGAAGCGGGCGGTGGCGGTCTCTGGCCCCGCAAAAGTCGCTGCAGTTCATTGTTTTAAAGCGGCACTTTAAATCATTGATCTGCAGTGGCTTCTGCAGGGCCAGAAACAGTTTATCAGGGTATACCCGCACACACACACACACCCTCATTTTACCAAGGATATTTGGGGGGGGGGGGGAATTAAAATGCACGGAATATCAGTATAAATTATCGGCTATTGGCCTGAAAGTTCACAGGTTATCGATATCGTCTCTAAAAAATCAATATCGGTCAATCCCTACTTTTAACCCTACCTGTCCCTTTGCTGTATTCTTTCCCTGCTCTAACAAGGAGTCTTCTTCTCTGAGGGGCTTCGATTTTCATAGAGGGGGAGTCCCTGGCTCCTTCTCGCAGCTCTGCCGCTGACTGAACTCAGTGGGCTAGAAGAGCTGTGAGAAGGGGCCGCTAACCCCTCCTGGCTGCTATTGGCCTTGCCATACAAGGGACCTTGCCCTGTGGATTCTGTTCTAGGTGTTACTGGATTTGCACAAAGTATGGTGTTTTAAAACACTAAAAACATAGCTGCACAGACAATGCTGTCTACTGGAGGCATTCAGCCTTAAGTCTAGAGAATAATATCATGATTCTTGCCCTCGGCTTGGCCAAAATAATGAGTTATTATGAATTCTGAATTATTTGACTACAGTTACACATCTGTAAAAGTTTAATTATTATCTGCATAAAGGCAACCTTACCTTAAGGGACACATTATAGTTCTTAATTAAAAAATATGTAATACTCCCATTTCTGAAGACATGAACCCCGGTGGATGTGGATCCGCTGGACATGTGTGGCAGATGACTCGGACCGTACCAGGGAGCGGAGTCTAAGGTGCCGCTGGTTTTCATCAGAGTCTGCCGCAAATCGGATGGACTTGTTGCTGCAGGGGCACGCACCCAGATCGCTACCCCTGGCACAGGCGGCTGAGGAGATGCGAGGCACAGGAGGGATAAGGCAACTCGTAGTTTGGATAGCAGAAGGTCAGGGCAGGCGGCACAGTAGCGTAGTCAAAGCGAAGCAGGAGTTCTGTAGGCAGGTGGCAGAGGAGCAAGGCCTTGCCTGATAAACGGCAAGGCAATACAAAGGAACGCTTTCTCAAAGGCACAAGGCTACAAAGATCCGGCAGGGAACTGAGGAGGGGGGAGGAATTTATAAATGAGCCACAGGGGGATTACACTAATGAGCGTTCTGGCCCTTTAAATCTTAAAGCTCCGGCGCATGCATGCCCTAGGGGACGGGGACACGAGCGCCGGAGCAGAGAGGCAGAGGCAGAAGAAACACACGGAGAGTGACGGACTGGGGCTCGCATGCGGGCGCGTCCCACGTGCGTGGCCGGAGTGCATAACGTAACATCCTCCTTTACCATGTTGATTCCCTTTATGAATTTAAAAGTCTCAATCATATCCCCTCTGTCTCTTGTTTCTTCCAAGCTATACATGTTAAGGTCCTGTATCCTTTCGTGGCAAGTTTTATCCTGCAATCCATGTACTAGTTTAGTAGCTCTTCTCTGAACTCTCTCTAGAGTATCTATATCCTTTTGGAGATACGGCCACCAGAACTGCGCACAATACTCCAAGTGAGGTCTCACCAGTGTTCTGTACAGTAGCATGAGCACTTTTCGCTTTCTACTGCTTATACCTCTCCCTATACATCCAAGCATTCTGCTAGCATTTCCTGCTGCTCTATTACATTGTCTTCCTACCTTTAAGTCTTCTGAAATATTTACTCCTAAATCCCTCTCCTCAGTTACTGAGGTCAGGACTGTGTCAAATATTCTATATTCTGCCCGATGGTTTTTGCACCCCAGGTGCATTATCTTGCACTTATCAACATTAAATTTCAGTTGCCAGAGTTCTGACCATTCTTCTAGTTTTCCAAAATCCATTTTCATTTGGCGTATCCCACCAGGAACATCAACCCTGTTACATATCTTTGTATCATCAGCAAGGAGAAAGGGGGCATTTCCCAGCAGGCATAACATCACTGAAGCCTGCTGGGGGACAACTTCCACCCTCACATTGTTGGAGCATTGTGATGAATAGAAGACCTCAAGCTTTGTGCATGTTTCAGTCTGTGCAGATTTCTCCTGAGGCTCTCCTGCAGCTTTCAGTCTGTGCGGCTTTCTGTGAGAATCTGTGAAGCTTTCACTTTCTGTGCAGCTGACAATCAAGCTCAGTGCAGAGAAGCACTTCCTGAGTTCAGACTCCTGCCAGGCCATAAGGAGACCAAATTCACTGTATTAATTGTGGCAGGGAACTGAACAGAGCCACCTAATGGCAGTTTTTTATATTATTTATGTTGAGAATTTTAAAATCAAGTGAATGGAAAAGTGTCTGCAATTTACACAAGGAACACTATATTAAACATTTTATTTGGTGATAGGTACTCTTTAAGGAGAAATAAGCATTTTTCTCCAATATAATATATTACAGAGTCTCTTACATTTGTATGTAAGTAAAAGCCACCTACAGTTCTCTGTATGGTTACAGACTACAAACCATGTGATCCTTCTGTCATATTTTCTGTCATCTGTAACTTACTTCTTATTTACATACCATCAGTAGAAAGAAGTACTGCAAGACTGCATGTTCAGACTACGCAGACTTTCTTTGTGGTATATAATCATGGAGACACATGTAGGTATGCATAGGAGCTTAAAATAGTAGATGTTCATTGCTTCATTGTGTATTATAGATGCAGTGGAGAAATAAAAGCCAAAATGATAAGTAAACACACCCTTAAAGGACCATCTAACTACATTTGCGTGGATTCTATGGACAACATCAAGAACTTTACAGACATCATTATATTACTTCATTATATTAGTACATAATATTTGTGCATTATAAGTTCGTAACTATTAAAAAAAACAACTTAACAATTCAGCTTCATTTTCTGTGGCGTTTTACTTGTAAACCATCCATAACCTTTTTCAACTTTCTATTTTCCCCTCTGTAGGGAGGATAAACAAAGCCTTGGTATAAGTGACCAGAGCTCACAATTGGAAGCTATAAACCTCCCTGAATCAATTCCCTATCTCAGTGGGCAAATATAAACCTTACTGAATCAATAAATTGGAAGTAGGGCTCCTTTATTTGGCATTTAAGTCATTGTTTTCTAAAATAGACCGGACTTATATATATATATATATATATATATATATATATATATATATATATATATGGAAATAAAATAAACAAATAGAAGTAAAATCTTTTTTTATGTAAATGTTTACATGATAATATATATCGACAACAAAATCTGCACCAGAGGTCAAATGCCATGCAGAAAACCAGCAGCATTTACAGTAGCAGCAATGACAGAAATTACAAGAAATCTCATCCATTTGCTGTGGAAATAATCCTTAAATGATGTGCATGGAGTGCAACATTAAATCCACATCATGTAAATTTATGTTGCAGATATGCTGGGGATTTGTTGCAGATTTTCCCCTATTGATTTCAATGGGAAGTCAAGAACTGCAACAAATCTGTAGCAATACATTTTATTGATTTTTCTGCAACTCTGGATTCTAAATAGTCTAAAACTTATCAACGTGGTTTAGGCTCTAGGCTTAGGTTCTGGGCTAAGCTAATATTGGACGAAATGTGGGCATTTATATAAAGAACCAGTTGAGGATGTGCCACTTGAGTGCAGTGTCAGCACATTGGGTTGGCTTCATGTTCAGGAGATGTGACTGGCTATTGAAAGCAGTGCAAGGGGCATGTCATTAACTAACTCGTTGGCAGCAAGTGGCAGCTGCCAGCAACTTGTCATGCCTGACCAAGGGTGAAAAAATGTAAACCCAAAACAAAATAAATAAATCTTGTGCAGACAGTAACAGACAGTAACACAAGATGTTCCTCAGCAAGCCTGTGCCAACTCCTTCTCCACCACTGTCTTCACCTCAGGTTTGGCACCTTAGTGTTTCTTGGTGGAATGTGGAGTCACTAGTTTAGTGTAGAAAATGAAGGAACAGAGAGGCACACTGAGTGCAATAAGCCAGATAAATATAATAGCCATACAAGGGGCAGGTAGTATGCTCACCTGAAGGTGTGGTGCTGAGAACACAACACCATATAGCGCCTACAGATTAATAGCCTGAAGTCAGGATGGTGCAGAGAATCCAGATTCAACGTAAGAGAAAAAATGCTATGGATCGTTACTGATCCTAAGCATCTAATTTAGAGCAGACCGATGGATGAATTGCAGTTACAAACATTACAGCATTAAAGTTCATAGGTACTTATTTAACCCCTTGGGGACGGAGCCCATTTTGACCCTAAGGATGGGAGCATTTTTTGCAAATGACCTCTGTCACTTTAAGCATTAATAATTCTGAGATGCTTTTACTTATGAATTTGATTCTGAGAAAGTTTTTTCGTGACTTATTGTACTTTATGTTACTGGTAAGTTTTTGTCGATACTTGCATAATTAGAAAATTTAGCATTTTGAAAATGGACATGCCAAATAAATGATATATTGATTCACATATACAATATGTCTACCTTATGTTGGCATCATAAAGTTGACATGTTTTACATTTTTGAAGACATTAGAGGGCTTCAAAGTAATGCAGCAATTTTCCAAATTTTCATGAAAAATTCTAAATCTGAAATTTTTAGGGCCCAGTTCAGTTTGAAGTGGATTTGAGGGTCCTTTCTGTAAGAAATCCCCCATAATGGGCCCCATTTTGAAAACAGCACCCCTGAAAGTAATCAAAAGGACATTCAGAAAGTTTGTTAACCCTTTAGGTGTTTCACAGGAATAGTAGCAATGTGCAGGAGAAAACTCAAAATCTCCAATATTTACACTAACATGTTCTTGTAGCCCCATTTTTTTATTTTTACATGGGGTAAAAGGAGAAACATTTCCCCAAAATTTGTAACCCAATTTCTTTCCAGTATGGCAATTCCTCACATGTGCATGTCAAGTGTTCTGGGAGCACACAACATGTCTCAGGAGGGAAGGAGCAACTTTGGGATTTTGGAGAACAAATATTGCACTTTATTTTATGGGGGGCACGTTGCATTTAGGAAGTCCCCAGGGTGCCAGAACAGCAAAAAAAAAAATAAAAATAACACATGGCACACTATTTGGGAAAATACACCCCTCAAGGAATGTAACAAGGTGTACAGTGAGCCTTAACACCTCACAGGTGATTGATGACTTTTCATTAAAGTTGGAAGTGAAAGTTAAAAAATTTATTTTTAACACTAAAATACTGGTGTTGCCCCAAATTTTTCATTTTCACATGGGGTAATAGGAGAAAATGCCCCCCCAAAATGTAAACTTCCATTTCTCCTAAGTAAGGAAATACCCCATATGTGGTTGTAAATGCTCTGCTGACGCACTAGAGTGCTCAGAACATAAGGAGTGCCATTGGGCTTTTGGAGAGAGAATTTGGCTGAAATTGAAGTCGGGGGCCATGTGCGTTTACAAAGCTCTCATTGTGCCAGAACAGCAGAGACCCCCCCCCCCACATGTGACATCATTTTGGAAACTACTACCCTCAAGGAACATATCAAGGGTTAGAGTGAGTACTTACACCTCACAGGTTTTTTGAACAGTGGGACGTAAAAATGAAAAATGAGGTATTTAACACTAAAATGCCGGTGTTACCCCAAATTTTTCCTTCTCACATGGGGTAATAGGAGAAAAAGGCCCCCAAAATTTGAAACCCAATTTCGCCTAAGTAGGGAAATACCCCATATGTGGTCATAAAGTGCCCTGCTGGCACACTACAGGTCTCAGAAGAGAAGGAGCACCATCAGGCTTTTGAGGAGACGATTTGGTTGGAATGGAAGTCGGGGGCCATGTGCGTTTACAATGTCCCCATGGTGCCAGAACAGTGGACCCCCCACATGTGACCCCATTTTAGAAACTAGACCCCTCATGGAATGTAACAATGGGTGCAGTGAGCATTTACACCTCACTGGTGTTTGACAGATCTTTGGAGCAGTGAGCTGTGCAAATGAAAAATGTTAAATTTTATTTTTACGGATGACTGTTCAAAAAATCTGTCAGACACAGTTTAAAAGCTCACTGTACCCCTTATTACATTCCTTGAGGGGTGTAGTTTCAAATGGGGTCACATGTGTGTGTGTATGGGGCTTTGTAAATGCACATGGCCTTCAATTCCAGCCAAATTCTGCTCCTTCTTTTCTGAGCCCAGTAGTGCGCCAGCAGAGTACTTTACATCCACATATGGGATATTTTCTTACTCTGAAGAAATTGTGTTAAAAATTTTAGGGGACTTTTTCATCTAGTATCCCTTGTAAAAATGAAAAATTGGGGTAGCACCAACATTTCAGTGAAAATAAAATCTTATTTTTCATTTTCACCTCCACCTGTAGGGTGTTAAGGCTCACTATACCCCTTGTTACATTCCGTGAGGGGTGTAGTTTCCAAAATGGGGTCACACATTGGTGTTTTCTTTTTTTGCGTTTTGTCAGAACCACTGTAACTATCAGCCACCCCTGTGCAAATCCCCAATTTAGGCCTCAAAATTACATGGCGCTCTCTCACTCCTGAGCCTAGTTGTGCGTCCGCAGAGCATTTTACGTCCACATATGGGATATGTCCGTACTCAGGAGAAATTGCGTTACAAATTTTGGGGGTCTTTTTCTCCTTTTACCTCTTGTGAAAATGAAAAGTATGGGGGGGCAACACCAGCATGTTAGTGTAAAAAATGTAAATTTTACACTAACATGCTGGTGTAGCCCCCAACTAATCCTTTTCATAAAATTTCATGGTAAAATGAGAAAAAGCCCCCCCCAAAAATCTGTAACCCAGTTTCTCTGGAGTACAGAAATATCCCATATAAGGCACTAAACTGTTGCCTTGAAATAAGACAGGGCTCAGGAGTGAGGGAGCGCCATATGCATTTGAGGCCTAAATTAGGGATTTTCATGGGGGCTGACCTGGATGCAAGCATGGCGCTAGTCTCCTGCACCACAAATTCCCTATGGCAGTGTTTCCCAAACAAGGTGCCTCCAGCTGTTGCAAAACTCCCAGCATCCCTGGACAGTGAATGGCTGTTCCACAAAACTGAGAGTTGTTGTTTTGCAACAGCTGGAGGCTCCTTTAAGGAAACATTGGCGTACAATGCGTTTTTCATTTTTATAGGGGGGGGGGGGGGTGCTAGAGTGTGAATATGTATTGTTTTACTCTTTATTTCATATAAGTGTAGTGTTTTTAGGGTACATTCAGATGGACGGGGGTTTACAGCGAGTTTCCCGCTGGGAGTTTGAGCAGCAGCAGTAAATTTGCCATAGCTCAAACTTTAACCCGGAAATTCAGTGTAAACCCCCGCCTGTGTGAATGTACCCTGTACAGACATACTGACAGATCGTGCATGCTGGGAGTTGTAGTTTTACCACAGCTGGAGGCACAGTGGTGGGGAAACACCAAATTAGGTAACAGACTTATTCAGTGCCTCCCCACCAGTGTGCCTCCAGCTGTGGCAAAATTACAACTTCCAGCATTCTCGGTCTGTTAGTGCATGCTGGGAGTTGTAGTTTCAAAACAGCTGGAGGCACACTGGTTAGGAAACTTTGAGTTAGGAAATAGACTCTAACTAAGTGTTTCCCAACATGTGTGCCTACAGCTGTTGCAAAACTACAACTCCCAGCATGCACTGACAGCTGAAGGGCATGCTGGGAGTTGTAGTTATGCAACAACTGGAGGAGAACAAATTGGAAACTATTGTACAGTGGTCTCCATACTGTGGACCTCCAGATGTTGCAAAACTACAATTCCAAGCATGCCCAGACTGTTCAGGCATGTTGGGAATTGTAGTTCAGCAACATCAGAAGGGCCAGATGTTGCAGAACTGCAACGCCCAGCATGCATAACAATTTGGGCATGCTGGGAATTGTAGTTTTGCAACATCTGGAGATTTACAGTTTGGAGACCACTGTATAGATGTCTCCAAACTGTGCCTCTCCAGATGTTGCCCAACATGTGTGCCTACAGCTGTTGCAAAACTACAACTCCCAGCATGCACTGACAGCTGAAGGGAATGCTGGGAGTTGTAGTTATGCAACAACTGGAGGAGAACAAATTGGAAACTATTGTACAGTGGTCTCCATACTGTGGACCTCCAGATGTTGCAAAACTACAATTCCAAACATGCCCAGACTGTTCAGGCATGTTGGGAATTGTAGTTCAGCAACAATCGAAGGGCCAGATGTTGCAGAACTGCAACGCCCAGCATGCATAACAATTTGGGCATGCTGGGATTTGTAGTTTTGCAACATTTGGAGATTTACAGTTTGGAGACCACTGTATAGATGTCTCCAAACTGTGCCTCTCCAGATGTTGCAAAACTACTACTCCCAGTATGCCGAGACTGTCCAGGCATGCTGGGAGTTGTAGTTCTGCAACATCTGAAGGGCCAGATGTTACAAAACTACAACTCCCAGCATGCCTGGATTGTCTGGGCATGCTGAGATTTGTAGTTTTGCAACATCAGGAGGACCACAGTTTGGAGACCACTGCACAGTTTTCTACAATCTGTGGGCCTCCAGATGTTGCAAAACTACAACTCCCAGCATGCCCAGACAGCCTTTGGCTGGGAGTTGTAGTTTTGCAATTTCTTGAGGGCCACAGTTGAAGATCACTTACCAGCGATCTTCATACTGTGGGCCGCCCACACCGATTGTTTCCGCCGCCGGCCACGCGATCGTCGTCCCGACATCCTGCTGCTACCGACGGTGGTGAGTGACGCCGCATCCTCTGTTACCCCTACTCTGCCTTAACTTCTATTGGTGGGCAGAGTGGGGGATCTTGACTTTTGAACCCCCCCGCCCCCTCCTGTCATTGGCAATGGCAATGACCGACCAATGAAAGGGGATAGGAGGAGGAGGAACCCCTACCACCTCGCTCCAATTCTTTATGATGATCGAGGCTGTCTCTCACAGCTCCGATCATCCTTATTTTCATGGCGATCTGGTCACCAGAGACCCGATCTGCCCGGAAAAGCTGTCATTGAACGGTCAGAATTGACTGTCCAATCACAGTGATCGCCGTTATTGTGCTTATTATTCAAATATAGTAAATATAGTAATGGGCTATAATGTGCTCAAGTTGTGCCTTCAAGTTGAAGGGACACCTGAGGCACATGAGTTCTCTTTATTAAGCAGAGGCTAGGTTTAACCTTGGTTGTATGGCAGTGCACAGAAGCTGTAAGGCTTTATGCACTGCTGTACAGGGTCTGGCAGCAAAGCATTTACTTGAATAAATCAATTAACATTTTACAATATTTTATACAATACTTGTAATGACTTGTCCATGTTTGACCCGAAGGGTTAAACTTTCCTGAGTTTTGTCTTGGCCTGGTTTCTTGGCTACACCCTAGCCAACCTTGGCTGTGAGCAGTTAACCAGGCTGAGCCTGCACCTGTGGAGATAGCTACTTAAGTCCAGCTCACTGTTTGCAGTTGCCAGGGAAAAAAACTTAGTTTGCATAACCAGCATTGTTTGTTCTCTGTTATCTGGATATTGATCTTTGCTCAGCTTTTGATCTTGCAAGGGTACACGTCTGAGAGGCCCTGGAGTTCATGGATCTGGGGGACTGATATGTAGGGTTCTGTAGGTGTCCATCGATAGGAAGTTAATCCACAGACCCCAGATGAGATGGTGCTAGTCTATTTGACTTCTAGAGTCTGCCAGCAACTCCTTCATCCTGTGAAGGTGGGAGAGTTCTTGGAACCAGGAGGACAATGAGGGTGGGGTGGAGGATTTCCACAATCTGGGTATGACTGTCCTTGCAGCTAGGACCATGAATTGGGCTAGGTGGGCCTGCCATCGGGGTAGGGCGGGCGGGAATATGGAGAGTAAGAGAGGACCCTGCGATTTGGGCAAATGTATGGATGTTAGCCTGTGTATAACCTCGAGGACCCGGTACCAGAAAGTGATCAAACTCGGGCATGTCAGCCATATGTGGGACATAGAGCATCCCGGTTCCCCACATCTCCAGCAAACATCTGGCACTCCCGGGTAGAATTTATGTAAAAGCGAGGGGACTCTATCCCATCTTGTTAATAGTTTGTAATTTGTTTCCTGCGCCTTGCACGAAGTAGAGAGTTTGAGTCGCATTGCTCTCCCCCATTCCTCGTCTGAGAATACCACGTCTAGTTCTTGCTCCCATCCACTCCGGAAGGGTAGAGCATGAGCACGGAGTGAATCCAGAAGAAGGGCGTACATAGAGCTGATCAGACGACACTTCCGAGATGTGGCAACACATAGTTTCTCAAACAAGGTAAGGGAGCGATGCAAGTCCAGTTTGTCTCTGGAAGTGTTGTAGAAATGCCTGAGTTGGGAGTATTGGAACTTCAGCATTAAGGAGGCGGGGGCATTGCCACATAGCTCATTAGAGTTCTCAAGGAGGTTGGTGCGAGGAAACTCGAGAAACTGGGTGAGTCCCCTTTGGAGAGCCCTAAGAAGTGAGATGAGGAGTAGGCCAGAGGGAACAGGGGATTTCCAAATACCGGAGTCAGAGGACCATCAGAGGTGATAAGCTTTAGTGGAGGGAGGTATGAGCAGCGGATGTGGGCGATCGTCGCCAGCACCGGAGACAAGGCAGAGTAAGAACGTGAGGCGAATGCCTTATCTGGGAGCAATAGGAGGGTCTTAGGAGGAAGCGTCCGGCTCCAGTCCCACCCAGTCAAGGACCCTGGCCAGTACCGCAGCTAAGTGATAAAAAAGGCAGTCTGGGAGACGAAGGCCTCCATCAAGTTTACGTAAGGCCAGGATCCTCTGTGCCAGTCTTGGATGTTTGTGGGCCCAGAAAAAGCCAGTTAGGAGCACAGGATCTGTAGTTTTTATCGGTACCATTTTTGTTTTAATGGGACTTTTTGATCGCACTTTATATATTTTTTAGGGTTTAAAAAGTGAACAAAAATACACAATTCTGGACTATTGAATTTTTTTTTACGTGTATGCCATTGTCTGTGCGGGTGATTCAAACTTTTATTATTAAAGAAGGGGTTAAATTACATTTATTAATATCTTTTTTTATACAATTTTTTAGTCTCCATAGAATACTATAATATATAATCATTAGATTGCATATACTGAATAATGCTATACCATAGCATAGCATTGATTAGTGTAATTGGTGCTCCATTGCTCCAGCTGATTGGTGCTTTGGATCACCGAGTGGACAGCGAGGCAGGTGAGGGCCCTCCCGCCGTCCTCTCACCTGATTGGGACATTGCGATTTCAACCCTGATGGTCCCAATCAGCTCTGCTGAGCTGCTGAGTGTTTTCTTTAAATTTTAGACAGGAAAGAATGTCCAGCGCGGTATATGAAGTAAAAACAGGAACTCTTTATTCACGGATCAATGGACACATACAGGAACAATACGCCAAAGCGTTTTGGATCGAGCTGGATCTCTAATCATGGCATGCAACTTTTTTTTATTTTAGATACCACGATCACTGCGACCAGTGATATCCGGATTTAGACACGGGTCACCACCCTGCTATGATGCGCGCTCAACTTCCAGAGTGCCGTCATAGAAGGGGAGTGGGCGCAGGGAGTCCATGTAAACAGCAAACATTAGTTATTTTATGATATATAGTGTTATGAAGACAAAAATATTCCCTGTGCCATCTGAGAACTGGTAAATACACATGATCGCTCAGGGTTTGTATAGTGTTCAGCTAGTCACTGGCTAGCCTCATGGGAAGAAGGGGATGTCCATTTGGGAACTTGGGACAATTCATTTTTAGGTAAGCCTTTAGCATTTATTTGGCCTTCAAATCTAACACAGTGCTTGGAAGAAATTCACTAAGTTGCTTGCTGTGAATATCTCTATCTATTTCTATGAATTAAGGGGAAGGGAATTGAAATACAATTTTTTCATATTTAAACCACATTTTCTTTTAAAAATATGACTACTGGACTGTACAACTGTTAAATGGTAATTTCATTTCTTTCCTGATGACACTTTCACTTAAAAAAAATAAATAAGATGCCCTCCCGTCTTAACAATAATAGGATGAAATCATGCATAAAGTAAGATGTTTTCATTCACTTACTGATGCTCCATCTATTATTTTCCTTTCTTCCTTGGGGATTTCCTTCAGGGATTTTTTACTCATTGAAGTCCTTAGCGTTTTATCTGATACAAATTGTTGAATTTGCGAAATGACTGAATTTCCCTTAGAGATTTCATTTCTGCTTCCGCTTGGGGACAAGCTGCGAGTTGGCATCAGGTTTTTCTGAGTGCTGAAGCATCCTTTCTTTGCTTCTGTATCAGTGTTTGAAATGGAAGCTTTAAGGTTTGACTTTGTGTTTGAGGAACCAATGGAGCTTCTGTTAGTGATGTCCACAGAATGTGATGGTTCTGAGAACTGAGTTGGGTCGTGGTCTGGTTTGGGGCTGGAAGTCCATTGAAAAAATGTATCGTCCTGTTACAAGAAAATATGAAAATTGGGGTTACTATATAGTTCTTACAGCTAAAAGGCGGTTTTCTGGTAGTTTTAAAAAATGACCTATCCCTAACATTATCCAATGTACAATTGGTGGGATCTGACCACCAGGACACCTTACCTGTGAGCAGAACAATTGAGCATTATAGCTTTCTGGAATGATGATGCTCCAGTGTCCAATTATTTTGCTGTAGAAAAATCGATTGGCACTCCACTTCTTGAGATGGGTAAGTATAATGCAATAGAAGAATGCAAAAAGACTGAAGGCTGTAATCGCTGCCAAAGGTGATTCTAAATACATAAGTCCATGAGCATTTTTTCTTTCCTTTTTAATAAATTTGTATAACCTTCTAAAATTCTATTTTTCCATTTTCATTATGAGGTATTGAGTGGAGACTGATAGGGGAAAATTAGAATTTTGTTAATTTAAGATAAGATGTCAGATCGCCGGGGTCCCGCTGCTGGGGACCCCGGGGATCGCTGCTGCAGCCCCCGACTATCATTACTGCACGTAATGACGGGCAATACAGGGGCCGGAGCATCGTTACGTCACGGCTCCGCCCCTCGTGACGTCACGGCCCGCCCCTCGTGACGTCACGGCCCGCCTCCATCAATACAAGTCTATGGGAGGGGGCGTGGCAGTCGTCACGCCCCCTGCCATAGACTTGCATTAAGGGGACGGGCCGTGATGTCATGAGGGGCGGAGCCATAACGTCATGCTGCTCCGGCCCCTGTATCGCCCGTCATTACGCACAGAGCAAACTCGCTCTGTGCAGTAATGATGGCGGGGTGCCGCAGCGGCGATCCCCGGGGTCCCCAGCAGCGGGACCGCAGCGATCTAACATCTTATCCCCTATCCTTTGGATAGGGGATAAGATGCCAGGGGCAGAGTACCCCTTTAAGGACCAAGCATTTTTCTGTTTTTGTACTTTCGTTTTTTCCTCCTTACCTTTTTAAAATCATATCCCTTTCAATTTTGCACCTACATATGAGGGCTTATTTTTTGCGCCACCAATTCTACTTTGTAATGACTTCAGTCATTTTACCCAAAAATCTACGGCGAAATGGGAAAAATGATCATTGTGTGACAAAATTAAAGAAAAAACACAATTTTGTAAATTTTGGGGGCTTCTGTTTCTATACTGTACATTTTTTGGTGAAAATAACACCTTCTCTTTATTCTGTAGGTCCATACAATTAAAATGATACCCTACTTATATAGGTATTATTTTGTAGTACTCTTGGAAAAAATCATAACTACATGTACGAAAATTAATACATTTAAAATTGTCCTCTTCTGACCCCTATAATTTTTTTATTTTTCCCGCGTACGTGATCTGAAGTTTTTAGCGGTACCATTTTTGTTTTGATCAGACTTAAACAAAATGGTTTAACAAACTTAAACAAAAATACGCTATTTTGGAACTTGGAATTTTTTGCGCGTACGCCATTGACCGTGCGACTTAATTAATTATATATTTTTATAGTTCGGACATTTACTCACGTGGTGATACCACATATGTTTATTTTTATTATGTTCATATATTTTTTATATGGAATTTGGGAAAATGGGGGTGATTTAAACTTTTCAAAAAGGAAGGGGTTAATGTGTGTGTTTTTAAACTTTTTTTTTTTTTTTGTTACAATTTTAGTCCCCTTAGGGGACTTTTAGGAGGAATCATTTGATTCCTCATACAGATCAATGTGGTTCCACAGAACCACATTGATCTGTGTGCACTGCACTCATTTGAAAAAGCCTGATAAAGCCCTCAGGCTACCTCAGCAGTGGATCGCTCCCTCCGCGATCACGCTATGGGGGGGGGGGGGGGGGAGGGGGGTTTGGACCGATCCACCCCGATGGACCACCAGGGATGGGATAAAGGCACCTTTGACAGCGGTGATCTAAAGGGTTAATAGCCGGCCACAGCGATTACCGCATATCGGCTATTAATGCCAGCCCCCAGCTACAGGAATCAGCTGGGGGCCGGCCGGTATGACGCGGGCTCGAGTTGGGAGCCCACGTCATACCTCGTTAATGGCACATGGACGAGCATAGACTTCCATGGTCATTAACGGGTTAAGCACAAGACTGCAACATAACAAAATGTAAAAAGAGTGAAAGGGTCTGTAGAATTTATGAATGCACAGTATAAGATAACATTTTTATTATTAATATATATATATATATATATATATATATATATATATATACACACACATATATAAGGTTATGTGTTTGTCTATGATCATGGTGCACCAGTTTTGCCAGTTCTAATGGTAATAAATTAATAATGAAGCAAAAATGTTGTTATGGACATTAATGTTCACCCTGAAGAATAGCAGTATCCAGATCGTCAGGGGACATGATCTGTGACACCCCCCTTGCAGCGAGCCCTTCAATCACATTATTCATCTTGCTTAAGACGGCAGCAGGGGCAGCTCGGTGTGCGCAGACTAATGATGTTTTTATAGGCTCCTGTTCAGCATGAAAATCAAATTCTATCAATTATACTTTGTCACATCTCAACCCACTGCCCACATCACACACTATGTAGGCCAAATGGAGATTTTCAGGCACTATTAAGTACGTAATAAGTCTCTGAAACATTACCAATTATGAATATCAAGTGATTTAAGTTCTGGTTTGTGCACCTGTCTGTGGATTGTTAAAGAAATAGCTCAGGAAAATCTCTGTAACATATAATAAAAAAAAAAACCTTTGGGGCTTATTAGGAAAAATGACAACGTAGTGTAGCTGAGTGCCAGCGCAGCCTGGCCTAAGGCATGAATCTGGTACTGACGGCCATTATGGTAGACTAGTTATTCACCTCACAGTGCAGCGGAGTAGAACACACAGCTGCTGCATAGCTCTTGGGATAGAGACCTGACAGATACTTTTATCATATTTGAGATTTTGCCACTAAATTCAAAAATATGGTTTCCTTAATATAATGAGCTAAGTACAAAAAAGGGTAGATCTGCATGATAAATTCTCTATCTGCTGGATAATGTGCTATCTACATACATATTTGTGTGTATCTTTGAGGATATTTTGCAATGCTAGTGGCTGAGCACAGTTGTATCTTAACCAGACCAGGCTTAAGCGTGCACAACTTTTATACCACTGTTATTAGATTACTTTATGTATGGAACTGTTACTATATGTTTATATAATTTAAAGTGTACCTGTCACTTGAAACAAAAAAATTTAAATACTCCAAACTTACTCCTTAACCCCTTAAGGACCCAGCCATTTTACACCTCAGGACCCGGCCATTTTTTGCACATCTGACCACTGTCATTTTAAACATTAATAACTCTGGAATGCTTTTAGTTATCATTCTGATTCCGAGATTGTTTTTTCGTGACATATTCTACTTTAACATAGTGGTAAAATTTTGTGGTATCTTGCATCCTTTCTTGGTGAAAAATCCCAAAATTTTATGAAAAATTTGAAAATTTTGCATTTTTCTAACTTTGAAGCTCTCTGCTTGTAAGGAAAATGGATATTCCAAATAATTTTTTTTTATTCACATATACAATATGTCCACTTTATGTTTGCATCATAAAATTGATGAGTTTTTACTTTTGGAAGACACCAGAGGGCTTCAAAGTTCAGCAGCAATTTTCCAATTTTTCACAAAATTTCCAAACTCACAATTTTTCAGGGACCAGTTCAGGTTTGAAGTGGATTTGAAGGGTCTTCATATTAGAAATACCCCACAAATGACCCCATTATAAAAACTGCACCACCCAAAGTATTCAAAATGACATTCAGTCCACGTTTTAACCCTTTAGGTGTTTCACAGGAATAACAGCAAAGTGAAGGAGAAAATTCACAATCTCCATTTTTTACACTCGCATGTTCTTGTAGACCCAATTTTTGAATTTTTACAAGGGGAAAAAGGAGAAAATGTATACTTATATTTGTAGCCCAATTTCTCTCGAGTAAGCACATACCTCATATGTCTATGTAAAGTGTTCGGCGGGCGCAGTAGAGGGCTCAGAAGCGAATGAGCGACAAGGGGATTTTGGAGAGTACGTTTTTTTTAAATGGTTTTTGGGGGGCATGTTGCATTTAGGAAGCCCCTATGGTGCCAGAACAGCAAAAATCCCCCACATGGCATACCATTTTGGAAACTAGACCCCTTGAGGTACGTAGCAAGGAATAAAGTGAGCCTTAATACCCCACAGGAGTTTCACGACTTTTGCATATGTAAAAAAATAAAAATAAAATTTCACTAAAATGTGTGTTTCCCCCCAAATTTCACATTTTTGCAAGGGTTAATAGCAGAAAATACCCCCCAAACATTGTAACCCCATCTCTTCTGAGTATGAAGGTACCCCATAAGTTGACCTGATGTGTACTATGGGTGAACTACAATGCTCAGAAGAGAAGGAGTCATATTTGGCTTTTTGAGAGCAAATTTAGCTCGGGGGCATGTCGCATTTAGGAAGCCCCTATGGTGCCAGGACAGCAAAAAAAAAAAAAACAACACATGGCATACCATTTTGGAAACTAGACCCCTTGTGGAACGTAACAAGAAATAAAGTGAGCCTTAATACCCCACAGGGGTTTCACGGCTTTTGCATACGTAAAAAAAAAAAAAAAAATCACTAAAAGGTGTGTTTCCCCCCAAAATTTCACATTTTTGCAAGGGTTAATAGCAGAAAATACCCCCCAAAATTTGTAACCACATCTCTTCTGAGTATGGAGGTACCCCATAAGTTGACCTGAAGTGCACTACGGGCGAACTACAATGCTCAGAAGAGAAGGAGTCATATTTGGCTTTTTGAGAGCAAATTTTGCTCGGGGGGCATATCGCATTTAGGAAGCCCATATGGTGCCAGGACAGCAAAATAACCCCCACATGGCATACCATTTTGGAAACTAGACCCCTTGAGGAACGTAAGAAGGCGTAAAGTGAGCATTTACCCCCCACTGGTGTCTGTCATATCTTTGGAACAGTGGGCTGTACAACATTTTTAATTTGCACAGCCCACTCTTCCAAAGATCTGTCAGACACCAGTGGGGTGTAAATTCTCACTGCACCCCTCATTACATTCAGTGAGGGGTGTAGTTTCCGAAATGGGGTCACATGTGGGTTTTTTTTTTTTTTGCGTTTGTCAAAACCGCTGTAACAATCAGCCACCCCTGTGCAAATCACCTCAAATGTACATGGCGCACTCTCCCTTCTGGGCCTTGTTGTGCGCCCCCAGAGCACTTTACGCCCACATGTGGGGTATCTCCGTACGCGGGAGAAATTGTGTTACAAATTTTGGGGGGCTTTTTTTCCCCTTTACCTCTTGTCAAAATGAAAAGTATAGGGCAACACCAGCATGTTAGTGTAAAAAGTTTATTTTTTTACACTAACATGCTGGTGTAGACCCCAACTTCACCTTTTCATAAGGGGTGAAAGGAGAAAAAGCCCCCCAAAATTTGTTAGTCAATTTCTCCCGAGTACGGCGATACCCCATATGTGACCCTAAACTGTTGCCTTGAAATAGGACAGGGCTCCAAAGTGAGAGCGCCATGTGCATTTGAGGCCTGAATTAGGGATTTGCATAGGGGTGGACATAGGGGTATTCTACGCCAGTGATTCCCAAACAGGGTGCCTCCAGCTGTTGCAAAACTCCCAGCATGCCTGGACAGTCAACGGCTGTCCGGCAATACTGGGAGTTGTTGTTTTGCAACAGCTGGAGGCTCCATTTTGGAAAGAGTGGCGTAACAGGCGTTTTTCATTTTTATTGGGGAGGGAGGGGGGCTGTGTAGGGGTATGTGTATATGTAGTGTTTTTTACTTTTTATTTTATTTTGTGTTAGTGTAGTGTAGTGTAGTGTTTTTAGGGTACAGTCACACGGGCGGGGGATTACAGCGAGTTTGAGCTGCCGCGCAAAATTTGCTGCATTGCAAACTTGCAGCCCGATACTCACTGTAAGCCCCCTGCCCATGTGAATGTACCCTGTACATTCACAGGGGGGGGACCTCCAGCTGTTGCAAAACTACTACTCCCAGCATGCCTGAGAATGTTTGGGAGTTGTGGTTTTGCAACAGCTGGAGGCACACGGGTTGGGAAACACTGAGTTAGGAAACAATGTTTCCCAACCAGTGTGCCTCCAGCTGTTGCAAAACCACAACTCCCAAACATTCTCAGGCATGCTGGGAGTAGTAGTTCGGCAACATCTTTAGAGCCAGATGTTGCCGAACTACAACTCCCAGCATGCTTGAAGTTGTAGTTTTGCAACATCTGGAGGACTACAGTTTGCAGACCACTAATACAGTGATTCCCAATCTGTGCCCTTCCAGATGTTGCAAAACTACAACCCCCAGTATGCCAAAACTGTCCAGGCATGCTGGGAGTTGTAGTTCTGCAACATCTGAAGGGCCAGATGTTACAGAACTACAACTCCCAGCATGCCTGTACAGTAAGGGCATGCTGAGGATGTGTAGTTTTGCAACATCTGGAAGGGCACAGTGGTCCAAAAACTGTGGACCTCCAAGGGCTGTCTGGGCATGCTGGGAGTTGTAGTTTACAGGGTCCTATTACAGCAATGCATGTCGCTTTACGGCGATGTGCATTGCTGTAAAGGGCCCGACCGCGGCTGAAGATCTACTCACCTGTCGCCGGCGCCGCCATCTTCCTCACCGGGATCCGGGTCTTCGGGGACGAGGTAAGTACCGGGGCCGGTCCCCAGCACTCCCCCGTCCCCCGCCGCGTCCTCCGGTCTTCCTCCCGTCCTCTCTGGACTTTCAGGGGCCGGGCAGGACGGGAGGAAGTAACCGCCCCCCCTCCTGCGATTGGTCGGTTAACTAACCGACAGATCGCAGGGAATAGGAGGAGGTGGCAGGCTTGCCACCTCGCTCCTATACTTCAGCATGGTCCTTGCTGTCTGTGACAGCCGGGATCATGCGAAATTACCGGGCGGTCAGGTCCCAGAGACCCGATCAGCCCGGTATCGCCGCAGATCGCAAGGGCGATTTTCCTTGCGATTTGCGGCGATCGCCGACATGGGGGGCCTGCATGGCCCCCCTCGGCGTTTGCCCTGGATACCTGCTGAAGGATTTCAGCAGGCATCGGGTTCTGATCTCTGCCCGGCGAGCGGCAGAGACCGGAAAACGCCAGGACGTACGGGGACGTCCTGGGTCCTTAAGGCCCAGGGTGCGGGGACGTCCCCGAACGTCCTGGGTCCTTAAGAGGTTAAAGGGGTACTCCGATGAAAAACGAATTTTTTTTTTAAATCAACTGGTGCCAGAAAGTTAAACAGATTTGTAAATTACTTCTATTAAAAAATCACAATCCTTCCTGTACTTATTAGCTGCTGAATACTACAGCAGAAATGTTTTCTTTTTGAAACACAGAGCTGTCTGCTGACATCATGAGCACAGTGCTCTCTGCTGACATCTCTGTCCATTTTATGAACTGTCCAGAACAGCATATGTTTGCTATGGGGATTTCCTTTTACTCTGGACAGTTCCTAAAATGGACAGAGATGTCAGCAGAGAGCACTGTGCTCATGATGTTAGCAGACAGCTCTGTGTTTCAAACGGAAAATAATTTCCACTGTAGAATTCAGCAGCTAATAAGTACAGGAAGGATTAAGATTTTTTTAATAGAAGTAATTTACAAATATGTTTAACTTTCTGGCACCAGTTGATAAAAAAAAATAAAGTTTTTCACCGGAGTACCCCTTTAACTTGCGCTGATCCTGTCCATCATGATTTTCATCCTTTTATGGCTTTTAATTCCCTTGTTTATGTTCACACTGCATGCAATTCACTGAGGAGTAGGGGACATTTCATTGCTTGCCCTCACAACTCATGTGGGAAAGTTCTCCCGCACTCATCATTGTCCCGCCCTGACTTTCTGTATTTTATCTCAGCACAGCTGCTGACTGAGACCCACAGACAATAGCTGCAGGGACAGGACAGTGGAGGGACCCCTAGTGGTAGGAAGTATGGATCATTTTTCACCCCCCAAAATATACATTTTTAACCAATGCATATTACAAAAATATATATGATGTTATTATCTACATAATATAAAATATTTTTGCAAATGACAGTGCCCATTTACCGTATATACTCGAGTATTAGCCGTTCCGAATATAAACCAAGGCCCCTAATTTCACCCCCAAAACCTAGGAAAAGTTATTGACTCGACTATAAGCCTAGGGTGGGAAATACATCATCCCCCCATGTCATCATCCAGACCCCCATCATTAACACCCCCGTCATTATCCCCCCATCATCATCACCCTGTCATTATCACCCTCGTCATCATCCCTCTTGTCATCATCCCCCCCTTCATCATTACCGCCAGTCAATCCCTTCGTCATCATCCAGACCCCCCTTTTGTTTTCTACTCACCTTCCAGTTGTTGCTTTCTCGGTGGGAAGGAAGGGTTAGTCGTTCCGGGCTGTCCATCTTCACCGAGAGGCCCTCTTCTCCGCTCCGGGCCGGCAACGGACTAGTGATGTTGCGTTGACGATGACGTGCAGGGACGTCCGTGCGCAGCAAATGTCTGTGACGTCCCTGAGCATGAACATCCCTGCACGGTGGCATTAATGCAGCATCACTAGTTCGGGGCCGGCCCGGAGTGGGGAAGAGGACCTCCCAGTGAAGATGGACAGCCCAGAACGGAATTAAGTGATAGGCAGACCCCTATTTTTAATATTCAGGGACTCTATAGTAACAGGGACTGTTTCCCAGGACTGGCGCATGGCAAATGTGGTACCAATATTTAAAAAGGGATCAAAAGGTGACCCCGGGAATTATTGACCTGTTAGTTTAACCTCCATTATATGTAAATTGTTGGAATATGACCCAATATCAGCATGGCTTTATGAGGGATCAGTCCTGTCAAACTAACCTGATCAGCTTTTATGAGGAGGTGAGCTCCAGACTGGACCAGGGGCAATTACTGGATGTTGTATTTCTAGATTCTCCAAAGCGTTTGATACGATCCCACATAAAAGGTTGGTGTATAAAATGAGAAGGATGGGGCTGGGGGAGAATGTGTGCAAGTGGGTAAGTAACTGGCTCAATGATAGGAAACAGAGGGTGGTTATTATTCTTACTTATTCTGATTGTGTGACTGTTACTAGTGGGGTACCACAGGGGTCCGTCTTGGGTCCTGTTCTATTTAATATATTTATTAATTACCTTGTAAAGGGGTTGAATAGTAAATTAGCAATCTTTGCAGATGATACTAAACGTTAAACACTATAGAGGACAGTGCACTGTTACAAATGGATCTGGATAGGTTGGAGGTTTGAGCTGGGAAGTGGCAGATGAGGTTCAACACTGATAAATGTAAGGTAATGCACATGGGGAGGAAAAATCCGGGCTGGGATTTTGTATTAAATGGGAGCACACTTGGGATGACTGACATGGAAAAGGACTTAGGGGTCTTAGTTAATAGTTAACTTAGCTGTAGTGACCAGTGTCGGGCAGCTGCTGCTAAGGCAAATAAAATCATGGGGTGCATCAATAGGGGCATTGATGCCCACGACAAGGAAATAATTATACCGCTGTACAAATCACTAGTCAGACCACACATGGAATACTGTGTACAGTACTGGGCACCAGTGGAGCTGGAGAGGGTTCAAAGACGGGCAACCAGAGTAATACGGGGAATGGGAGGACTACAGTACCAAGAAAGATTATCAGAATTAGGGTTATTTAGTTTAGAAAAAAGAAGGCTTAGGGGCGACCTAATGACTGTGTATAAATATATCAGGGGACAGTACAGTGATCTCTCCCATGATCTATTTATACCCAGGACTGTATCTATAACAAGGGGGCATCCTCTACGTTTAGAGGAAAGAAGGTTTCTACACCAGCACAGATGGGGGTTCTTTACTGTAAGAGCAATGAGACTGTGAAATTCTCTGCCTGAGGAGATGGTCATGGTGAACTCTGTAAAAGAATTTAAAAGGGGTCTGGATACATTTCTGGAGAGTAATAACATTGCTGGTTATGTATAGTAGATTTATAGGGACAGAATGTTGATCCAGGGATTTATTTGGAGTTGGGAAGGAATTTTTACCTCTAGTATGAGTTTTTTTTCCTTCCTCTTGATCAACTCAGTAGGGACTCACTAGGGTAATAGGTTGAACTTGATGGACTTTGGTCTTTTTTCAACCTTATGAACTATTTTACTATGTTATTTAGGCACCTAAATCCTGTTAGCTAGTTATCTCACAACCTAGCATGTGGACGGGAGAGCAACACCAAATGGATATGCTGGACTCATCTCTGGCACTGCCAGGCATTCATTGCCTGCTTGATACTGTAAGTGATTGCAAACTACTACTACATATTAGTGACAGACTGTTGTAAACAGCATGTCTGTCGCTATATTATGCTGCCCCCAGCTCGGGCATCATAACTAGCCTGAAAGGATACCACTTACAATGTAAAAAGTTTAGTGACATGGGACAGCTTTAAAACAATAAAAACTTTTATCAGTAAAAGTTTTTATTGTTTTAAAGCTGTCCCATGTCACTTAACTTTTTACATAAAAAATGGACACACCTATAGAAGTCAGTGATCTATATGTTATATATTCTATGGTATCCTTGGCCAAAAGATGGGGACAAGAGTGGGAAGAAGTTTTAAACTCTAGAAACGTATGAGCAAGTAGAGAGCCTTGAGCCACTGACTGACAACAGGAGCTCATCTAGCAGCCAACATCCAATGCCCATTCAACTTGCATTAAATAAAATAAAACCCAACAGATATTTTCCAGAGGAACCCCAACCTTAGCCAGGAATCCAGCGTTTGTTTGTGTAAGCTCTGCTAAGATGTGACTTCTCTTCAGCCGAGCAAAGCTGAACCTTTTAGCTTGTGCCAGTATCGTTTTCTGAAATAATAGAGTGGTTTTGACAGAACAAAGCATTGAACAGCAAATAGCCCTTGGCTGAAATGTCATGGACTTCAGCATAAGGTCTGCAGCCAACTTAATCAGTCCATTTGTTGTCAGTAACTCAGCCGCCTCCTGCAAGCAGATGGGACCCCTGTGCCTTAGAGGGAAACTTGGTACACATCATACAAGGAACATGCATAATAATGTCATTATGTATTAATAGATGCGTCAGGGTGAACTTTACATATATGTCAGATTGAAGTTGATGTATGTTTATTATACCTGGGAGGATAAACATTATGGGACGTACATGAATCACCATTTACATTTTAAATCACAGCTGGTATTTTATCTGCTGCTCAGCCAAGCTTTGACCCCTGGCATAATTGATATTTTTTTCTTTTAAATAAAACATTCTGGCACCAAGCAATTTGTTCTTTTTTAGAAAAAAATTATTTTATGTTCCCCTGCTAGCACATGTATCAGTAAGGAGAGGAGTGATGGTGGATGTACAGAGCGTAATGTATGACAGCAAGTCAGGTAGAAAGACAGATTTTTTTTGCCTTCAAAATATGGCTTAACAATGTGCAACAGGGTATAAATACACAGGAAAGAGAGCTAAACTTTCTTTAAAGGGGTATTCCAGGATTTCTTTTATTTGACTTTGCTACAAAGGCTGTAAAGTTGGTGTAGATCATAATATAGTGTCTGTACCTGTGTATGACAGTTTTCTCACAATTCTTCTGTGATTTTCACTCCAATATTTATTTTTATCAGCATACAAAATTACTGTTGTCTAAGATTTTTCCCAGGTTGCAATGTGGCCAAGAACTGACTCAGTAGTCAGCTGATGACAGGGAGCCTGTCTGCTTTAATGGGTGGAGGATCACTTTGGTGGGAGAAAGATCATTCTGCAACTAATGCAACAGCTGTAGGCACCATGATTGAAAACCACAGGTCTTTTGAATGGATGCAGCTCATTTATGTTTCAATGGGTGGGGTGGCTGATGGGAGGGAGGAAAATGGAATTATGGGATTTGTAGCCAAAAGAAGAACACTCAAACAGGAAATACTAGTTCACAAAAAGCTAGCCACAGTATTATGGTAATCTCACAACATAGCCATTTAGCCCCAAGACAAGAGCAGATCCTTCCAAAGCATGTCCATTACTGTCTGGCAGGTACGTACTAAAATCACCTTATGGTGGATAACCCCTTTAAATGGGCACTGTCAGAGACAAAAACTTTTGATATGTTGTAAAGCATGTAAAACCAATAGGTTTTGTAATTGCCTCCAGTGCAGGGCTCACAGCTGGAGGAAAAATCCTCCAACTGTCAGCCTGTGTCCCGCTCCTGTCAGTGAGGACAAGCTGGGAGTTGTAGTTTTGCTAATGCTAAAGGAGATGTGAGCAGACAGCATACTGAGGGATGGGGCGGAGACCTGCACAGTGAGGCCCGCCCCCTCCCTGTGAGAGGAATTCAGATTAGAGAGCTAAATTAAAAGTGTAATAAAAATAAAAAATAAAGGTGCTAGACACATAAAAATTAGATATACATGGTCAGGATTAGGTACTAAGTAATATATTTTTTAAAAAGTTTTTTTTGTTGAATCTGATGGGTACGCTTTAAGGCAAATTTAACACCATGTGTTTTATATCTAAGTAGGTTAAAAACATGTTTTACTTGTTAATGTCTAAATATAACTATATATTGATTAGAAGGCTTTCTGATATAAAGGTTCTGATTACCTGCATATACCTACATGTTAATAGGCGCTATTCTTACTTCCTACAGCCAACACTAGAGGGAGCTTAGAAGACTACTGCATACTGTCATTATTGAGCTTCAATGCACAAAACATCATGCAGTGAGCACTATCCTGTGATGGAAAAGGCAGCTAGACTATCATCTTCTAACCAAAACAATTTGTTTATATAGCACCAATATATCTCCCAGTGATGTACAGAGTCTGTCATTTCTTATATTGGTCCCAGTCACCAATGAGGCTAACAATCTTAAATCCTAATAAACCTATCACTATGTTTTTGGAGCATAAAAGACATCCAAACAAACATGGGGAAAATATACAAACTCCATGTAGATGTTGTTATTCATTGGGTTCAAACCCAGGACTCAATCCTAACAAATGAACGACCATGATGCTCAACTATATCTAGAAATAAACAGGGATTATACCACTATAAAATGATAAGGACAGAATTTTGGACATAAAAACCTGGTGTTAAAAGAGGAACAATAAAAGTTTGTTATTGCAGTGTTCTACTGTGTGTTTCTGACTGCAGTCTGGTTGTCAGATCATTTGCATTGCTAATATCTAATGTGTATGCTAATATCTAATTTGTATGCCATTTAGTGGACATTTTGTACCATGCTCAAAGTAAGCATGTATGTACTAAATAGACATTCACAATGGAATGTGGAATGGAGGGCCCTAGAAAGAGGGAGCTCCCTGATCAGTCTCCGATACACTCAGACTAGCTCAAGAGGATATACTACTTGTACAGGGACGAGATCAGTGTAGAGTTCAGTCTAGGTGTAGTGAGTGTTATGTAAGGAGGCAAGAGCACCCTAACTCTTCTCCCTTTGACCTGGCCTGCTGAATCCACTCTTTGGTCACATTAGGACCACATCCCAGCAAACTGATGATAACAGGAAGCACCAGCCATAATTCATGGGATCTTCTACATTGAAAGTGATTTAGTCCACATCTTCAAGTTTCCTCTTTAGAGAGTGCCAGTAGCTGAAATGAAAAGGAGAAGCTATATTTTGGGCCTTACTACAGGACCTGTGGGCTTCAGGCCAGGCCTGATTATAAGAGTAGCTGGACACAACTAGTTGCCTGCATACTGCCACTGGGCATCGCAGAGAATCTGTCAGAAGAAAACTCTAGGAACCAACTGGTGTGCATTCTATATACCCTTTGGAAATAGAAACACAGGACTATGAATATTAAAACTTCTCTAAAGACTAAGCAAAAGTGGTCAGAGACCCCAATACCACACACCAGCCTTAAAACAGGATGCTTTGTCCATATGTTCCTTTACCTTTCGGAACAAATGTTTTCTGTTAAATGTGAATTACCTACTGTGCAATACCGATTATTATTTTTAGATTAAGTAAAGAGGAGAGATTGCCTTTTTTTTTTTTTTTTTATTAACCTTTGTCCTCCTACCTATGAGGTATCACACTACCGGAACTAATACCCTCAACTCTACAGTAGAACTGCTCCACCCCTTTAATAATGAGGGAAACCTTCAGGAAATCCCTTGATTATGACAAAGCTGTCCCTAGGTACCCTTCCCCGCAAAGTGGCATTCCTCTTGGGCTTTGAGTTCTTCAAAGTTTTAATGTGATAAAACCAGGTTTTTAACATTTGTCTTAAAGTACAGGTACCCTTTAAATGAAATATACACTTTATTTTATTTTATTTTTTTATGTATGGTAATGTAGCTTCTATGTAATGTGAAGACCATTCTGATTCATGGGTGGAGATTTTGCTTCAGTACATTAGATGTCTCAATTACAAGAATATTCTGTGTTTACATCTGCATTCTGAGCCTCTGTCCTCAGCATGCAGAACCATTCTTGCCGCCAAAGTGATAGACAGCTTGATGGACCACATTATAAATCAATGAGGTCTGTCGGGCGCCATTTGGATTCCAACACTGATCTGTTCACCACGTTCTATGATTCACAAATCTTCAATCCACACAGTATGAGCCTGGCTTAATATTCATTTGCATTTTGTGGAGTATATACCTGAGCTGCTGCTGCTGCTGAATATAAATGCAATGTTTTAATGATGATGTGCCTTGTGACCCCACCAATTCTCTCTACATAATTTAATAGTGTCTGAGAAAATGTAATGTGTCATTAATGGAAAGGTAGACATAGTTAATTGAAGAGGAAATATTCCTATCTGTAGGCGTAAGACATAAAGCTGGCAGGCCTTTCTAAAGAAATTCTATTGCTGTGGTTTGCTTAAGGAGTGTAAGGAAAACAGGGTAAACTTACTGTTACATACAGTCTATATCCACCTAGTGTAGAAGATGTATGCAGGAAGCTCCAAAGCTCCCTCTAATGGTGGCTGAATGCACAGAATGTTATCACTTAAAGGGAACGCCATGCACTAAGGGTGTCAATCAAGCCTGAGTCCAGCAGTAAGAGCGTCAACTAAGCCTGGGTGGCTGAGTGGCTGGGAGGGGCATGACTACATTCTGCTGCTTCCTTCAGCCGAAAAATGTTGTCCCTCCTAGATCTTCCTCAATTTTCAGTGAGTGATCAGGAACCAAAAAACTCAACCATGAAGGGAAGACCATGCAAAGTTGCAGAGGGGGATCTCTTGCCAACTTACTGTAGAAATACAAGCCCCATTTGGCATTAAAATCATCCCATAAGCTTCATGGCATTTGGTTCCTTTAACAAGCAGTGACATTCAGGCCCACAACTCAGAGTACAATGCCAAATGTTGGATGGAGTGGTGTAAAGATCCCCACTACTGGACTCTGGAACAGAGGAAATGTGTTCTGTGGAGTCATGCTTCTCTATCTGGTAATTCTATTGGAAGAGTCTGGTTTTGGCTGATTCCCGGAGAATGTTATCTGCTTAACTGCCTTGTACTACCTGTAAAGTTTGGTGGAGGAGGAATAATGCTATGGAGTTGTTTGTCAAAGGTTGGCCTGGGCCCCTTATTTATAGTGAAGCAAACACTTGATGCTTCGACATACAAGATATTTTGGGCAATAGTATACTTCCAACTTTGTGGGAATGATTTGGGAAAGGTAGATAATTCTCCCATATCAAGCTTGTTCCTGGATGGACAAACATTGGAAATTGTTAGGTAAGGCAGAGAATCATCGAGCTAGAGACACCTGCATTCCCACTGGACCATGCTTCTTTCTGTGTAACTCCTAGCCTTTCTAGGAGACCAGCATCTAGGCTGTCCAATGGTCAAGACTCTTGGGAAAAGAGATATTGGTAAGCAATTATTAGAATTATATACTCAGCAGATAGTATTATTAACTTATCAAAGTTGCAGCTTGAAGTCTGTGCTGAAAAAATATTCAGAATATTCAGATGTTATTTATATGTTATGAAAATCTTTGGAGTGCAGCTACATTTTCTTTTCAAGCTTAAACTTGTTCCATAAACATCAATAGTGCCAGATGAACAGTTTCTTGCATATGTATATTGTCGGGAGCTGATTTCCCCAGAGCTCCTCTGGAAATGTCTTGCTAAAAAGGCCATACATATGGTTATGTGGACATTCATGCTGGATACGCTGACCCTATTATCCATGCTGAGAGCTCATTTTAAAGAGATTATTCTAATGGTGTAAGAAAACCCTTTGCTTGGACTGAATGTGAATGGCCACTGTGCATTATGAACAGATGAGGCAAGAGATCAAATATTTCTTCATTTTCTGGACTGTCCTTTTTGTTTTACAGTTCTCTACATTTAGAAGAATTCAGCTGAAGGTTACATTTCTTTTACTACCATGGTCGTGACAAAACAATGATTGCTTTACTGCAATGCCATGTGAAATAATTTTGCACAAAAGATTTATGTTATTAATATATGTTAATTTAATAAATCAAAAACTCAGAATGTGTATGTTTTTGGGGTTGAACCACTGGGAAAAAATGTAAATCAATGGTATGTACATATCCCCAATACATGCCATTTAGAGATGAGCGAGCCAAGCCCAGAAAATGTGGTCTCGTTCCGAAATTTGGTGTGACATCAGCCTGGCAACTGCGCTATTATAGCAGAAGGGATATGAAACACACAGTGTTTTGGCACCTGAAGGTATGATAGAATAAGTATGAGTTACACTGAGATGATATCGGGGTAGCCCTGCATACCTTGCAGCTAGCAGAAAGATCACATGCCAATCATTGCTTGCATTATGTGACATTCATCTGCCAGGCCAATCAGGAGACAACACAGAGAGCACAGAGGAACTCACTGCGAAACTACTAATCCCAGAAAGCCTTCACAAATACAATAGCAAGCTGAGCAAAGAATTGTGCAGCAGGCTGACATCAGACAATGCCCCGTCACCTGCATTGATGTGTCCAGTTGGTGCACTACAAATCCCAACAGTGTCACTGCAAAATGAACCCATAAAAGCTTTACCATTACAATTAGAGATAAGCAAATTTTAGAAAAATTTGATTCGGCCGATTCACCGAATTTTCAGTCCGAATTTATTTGCGGCAAATCTGTATTAAAATTGGCTATTTCTGGCCTACTGAGAGCCTCAAAAGGGGGTGTAGAACACTTTGCCTTGCTGTAAAACGCATAGGGTGTGAGCTGGGCTAGTCAAATAATACTGTTATTCAGTATGATATGCAGAGTAGAGGCGTCGCTATTAGAATCACTGTTGCAGCGCAGCACAATGACAGAGCCTGGAGGTGGCATCAGTATGAGGAGACCATATAGTGGCTGAATGACACAGCGAGGAGGTGGCGGCAGCAAGAGCACACCATATAGTGGCTGAATGACACAGTCTGGAGTTAGCGACAGCATGAGAAGAACATATAGTGGCTGAATGACACAGCCTGGAGTTAGCGACAGCATGAGGAGAACATATAGTGGCTGAATGACACAGCCTGGAGTTGGGGCAGCATGGGGAGACCATATAGTGCCTGAATTGCACAGCCTGGAGTTGGCGGCAGCAAGAGCAGACCAAATAGTGGCTGAATGACACAGCCTGGAGTTGGCGGTAGCATGAGGAGACCATATAGTGGCTGAATGACACAGCGGGGAAGAGGTGGCAGCATGAGAAGAACATATAGTGGCTGAATGACCCAGCCTGGAGGTGGCAACAGCATGGCAAGACCATGGGGCCTAACAATTGAAAAGATTAAATATATATTTAACAAATAAATTGAAGATTTCAAATAGATGAACCTAAAAAGTTTTATTTAATGTGCCAGCAGCATGGGGAGACCACATGGTGGTTCAGTGACACAGCCTGTAGTTGGCGGCAGCATGAAGAGACCATATAGTGGCTGAATGACACAGCCTGGAGTTGGTGGCAGCATGAGGAGACCAAATAGTGGCTGAATGACACAGCGTGGAGGTGACGGCAGCATGAGGAGACCATATAGTGGCTGAATGACCCAGCCTGTAGGTGGCAACAGCCTGGCAAGACCATGGGGCCTCACAATTGAAAAGATTAAAGATGTTTTTTAACATTTAAAGGGGTACTCCGGTGAAAACCTTTTTTTTTTTTAAATCAACTGGTGCCAGAAAGTTAAACAGATTTGTAAATTACTTCTATTAAAAAATCTTAATCCTTCCTGTACTTATTAGCTGTTGAATACTACAGCTGAAATTCTTTTCTTTTTGAAACGCAGAGCTGTCTGCTGACCTCTTGAGCACAGTGCTCTCTGCTGACATCTCTGTCCATTTTAGGAACTGTCCAGAACAGCATATGTTTGCTATAGGGATTTACTTTTACTCTGGACAGTTTCTAAAATGGACAGAGATGTCAGCAGAGAGCACTGTGCTCATGATGTCAGCAGACACCTCTGTGTTTCAAACGGAAAATAATTTCAACTGTAGTATTGTGGCAATACCAGTACCGGTGATGAAGGTGGGTGAAAAAAAGGAGAACTTGGCATCAGATGTGTGGCATCGGGCAGGTGGCAGGATCAGAATAGTAGCTGAGGCAGGTAGGCAGAAGAAAATGGTCTCTTTTGTAAAAGTGTTAGTGTGCACAAGTAAGTATTGAGGATATGCATTATGTAAAACTTAACTTTTAATAATATTCTTAGGATAAAATATATGTACCACAATTATTTTTTTTAAAATCAAACTAAAGGAAAGGTGTGCAAAAAACATCACGTGCCACCTACACCACCAAGTATTGATGTAATGCAAAGACCTCTAAAATGTGGAAGGGAACAACGCATGGTTCATTGTAACCGGCGGGGGTAAAAACATCCCCTGTAGGCCCTATTCTCGCATTATTAATTCTCTTCTTGGCAAGTGTTACTCGCCCTAAAAAGGAAAGCCCCACACAGGAACCTCTCCCAATTTCCACCTACAAACACTGCCATTTCACAGGGTTTTTAGGTGGAAATTGGAAGAGTTTCCTGTGTGGGGCTGCCCTGTTTAGGGCGAGTAACACTTGCCAAGAAGGGAATTAATAATGCGAGAGTATGGCCTTACATGGGGAAGTTTTTACCCCCACTGGTTACAATGGACCATACGTTGTTCCCTTCCACCTTTTAGAGGTTTGCATCACATCAATACATATATTTTATCCTAAGAGAAGTTAAGTTTTAGCTAATGCATATCCTTAATACTTACTTGTGGTCTGATGCATAGGAATGTCTGTAACTGGGGAGCAATACCTTAAATCTGTTTGGCACTATCCATATTTGTGAAGTGTTGGTGTGGCACCATGGTCAATCTACTCTGATGCATCAGGCATTGGTGGGTGGAAATCCTGGCTGATCCATGCCTGATTCATCTTCACAACGGTCAGTCTCTTTGTTATGATAACGGGAGATGGAGGACAGTAATGGGACACGGCAGGTGGTGGATCCTCAGGGCCTGTGTGGATTTTGATGTGAGCCGTGCCAGGGAGCGGAGTCTAAGGTGCCGCAAAGCAGGATGGTCTTGCTGTGGCAGGCGGCACCCAGGTCGCTATCCCTGGCACGACTCGCACACACAGGTAGCTGGGGGGGGGGTGGCATGGCACGGAAGGACACTGGCAGGACGTAGAAGATGGCAGAAGGTCAGGGTAGATACACAGGTACAGGTTAGGTAGGAAAACAGGGAACAGGTACACAGAAGTGAGACACAGGACTTCACTATGGCATAAACAACCAAAGATCCGGTCCAGGGAGCAGGGAGGAGCAGATACTTATGGACCAGGGGACAGGTGCAAACACTTGGACTAATTGGGTACTGGTCCTTTAAGAAACAGAGATCCGGCACGAGCGCCCCCAAGGAGCCAGAGGCACACACGCCGGAGCTGCGGGGACATCAGGAAGCAAGGACACAGGAAGGTGAGCGACGGGCTGAAACTTCGTATGCGGGCGTGTCCCGCACTGCGAATCTCAGCCCCGCCGACAGCGGGGGTAGAAAGCGCTCACAGTCGACGAGTCCGGCCAGAGCGCAATGGTAACATTCCCCCCCCCCCCTTTAGTCTCCCCTCTTCTTTGGAACTAGAAGAGTTCCCCACTACCTTAGACCAGGGGAGTACAGGACTGGGCAAAGGCTGAAAGGAACTAACAGGCTTCTGGCAATGAATCCTCCGTCTTCTAAGATGACCACCTGGAGATGAAAATTAAACAAGACAAAAAACTAGGCAAAATACAAGACAGTCCACATCCATAGCCTCTTCGGCAAGAGGCAAAGTTGGTAGCAAGGAAGGATGTTGGGACACCAGACGAGGTACAGACAGGCATAGCTGGGAACCAGAAGACACTGCAGGAGCCAGACAGGGCAAATGGTCTACATTCAAGACCTCTTCGGCAGGAGGCAAAGTTGGAAGCAAGGAAGGATGTTCAAAATACACTGCAGGAGCTAGACGGGGCAAATGGTCCACATCCAAGACCTCTTCAGCAAGAGGCAAAGTTGGTAGCAAGGAAGGATGTTGGGACTCCAGACGAGGTACAGACAGGTAAGACTGGGAACCAAGAGACACTGCAGGAACTGGAAGGTGCAAACTGTCCACATCCATAGCCTCTTCGGCAAGAGGCAAAGTTGGTCGCAAGGAAGGATGATGGGACTCCAGACGAGGTACAGACAGGCATGGCTGGGAACCAGAAGACACTGCAAGAACTGGTAGTGGGTCAGATTGTGGTACCTGCTGCTGTTGCAAGGCCCAAAGCTGTTGCATCATCACTGAAAGTAACTTCAGTTGTTGCGCTTGACGACCCACGACAGTGGGAAGGACTTCTGGCAGAGGTACTTCAGCAGAATCCAAGGTCGGTTTGAAAAGACCCAAAAAATCAGACAAAAGTGCCCCGGCGGAATCCATGGCTGGATCTTACTGTTAGGAATCACGGCAGGTGACTATTAGGAATCACGGCAGGTGGACAGCAGGTGGTGGATCCTCTGGGCCTGTGTGGATGGAGACTTGAGCCGTGTCAGGGGGCGGGGTCTAAGGTGCCACTGGTTTTCACCAGAGCCCGCCACAAAGCTTGCTGCGGCAGGTGGCACGCAGATCGCTACCCCTAGCACCACTCATCCACACAGGTAGCTGGAGGGTGGCATGGCACAGAAGGAGACTGACAGGATGTGGCTGGCAGGATGTGGCGGGATGGCAGAAGGTCAGGGCAGGAACACAGGTAAAGGATAGGACGGAATCTAGGAACAGATACACAGTAACTGGGATACAGGCCTTCACTAAGGCAAGACAACCAAAGATCTGGCCCCCGGGAGCAGGGAGGAGCAGATACTTATGGACCAGGGGACAGGTGCAAACACTTAGACTAATTGGGTACTGGTCCTTTAAGAAAGGGGCAGAAGGCACACATGCCGGAGCTGCGGGGACATCAGGAAGCAAGGACACAGGGAGGTGCGCGACGGGCTGAGACTCCCATGCGGGCGTCCCGCACTGCGAATCTCAGCCCCGCCGACAGTGGCGACAGAAAGCGCTCACGGCCGGTGAGGCTGGAGCGCAACTGTAACACTCTCCACATTTTTTGTGGACAGACGAGTTCTCCTTGGGGTTACTATGGCCCTCACCGCACACTAAACACCCGCTCTGATGGCACACTACTGGCTGGGCAGGACAGCTTTTCCCGGCCAAACGCTGCTAGTTTCGGCCACAAATCAAGTTTGGCTGCCCAGATGTCCAGCGGATCTTCAAGGTGTGTTTGCATGGTCATGTCAAGGTATGCCACCACCTGCTGGTTTAGGTCCTGCTCCAGGTCTACCTGCCGCTGATGAGTTGCTTCACTATGCGGGTGAAGAAAGCTACTCATCAGCGACTGTAGACTCAGGCTGCTGCTGATGGAGCTGGTACTGCTCCTGCCACCCCACCCCTCCCCAGCTACCATGGCAGTGGAAGTTGAGCGCAGAGGCCCCCCCCCCCCGAGTCAGACCTGTGAGAGGATGGACGATGGCGCAGATAGGCATCTGCCAACTGACTACGTAGGATGTCTCTGTAGTTTGTCCTCCCTCTTAGTGGGTGTGAAAAAGGCCCCCAATTTGTGCCGGTAGCAAGCGTCCAATAAGGTGGAGAACTAGAAGTCAAATGGTGACAATTCGGCGGTCACAACGCAAGCGAGCATGCATCCTGCCATTTATGCAAGTGACTTGAAGGGACTCCCTACCTCCATCTCCACTGCATAATGCCAGGGTGTGTCTGGGTCCTTTGTCTCACCTTCCTCATAACCCTCTAACTCCTCTGGCTGCTCCTGCTCCTCCTCTCCTGTCAGATGACTAGAAAAACCGTACATCTCGCGAAACCTAAACTGGGCTCCACTTTGCCCCTCCCCCTCCAGTTCAGACGTCACACGCCGCCCGCCCTGTAGTCGCCGGTAATCAGTCCCGGAACGAACACGCTCCGGGGACTGATTACAAAAAGGGTGTAGCGTGCAAGATCACGGGGGTCCCCAGTGGAGGGACTCCCTCGATCAGGCATCTTATCCCCTATCCTTTGGATAGGGGATAAGATGTCTAAGCACCAGAGTACCCCTTTAAGACTTTAACAGGAGCAAAAGGGTATACCACTTAGATGTACTTATGTGGTATGCCCTAATGAGGGAAGGACAATGTGCCCAGTATGCTTAAAACAGTATTTGTCTACAACACCAGTAGGTGTGTACTTTTGGCTGACCTTTCACAGTATTTAGGTCCTTAAGACTTTAACAAGAACAAAATGGTACACCATTTAGATGTATGTAAGTGGTATGCACTTATGAGGGGAGGACAATGCGCTCCAGTATGCTTAAATCAGTTCTTGTCTACAACACCAGCAGGTGTGTACTTTTGGCTGGCCTTTCACAGTATCTAAGCCCTTAAGACTTTAACAAGAACAAAATGGTACATCCCTTAGATGTACGCACAGGTTAAACTAAATAGAGGACAATACACGTTTTGTGCTCTGCTCACCCTAACTGGCTGGCTACTATCAGCTGTGTACTACACCCAAAATTGCACTCTCTCTTTCAATCTCACTCCCTTCCCTATCAGTGCTTCTAGGCTGGATTTGGGCTTAAGGTGAATCGCTGCGGTAAAAAAGCTGTTCTGTGCAACACATTGCTCTCTGTCCCTATTTATCTGCAATAGAACACTGATGTGACTGGGAGGTGAATCGCTGCAGTAAAAATGCTATTCTGTGCAACTCACACTGCTCTCTGTCCCTCTCTCTTTGCAATAGAATGCTGATGTGACTGGAAGGTGGATTGCTGCTGTAAAAATGCTTTTCTGTAAAACACACACTGCTGTCTGTCCCTCTCTCTCTCTTTAATAGAACGCTGATGTGACTGGCCGCAAGATGACTGCTGATCATATAGGGCTGTGACATCACAGGGGTGGCTGGCTGCTGATAGGCGGCATGCTGCATGTGATTCAGGGTCATCCCGCTGACATTTGTTCCCGCTTTCTCAGGATTCCTTGCCCCATGTCCTCACATGTGGATCTGGCATTTTAGATGCCCCCCACTGCACTAAATGGAGTTTAATGAAGCGATTCGCACAATCGAATTGCGGCGATATTCGCATTTGTTGCAAATTTAATTCGCTCATCCCTAATTACAATACATAGCAAGTTGCGCAAGCAGTAGGCTAACCTGTATTTTTACCTATATATGTATTAAAAGTGAGTAAATGTGGAAAGGGCATCTTACGCCAAGTTACCAGTATTTCTAAGTTAAATCAAACATATGGGCCCTGATTTACTAAGAGTGGAGTATAGTTTTATTTGTGGGTTTTGTTTCCTGACAGGTATTTTTTCTCAGTTTGCACTTTTCCCTACGCGTTGCTTTATTTTAACAACTACTCTGAGCTTTGGGGTTGACAGGACATGCCCCTTTTGGTGACCACACCCCTTTCCCCTTTGGTCACACCCCCTCTCGTGTTTTATAAGTAAAATAGAGGGTTGGTCGTGTTTTTTTTAATTAATGGTACAAATTCTGACACAAATTCTGGTGCAGACACAATTTGTGGCGCATTGAACCAAATTTTGGCACACAACCTGACAAAACAGGTTTACAATAGTAAATCAGGGCCATAGTATTTGTAGCTGGCTGTAAAATAAATATGCATTGAAAGCATTGAGAGTGAATGTGGAATACTAATTTTAGGAAAAGTTACCTGTATTTTCTAAGTTTAAACAAACATAGTATTTCTACCTGTGTTTAACATAAATATGCATTAAAAGTGGTTGACTTGTTAGGGGGAGATGACAATATGATGTTCAGTCAAGTATTACATTTCTCATCGTCTACAAATGCATGGCTGGGTGGTGCGCAACCCCTCTTCTCCTCCCAAAAGACTGCAACTTTAGAAAATAAGGGAGATTGAGAACAAGCAAAGCGTCACCTTGTCGTGGTATGACCTGGTAGCAAGAGTGCATTGTGTTTTTTGCAAGGCCCATTATTCTTATTAAATGCCCCTTAACCCCTTAAGGACAATGGACTTAAATGTACATTCTGGTGCGCTGGTACTTAATGCACCAGGACATACATTTACATTCTATACATGAAGCGAGCACAGGAGCTGCACTTTCTTCATGCACTAACCTGCCAGTAATGGTGGACATCAGTGATCACCCCAAAAACTGCAAAAAAATTAAAAAAAATAACAAACATATTTGGTATTGCCACATGCGTAAAAATAGCAGACGAAGTTCCCCTCACCTGCTCCGACCGTCATCCTAGGGTCTTATTCTCTTGTGTGATATCGAGCAGACTAGAGAAGAAGATTGCCAATAATACTGAACAGTGCTATGCATGTGCATAGCACTGAACAGTTTAACAATCTAATGATTGCTATATATAATCACCTATGGGGACATTAAAAGTGTAAAAAAAATGAAATGTGAAAAAGCCCCTCCCCCAAAAAATGTAAATAGCCCTTTTTCCTTTTGAACACTAAAAAGCCTAAAAAAAAATTAAAAAAAATAAAAAGAATGAATAAACATATTTGATATTGCCACATACATAAATGTCAAAACTATCAAAATACTTTGTTAATGATCCCATACAGTGAGCGGCATAAACAGTGAGCGGCAAAATAAAAAAAAAGTAGTTTTTTTTTCAGAAGCAGTACAATAATAAAAAAGCATGTAAACATAGGTTTAATTCTAATTGTATTGCCCCACATAATAAAGGAAACATGTCATTTTTACCTTAAATTGGCACTCTCATTAAAACAAATTTTTGATATTGCACTCTTATGGTAAATAAAAAAAAAATCTTTCTCATGTCCTTTGTTTAAAAAACAAAAAAATGGTTTTCTGTTTTATTTGTGCTTAAAAAAAACTGCCACTAGGTGTCTCCCTACTTGTCCAGAGCACATTTCCGATATAGGAAAGTCTTGTAGTGCGCAATTTTGATCACACCCCAGTTGTGGAGCTCCACCAAATGCTCCCTATCTCTTGCACAGACTTTGGACTCCTGCTGGCCTGGCAGAAGTCCAAAATCAGTAAATGCAGTCTGGAGTGCTGGGGCCTTATCCAATCATAGCTCATCTCACACTGAACTGCTCTGGGCTGTGTGTAGCAGAGTGAGGGAGGACGTTCTCCCCTGTATGGTATAAAGGCAGAGGGTGGTTTATCGTGAAGGGGGCAGTAAACTGGAAGGATTATAAAATTTAACAAGATCATGAGAGGTACTCTTTAAAGTGCACAGCGTGAAAACGAAACCCTCCGAAATTTGTCAAACTGTGGTTCTCTTTTTAATTTCCTTACAAAATTAATATTTTGGGGGTTTTACCATAAATTTTATGGTAAAACAAATGATGTTATTATAAAATATCATTGGTCTCGCAAAAAACAAGCCTATGAATGGAAATATAAAAGAGCTATGCATCTTAGAAGGCTAGGAGGAAAAAAGAAAATGTAAATATAAAATTAGCTGTGTCCTTAATCTGTTGGGGATGAAGGGCGTATAGGTACGCCCTTGCGTCCAGTACTTAAAGGTCCAGTAAAAAAAACATTTTTTTTCATATCAACTGGCTCAAGAAAGTTGAACAGTTTTGTAAATTACTTCTATTAAAAAAATCTTAATCCTTCCAGTACTGCCAGTACTTAATCCTTCCAGTACTGAGCTGCTGAAGTTGATGTGTTCTTTTCTGTCTGACCACAGTGCTCTCTGCTGACACCTTTGTCTGTCTCAGAAACTATCCAGAGTAGGAACAAATCCCCATAGCAAACCTCTCCTGGTCTGGATAGTTCCTGAGACAAACAGAGGTGTCAGCAGAGACCACTGTTGTCAGACAGAAAAGAACAACTCAACTTCAGCAGCTGTTAAGTACTCGAAGGATTAAGATTTTTTATTCAGTAAATTTATTAAGTATATTCAGTATATTTATTAAGTAATTTACAAATTTGTTTAACTTTCCGGAGCCAGTTGATATGAAATATATTATTTTTTTTTTTTACTGGAATACCCCTTCAAGGGCGTACATGTACACCCTGGTCCCGTTACCAGGGTTTCAAGCAGTGTCAGGGTTCGGCAGGCTGGAGGTGGATCCTCTGGGTCAGAGAGGGATTGGCGTGGACCGTGCCGGAGGACCGGTTCTAAGTTGCTACTGGTATTCACCAGAGCCCGCCGCAAAGCGGGATGGTCTTGCGGCGGCGGTAGCAACCAGGTCGTATCCACCGGCAATGGCTCAACCTCTCTGACTGCTGAGATAGGCGCGGTACAAGGGATTAGGCAAGAGCAAGGTCGGACGTAGCAGAAGGTCAGGGCAGGCAGCAAGGATCGTAGTCAGGGGCAACGGCAAGAGGTCTGGAACACTGGCTTGGGACACACAAGGAACGCTTTCACTGGCACAATGGCAAGAAGATCCGGCAAGGAAGGGAAGGGGAAGTGAGATATATAGGGAAGTGCACAGGTGAACACACTAATTAGAACCAGGCGCCAATCAGTGGCGCACAGGCCCTTTAAATCGCAGAGAGCCGGCGCGCGCGCCCTAGGGACAGAACAGACGGGGAATGAGTCTGGTAAGCGGGCCGGGATGCGAATCGCGAGTGGGCGCGTCCCGCATCGCGGATCACATCCCAGCTAGGGACATTATCGCAGAGCTCCCGGTCAGCGGATCTGACCGGGGCGCTGCGAACAGGAGAATGCTGCGAGCGCTCCGGGGAGGAGCGGGGACCCGGAGCGCTCGGCGTAACAAACAGGCTCATGAGCTGAGCACGGTTCAAACCTGGCGGGTTCTGACTGCTGTAAAAGTGTCCCGGCAGCTCAACGGAGCGGATCGAGACAATCACTGTAAAACCCTGATGTTCCAATCAGCTGAGAGGATGGCAGGAGGGCCCTTACCTGCCTCTTCGCCATATGATCAGTCTTCAGCTGCTCCCAGCCTGCATAGCAGGCTGGAGCAGCAGAGTACTGATAAAATGGATCAATGTTGTTACGCCTAGCGCTCCGGGTCCCCGCTCCTCCCCGGAGCGCTCACGGCGTCTTTCTCCCTGCAGCTCCCCGGTCAGTCCCGCTGACCGGGAGCGCTGCACTGTCATGGCCGTTGGGGATGCGATTCGCACAGCGGGACGCGCCCGCTCGCGAATCGCATCCCAGGTCACTTACCCGTTCCCGTCCCCTGCTGTCATGTGCTGGCGCGCGCGGCTCCGCTCTCTAGGGCGCGCGCGCGCCAGCTCCCTGAGACTTAAAGGGCCAGTGCACCAATGATTGGTGCCTGGCCCAATTAGCTTAATTGGCTTCCATCTGCTCCCTGCCTTTATCTGACCTCCTCCCATGCACTCCCTTGCCGGATCTTGTTGCCTTGTGCCAGTGAAAGCGTTTTGTGTGTCCAAAAGCCTGTGTACCAGTACTTCTGCTATACACCCTGACTACGAACCTTGCCGCCTGCCCCCGACCTTCTGCTACGTCCGACCTTGCTTCTGTCTACTCCCTTGTACCGCGCCTATCTTCAGCAGCCAGAGAGGTTGAGCCGTTGCTAGTGGATACGACCTGGTCACTACCGCCGCAGCAAGTCCATCCCGCTTTGCGGCGGGCTCTGGTGAAAACCAGTAGTGACTTAGAACCGGTCCACTAGCACGGTCCACGCCAATCCCTCTCTGGCACAGAGGATCCACCTCCTGCCAGCCGGCATCGTGACAGTAGATCCGGCCATGGATCCCGCTGAAGTTCCTCTGCCTGTTGTCGCCGACCTCCCCACACTGGTCGCCCAGCAAGCCCGACAGATTGCCCAACAAGATCACCAGCTGTCGTACTTGACCACCATGACTCAGCAACTCCAGTCGCAGCTACAGCAGATTCAGTCTCAGCTACAGCAGCAGCAACCATCTCCTCCGCCAGCTCCTGCACCTCTTCCGCAGCGAGTGGCCACTCCTAGCCTCCGCCTGTCCTTGCCGGACAAATTTAATGGGGACTCTAAGTTTTGCCGTGGCTTTCTTTCGCAATGTTCCCTGCATTTGGAGATGATGTCGGATCAGTTTCCTACTGAAAGGTCTAAGGTGGCTTTCGTAGTCAGCCTTCTGTCTGGAAAAGCCCTGTCATGGGCCACACCGCTCTGGGACCGCAATGACCCCTTCACTGCCTCTGTACACTCCTTCTTCTCGGAAATTCGAAGTGTCTTTGAGGAACCTGCCCGAGCCTCTTCTGCTGAGACTGCCCTGCTGAACCTGGTCCAGGGTAATTCTTCCGTTGGCGAGTACGCCATACAATTCCGTACTCTTGCTTCTGAACTATCCTGGAATAATGAGGCCCTCTGCGCGACCTTTAAAAAAGGCCTATCCAGCAACATTAAAGATGTTCTGGCCGCACGAGAAACTCCTGCTAACCTGCATGAACTCATTCATCTAGCCACTCGCATTGACATGCGTTTTTCTGAGAGACATCAAGAGCTCCGCCAGGAAAAAGACTTAGATCTCTGGACACCTCTCCCACAGTCTCCACTGCAATCTGCGCCTAGGCCTCCCGCCGAGGAAGCCATGCAAGTGGATCGGTCTCGCCTGACCCTGGAAGAGAGGAATCGCCGTAAGGAAGAGAATCTTTGTCTGTACTGTGCCAGTACCGAACATTTTTTGGTGGATTGCCCTATCCGTCCTCCACGTCTGGGAAACGCACGCTCGCACCCAGCTCTCGTGGGTGTGGCGTCTCTTGATGCTAAGTCGGCTTCTCCACGTCTCACGGTGCCTGTACGGATTTCTACTTCAGCCAGCTCTTCCCTCTCAGCCGTGGCCTGCCTGGATTCTGGTGCCTCTGGGAATTTTATTCGGGAGTCCTTGGTGAATAAATTCCGCATTCCGGTGACCCGTCTTGTCAAGCCACTCCACATTTCCGCGGTCAACGGAGCCAGGTTGGATTGCACCGTGCGTTACCGCACGGAGCCCCTCCTAATGTGCATCGGACCTCATCACGAGAAAATTGAATTTTTGGTCCTTCCCAATTGCACTTCCGAAATTCTCCTTGGACTACCCTGGCTTCTACACCATTCCCCAACCCTGGACTGGTCCACTGGGGAGATCAAGAGTTGGGGTCCCTCTTGTTCCAAGGACTGCCTTAAACCGGTTCCCAGTACTCCCTGCCGTGACCCTGTGGTTCCTCCTGTATCCGGTCCCCCTAAGGTCGTTAGGGACTCTGCCTGCCACAGAAAATGCCTCTCCCCCCCTCCCAGTCCACTCAGGCAAGCCTCGGTGCCTCCTCATGGCCCTCGTCCTGGTGTCACACTGCCCCGTGCCAGGCCTCGCCCTCTGCCCTCCCTCCCCATTCCCACTCCTGCTGTACTGCCTGCCATTGAGGAAACCATCCATTCCTTCCCGGTGTCCTCATCCCAGGGGAGGCAATCACCGGACAAAAAAAAGGGGAGACCTAAGGGGGGGGTACTGTTACGCCTAGCGCTCCGGGTCCCCGCTCCTCCCTGGAGCGCTCACCGCGTCTTTCTCCCTGCAGCTCCCCGGTCAGTCCCGCTGACCGGGAGCGCTGCACTGTCATGGCCGTTGGGGATGCGATTCGCACAGCGGGACGCGCCCGCTCGCGAATCGCATCCCAGGTCACTTACCCGTTCCCGTCCCCTGCTGTCATGTGCTGGCGCGCGCGGCTCCGCTCTCTAGGGCGCGCGCGCGCCAGCTCCCTGAGACTTAAAGGGCCAGTGCACCAATGATTGGTGCCTGGCCCAATTAGCTTAATTGGCTTCCATCTGCTCCCTGCCTTTATCTGACCTCCTCCCATGCACTCCCTTGCCGGATCTTGTTGCCTTGTGCCAGTGAAAGCGTTTTGTGTGTCCAAAAGCCTGTGTACCAGTACTTCTGCTATCCACCCTGACTACGAACCTTGCCGCCTGCCCCCGACCTTCTGCTACGTCCGACCTTGCTTCTGTCTACTCCCTTGTACCGCGCCTATCTTCAGCAGCCAGAGAGGTTGAGCCGTTGCTAGTGGATACGACCTGGTCACTACCGCCGCAGCAAGTCCATCCCGCTTTGCGGCGGGCTCTGGTGAAAACCAGTAGTGACTTAGAACCGGTCCACTAGCACGGTCCACGCCAATCCCTCTCTGGCACAGAGGATCCACCTCCTGCCAGCCGGCATCGTGACAAATGTTATGTTATGGCATAGTATTGATCAGTATATGCAATCAAAAGATTGCATGTTAAAAAAGTTTATCAAAGTGAATTAACCCCTTCCTAATAAAAGTTAAAATTTTGCCCCCTTTTCCCATTTTTTAAACAAAATAATAAAATAAAAAATGTATCATATTAAAATATAAGGTTAGCTAAACCGCACGGTCGATGGCATACATGTAAAAAAAATACCAAAGTCCAAAATTGTGCATTTTTGGTCACGTTATATACCAAATAAAAAATTTATAAAAAGTGATTAAAAAGTCCCATCAAAACAAAACTGGTACCTATAAAAAACTACAAACCACAACACAAAAAAATTTGCCCTCAAATAGCTCTGTATGAAGAAAAATTCAAAATTTATAGGGGTCAGAAGATGACAATTTTAAACATACTAATTTTGGTGCATGTAGCTATAATTTTTTTAACATATTAAAATAAAATAAAACCTACATAAATTGGGTATCCTTGTAACCGTATGGACCTACGGAATAAAGATAAGGTGTAATTTTTACTGCGTAGAAACGGAAGACCCTAAAAGTTACAAAATTGTTTTTCTTCTATTTCACCCCACAAATAAGTTTTTTTAATTTATTTTGCAGCAGAATATGTTATGAAATAAGTGGTCATTACAAATTACAATTGGTGATGCAAAAAAAAAGCCAATATATGTGTCTGTAGGAGCAAAATTTAAAGCGTTATGATTTTTAGAAAGGGCGGAGGAAAAAACTAAAGTGCAAAAATGAAAATTCACCTGGTCCTTCAGGTCAAAATCGGCTTGGTCCCCAAGGGATTAAAGGGGTTATCCAGGAATTGAAAAACAGATAATTTCTTACAAACACCATGCCCTGTCTGTCTCCAAGTTGGGTGTGGTTCTGCCACCCAGTTCAATAGAAGTGAATGGAGCCAAGTTGTAATACCACACCCAAACTGGAAACAGACAGGGTGCAGTCTTTGAAAGAAAAGAGCTCTGTTTTTTTTTATTCCTGGATGACCCCTTTAAAGGGATACTCCACCCCTTCACATCTTATCCCCTATCCGGGGGTCCTGCCGCTGTGAACCCCTGTGATCAAGTCCAGGGGAGGGGGAGTGGCGGCTGTCACGCCCAATCCCATGGGCTTATATTGAGGGGGTGGGGTGTGAAGTCTCAAGGGGGCGGGCTGTGACGTCATGATACCCTGACCCCTGTATCGCCCATCATCAGTCACAGAGTGAAAAATGAGCCCTATCCTTTGGATAGGGGATAAGATATCGAGTACCCCTTTAAGGCCCAAATGGGTCCATAAGGGGTTAAGTTATACATATATACTTTGTAATGCCTGGCCCCGGCTGTCTTTATAAAGACATATACTAATAGTGGAGTTCTACTATCTAATATTTATGAAACTTCACCTACTCCAACTTTCAGTTATCTTCTTTAAAGATGTGTTGTGTTTTCTTTTGCCAAAGAATTAAAATACTATTGATCTTTGTGGTTTTAAAATATAAATGACAAATTAATAATGAAAAGAGGAATGCACTCTGGTTTCCTGGCAGTGCAAGGCAGACTCAAACTTTCTTTGTTTTTTAAAGCAAATAATGATGTAATAATGGCTGGCAGTGTGCTGCTCAGCGTGCTTTATACCAAACGAGAAAATGATAAGTGATTTATAATACTCCCAGCTTGTCACAGTACTGCAGAGGTAAGTGCATTTAGGTAGAATATAGACTTGTTAAGGTCTGCCAACATTATGCATGCCTGCTGGTGTTATTTTTAATTCTGCCCTAAACTACTAAATTTGTAATGGTTGGTATAATCCTGCCGCCACTTATCTATTAATCAATATGACTTTGAAACAGCTTCCCATAGAGGCCCAGACATGCGATGAGAAACCTCCAGTTGCTAGCAGGAACGTGCAAATGATAAAAAAGGAACTTTGTTTTAAACAAAAAAATTGTATACGAGAACAACTTCATGAAGTTGTTTATGATGAAAAGCATTTCAAAGTTTGCAGATTAATCAAATAGAAAATAACAACAACAAAGCAAGCAAGCAGAGATTTCTGAAAATTTGATTTGGCCGATTCGCCGATTTTTCCGAAAAATGTGGTTTGAATCACTATTAACCCCTTAAGGACCAAGCCCATTTTGACCTTAACCTGTTAAGGACCAAGGGTGTAAACTTACGCCCCTAGTCCCGCTCCAGTGATATAACGTGGGGTTACATGGTAACCCTGAATCATATCACGGCGGGACCCACCGCTAATAGCGCGCGGCACTGATCGCGGTGCCGCACCCTATTAACCCTTTAGCCGCGTGCTCAAAGCTGAGCTAAGCGGCTAAAAGTGAAAGTAAAATGTGCCGGTTAGCTCAGGGAGCTGTTCGGGATCGCGGCGGTATAACCGCGGCATCCTGAACAGCTGTACTTCAGGAGGAAGGTCTCTTACCTTCTCCTGTGCTGTCCGATCGCCGAATGAATGCTTCAAGCCTGAGATCCAGGTTTGAGCATTCAATCGCCAAAAACACTCCTATGGAGATTCATCAATCAGTGGTAAAGATCATTACATGCAATGTTATAGCCCCCCTGGGGGCTATAATATGGCATAAGAAAAGTGTAAAAAAATCATTAAGCCTTTCAATTATCCCTTCCCCTAATAAAAGTTTGAATCACCTGGCATTTCCAAGAATAAAAAAAAAACAGTGTAAATAAAAATAAAAATATGTGGTATCGCCGCGTGCGGAAATGTCCGAGTTATAAAAATATACCGATTTTTAAACCGCACGTTCAATGGCGTACGCGCAAAAAAATTCCAAAGTCCAAAATAGTGTATTTTTGGTCACTTTTTATATCATGAAAAGATGAATAAAAAGCGATCTAAAAGTTCGATCAATGCAAAAATGGTACCGACAAAAACTTCAGATCACGGCGCAAAAAATGAGCCCTCATAGCCCCCTGAACATGGAGAAATAAAAAAGTTATAGGGCTCAAAATATGACAATTTTAAACGTATACATTTTCCTGCATGTATTTATGATTTTTTTTCAGTAGTAATACAAAATCAAACCTATACAAGTAGGGTATCATTTTAACCGAATGGACCTAGAGAATAAAGAAAAGGTGTCATTTTTAACGAAAAATGTACTACGTAGAAACGGAAGCCCCCAAAAGTTACAAAATGGCATTTTTTTTTCAATTTTGTCGCACAATGATTTTTTTTTACGTTTCGCCGTAGATTTTTGGGTAAAATGACTGATGTCATTACAAAGTAGAATTGGTGGCGCAAAAAAATATGCCATAAAACAGATTTTTAGGTGCAAAATTGAAAGAGTTATGATTTTTTAAAGGTAAGGAGGAAAAAACGAAAGTGCAAAAAACGAAAAATGCCTGGTCCGTAAGGGGCTGAAGGTGGTACTCCGGTGGAAAACTTTTCTTTTTTTTAAATGAACTGGTGCCTGAAAGTTAAAAAAAAACTTCCAGTACTTTTTAGCAGCTGTTTGCTACAGATGAAAATCTTTATTTTTTTAAATATATTTTTTGTGTTTTCCACAGTGCTCTCTGCTGACACCTGATGCCCATATCAGGAACTGTTCAGAGCAGGAGAAATCCCCATAGCAAACCTGTGCTGCTCTGGACAGTTCCTGACATGGACAGAGGTGTCAGCAGAGAGGATTAAGGATTAATATTTTTTAATGTAAGTAATTTACAAATCTGTTTAACTTTCTGGCACCAGTTGATAAAAAAAAAAAAAAGTTTTCCACCGGAGTACCCCTTTAAGGACCAGGCCAATTTTATTTTAGTGTTTTCGTTTTTTCCTCCTCGCCGTATTTTTTTTCCCGTTTCGCCGTAGATTTTTGGGTAAAATGACTGACGTCATTACAAAGTAGAATTGGTGGCGCAAAAAAATAAGCCATCATATGGATTTTTAGGTGCAAAATTGAAAGAGTTATGATTTTCTAAAGGTAAGGAGGAAAAAAGAAAATGTAAAAACAGAAAAACCCTGGGTCCTTAAGGAGTTAAGGGGTTAAAAACGTCTATTTCTTTCCTACAGAGAAGCTCAATAGGGATGTAGAACACTTGGCCTTGTCCTAACACCATAGGGAGTGTGCTGTGTTAGTGAAATAATACTGTTTTTCAGTATGACATGCAGATTACAGGGATCGCTATTAGGCTAGGTTCACACTACAGAACATTTTTGCCCGGATATCCTGAGTGCGGCCAACGCCGAGTGAATCAGTCGGCGCTAGGAGCGCGTGGACACTGCAGTCTCCAATAGATTGCAATGTGTTCCGCAAGTATTTCCGCCTGAAGAATGAGCAACACCATTCTTCAGGCGGAAATTTCCAAGCAGATTTTCCTTCACAAATTCCAAAGCGTGAATATGTGAACGGAAACCCATTCACTACACTATACATTTTAGCAAGTGGGATTTTTGCCGGCAATTTCAAGGCGGAATTGCAGGCGGAAATTCCGTAGTGTGAACCTAGCCTTAGAATCACTGCCACAGAGCGTCTGGATGTGCCAGATTTTTTGTGTAATTTTTATTTAATTTAATTTCTATTTATTTAAATTTTTTGATAACCCATTCTGGTGAGCATTGAGCTGGCGGTCCTCCACCAGGCGAGATACCACCTGCACCAGCCCCTGCCTCGCAGCGCCCCCTGACTATGAAAGTGCGAATTTATCATTTAATCAGTTACGGTTCATTGTTTCATTGGATTATTTTGATGATTCCACAGATAATATGACCTCGACGACCATAGGGCCTAAATCTTGAAAACAAAGATTTTTTTAAATTTAAGATTTATATTAGATTCTTAAGTTTAATGTCCTGGTGTTTACTTTGAACTAATAATGCATGACCACAAAATCCAATCTAACAAGGAGTCACATGGGGGCACAATGACAGGTCTAGAGGTGGCAGCAGCATGAGGAGCCCATAATCTGGCAGAATGACACAGCCTGGAATTTTGCGGCAACAAGAGGAGACAATAGGGTTTCACAATTCTAAGATTAAAAGATTAATTTTCAGATTTGAATTGAAGATTTATGGTAGCTAGTGCTACCATAACAATTTTTAGGTAATGTCCCAGGCCCAGCAGCATCAGTAAACCATATGACACAGCCTGGAGGTGGCGGAAGCATGAGGAGACCATATAGTGGCTGAACGGCACAGCCTGAAGTTGGCAGCAGCATGGGTAGAACATATACTGGCTGAATGGCACAGTCTGGAATTGGCGGCAGATGAGGAGACCATATAGTGGCTTAATGGAACAGCCTGGAGCTGGCGGCAGCATGAGTATAACAAACAATGGCTGAATGGCACAACCTGGAGTTGGCGGCAGATGAGGAGACCATACATTAGTTGAATGGCACAGCCTGGAGTTGGCGGCAGCATGAGTAGAACATATATTGACTAAATGGCACAGCCTGGAATTGGCGGTAGATGAGGAGACCATATAAAGGCTGAATGGCACAGCATGGATTTGGCAGCAGCTTGTGGAGACCATACAGTGGATAAATGGCACAGCCTGGAGGTGGCGGAAGCATGAGGAGACCATATAGTGGCTGAATGGCAAAGCCTGGACTTGGCGGCAGCACGAGGAGAACATATAGTGGCTGTATGGCATAGCGTGGAGGTGGGGGCAGCATGAGGAGAACATATGGTGGTAGAATTAAACAGCCTGGAGGTGGCAGCAGCAGCATCAGGAGTGCACAAAGTGACCCGGTGACAGAGTGGTGCGGTGGGTGCCAATACCAGTACCTGGTGACGAAGGTGGGTGAAAAAAGGTCTGACACAAAGGTCAGTCTCTCCACATTTTTCGTGGACAGATGAGTTCTCCTTGGGGTGACTATGGGACACGGTGGAGGATGAGGAGGCGGAGTCACAAACTATCGCAGGACCAACGGCCTGAGAGCATGGAGGTGGAAGCGGCGTGACTTGTCCAAGTTGCTGTTGTCGCTGTGCAGGAACCACATTCACCCAGTGGGCCGTAAAGGACATAGTTAAAGCTCCACACGTCGGTGCTGCTGTGAAATTTGGTACACTTTGGTAGAGTGGGGTGGTGGGTGTTAATACCAGTACTGGTGACAAAGGTGGGTGAAAGAAGGAGAACTTGGCATCAAATATGTGGCATTAGGCAAATGGCACAATCAGAATAGCAGCTGAGGCAGGTAGGCAGAAGAAAACATTATTTTTTGTCAAAGTGTTGGAGTGCACAAGTACTGAGGATATGCATTACATAAAACTTAACTTTAACATTATTCTTAGGATAAAATATATGGACCCAAATTTTTTTTTTGAAATTAACAAAAGGAAAGGTATGCTAAAAACACCATGTGCCACCTACACCACCAAGTATTCATGCAATGCAAAGACCTATAAAAGGTGGAAGGGAACACCGTATGGTCCATTGTAACAAGTGGGGGTAAAAACTTTCCCTGTAAGGCAACACTCTCGCACTATTAATTCCCTTATTGGCAAGTGTTACTCGTCCTAAAAAGGTGGAAGGGAACAACATATGTTCCATTGTAACAGGTGGGGGTGAAAACTTCTCCTGTGAGGCACTGCTCTTTCACTACTAATTCCCTTCTTGGCATGTGTTAATTGTCCTAAAAAAGGGCAGCCCCACACAGGAACCTCTCCCTATTTCCACCAAAAAACACTACCATTTCCCAAGGTTTTTAGTTGGAAATATGGAGAGGTTCCTGTGTGGGGCTGCCCTTTTTAAGGACAATTAACACATGCCAAGAAGGGAATTAGTAGTGAAAGAGCAGTGCCTCACAGAAGTTTTCACCCCCACCTGTTACAATGGACCACATGTTGTTCCCTTCCACCTTTTAGAGATCTTTGCATTGCATCAATACTTGGTGGTGTAGGTGGCGCATGGTGTTTTTTGCACACCTTTCCTTTTGTTAGATTTCACAAAAATTTTGGGTCCATATATTTTATCCTAAGAAAAGTTAAGTTTTAGCTAATGCATATCCTCAATAGTTACTTGTGGTCTAATGCAGAGTAATTTCTGAAACTGGGGACCAACACCTTAATTATGTTTTGAGGTATCCATGGCAGCACAATGAGAGAGCTTGTAGGTGGTAGCATCAGCATGAGGAGACCATAGAGCAGCACAATGAGAGAGCCTGGAGGTGGCCGCATCAGCATGAGGAGACCATAGAGCAGCACAATGAGATAACCTGGAGGTGGCAGCATCAGCATGAGGAGATCATATAGCAGCACAATAAGAGAGCCTGTAGGTAGCAGCATCAGCATGAGGAGACAATAAGGTGGAACAATGACAGAGCCTGGAGGTGGCAGCAGCAAGAGGACCATGCCAACTGAGGGTTGATTCTGAGGAACCCACCGACTGTTGACTGGGGGTGTCGGATGTCACTTGGGATTAAGTGGATGACCGAGTGAACCAATCAATCATGGCTGCTGGGTTGCTGGTCAAGACACGACTACTAGCTGACACCGGGAGCTCAGACCTCTTGCTGCGACTCCTGCTGCCACACGCCCCTACTCTGCTGCGACCTCTGCCTGCGCCTGATGAATTTTGGCCTCTGCTGCTACCTCTGCCAGCGCCTGATGAATTTAGGCCTCTGCCACTCCTCTGTGCACGTCCTGGCACTTCTCTGCCTGACATACTTAGTGCGTATATGAGGGGAGTACAATACGCTTCACTACACTTAAAACAGTATTTGTCTAGAACAGCAGAAGGTGTGTACTTTTGGCTGGACTTTCACTGTATCTAGGCCCTTAAGAGTTTAACAGGTACAAAATAGTACACCATTTAGATGTACGTTTGTGGTATGCACTTATGAGGGGATAAAAATGCGCTACAGTACATTTAAAAAAGTATTTGAGTAAAACACCAGCCAGTGATTACTTTTGTCTGGCCTTTCTTAGTATCTAGACCCTTGACAGATTAACAGGTACAAAATAGTACACTACTTAGATGTACGTATGTGGTATGCACTTACGAGGGCAGAAAAATGTACTACAGTACGCTTAAAAAATTACTTGATTAAAACACCAGCCGGTGATTACTTTTGCCTGGCCTTTCACAGTATCTAGACCCTTGACAGATTAACAGGTACAAAATAGTACACTACTGAGATGTAGGTATATGGCATACACTTATGAGGGCAGAAAAATGCGCTACAGTATGCTTTAAAAAGTATTGGAGTAAAACACCACCCGCTGATTACTTTTGCCTGGCCTTTCACAGTATCTAGACCCTTGACAGATTAACAGGTACAAAATAGTACACTACTGAGATGTAGGTATATGGCATGCACTTATGAGGGCAGAAAAATGCACTACAGTACGCTTTAAAAAGTATTGGAGTAAAACAAAACCCGCTGATTACTTTTGCCTGGCCTTTCACAGCATCTAGGCCCTTGACAGATTAACAGGTACAAAATAGTACACTACTTAGATGTACGCATGTGGTATGCACTTATGAGGGGAGGACAATGCGCTACAGTACGCTTAAAAAAGTATTGGTGTAAAACACCAGCTGGTGATTACTTTTGCCTGGACTTTCACAGTATCTAGGCCCTTGACAGATTAACAGGTACAAAATAGTACACTACTTAGATGTAGGTATGTGGTATACACTTATGAGGGGAGGACATTGCACTACAGTATGCTTAAAAAACATATTTGTGCACAACACCAGCAGTACACAACAGTGCTGCAGCACACAGTCGCTATGTACTAAATCCAGAATTACACTCTCTCAAAGACTCTTATGAATGGACTGCTGGGTATGTATTATACCATCTACAGACTAGTATAACCAGCAGATCATTTGTTGTGGAACAAAGACACAGAGTTGCGCTAAAAATGTATTCCTCCCTCCTCTGCTAAGGTTTCTCCAGCTGAGCCAGCTTGTTCAAACGTATGAGGCAACACACAGCTCTCTGCCCCTCTCTGCAATACAATGCTGTAGAAAGTGACTGGGAGGTTAATCGCTACAGTAAAAAAAAATTTTTGTGAAAAATGCACTGCTCTCTGTCCACCAGAACACTGACTTGACTAGGAGGTGAAACGCTGCTGGAAAAAGCTTTTCTGTGCAACACACAAAGCGCTGTCTGTCCTATCTCTCTGCAATGAAAGGATGAAGTGACTAACCAGAATATGGCTGCCAATTATATAGGGCTGTGACATCGCAGGAATGACTGACTGCTGATAGGCTGCATCCTGCATGTGATTCAGGGTTCCCGCCTACCCTTGTTCCTGCCTTCCCAGGATTCCTTGCCCCATGTCCTCACATGTGGATCCGCCATTTTAGATGCCCTGGAGCCTGGACTGCACTAAATGGAGTTTAATGAAGCGATTAGCGTGATAGAATCGCGGTGATATTCATATTTGTTGCAAATTTGAGATTTTCCTACCCTTGGGGACGGAAAATATGGATTTTATTAAAAACAGGAGGCTCATATTATTGCTTTATCTTTCTTTTACTGACATCCAGCAGCAAGAGAGTTAACAAAGAAAAAATGTTCACAGAGTAGGTATGCAAATGAACTTAGGTAGATAGTCCAATCAGGTGTCAGATAGAGGTTATAAAGGTGAGGTACAGGTGATTCTCTTCCTCTTTCTTGATGTCCAAATGTAATAACCGGAACATAACTTGAACTGAACTTAGACTTTAACCAGTCATGAAACTTGAAAACAGGATCGTAGAATTAAACTGGAGGAAAGAAGGGAAAATATATCAGAAATAACGAATTTGAAGGGTAGGGTATTAGGGTGGGATAATATTCGCCTCCTGTTTTTAATAAAATCCATATTTTCCGTCCCCAAGGGTAGGAAAATCTCAAATTTTATGGCAAACAGGAGGCTCAAATTAATGCTTGTTCAAAGCTGCGTAAGAAATACTAATAAAATACATAAATAATTCATAAAACAGACATAGAAATGTGAGATTCAGGTTTAAAGTAGAAGTTTTTAAAAGTGGATTCTGAAGACCAGTTTGCGGTTTGCATTAAATCTGTTAGGGATCCACCGGTTTGGAAAACTTTAGTTGCCATAGCACCTCTGGTGGAATGGGCACCAAAAATGGATATGTCAATACCTGCCATTTCCATGGTTTGCCATACCCACCTTGCTAAGGTAGGAGAGGAGACCGTCTGAAATGGTTTGCAATACAAAATTAGTAATTGAGAAGCATCTGGATCTCTAAATGATAGAGTCTTGTTCTCGTAGGATTTTAGACATTGGACCACACAAAGGTTTGGATTAAAAGGAAAAGCAGGATAAAAAACAGAATGTAGGTTAGTTTTTGTCCGTCTGAAAATAGAAAATTGGACTCCTTGAGGTAAGTACTGTCTACCGGATATATCCAGGACTTTGACATCTGCAACTCTTTTAAGAGAGATTAAGCATAGTAACACTGTCAGTTTGTAGGATAGATGTTTAAAAGACAAATTCTCATTATCCCCCAATTATTGATAAAATTTAAAAGGATGGATACATCCCATGTACATTGATATCTGGGTTTTGGAGGTCTTTTGAATTTTATGCCCTTCATTAACTTACAGACTAAAGGATGTTTTCCAGCAGGTAATGAATCTATAGGGAAATGTTTAGATGAAATCGCTGAACGATATACGTTAATGGTCCTGCATGCCTTCCCGGAAGAAAATGCGTCCGAGAGGAAATTCAGGATGTGGGGGAGAGGTGCATGTAAGGGATCCAAATCCCTTTGCATGCACCAATTAGACCAAAGCTTCCAGGCTGATCTGTAAGCTGTTTTGGTTCCTGGTGCCCAGGCCTCTGACAGTATGTCTCTAGATGTCTGCGAAAGTTCAGAGCTAATTCCTGATTGCCCGAAATCATCCATGCTACTAATGATAGAAGTCCCGAGGTTACGAGAGGATGAGGGTTCTGAGAAGGATCCAATAGAATGGATGGAAATATTGGGAGGATTCATGGGTAGTCTATGCTCATTTCCAAAGCTTGGGGGAACCAAGTTTGGGATGGCCAATAGGGGGTTATCAGAACCATTGTTGATTCTTGATAACGAGTCAGAAGAAGAACTCTTGATATTAGGGTAAATGGAGGGAAGGCATATAGCATTCCTTTCGGCCAGATTTGTAGAAGGGCATCCGTCCCCAGCGCTTCTGGGTCCGGACGCCAACTGAAAAATGTTGGGATTTGTCTGTTTAGGCGGGATGCAAAGAGGTCCACCTGAAAGGGGCCCCAGAGGGTATTCAAAAGGCCAAAGATTGTCTGATTCAACATCCAATCGCTGGAATCTGTTAGATACCGGGAATACCAATCCGCGATTGAGTTGGATAGACCTGGGATGTACTCTGCTTTCAATACAATGTTTTTGTTCAAGCAAAAATGCCAGAAATCCTTTGCGATGTTTGCTAAAGGTTTCGATTTGGTACCTCCTAAACGATTGATGTATTGAACTGCGGAGATATTGTCCATACGCAGTAGAATACAACAATTGGATCTGTCTCTCGCAAAACTCTTGAGAGCAAAAGATCCTGCCAAGAGTTCGAGACAATTGATATGTAATTGAGATTCGTTTGGAGACCATTTCCCTCCTGTTGAAAGGGGACCGCAGCGAGCACCCCACCCTGAGTTGCTTGCGTCTGATTCTATTATTAAATCCGGATGCGGATGGAATATGGTCTTCCCGTTCCACATCTGGATATGAGAGAGCCACCAAAGAAGTTCCTCTTTGGTATCTGGGGTCAGGGATATCTCGTCTGAGTATCCTAACCCGTCTCTCAGATGTTGGGCTTTTAGTCGCTGCAGGGCTCTGTAGTGTAGCGGAGCTGGGAAAATCGCCTGAATGGAGGCTGATAATAAACCAACAATCCTTGCAATCGTTCGCAATGATACCTGACTTTTGTTCAAAACTGAGCGAATCTCTATTCTGATTGTTTTTAGTTTCCTGTTTGGAAGACTCAGAAGGGTCAGTTGGGTATTGACTAGAAAACCCAGAAATTCTACCTCCTTTGAAGGGGTCAAAATAGTCGAAAGGGATATCGTCCATTGGATGTGTAAATGTATGGTCTGTAATGATTGGGCCATGATCAAAATGTCGTCTAGATATATTATTAGACGAACGCCCCTGCTCCTCAGAGTCGCTATTACTGGTTTCAGTAATTTTGTAAAACACCAGGGGGCAGAAGACAGACCGAATGAAAGACTGGTGAATTGCCATTTTTTGTTTTGCCACCGGAATTGAAGGTAAGGTTGGGAATTCTCGTGCATGTGGATTGAAATATAGGCATCCTTTAGATCTATCTTTACTAACCAGTCTCCCTGTAGTAACAGATCCTTCAACAGGTGAATACCTTCCATTTTGAAATGGTGGTAATGCACGAAATTGTTGAGGTATTTGAGGTTTATTACTGGTCTGAAGCCTCCATCCTTCTTCTTGACCAGAAACAGGTTGCTCACGAAACCTGGTGCTTGTAAGGGAACTTGTATTATGGCCCCTTTTGAAAACAGATCTTTGATCTCTAGTGATATTAGGTTTTGGTCCTCTAATGAGAACGTTATCAGTTGAGGATCCTGACTTTGCGTCGGTAAAAAGGTGAAATCTATCTGGTAACCTAGTACGGTGTTCAGAATCCACGCATCTGAGGTTATCATATTCCAGTTTTGGAAAAAATGCATTATCCTTCCTCCTAAGGGAAGTTGGGAAAAATACCTTGGATGGGGACTTACCAGAAGAGGGTCTTGATCTGGGGAAACCACGTTGGCCTCTCGCCCTCCAAGGTCTGCCTCGTTGTGGGAAGAATGGAGATTGATGGTATGTATTGACTGGATGGGTAAAGTGTTCTGAACGGGGAGGGCCTCTAGAGAATTGACTTTCGTGAGAAGGTCTGCTGGGAAATCGGCCCTTGCGTTTCCCAGCTTTTGGAAAAATTTTTGGTTGGAAAACCTTTTTGAGTGAGGATTGGGCTTTGTCTAGTGATGTAAACAGGGATACATATTTATTAATCTCTTTGATGAAAGAGTCACCGAAGAGGAGGCCTTCAGTAGAAAAAGGCGGTTGAGATGAGGCCAAATGCATTAGTTGGGGATCTAGCTTCATCAAAATCGACCTTCTCCTTTCACTAGAAATGGCTGTATTAACATTGCCAAACATTACTATGGCTCGTTGGGCCCATCCTTTGAGTACATTCAAATCTATGGGGGTATTTGAAGAGACCGCCTCTTCCGTTAGATCTAGAATTTTTGCCAAGGGACCCAAAAGGTCTAGAAGTTTGTCTTGACAGAATCTATAAGATCTGTCAACTCCCTTCTTCAGATGTTTCCCTGACTTTAAGAGGAACTTTACTAGGGTAGGATCTAATTCTGGAGTATTAGCAAATTTTTTGGGAAGGGACGGTCTCGGACATTCTGATCTCAATTTACTGGCGTCATTTTTGTCTAGAGGTTTATGGATCCAAAGACTCAAAAATGTTGTAACAAGAGGATGTGTGACCCCATTCCCCTGAGCGAGGGTGTTTTATTTGTCCTGGATCAAAGTATGGATCACCAGATCCATCAATAAGAGTGTCAGTGGATTCCTCCTTTTCAAGGGGTGTATTTCCCTGTGTGTCAACCACCTCCTCATACTCAGAATCTGCATCCTCTCCCGATGGAGCCTCCTCGTCAGAGGAAGAGTCACTGGACGAGGTGCGATAGGAATCTGGTTTCTGCCTTTTTGAGGCCAATTCAACCCGTTGCAATATCAACTCCTCCCGGGCAGAGGGTATTTTTAGTGATCTCTCATCACAAACAATAATCTTTTCCTTATTAGGTGGCATGGAATGTTCACCCTGGTCCTCCACTAAAATAACTTTTTTAGAATGGGACGGACCGGTATGATGAATGTGATGCCTTTTATGTGATGCTTTACCCGATTTCCTTAACCCCTGCATCATCTGGGAAGTAGAATCCTCCGCTGACCAATAAATGTCAGATGGGTTAGTAGGTAAAGTCTGGGAAGGATTTTGTGGTTTGTTCTGGGTTAAGGCTGTAACCACCGATTTTGTTATGGATTCCTGCATAGATGACATGGCAGTCTGCATTGCCGATTGAATGGACCTGTCTACTAGAGACTGAATTTTTTGGTTTTCCTCAGGATTTTCTGAGGGTAGGTCAGTAACATTATCTTTATTAGACATGTTGTCAAAGTGTATAGAGTGTTGAAACTGTGCAGAAGATATACACTGAAAGAAAAAAGCAATAGAACGCAATAAGCATAAATGCTGCAGCAGAAATATATCTGTATCAAAATTCACACATATGTTGAAAAAACAGCATATGTATAATAAAGCATACATATATATATATATATATATATATATATATAAAATGATATATCAGCTACCTATATATATATGTGCACCAATCCTATACCAGGTTCAGAGAATATCATATGGTGTGCACATACATATGACTATATATATATATGCTAGTGTGCAGGAAGTCTGTATTCAACAGATAGGGATTTAGTTTCCTGCCTGTGCGCTCTGACAAGATTCCTGTCAGTTCAGGCGGTAATGCGGAGTTGTGTGTGCAGACACAGCGTGACCGCCTTGAGGAGATTCACGCGTCGTCTGAGGTAACAGCTAATCACCAGCTGTAAGGGGACTCGATGTCTCGGACTGCCGAGACACCACCGAAGCAGCCGCTCGTGAGGGGAAGGCGGCTGCTCTCGGTACTGAGAAAATACAAAATGAACGGGAAACAGACTGGGGCAATACTGAATAAAACACAAGGTAAGAGAGTGAGGGGCTAGACACCAAAAGCTATGGGGAATATGAGGAGACAGATACTGGCTGTATAATGAAAAAAACAGAATAGGATATATATACACCTACAGCCCTATGAAAATTATAGGTCTTGCGGTGTATGCATATATGAATGAATGGTATATAACTATATATATATATATATATATATATATATATATATATATATATATGCTAAATATAAGAATTCTAGATGCACCTGAGAGAAAATTACACTTGTACTTATCTGGCTGGAGCAGCAAGAAAGAGGAAGAGAATCACCTGTACCTCACCTTTATAACCTCTATCTGACACCTGATTGGACTATCTACCTAAGTTCATTTGCATACCTACTCTGTGAACATTTTTTCTTTGTTAACTCTCTTGCTGCTGGATGTCAGTAAAAGAAAGATAAAGCAATAATATGAGCCTCCTGTTTGCCATAAAATTAAATTTTTAATGGAAATCGTAACAAATTCAGATTCGTCATATTCGATTCGCTCATCTCTAGTCAACACAATACCTTCCTAGGTTCCCTTTTTCCAAAGTTACATAGTAGAGTTGATACAGTTGCCATAACACTTTACATTTTTCTCCTATAGACCCAAATGAGGGTTTATTTTGTGTGCAACCAATTGTACTTTGTAATTACATAACTCATGTGGCAATCTACTAGTACAGGCTGCAGATTGTAATAGTTTATCTGTCACAACAGCCAATGAGGCCTAATGAAGGCCTAGGGCTGCCAGGAAAATTGATTTGTCCCTGCTATTGTATTGCAGAGCAACTAAACAGACCTCCGACATACCCCTGATATGCACATTCTGTCTAGATGTCATTGTCAAAGCTAACTCTGTGTCAGTTACTGTGTGAAAGCAGCCATCAAACACCATGGAGAAGGCTTGGACCCTGGGCCCTTTCTATACAGGGTGGGCCATTTATATGAATACACCTTAAAAAATGGGAATGGTTGGTGATATTAACTTCCTGTTTGTGGCACATTAGTATATGTGAGGGGGGAAACTTTTCAAGATGGGTGGTGACCATGGTGGACATTTTGAAGATGGCCATTTTGAATCCAACTTTTGTTTTTTCAATAGGAAGAGGGTCATGTGACACATCAAACTTATTGGGAATTTCACAAGAAAAACAATGATGTGCTTGGTTTCAACTTAACTTTATACTTTCATGAGTTATTTACAAGTTTCTGACAACTTATAAAAAGAATGGCCCCACTATCTTTGTACCCCATATACCACACAATACCTTCAATTTTTGTATTCTAACAGTCTTAGAGGGATCTATCCAATGTGGGTTGGTGTCAGACCAATAGCGGTGGTTTTGTTTGTTAACTTCCCCATTCACATAAAAGTTTGCCTCAACACTGAACAAAATCTTCTGCGTAAACTGAGGGTCCTGTTCCAATTTTTGTTTTGCCCATTCTGCAGCACCTGAAACTACAGGAAGCCTGTGCTAGCATGTCTCCTGCGGTGTTGCTATCAGTGTGTGAAGAGTGGGAGAAGAGGGTTGCATTGACAATCCAACACAATTGGCAACACATTGAATACATGTTTTAAGTGGTCAGAAACTTGTAAACAACTCATGAAATAATAAAATTACGTTAAAACCAAGCACATCATTGTTTTTCTTGTGAAATTCCCAATAAGTTTGATGTGTCACATGACCCTCTTCCTATTGAAAAAACAAAAGTTGGATTCAAAATGGTCGACTTCAAAATGGCCGCCATGGTCACCACCCATCTTGAAAAGTTTCCCCCCCCCCTCACATATACTAATGTGCCACAAACAGGAAATTAATATCACCAACCATTCCCATTTCATTAAGGTGTATCCACATAAATGGCCCACCCTGTACTTCTGATGCAACGAGGGGATCACAATTCACTAGTAGGTCCTATCAATAATTATTTACAACACGTCTGTATTAACAGACAAGGGAGACCAATTTTCTAGTGACAATAGGGAGATAATAAATTTGATGTACGTGTAAAAATAATCATGTAAAGTATCTCTTTAGTGAATTTAAAATTAGCATGCTATCTATATACCTCATGTATTCTTTACACTGTGCAGTCAGCTTCCTGGCTAAGGATACTAAAGCTGAGACACACTGAAACATGACATATACCACCACTGCAGTTATAAATTATCTATAAGGATCTCAACCTAGTGTAGGAAGAAGTAAATGTGTGTACTCGCATCCGTGAAGTTCATAACCAGATAGCATACGAGCAGACAGTATCCAAACTTATGGTCACTAGGGCCTAAACAGTGTCCTAGTGCCAATAACCCTTGATAAAGCCATGGATCCAACGGAAAGTCGGGATGGCAGTGTGTGAATGGTTTTAAATGCATGTTCTATCTTTTCGCACGCACACATTCTAGCGAGTACTGACTCTTACTACATGGTACTACAAAGGGGTACTCCAGCGGAAAACAGTTTTATTTCTTCAAATCAACTGGTGCCAGAAAGTTAAAACAGATTTGTAAATTACTTATATTTAAAAATCTTAATCCCTCCAGTACTTAGCTGCTGTGTGCTCCACATGAAATTCTTTTCTTTTTGAATTTCTTTTCAATCTGACCACAGTGCTCTCTGCTGACACCTCTGTCCATGCCAGGAACTGTCCAGAGTAGAAGCAAATGCCCATAGCAAACCTCTCCTACTTTGGACAGTTCCAGACATGGACAGAGGTGTCAGCAGAGAGCACTGTGGTCAGACAGAAAAGAAATTCAAAAAGAAAAGAACTTCCTTTGGAGTATAATGAAGCTGATAAATACTGTAAGGATTAAGATTTTTAAATATAAGTAATTTACAATTCTGTTTAACTTTCTGGCATCAGTTTGTGGATAGTTTACTGTGGATAGGGGATAAGTTGTATTTCGCTGCATTAAGGGGTTAATGTAGGGTAAAGTAAAGAATAACATGGCTTGACCACTGTCAAGTTCTTGTTCTTCATCTCTTTTATTAATTTAGTGCCAATCCTGAATTCAACTAACCAGACAAAATGGTTTCTAGCCCTTTACATAGTTACATCACAACATAATGTGGCAGAGAGTTTCTTCAGCTGTGATAATAGTGAAACAGTCTTTCCCCTTATCATGTTTACCCGCCCAGGTATAAAACGATGACTAGAAATATCTCTATCAAAAAAACCAAGCCTGACTTGGTATCCACTCATTTGCTTAAGTAACTTGGTCACCCTTCTCTGGGCCCGTTCCAAATTAACCATGTCCTTTTATATACAATTGCTCAAAAGGAGTATAAGTGTGGTCTCACTAGTGATTTATATAGAGGCAAAACTATTGTTTTGTCTTGAGCCTCCTTGGCTCTTTTAATGCATCCCATGAATCTATTTGCTTTGGCAGTAGCTGCTTGGCACTGGTCACTAAAGTTGAGTTCACTGTTTACTTATGCCTTAAAGGGGAACTCCGCCCCAGGACATCTTATCCCCTATCCAAAGTATAGGGGATGAGATGTCTGATCGCGGGGGTCCTGCTGCTGGGGACCCCCGGATCTCGGCTGCAGCACCCCACTTTCATTACTGCACAAAGCAAGCTTGCTCTGGGCGATACTGGGGCCGGAGCATCGTGACATCAGATGGGCGATACTGGGGCCGGAGCATCGTGACATCATGGCTCCACCCCTCATGGTGTCAAAGCCCGCCCCTTAATGCAAGTCTATGGTAGGGGGTGTGACGGCCACCACGCCCCTCCCATAGACTTGTATTGAGGGGGCGGGCCGTGACATCATGATGCTCCGGCCCCTGTATCGCCCGTCAGTACGCACATAGTGAGTTTGCTCTGTGCAGTAATGACAGCGGGGTGTTGCAGCTGAGATCCCGGGGTCCCTAGAGGCGGGAACCCCGCGATCCGACATCTTATCCCCTATCCTTTGGATAGGGGATAAGATGTCCAGGGGCGGAGTACCCTTTAAGTCCTTTTCATTGGTTGTTTTGCTATTTAGCACATAGTCATTCATCTTATTGCTTTTGCCCAAGTGAATAACCTTACATTTATCCACATTAAACTTAATTTGCCATGCCTGTGCCCAAGCCTCCAGCTTCCCCTAATACCTCAGTAATATTATGTTATCCTCCTCTGTGCCGACTACCTTATCCAGTTTAGTGTTATTTGCAAATATAAAAAATTACTGTAATCCTTTTAAAAGGTCATTAATAAATATGTTGAGAAAAAGAAGACCCAATACTGTTCCCCAATTAGAATAAGTTCCATGAAAAATTACCCTTTGTTCCTTATCACTGAGCAAGGTGCAAACCATTTACAAATATACTCTCCAATTCTGAGCTTCCTCATTTTATGTAGTAACCTTTTGTGTGGTACAGTATCAAATGCCTCAAAATCTATAGCTGACCTTCTGATAGAAGCTGATCAGATGCTCAAAATGTTTCCTAACAAAAGATGTTAAACTCACAAGCCTATAGTACCCAGGATCCCTTTTTTAACCTCTGTTCGAATATTGACCTCATATTTGCTATTTGTCAGTCCTGTAGAAGAATCCCTAACATTATAGAATCTTTAAATAAAGGGAATAAGGTTCTAGATATCACCGTACACAATTCCTGTAGAACTGCAAGCTTGATGCCATCTGGACCTGGTCATTTTTGTATTGTAATGTTTTTAAGGCTTGGTTCACACCATGTTTTTGCAATACAGTTCCCGTATACGTTTTCAATTTGAAAACCGTACAGAACATTATGGAAAACCGTATGCATTAACTCTCCATTGAAAACCTTATGCCAAAAAATGCATCAGGTTGTGTCCGTTTTGCATCCTGTATGGTTTGTTAGTATTTTTCCCGTACCCAAAACCGTAGCCTACAAAACCATATTGAAACGTATATGTTTTTTTTTTTAACATGGGAGTCAATGGGAACCATACAGGACCGTATGTGCGTACGGTTTCATCCGGTTCTTTTCTTGGAATTTCAATCAAACAAGTGAAACTTTATTCATAATGGAATGAAAAGATAAAACTTATACATTTTTTTCTTAAAAAACTGATGCAACCGGACATCATTTTTCAAACCGTACATGGTTTTCAACCGTCTACGGATTCAAATTTGTACGCACGTTTTGATAGTTTAGTCAGGTTTTGAGGAATACGTTTTTTTTTTAAATCAAAAACCTGATACGGGAACTGTATTGCAAAAACATGGTGTGAACCCAGCCTAAGGCAGCATTGCACTTCTTGTTTGGTTAAACAGTTGACATTTAATGTAAAAGATTATTCCTATTCATATCATATCATACATCCTCCTCCACCCTTTCTGAGGGGAACAATACTTTCAGTTTTACATTTTTATTGTTTAAAAATGTGAAACATATTCTTCGGTTTTTACATTCTGTGGCAAATAATCTCTGCTTCAATCTTTGCAGCCTTTGTTTGTCTTTTACACAATTTATTTTTCTCATTATACATTTTTAATGCCTCTTCACTACCTGCTTGTTTCTTGTTTTAGATGCTTTCTTTTTATCATTTATCATGCCCCTTACGGTTTTGGTTAGCCACACTGGTTTTCGAACATGTTTATTCCCATAGTATAGATATTGTTCACAGGGCCTTATTTAGGATGCTCCTAATAGTAGCCTATTTAACTTGTGTTCTTTTATTTTTGAGGACATTATCCCAGTTTATGCCTCTAAGGTCTTTTCTTGAAAGGATTTAATATTCTTTTGAAAATTGGCAATAGTAAAGTTTATCGTTGTAGCTCTTCTACTAAACATCTTATCAGAAGATTACTGAAGACTTATTTTGTTGTGGGCACTATTACCTAGGTGACCTCCTACCTTTACCTATGATATTCTGTCTGGCCTATTGATTAAAATTGGGTCTTAGGATTTCACAGATGCCTTACATAATGCACAGGAATGAGCATCTGTAATAATGACTGCTGGGAAATGAAGTTCAAATCAAATTATGTGACAGTCAGAAACTCCACCCTCCACACAGATTTTCATATCAAAAGGGGAGAGAATAAAAAGAAGGTAATAACAAGGAAATAAGGTCATGCTTGCTTTAGTTTTCAGAATCAGACATTTATTTTTATTCAGCTTAACAAAATATTAAGTTTGCAATGAAAAGTGAATCATGGAAATAACCCTTTAAGGGTCCAGGATCTTTTTTTTTCTACTTTTTTTTTGCACTTTTGTTTTTTTCCTCCTTGCCTTCTAATAATCATAACACTTAATATAACACTTTAAATTTTCCCCTACAGACCCAAATGAGGGCTTATTTTGTGTGCCACCAATTATACTTTGTAATTACATCACTCATGTGGCAATCTTCTAGTACAGGCTCCAATGGCAGATTGTAATAGTTGATCTGCCATGGCAGCCAAGGAGGCCAATGAAGGAAAATTGATTGGCCCATTCACAATTCACTAGTAGGTCCTATCAGTAATTATTTACAACACGTCTGTATTAACAGACAAGGGAGACCCATTTTTAGTGACAATAGGAAGATAATAAAGTTGATATTCGTGTAAAAATAATCATGCAAAGTATCTATTTAGTTCATTTAAAATTAGAATGCTCTGTACCTCATGTATTCTTACTTCAGATGGTGCAGTCAGCTTCCTGGCTAAGGATACTAAAGCTGAGACACACTGACAAATGACATATACCACCACTGTGGATATAAATTATCAGTAAGGATATCAGCCCAGAATAAGCAGACATTTGACCCCTAATCCTGCCTCGGCCAGTGAAAGGCTGAGTGGCAGTGTGATGTATTGGACCCTGGCCTGGTCTTCTTCCTGGTGCCCAAGCCCAAAACGCCACATTGCCGCCCAGCCTATCGCTGACAAAGGCAGGACATTTCTGTGGCTGGCGATTAGCTGAGCGTAGTGTGACTTGTTAATCCCCAGAAGCAGGAAGAAGATAAGGGCCAGAGGACGGAAGAAGCCATGTTAGCAGCACAGGGGGAGCAGTGGGTGGTAAGTAAAGGTTTTTTATTTTTTTATTTGCGGGTATATAGGGATGAAAACATTTTTTTTGAAATAGCTGGAGTACCCATTCAGCATTGAGTCCTCGGCTACCGACAGCAGACAGTACTTACCCACTATGTAATGAGTGCAAGAGACAGTAAACCCTCCTCAATGATAATGTACGGCGCTGTGTACCAAGGACCAGTGCATGATCCCTTAAAGTTAAATGAATAAACATTAAGTGATATAGATCAAAGGTCACCTTTGATGTGGTCATACATTAGCTTAGAAGTTTTGTTAGGAGAGGTAAGAAAGACTGATAGAAGCCTGTCAGTCAGAGAATAACTTTTTCAATTGACTTTATTGATAACAGAAGATGTAGACACAAACTAAACATTTTTTTTTATTAATTACCTATAGAGAAAGTGTTTTGTACCATATACTCATACAACCAATTCCATAGACTACATCTTTGACACTACAGTGAATGTCAGAATCTTAGCAAAAAAAAATGAAAAATACAGTAAAAGGCACTCTGAATTGTAGTGCAAAATGATCTTCCAGGATCATATATAGAGGATATATCTGTGACTGTGTAGGACTCACAGCAGTAGGCTGTAACACACACAGTAGTAGTGGATCCACTGGACCTGTGTGGTAGATGATGTGAGCTGTGCCAGGGAGCGGAGTCTAAGGTACCACCGGTTTTCTCCAAAGCCCGCCACAAAGCGGGCTGGTCTTGCTGTGGCAGGTGGCACCCAGGTCGCTACCCCTGGCATGACTCGACCACACAGGCGGCTGGGGAGGTACGAGGCACAGAAGGGATATGGCAAGTCGTGGTCAGGATAGCAGAATGTCAGGGCTGGCAGCACAGGTGAAAGGTCAGGAACATGGCAGTAGGTCAAAAGGCAGGTGGCACAGGAGCAAGGTAAGGTCACGGAACAAAGGGGTCTGGAACACGGCAAGGCAAGGACAGAGGTGTCTACCTTAGGACTTCCCAAGATGGATCCAGTTCACACAAACCTCAGTTAATGAGACAACTCTATGGACATGCCTACACTTTCTATTGTACTTATTGTAACACTTATTCAAGGACTATTTTTACATGAGATTTCTAGTTTTATTCTGTCTGCCATGATGTCTAGTAGCTTGCAATAAATGTATATGTGTTTCACTTAACACTAGTTACTCACTTATTTCTCCAATGGTGACCGTGTCATAAACTATGACCGGTATAAATATTTAACACCGGCAGAGGTTGAGAGTGGAGGGGAGCACTCATGGCCGCATGCCTGGCCAGAGTGCTATATGTAACAGACTGAAAATCAGTTACTGAACAATATGGCTTAGATAAGCAGTGGTCTGCTCAAAAAGGTAGTCTTTTAGAGAATACAGCCTAATGTTTTTGAAGTGTTCCTGAACACTCAATACAGACACATTGTAAATCTGGGAGATGGCTTAAAGTATAGCTACATTCTCATTTAAAAAGTGGATAATGGAATATTTTAGCTATTTGCTGCTAAGAGCTGCAGACATTGTTGGGTAGCTGTAAGAGTATACTGTAAAAGCGAAGTGTACCTTTCCTGATTCTTAAAGGAATTATGTCATCTGTATTTGCTTTTAAGAGCGGCAGGCACCATTGAATAGCTATCAAGAGTATAAAAGAACTTTTCCTGATGGTGGTGGCCAAACTTATATAATGCCCTTTTGTTTCTCAGAAAAATGTCAATGAGACAGGGCAGAGCTGAGGCCTTCTTGCTGCCCACACCTCCCAACCCCTCCTTGACTGATGTTAGGGCTCTATACATCAGTCATAGAGGGGCTAGGATGTGTGGGCAAGCAAGCATTTCAATATAAATAAGATAGAGGGTGTAATCAGCACCTGGGTGTGGTGTCGTGCACCTGAGTCTCCACGGTTTCTCAGCGCAACATAGTCCCATATAAAAAATGCACTTCACACCAAAGATTCAGTGTTCTCCAGCAAATCACTTCACTTTAGCGATCCTGAAAAGTCACCTGGTTCCCTTATCTCCTGGTGAGCAGTCATCCGCTGTTCGGATAAGAAGGCAGGAGGGACGGCCAGCATGGACATTATTGCACGGAGGTCCGGCTGGAGTTTGAAGTAATGCCGTAGACCTCATCAGCGACGAGCACTGGGTGAATATGATGTGTTCTATCACACTATGTCTGTAAAATACGTTTTTGTATGGAAACATGCGGCTAAAGTAAAGTGATTTGCTGGAGAACACTGAATCTATGGTGTGAAGAGCATTTTTTATGTGGGCAAGCAAGCAAGCATGCTATGTATTTTTTTTTTTGTAGTACTGTATATTATAAGTTCGGCACCCACCATCAGATCCAGGAAAGGCACATCTTACTTTTATACTCTAAAAGCTATCAATGGTGTCTGCAGCCCTTAGAAGCAAATACAACAGACAGATTCCCTTTAAGGATCAGGAAACCCAAGTTTTTATTGCTTGGTACCCTTATGAAATTCCAAACAATGTTGTTTTACATATGACATACCCTGAATCAAAAATCCACTACTTTATTAGTGTACCTTCAGCTCATTGCTATAGAGGGCTGTGTAGTGATCTTTGTAAAGGGACCGGAGGCTAATCACAATCCCACTCTTCCTCTAAGGATGGACTTTGGTATAAGAAAGCTAAACCAGTAGAAGGTCTTCAGACCTCCTGGACCCATAACAGTGGGCTGGAATGCATTATACCACTTTCTCAAAAAGCTATGCAGTACACAAGGGGAGAAAAGACAAGGCACTCTCTCTCAGGTAGTAAAGAACGGTCAAAAGAGAGATGCTTATTCACACAATGGCCGATATTAGCTTCCCTGACCAAGTTGTGCATATTAGGAGCAAACCTAATGAAACCATGTGGTGGTACACCAAATCCAGGGTCTCGGGCATAAACTGTCCAATAGGTTCCCAAAACAATACACAAAAATGAATGGCCCACCAAAAAGAGCACAAAAACACAAAATCGCTATGCAATCAGACCGTCAGCTTTATGAGACCACAAGAATACAAGTCTTCAAAGACTGAAGATTTAATTCAGAGTATTTATTTGTAATGTATTTATCAATAAATATACATGTTTTTAACCCCTGGTATTCCATTGCTTTCACTTGTTATGCTGTGAAAAGTATTACATTATGTCATTTTGTTATCACTTTGTGAACTTATAAATGAAAACACTCAGGAATAAAAATCTTCAGAAAGTTCAGATTTTGTCTTTCATTTTTATAAAATACTAGCTGAGTACCCGGCGTTGCCCGGTTTTTCCTTTCAAATCCTTTTTGGGGAGGAAAATAAACAAAGGAGGAAGCTTTTGACTTCATATGCAGTCCTCATATGCAGTCCTCAGACCCCAAATCCCGACCTCCTATCTCGACCTCCTGTCCCGACCTCCTATACCGTCATCCTATCCAGTCCTCCTATCCTGACCTCCTATCCCGACCTCCTATCCCGTCCTCCTATCCCGTCCTTCTATCCCGTCCTCGACCTCCTATCCCATCCTCCTATCTCGACCTCCTATCCCGACCTCCTATCCCGTCCTCCAATCTCGAGCTCCTATCCTGACCTCCTATCCTGACCTCCTATCCCGTCCTCCTATCTCAACCTCCTATCTCAACCTCCTGTCCCGTCCTCCTATCCCGACCTCCTATCCCGACCTCCTTTCCCGTCCTCATATCTCGACCTCCTATCCCATCCTCCTATCTCGACTTCCTATCCTGACCTCTTATCCAGACCTCCTATCCCGTCCTCCTATCCCGACCTCCTTTCCCGTCCTCATATCTCGACCTCCTATCTTGACCTCGTCTACCGTCCTCCTATCTCGACCTCCTATCCTAACTTTATATCCAGACCTCCTATCCCGTCCTCATATCCCATCCTCCTATCTTGTCCTCCAATCCTGACCTTCTATCCTGACATCCTATCCCGACCTCCTATCTCGACCTCCTATCCCGTCCTCCTATCCCGACCTCCTTTCCCGTCCTCCTATCTTGACCTCCTATCTTGACCTCCTATCCCATCCTCCTATTTCGACCTCCTATCCTGACCTCCTATCCAGACCTCCTATCCTGTCCTCCTATCCTGTCCTCCTATCCCGACCTCCTTTCCCGTCCTCATATCTCGACCTCCTATCTTGACCTCCTATCCCGTCCTCCTATCTCGACCTCCTATCCCAACCTCCTATCCAGACCTCCTATCCCGTCCTCATATCCTGTTCTCCTATCTTGTCCTCCTATCCCGACCTCCTACCCGACCTCCTATCCCGACCTCATATCTTGTCCTCATATCCCATCCTCCTATCCCGACCTCCCATCCCGTCCTCATATCCTGACTCGTAACATGTGTACCAGGTAATGAAATAGCTCCAGCCTAACGGAAATTAGATGGGAACATACATTTCCCATTGATTTGCCTGGGACTTAAAAAAAAATAAACCTGACCCTCACAAATGGGGGTAGTTAAGGGTTAAATTAACTATCCTATATTTTAAGCGGACATATAAGTAACATGAGTATTATTGAAATATCTCCAGCCGTTTGGAAGTTATGCAGTTACATATATTTCCCTTTGACTTGCATGGGACTTTAAACATAAGCCCCGCCCCTGGCAAATGGGGGTGAGTAAGGGTTAAATTACCTATCCTATGTTTGTTGTTTACATATAAGTAACATGTGTGCCAAGTTTCAGGTTGATATCTTTAGCCGTTTGAAAGTTTTTGTAGAACATACATACATACATACATACATACATACATACATATATACATACATACACACACACACACACACACACACACGTTGAGTTATATATATATAGATATAACAGCATCATATGTTTGCACAGTCGAGGAAAGAATGAACAGATATTTGAGTATAGGCCAAATATTAGATTCTTGTTTATGGGAGAAAGAACTCAGAATGAGTTGCAGCGTCCAATCTGACTTTTAAATGCTATTTATTTTCTGATGTGATAAGCGGTGCTCATTCAGGCCTATTAGGGCAGTATCTAGCAGAAACAAACGTGTGCAGAAATCAAAAGGTTGTTGACCTGTTCAGGTTAGTTCTCGGGAAGCCACAGTTTCATGTAAATGGACCAAATTTGTTCTACAAGCAGGAAATTAAGAAATGTAACCTAAATCCAGGATAATTTGCAAGCAGTAATTACATCCTCAGATCTTTGCTGCGATTGCTCCACAAATACGCTAACCTTTCAGGCGTGATGTATGGATTATCTGTGAGGACAGGTCTTGGGGGAATTTCCATGCAATCAACTTCATTGTACTGGTTAAATAAGTGAAAATTGCAGGATGGACGTGTGATTCCGGTATTCCGAGGAATTAAATGGCATCAGGTCTTACGTATATCAAATACTATGAAAGCAAATGGATTCTGCTGGACACACTTTTGTGGAATTAACTGTGATTCTTCTCTGGAAAACATTCTGGTAATGAGTGTGAAGAGATATTTAGTATTTCTGTACAGTGCGGGACCTAAAATGTGTAATGCCGCAGTTTACTCTTTTATCCCAGATCTTCCACAAACGGAAATATCTGCTGCGTGCCAATAGGCATGGGAATACATGCTCATTGCAGACATCAATGTTTATATGAGGGGTTAAATTGAGATGAAAGTGTGGTATAAGGTATTGGCGTATTCTTATTTGGTCTCCTTTGATAGCAGAGTAGTGGGTTCTGCTGTAGCACGATACCTTTAAGGGGTACTCCGTCCTAGGCATCTTATCCCCTATTCAAAGGGCAGTACCCGACATTCGTTTTGAACGCTTGGAGTGGGCAGTGGGGGTTGTGAAGTCACTGTCATGCCCCTCGTGACATCACGCCATGCCCCCTTAATGCAAGTTTATAGGAGGGGGTGTGGCAGCTGCCACGCTCCCTTCCATAGACTTGCATTGAGGGGGCATGACGTGATGTCACGAGGGGCGTGGCAGTGACGTCACGACCCCCGCCGCCTGCTCCAAGTGTTCGGAACAAAATGTTCCCAATGTAGTACTGTAGCCTCTTCATTGTTAACATCTGCTTTAACTTGCACCTGTTGTGACCCTGATAGCAATTGCAGCTGTATCCCATTCACTAATAATAATTCTTTATTTACAGTAATGGCCGTAAATGTGGGCACCCCTGCCATTTTTCAAGAAAATTAAGTATTTCTCACAGAAAAGGATTGTAGTAACACATGTTTCGCTATACACATGTTTATTCCCTTTGTGTGTATTGGAACTAAACCAAAAAGGGAGAAAAAAAAGCAAATTGGACATAATGTCACATCAAACTCCAAAAATGGTCTGGACAAAATTATTGGCACCCTTAACTTAATATTTGGTTGCACACCCTTTGGAAAAAAATAACTGAAATCAGTCGCTTCCTACAACCATCAATAAGCTTCTTACACCTCTCAGCCGGAATGTTGGACCACTCTTCCTTTGCAATCTGCTCCAGGTCTCTTATTGGAAGGGCGCCTTTTCCCAACAGCTATTTTAAGATCTCTCCACAGGTGTTCAATGGGATTTAGATCTGGACTCATTGCTGGCCCCTTCAGAACTCTCCAGCGCTTTGTTGCCATCCATTTCTGGGTGCTTTTTGATGTATGTTTGGGTTCATTGTCCTGCTGGAAGACCCAAGATCTCGGACCCAAACCCAGCTTTCGGACACTGGGCTGTACAGTGTGACCCAAAATCCGTTGGTAATCCTCAGATTTCATGATGCCTTGCACACATTCAAGGCACCCAGAGACAGTAAAACAACCCCAAAACATTATTGAACCTCCACCATATTTCACTGTAGGTACTGTGTTTTTTTCTTTTTAGGCCTCATTCCAGTTTCGGTAAACAGTAGAATGATGTGCTTTAACAAAAAGCTCTATCTTGGTCTCATCTGTCCACAAGACGTTTTCCTAGAAGGATTTTGGCTTACTCAAATGTATTTTGGCACAATGTAGTCTTGCTTTTTTATGTCTCTGTGTCAGCAGTGGGGTCCTCCTGGGTCTCCTGCCATAGCGTTTCATTTCATTTTAATGTTGACGGATAATTCGCGCTGACACTGATGCTCCCTGAGCCTGCAGGATAGCTTGAATATCTTTGGAACTTGTTGGCTGCTTATCCACCATCCGGACTATCCTGCGTTGACATCTTTCGTCAATTTTTCTCTTCCGTCCACGCGCAGGGAGATTAGCTACAGTGCCATGGCAAAGGCAAAGCCAAATCTCTGGAGATGGACTTGTAACCTTGAGATTGTTGATATTTTTCCACAATTTTGGTTCCCAAGTCCTCAGACAGTTCTCTTCTCTTTCTGTTGTCAATGCCTAGAGTGGCACACACAGACACACAATCGCCCCCCCCCCCCTCCCACTATAGAGGTAGCCAAAGAGCTTACCTCTGTTCCCTGGTGCCCGTGGCTCTGTCATTGATAGCGCTTGGTTGGACTAGGCTCTATCAATGGATCGCAGAGCACACAGATCAATGGAGTTCAATAGCACTCTATTGATCTGCATGAGGAATCTAATGATTCCTCCTAAAAGTCCCCTAAGGGACTAATAAAGTGATAAAAAAAAAAAAAAATTATAAAAGTTTAAAAGACACGCATTAACCCCTTCAATATTAAAAGTTCAAATCACCCCCTTTTTCTTACTTTTCCTATATAAAAACATGCAAACATAATAAAAATAAACATCTCTGCGTGCATAACTGTACGAACTATTGGAATATAACATTATGTATCCCGTAGGGTAAATAACGTAAATGTAAAAAAACTAAACAAAAAAACCCCACAGAATTGCAATTTTTATAATATCCCAGAAAAAAGCGATTTAAGGGTCTATTCACACGTACAGTATTCTGCACAGATTTGATGTGATGATTTGTTGTGCAGGATTTCAAGTCATTTAGTTTACATTGAAATCTGAATCCTGTGCATCAAATCTGTGCAGAATACTGTATGTGTTAATAGACCAGTGATTCCCAATCGGGGTACCGCGTGATTTTGCCGTGAATTTAATAATTTTTTTTATTTCCCGCCCCAGCCTGCGTGTCTGTGACTCATGGCGCCGGAGGGGGAACGGAAGCCTGTGTGCGCACTGCGCACACAGCGTCTCTCGGCGTTCCCCAGCGTCCCCCTCCCCCTGTGTCCTCCTCCCCCCTGCGGCGCAGCAAGCCGAAAATGGTGCCCTACTAAACCAAAGATGCCGTGGAACTGCAAGCTGCGCCCTGTGCCGGCTTGCTTAAGGTACTGTACCCTTTCCACCCCTCTGTTTCCCCCCCCCCCCCCATGTCCACCCCCCCTTTCACCCATGTCCACCACCCCCATTACCCATTCCCCCCGTCATTCATGTCCACCCTCCTGTCATACATGTCCGTCTTGTCCACCCCCTGTCCATCCCTGTCACGCATGTTCACCTCCCCTGTCCACCCCCCAGTCTACCCTGTCACCCATGTCCACCCCCTATTCACCCCTGTTTTACCCCCCTTGTCATCCTTGTCCACCCTCCTATCAACCCTGTTCACGCCCCCTGTCTCCCATGTCCACCCCCCCTGTCATCCATGTCCACCTCGGCCACCCCTCTGTCACCCATGTTCACCCCCCTATCCACCCCTCTGACCACCCCCCAGCCTACCCCTCCGTCACCCATGTCCACCCCTATTCACCTCTCTGTCCCTTTGTCACCCCTGTCCATCCCTCTTTTACCCCCTTGTCACGTCTGTCCATCCCTCTGACCCCCTGTTCTCTCCTCTAACCCCCTGTCACCCCTGTTCACCCCCTGTCTCTCGTGCCCACCCCCCTGTCACCCATGTTCACCCCCAGTCACCCATGTTCACCCCCCAGTCTACCCCCTGTCACCCATGTCCACCCCCCTATTCACCCGTCACCCCTTTTAACTCCCTTGTCATCCCTGTCCATCCCCCTATCTCCTATGTCCATTCCCCCCGTCTCCCATGTCCATCCCCCCTGTCATCCATGTCCACCTTGGCCACCCCTCTGTCACCCCTGTCACCCACGTCCCCCCATTCCCCGGGCAACGCTCTGACCACCCCCCAGTCTACCCCTCTGTCAACCATGTCCACCCCCTATTCACCCCTCTGACCCCCTGTTACCCCTGTTCACGCCCCCGTCTCCCTTGTCCACCCCCCTATCACCCATGTTCAACCCCCCTGTCCACCCCCCCAGTCTACCCCCTCTAACCCATGTCCACCCCCCCCTATTCACCCCTATGTCCCTTTGTAACCCCAGTCCACCCCTCTCTGTCACTCCTGTCCACCCCTCTTTTACCCCCTTGTAACCCTTCTGTCATCCATGCCCACCTTAGCCACCTTCCCCATCCACCTCTCTGTCACCCCTGTCCATCCCCGTCACCCATGTTCACTCTCCATTGTTCACCCCTGACCACATCCTTGTCACCCATGTCCATCCCCTATTCACCCCTCTGTCACTTTGTCACCCCTGTCTACCCCTGTTACCACCTTGTCACGCGTGTCCACCACTCTGTCAACCCCTATGCCCCCCGCCACCCATGTTCACTCTTCTACACCCATGTACACCTCTCTACACCCCTGTCACCCTGTACACCCCTCTGTCAGCCATGTACACTCCTCTACCACCCATGTACACCCCTCTTTCACTCATGTACACCCCTCTGACACCCCCTACGTCCCCTGTCACCCATGTACACTCTTCTACACCCCTCTACCACCCATGTACACTCCTCTACACCCCTCTATCACCCATGTACACTCCTCTATACCCATCTGTCACTCCCTACGCCCCCTGTCACCAATGTATGCTCATCTACACCCCTCTGCCACCCATGTACACTCCTCTACACCCCTGTCACCCCCTACGCCCCCGTCACCCATGTACACGCTTCTACACCCATGTAATCCCCTCTGTCACCCATGTACACTCCTCTACACCCCTCTGCCACCCATGTACACTCCTCTACACCTCTCTGCCACCCATGTACACTCCTCTTCACCCCTCTGTCACCCATGTACACTCATCTACACCCTCTGTCACCCCCTACACCACCTGCCAGCCATGTACACTCTTCGACACCCCTCTGCCATCCATGTACATTCCTCTACACCCCTCTGTCACCCATGTACACTCCTCTACACCCCTCTGTCACCCATGTACACCCCTCTTCCACCCATGTACACCCCTCTGTCACCCATGTACACTCCTCTACACCCCTGTCACCCCCTAAGCCCCCCTGTCACCCATGTAAACTCTTCTACACCCATGTATACCCCTCTGTCACCCATGTATACTCCTCTACACCTCTCTGCCACCCATGTACACTCCTCTACACCTCTCTGCCACCCATGTACACTCCTCTACACCCCATTGACACCCATGTACACTCCTCTACACCCCTCTGTCACCCCCTACACCCCACTGGCAGCCATGAACACTCTTCTTCACCCCTCTGCCACCCGTGTACACTCCTCTACACCCCTTTGTCACCCATGTACACCTCTCTGTCACCCATGCACACTCCTCTACACCCCTCTGCCACCCATGGACACTCTTCTACACCCCTCTATCACCCATGTACACTACACCCATGTACACCCCTCTGTCACCCCCTACTCCCCTCTTTCACCCATGTACACCTCTCTGTCACCCATGCACACTCCTCTACACCCCTTTGCCATCCATGTACACTCTTCTACACCCATCTGTCACCCATGTACACCCCTTTTTCGCTCCCTACACCCCTCTTTCATCCATGTACACTCCTCTACACCCCTCTGCCACAAATGTTCAGTCCTCTACACCCCTCTGCCACACATGTACACTCTTGTACTTATTTTGCAGGTTTAATTGTGAAGAATTGTGGCTGGAAGAAATTGTCATGATGGCACAGACCAGACAGAGAAGAAAATGGAACAACACTGATTAGAGAAGATGTCATTTGTGAATAGATGAATAGATATTGTGCATTTTGTGTATTGCGGCACTTTTGTGTTTTTTGTTTCTTTCTTTTTTGCTCGTCAACCTTGGTAGGGGTCCCCCGCAAAAAAATGTTTTTCAAAGAAGTGCCCTGAGCCAAAAAAGGTTGGGAAGCACTGGAATAGACCCTAAAAAGTCAGATCAATACCAAATTGGCACCGATGCAAAAAAACAGATTATGATGCAAAAATTAACCATCATACAGCCTTGTATGCAGAATTTTTTTTTTTTTTTTTAAAGTTCAGATTTTTTTTAAATTAGTAAATAACAAACAATAACATGTTAGCTGACCACAAGGTAAATGGTGTAGAAAAGAAAACCATTAAATTTGCTAAATTATCTTACTATTTCAATTCACTTGGTTTGTTTTGGAGCATATTTTATGGAAAAATTTAAAGGTATCATTATAGTAGTTATTTATGACTATTATAGGGCGAGAAGGAAAAATAAGAGAGTGTAAAAGCGAAAATTGGCTAGGAGAAGTGGATCGTCATGAGGGATAAGTACATTTTTAATACATTTCCACACCCCTGGGTCATTGTACAAGGCTATAAGGTCCCAGGGATATGTTGGTAACTGTGCATAATCCAAGAAACAAATAAACCATGTCCAGTATAGTATGGTCCCAGTAAAACTTATTTTTTTATTTTATCATATTAAAACCCAGATACAACTATGGAAACCAACAGAGTCCTTGTCTGATGCGTTTCAGCTGTAAAGCCTTATTCATGGACATACAAAAGTACTAAAATAGTTTAACCAACCCGAAACTGCCTTATTCTTGGGGTCTGGTATCTGACGCAACCTGTTGGAGATGTCACAACGCATTCGGTCCTTGTCCCATATATGGTGGCATTGTCCAGCAATAACCCCCTTCTGGAGACAACTTAAAGGGGTACTTCGGCACTAAGACATCTTATCCCCTATCCAAAGGATAGGGGATAAGACGTCTGATCGCGGGGGGTCTTGCCGCTAGGGACCCCCGCAATCTGATGTCACGATACTCCGTCCCGGTGGTCGAGAGGCATGAGGCTTGGAGCCTCAAGCACTTCCTGCAGTGCTAACAGGTGGGTGCTGCATGCTAGATTGTGGGGGTCCCCAGCGGCGGGACCCCCGCGATCAGACATCTTATCCCCTATCCTTTTGATAGGGGATAAGTTGTCTTAGTGCTGGAGTACCTCTATAACAAGGCTCTGACCACAATAATGGGTTCTACAATTCTGTTGACTCCTGCACAGATATTCTTGGGGCTCTCCAACCCAACCTGCTCTCTCTTACATAAATCACTGATGGTACATCTGCTCACTGCCGCCAAGGCACTGATTCCACTTCACTGGAAACAATCAGACCCCCCTACATTGCAGGAATGGATTGGTAGGGTCTCCCAATTATGCAGGATGCAGGAACTCTCCAGTTGGAGTAACCACACTCATGATCGCTTTACTCTAACCTGCCAACCTTGGAAGACGTTTCTGAACCACCCCCAGGCCGCTCCTTAGTCTACTCTGTAGAGCCTAGACTAAAGTGGGCAGATGCCGTTGACTTGCTCAATCCACCCTTTAATACCCTCCCCCCTTCATCATCATCCTCTTTCATACTATCCCACACGAGCAACTATTGCCTCCCACAACACGTACTAAGCCCCCCAACAGCCAGCCCTTCCCCCCTCACTATCCTATTATCCCTTCCTCTTGTTTCGATTTTGCATCCTTCCTTCCACCTACCTAACCTTTGTCTGTCTATGTGATGTGGCTCCTCCACCCACCCCCCTCATTCACTGTCTTAGTCGCACCTCAACCCTCCAGCCTCTTCCTTCCTCTTATCCCACTTCTCTCTCTTAACTCTTTACCTGTTTTCAATCCTCTACCCCCTTCTCTTTCCGCACTTTTCATTTCTATCTTCGACTTTCTCTTCCTTTTAGACCAGGGGGGTATTACCCCTCTGGCCTTCAATTGCATTATTACGCAGACTGGTGACCATTCACCACCTATCTATAAAGAAGGACCCGCCAGGTCATTGCTTCTGAAGACCTCTATTGCAGTAGACGTCTCCTTTTACTAATCTGGATATGTCGCCATCATTTACCTGTAACTACTTGTAAAACCAGGACATTGCCCTGCGAGCCCACATATCCACCGATCCATTTATTGTTATTTCTGTTATCCAACTCCACGTTTATGTAGCATAATTATTATTGCCTTAATTGATAAAAATTAAAAATAAATTACCAAAGCCCAAGCCTAATAATAAAGTAAAGATTAATGGCAAGTTTCTGCTAACCCCATGATAAAGAGATACATTTCATTAACAATGTGAAGCGAGAGTGGGGGCAAAGTACTAGAAAAGCAAAACGTACTGCTATTTAAAGGATTTGTCCATACCAAGTGATATTATTGCTGCAGCCAAAGATTTGCTCTGCATTCCTTTATGTTACTAAAGTGGAAAGATGATAATGAGGTAACTTCAAACATATAAAGAGGTAAATGAAGCTTAGTAATGGGGAGCCGTAAGGCTTGCTCCTGCCTATATCTGTACACCTTTGAAATATATATAGCTGGCCATGACTTGGAGCAAAATGTAAAGAATCCAAAGTGTTCATTAGTTGTCTGCAAGTCATTATAAAATAGGACTTTATTAGGACTTAAACCTGTGCAACCTCATTCTTTCCTCATGAGGTTACTTGCTACAATCACAGGAATGTCTTTTCTCTACAGGTATTGCTAGAAGGGGAGCAGATATAACAGTCACACACAAACCCTGCTGACTGAGGTAGTCCGGGTGTCCACTCTGCCCAATATGACATTAACAGCACCCATTATATGGAAAGCCTAGCCTTACTAGTAATAGTTTCTATTGGTACAGTAAAAATTAGCAGAATACAGTGATTCCTCAACTTACAATGGCCTCAACATACAATAGTTTCAACATACAATGGTCTTTTCTGGACCATTGTAACTTGAAACCAGACTCAACATACAATACTACAGACAGTCCACATCTGTGAAATGTGTCAATGGCTGGAAGAACCGACCAATCAGAATGTATATTCACTGGTAAAACCCCTGTATTAGTGCATGCACTGTAGTACTGAAGCACATGCACTGAATTCCTGTCTGGTAGCGCCCCCTACAGTACAGGGAGGTATTACATGTTCAGTACTACTCTTAACCTATGTCACAGTTAGCTTCTCCTGGACACCAGGTGAGGGCAGCTCCATTTTACGTTTTTAGGAAATTGCGTGTACTGTACAGGACCCTGAAGAAACTCCTGTCCTCTACATAGATCAGTGTTTTCCAACCAGGGCGCCTCCAGCTGTTGCAAAACTACAACTCTCAGCATGCCCGGACAGCCGAAGGCTGTCCGGGTATGCTGGGAGTTGTAGTTTTGCAACAGCTGGAGGCACCCTTGTTGGGAAACACTGACGCAGACAGTGATTTACAGCTCCCAGAAGATCTTTCTTACTTTTATATGTAAGGATTTGCTTTATCTGTATTAGTTATCTACTTATTTTTCTTTAATCCTCACTTTTTCCTATTTTTGGATGACATTTTGGGGCTTCAGAACCAATTACCAGGTTTTCAAGAGTTATGGACTCAACATACAATGGTTTCAACATACAATGGTTGTCCAGGAACCAATTAATATTGTAACTTGAGGGACCACTGTATGAAGAATTCTTTTTAATGCAGCTTTTCGAGAATTTAAGGATAGCCCATAAAGGTAAAGCAATCTACACAACTGACAAGCATTGTCCCAGCCTAAGTTTTACCACCTACACTTTTTAAAACATTTGTCTTATTTAAACCCATATTTGCAAACACAAAGTCCTTCTCCTTAGATGAGCGTTTGTAATGTTAGATGTGTAACAGCTAGGTCAAAGTGTTACATTCTTTCCTTAGATTTTAAGCAGGTTACTTTGAGGCACTTGCTTTGAATTAAAATAAAATAAATTCCTGTCTGAAATCTCACGTGAAGCAGTATATAAAGAAGAAATAGTCTACGAGGCAAATCGAGAGGGATGAAAAGACAGGCGCTAACTGAAATCCCACACAGGCAATTTTACAAAATGAAAATCCACTGTCTCAGAGGCTTTACCTGGAAAAATATTCTTTTAAATATGAGAATCATTTTATTCAAATTTAACTCACATGATCTACTTCTGCCTAGGGACCCAGAATAGAATTTTACCTGAATAATTTATAAAGAACCAATTAAGTGTGTCTTTAAGAGTAAAGGAATAACACAAAGATTAGTCACAAAGGTAAAATATGATTTGACGATGAAGAAATGTTAAGTAAACTAATATAAAGAACATTTACTATAATTAAGGTTGTCCTATAATTAAAGATTACAGTTATCTTATAAATCCCTAAAAATATTTTTATTTGGAATATTTTTTTTTTAATTCTCCTGTGTCTGGTTATAGCGGTTACATGTTTGTTATGGAGCCCCCTGGTGTTCCTTTTAATTTCCTCTCAGAATGTCCACCTAATTGTTCTGTGCTAGTGAGAAGGAGGAAATTCTCAATGCTTCTGCCTGCACAATAACTTGAATCACTCTGCTTCTGTGTAAATTATTATATTGGTGGTGAGACTGAGCTACTTAGCATATGGGACTTCAGGGGGGGTCCTACCAATGGGGGGGGGGAAATGATATACTGGGATCAAACTACCTACACGGGGGTCCTACTGTTACGCCGAGCGCTCCGGGTCCCTGCTCCTCCCCGGAGCGCTCGCGGCGTTCCTCTCTCTGCAGTGCCCTGGTCAGACCCGCTGACCGGGAGCGCTGCACTGACACTGCCGGCGGGGATGCGATTCACATAGCGGGACGCGCCCGCTCGCGAATCGCATCCCAAGTCACTCACCTGTCCCGGTCCCCGGCTGTCACGTCCTGGCGCGTGCGGCTCCGCTCCTTAGGGCGCGCGCGTGCCAGTTCTCTAGGATTTAAATGGCCAGTGCACCAATGATTGGTGCCTGGCCCAATCAGTCTAATTAGCCTCCACCTGCTCCCTGCTCATAAAACCTCACTTCCCCTTCACTGCTTTGCCGGATCTTGTTGCCTTGTACCAGAGAAAGTGTTTATAATGTTTGCCTTACCAGTGTTCCTGACCTCTTGCTATCGCCATTGACTACGAACCTTGCTGCCTGCCCCGACCTTCTGCTATGTCTGCCCTTGCCTCTGTCTAGTCCTTCTGTCCCACGCCTTCTCTGCAGTTAGCGAGGATGAGCCGTTCCCGGTGGATACGACCTGGTTGCTACCGCCGCAGCAAGACCATCCCGCTTTGCGGCGGGCTCTGGTGAATACCAGTAGCAACCTACAACCGGTCCACCGACACGGTCCACGCCAATCCCTCGCTGACACAGAGGATCCACATCCAGCCTGCTGAATCCTAACACCTACCTTCAAGAGGGCAAACTGCATTTAGGGGGGTCCTACCTAAAGGGGGCAAACTAGCTGCAGGGGGAGCAGATAAGGGGTCCTACCCACAAGCAAAATGCTCATATTTAAATCATAATCATAACAAAAATCACCCAAATGGCTTTTATCAAAAGTTTACCCTTGAATGTTTAGCCTTGTTACATACACACAAGGTGACACACAAAGGAGGCAATTGGCAATAAAATATTAATTTCACACACTTTGTAAATTGAAATTACTGCCTGTGTATAAATAGTCAATGGGGGAATTTATCAAAGGATTTAGACAATTTTATTTCCTGCTGTGGTTTGGTGCAAAAAAGTCGCATATGCAACTGTTTTGCAACCTTTTTGCCCACAGAAGCTTTAGGGTGCGTTCCCACCAGGCGTATATGCATAGTATTTCACGTTGGGTGACGCCCCCTCCCATAGACATAGGCATTGAGGGGGCGGGACCTATTCCCTGCCCTATTCCCTCTGTCATCTTTGCTCCAAACTATGCATGTTAAAGTTCAACTGTCAGCAGCCAAATGTATGCCTAGAATATGCTTGTGAAGCCCTAGTGCACGGTGTGTGCAGCTTCAAAAGCATATTCTTCGCGACAGTTTCGCTTTAAGGTCCTTCAACCTTTCTTGATAAGTTTTATCCTACAACCCATGAACTAGTTTAGTAGCTCTTCTCTGAACTCTCTCCAAAATATCTATATCCTTCTGGAGATACGGTCTCCAGTACTGTGCACAATACTCCAAGTGACGTCTCACCAGTGTTCTGTACAGCGGAATGAATACTTTCCTCTTTCTACTGCTTATACCTCTCCCTATACATCCAAGCATTCTGCTATCATTTCCCGCTGCTCTATGACATTGTCTGCCTACCTTTATGTCTATAATAAAGGCAAAATGCAAGTCCTAAGTGTTACGCCGAGCGCTCCGGGTCCCTGCTCCTCCCCGGAGCGCTCACGGCGTCTCTCTCCCTGCAGCGCCCCGGTCAGACCCGCTGACCGGGAGCGCTGCACTGACATTGCCGGCGGGGATGCGATTCGCATAGCGGGACGCGCCCGCTCGCGAATCGCATCCCAAGTCACTTACCCGTCCCGGTCCCCGGCTGTCATGTGCTGGCGCGCCCGGCTCCGCTCTCATGGGCGCGCGCGCGCCAGCTCTCTGAGACTTAAAGGGCCAGTGCACCAATGATTGGTGCCTGGCCCAATTAGCCTGATTAGCTTCCACCTGCTCCCTGGCTATAATACCTCACTTCCCCTGCACTCCCTTGTCGGATCTTGTTGCCTTGTGCCAGTGAAAGCGTTTAGTGTTGTCCAAGCCTGTGTTACCTGATCTCCTGCTATCCATATTGACTACGAACCTTGCCGCCTGCCCCGACCTTCTGCTACGTCTGACCTTGCCTCTGCCTAGTCCTTCTGTCCCACGCCTTCTCAGCAGTCAGCGAGGTTGAGCCGTTGCTAGTGGATACGACCTGGTTGCTACCGCCGCAGCAAGACCATCCCGCTTTGCGGCGGGCTCTGGTGAACCAGTAGCCACTTAGAACCGGTCCACCGGCACGGTCCACGCCAATCCCTCGCTGACACAGTGGATCCACAACCTGTAAGCCGAATCGTGACAGTAGATCCGGCCATGGATCCCGCTGAGGTGCCGCTGCCAAGTCTCGCTGACCTTACCACGGTGGTCGCTCAGCAATCGCAGCAAATTGCCTAACAAGGACAGCAGCTGTCGCAGTTGACCGCCACGTTACAGCAACTTCTGCCACTGCTACAGCAGCAACCATCTCCTCCGCCAGCTCCTGCACCTCCTCCGCAGCGAGTGGCCGCTCCTAGCCTCCGCTTGTCCCTGCCGGACAAATTTGATGGGGACTCTAGACTCTGCCGTGGATTCTTATCTCAATGTTCCCTACATATGGAGATGTTGTCGGACCTATTTCCTACAGAACGGTCTAAGGTGGCGTTCGTAGTGAGCCTTCTTTCTGGAAAGGCCTTGTCTTGGGCCACACCGCTCTGGGACCGCAATGATCCTGCCACAGCCACAGTCCAGTCCTTCTTCGCTGAAGTCCGTAGTGTCTTCGAGGAACCAGCCCGAGCTTCTTCTGCCGAGACTGCCCTGCTGAACCTGCTCCAGGGTAATTTTTCAGTAGGCGAGTACGCCATCCAATTTCGTACTCTCACTTCCGAATTATCTTGGAATAACGAGGCTCTCTGTGCGACCTTTAAAAAAGGCATATCCAGTAACATCAAGGATGTGCTGGCCACACGAGAGATTCCTGCCACCCTGCAAGAACTTATTCATTTGGCCACCCGAATTGACATGCGTTTTTCTGAGAGACACCAGGAGCTCCGCCAGGAAAAAGACCTAGATCTCTGGGCAACTCTCCCACAGTATCCTTTGCAATCTACGCCTGTGCCTCCCGCCGAGGAGGCCATGCAAGTGGATCGGTCTCGCCTGACCCAGGAAGAGAGGAATCGCCGTAGGGAGGAAAATCTTTGTCTGTACTGTGCCAGTACCGAACATTTCTTGGTGGATTGCCCAATTCATCCTCCACGTCTAGGAAACGCACGCACCCAGCTCACGTGGGTGTGGCGTCTCTTGGTACGAAGTCTGCTTCTCCACGTCTCACGGTGCCCGTGCGGATTTCTCCTTCTGCCAACTCCTCCCTCTCAGCCGTGGCCTGCTTGGACTCTGGTGCCTCTGGGAATTTTATTCTGGATTCTTTGGTGAATAAGTTCTGCATCCCGGTGACCCGTCTCGTCAAGCCGCTCTACATTTCCGCGGTCAACGGAGTTAGATTGGATTGCACCGTGCGTTACCGCACAAAACCCCTCTTAATGTGCATTGGACCCAATCATGAAATGATTGAATTTTTCGTCCTTCCCAACTGCACCTCTGAAGTCCTCCTCGGTCTGCCATGGCTCCAGTTTCATTCTCCCACCCTTGACTGGACCACCGGGGAGATCAAGAACTGGGGCTCTGCTTGCCACAAGAAATGCCTCTCCTCCCCTCTCAGTCCCGTCAGGCAAGCCTCAGTGCCTCCTCCTACACCTGGTTCCCCCAAGGCTTATCAGGACTGTGCCTTGCCTCCTCATGGCCCCCGTCCTGGTGACACCCTACCCCGTGCCAAGCTTCACCCTCTGCCCTCCCTCCCCATTCCCACTCCTGCTGTACTGCCTGCCTTTGAGGAAACCCTACAATCACTCCCGGTGTCCTCGTCCCATGTGAAGCTGTTGCCGGACAAAGAAAGGGGGAGACCTAAGGGGGGGGGGTACTGTTACGCCGAGCGCTCCAGGTCCCTGCTCCTCCCCGGAGCGCTCACGGTGTCTCTCTCCCTGCAGCGCCCCGGTCAGACCCGCTGACCGGGAGCGCTGCACTGACATTGCCGGCGGGGATGCGATTCGCATAGCGGGACGCGCCCGCTCGCGAATCGCATCCCAAGTCACTTACCCGTCCCGGTCCCCGGCTGTCATGTGCTGGCGCTCGCGGCTCCGCTCTCTAGGGCGCGCGCGCCAGCTCTCTGAGACTTAAAGGGCCAGTGCACCAATGATTGGTGCCTGGCCCAATTAGCCTGATTAGCTTCCACCTGCTCCCTGGCTATAATATCTCACTTCCCCTGCACTCCCTTGCCGGATCTTGTTGCCTTGTGCCAGTGAAAGCGTTTAGTGTTGTCCAAGCCTGTGTTACCTGATCTCCTGCTATCCATATTGACTACGAACCTTGCCGCCTGCCCCGACCTTCTGCTACGTCTGACCTTGCCTCTGCCTAGTCCTTCTGTCCCACGCCTTCTCAGCAGTCAGCGAGGTTGAGTCGTTGCTAGTGGATACGACCTGGTTGCTACCGCCGCAGCAAGACCATCCCGCTTTGCGGCGGGCTCTGGTGAACACCAGTAGCCACTTAGAACCGGTCCACCGGCACGGTCCACGCCAATCCCTCGCTGACACAGTGGATCCACAACCTGTAAGCCGAATCGTGACACTAAGCAATCCTAAAGTGACCTTAAAGTGCAACTGTCAAATTACATAACCCTATTAAACTTTGCACAATGTAAATGGTATCTATATTTGTAATGCAGCCAAACCTTTTTTGAGTAATCTATGGCGTTGTCTTGAAATTACTTTTTTGGACAGTCAGGAACAGTCCGAGAGGAGTATGGCGGTCCCGAAGTGCTCTACTGTATGATTGATGTATTTTATCAGAGCAGAAGTACTGTATGGCAGAAGAACACATTGAGTTGAAAAGCCAGGAGATGCAAGAAAGAAGATTACAAGCCCCATGTAGCACCCAAGTCTCTCTTTGGCCACCACTTGGGGTTGAACTATAGAGCAGGAGGTGCAGAGGAAGCAGCTGTACCTGGGGCCTTATGTCCGGGGGGCCCCAAAAGCTCCTGTGCCACAAAAGTTGACGCTATTGTTGTAATGCACATGGACATTTTCAGTGGGATGTGATTTGCTGAATGTCAATTTTGAGTGGTCCTGTCAGCAGGGCATTAAGATATAAAGTAAGAGTATTACTATATAGGGCTTTTGGCCCTGAATCAGAGTTGAAATATATGCAAATTAGGCTTGCACAATTTGACCCTTTCATAAGTATGTCACTTCTATGCTCTGGCAACCTCCTACGCCCCCGTTTGGCAGCCAATAGGCTGAACTGTAATCCTCAACTTACCTGGGCACTAGCAGCTGAAGGGAGTGCCCAAATGGTTTCAAAGCTTAATTTGCATATCTTGTTGAACTCTTCTTGGCCCTGAAGTGGTCAATTAAATAATGAGAGGTGTACAGATTTAGGATCAAAAGCCCTAAACAGTCATGCCCTTGCTATAGACCCTAAAAACCTGCTGACTGGACCGCTTTAAAGTTTGCTGCATCAGTAGATATGAGGGCCCTATTAAACATATTGCACTGGGACTCAAGAACCTCAATCCATATCTACACTACCATCAATAGACTACATACTTAAAATGAACTGGCATTTGTCCATAAACTCCAAAGTACATTCAGTCTTTGTGTACTGATAGATTCACAGGGCAAAAATGCTATGCTGCAGTCCCCTCTGTACAGAAGACTGTAATAGAGTCAGAGTGCTGAATCAGGGCAGTTGCCTCTTTAGGCCTTGCAGTTTCATGCCAATGTCTCCATGCAATCTACCATCACTTTATTAGCTGGGAATACCCCTTTAAATTAGTGTCCATTTCAGGTTCATCAGAGGTGAGTAGAAGATACAGACTGAATGTGTTATAATCATCACACACTGCTGTCGCCTATGATACTGAATTTATTAGAGAGAAATCAACCTTAAAATATTCAGTCATTTATTTAATCAGTCTGCTGACTGGATTAATTGGCAGACAAAATCCTAAGTGTCCGTAGCTGTGACTGGATTTAGAAACAAGGAATCTGGCAATCACTAAGACTTAAAGACAGTGTCATAATGCCATTCAACTAGAAATAATATACAATCAACTTCTTATGAACTTTGCTGGCTACTAACTTGAAAGAAAGGATATCTAACCATGAATATAAAATCTTATTTGTAATTTTTTGAACTTCTACCTTCACAAAATAATAGGTGGTAGGGGTTTTCTGTCACTAGAAAATTGGTTATAGTCTATACCTGCTCTAAATCGGTAACTTGATGGAGTTGTCCAGTTAAACACAATTTATCCCCTATCCACAATATAGGGGATAAGTGTCCCAGCAGTTGGACCCCCGCTATCTCCTGAACAGAAGCCGGAGTCGAAGCGTGCCAAGTATTCTCACCCTGAGAGTCCGGTCTCAGTTCCATTTACTTACTTTCCTCACTCCCTGCCTCCATTGTTGTCATTATGTAGATTTTGATTGGTTGGGGACCAGGTGCTCAGATCCCCTATCGATTGATGGACTGTGGCAGGAGAAGTGCTCCCTGCTCTCCTATAGCAGAATAAGGAGAGATAATTTCTCTGCTGAACACTTCTCTTGTTCTATTCAATCGATTGGTGAACACTCAGACCCCGATCAATCAAAACTTTTGAGATGCCTCTATAATGTGAAAATATTTCTTAAAGGGGTACTCCGGTGGAAAAATATTTTTTAAAATCAACTGGCTCCAGAAATCTAAACAGATTTGTAAATTACTTCTATTAGAAAAGCGTAATCCTTCCGGTACTTATTAGCTGTTGCATGCTCCACAGGAAGTTCTTTTCTTTTTGAATTTCCTTTCTGTCTGACCACAGTGCTCTCTGCTGACACCTCTGCCCATGTCAGGAACTTTCCAAAGTAGGAGCAAATCCCCATTGCAAACCTATCCTGCTCTGGACAGTTCCTAAAATGGACAGATGAGCCAGTAGAGAGCACTGTGGTCAGACAGAAAATAAATTCCAAAAGAAAAGAACTTCCTCTGGAGCATACAGCAGCTGCTAAGTACTGGAAGGATTAAGATTTTTAAACAGAAGTAATTTACAAATCTGTTTAACTGTCAGGATCCGGGTACTGAGAGGATACTGGTGGTGGATCCTCTGTGTCAGTGGGGTTATGACGTGGGCCGTACCAGGGGAACGGAGTCTAAGGGGTTACTGGTATTCACCAGAGCCCGCCGCAAAGCGGGATGGACTTGCTGCGGCAGGTAACCCCCAGGTCGTTCCACCGAATAGCGACTCAACCCCGACTGACTGCTGAGATAGGCGCGGTACAAGGGATTAGGCAAGAGCAAGGTCGGACGTAGCAGAAGGTCAGGGCAGGCAGCAAGGATCGTAGTCAGGGGCAACGGCAGGAGGTCTGGAACACTGGCTTGGGACATACAAGGAACGCTTTCACTGGCACAATGGCAACAAGATCCAGCAATACAGGGAAGGGGAAGTGAGGTAATATAGACCAGTGCATAGGTGAAATCACTAATTTGGACCAGGCGCCAATCAGCGGCGCACTGGCCCTTTAAATCACAGAGAGCCGGCACACGCGCGCCCTAGGGAGCGGGGCCGCGCGCGCCGGCACTGGACAGACGGAGGACAGGTCGGGTAAGCAGGCTGGGATGCGAACCGCGGGTCTGACCGGGGCGCTGCGAGCAGGTAAACGCTGCGAGCGCTCCGGGGAGGAGCGGGGACCCAGAGCGCTCGGCGTGACCTTAACTTTATAACACTAGTTGATTTTAAAAAAAACAAACATATTTTCCTCTGGAGTACCCCTTTAAATGACTGCAACGTTTTAAAGAGGTATTCCTGTCAACTAATGTAGTTAAACTACAAGGGCAGGGCAAGGTAAATATTTGTGCAATTATATAGAAGTGGTGGTCCGGCTGGTACATATTAATTTATGTAGACATACACAGTAGCCAGACCACGAGAGTGGTGGTCTGTAACCTAGACAATGAGCTGTCAATAAGGGGAGGAAAGGAACAGGAATATCAGGAGAAAGGAGAACATTTGCCAAATAAATGTATTTTCCAAAAATATTTAACTTAATATGCTGTACCTACAAGTTTATCTACCTTTGTTAAGAAGGCAATACCCTTTAAGGGTATGTTCACATGTATGCAGATTTGATGTGCAGGATTTGATGCACAGGATTTTCTGCTGCAGAGTTCAATGTAAACTAAATGACTGAGTACAGCTTCTAATCTGCAATTACAAATCCTGCGCATTAAATCTGCACAGGATCCTGTATGTGTGAGCGTACCCTAAGGAAGTTCTACAAGATATACAAAAGGGTGTTTTTTTTTCTCAAATAGGGTGTCCATGACTCTAGTCCATGGTTTGAACCTAATTCAGACCTTTTTATCAAAGTTTGTACGACCCCTTTAAGTTTTAGAGGCAATTAAGTCCCCACAGGAGGTATGTAGGCATCAGGTAGGCATCAGATAATATTTTGTCTTTTAATGAATATAACAACTTTAAATTTAAACAACTCCATTTTATGTAAGACTGGTTTCACCCACTTATGATATGGCCACGGTTTTGCATCTGTATTACTACCACAAGTCCTGGCCTAACTTTGGGTCTGATGGCTGTCATTAGACATGCGGCCACGGTGGGGCAAAAATTTAGATTTGCAAAAATGTGGCCGTTTTATGTCCTTGTGAAAACAGCCTTACTGTCATAAATTACCTTTTGCCACACTATCTGACTCAAGTTCAAGTAAATGGGACTAAGCTGCAAAAATAGACACAGGTAATGGACAAAGGTGTCGCTGTTTGTTACTGTGGACATATTAACTGGTCACACTGGCTTTGCCAAAATACCGAAAGTACCACTTATTACTAAACCAGTACGGTCCAGCTTGAACATGGTAGAAACTGTTAAATGTAAGTATTCTACTGTATTATCTGCTTTATAACTACCTCTACATAAATATAATTTCTAGAAGTGTATATTGATCATGTAAAGGCGCTGTACTCTATTTACAAATAACAAACGTTGAATAGCTTTTCTAACTAAAATATGATGTAAAAAATTGCAACATTTCTAATAGTGTATCTGCAGAGCTGGATCAATGAATACGCTCTTAGCAATACTCATCTGCGCAAATGTTCCTTATCATACTCCTGGAATGCCGAAGGCTGTATATGTAACATCTGACATTAGAAGCTATTATAGGACACACAAAGAATGTGTCATTGTATTAGTCTCCCTCAGTAATTTCTCATTACAGAAGGCAGCTGGTAGATCGGTTTTACCAGATTACTAGACATTCCCTGTAATAAGCTGTTATGTATATGAGTTGCTATTGTGCATTCTTTAATATTGTTGTCATTCTACATCTTGGGTTTTACATAATGTACTTATAAATGGGATAATAAACCCACTGCCATCGATGAGCTCTGTGACAATGTAGAAGCAGAAGACTGCAGGCTGGGTACATTTATACCATAGATGCAGAGAATGAAGCTGATATGAGGCCCTGGAGAGAGGGCACCGTCCTGGTTAGTCCTGTCACCTTTGCTTGTGGTTGGTAAGAACCTATGCAGGACTTCTCCATAGAAATTGCACAGTTTTGAATAAGGGTTGAGAAAGGATCCAGGGGTCACAGAAAGTGTGTAGAATGGAAAGAAGTATCAGGCTTTTTGTCTAGCAAAACCTAGCACCATAATGAGGGCCCATTTTGACGTTTGCAATGGTTCCCTTGTCTTTAACGGGGTACTCCACTTCTAGACATTCTATCCCCTATCCAGAGGCGGGACCCCCGCGATCTCGGCTGCGGCACCACAGACATCCGGTGCATGGAGCGAACTTCATTCCGTGCCGGATGACTGGCGATGCAGGGTGGAGGCTCATGATGTCACGGCCACGCCCGCTTGTGATGTCATGGCCACACCCCTCAATGTAAGTCTATGGGGAGGGGGCGTGACGGCCGTCACGCCCCCATAGACTTACATTGAGGAGCATTGCCGTGATTTCACGAGCCACGTGAGATCACGGAGGTCCCCAGCGGCAGCCCCCCGCGATCAGACAACTTATCTCCTATCCTTTGGATAGGGGATAAGATGTCTAGGGGCAGAGTACCCCTTTAATGTATGCCAGTGTTTATACAGGTCATGAAAATACAAGATGGCTTCTAATATTCTTTATAATTTGTAATAGGAGGTACATTATTCCATATAATAAAAAGTTTCATTGTTGCAGCAACTCTTTTGGAAGAGTAAGGGTATGTTCCCACTAAGGAAATTCAGTGAGGAATTTTCTACCTGAATTTCCACAGTGGATCCGCACCATTCACAATGCCCTAGTACCAGCACTTATGTCCGTGGCAGTTTACCGTGCCATAAAAAAAAAAAGAACTTTTCTGTCGGATTCTGATGGAAGATTCAACACATTCAATCTTCTGCTGGAATCCAATTCCTCTTCAGAAGTTCTTCTATGGGACATTGAGATAAATGGGTGGCTACTGCAAGTGAAATCCGCACAGAATTTCCATAGTGTGAATGAGCTCTAAGGCTAAGTTCACAGTACAAAATTTCTAAACGGAGAAACTCTGGAGCAGCAGCCTTCCATTGTAATTTTCATTCTTTTAGCGGATTCTGTAATTGCATTACCCTCTATGGAGACAGCGCATGCCTAAGCGGTCCTAGTGCTACTTGATTTATTCGGTGCCCACAGTAGACAGAATTTCCACCAGAATATCAAAGCAAAGGTTTTGTAGTGTGAATGGGGAAATCTTTCCACCTTAAAGGGGTACTCCGTCCCTAGACATCTTATCCCCTATCCAAAGCATAGGGGATAAGATGTCTGATCGCTGGGGTCCAACCGCTGGGGACCCTCGCAATCTTGGCTGCGGCACCCCAGACATCCAGTGCACGGAGCAAACTTTGCTTCGTGCCGGATGACTGGCGATGTGGGGCAGAGGATCGTGATGTCACGACCACGAACCGCTTGTGATGTCACGGCCACGCCCTCTCAATGCACGTCTATTGTAGGGAGAGTGGCATCCGCCACGCCCCTCCCATACACTTGCATTGAGGGGGCGTGGCCGCGACATCGCAAGCCTCTTGCGCTGCATCCAACGCTCTAAACGAACGCCAGGTGCAGCAGGGAGATTGCAGGAGTCCCAATCGGCGGGACCCCTGCGATCAGACATCTTATCTCCTATCCTTAGGTACAGTTTGTATTATCATGCTCTGTGGTGTTAGGTTTTGCACACAACTTTATAATATAAACTGCAGCTTCTGAATAACCTTTTCTTTGTAAAAGGGAGCACTTCTTGTCAGATAGTGGTGACATAGAGGGAGAAACTTTCTACAAACGTGATGTGTGACAGGCTGCTTCTACAAGAAGAGATGTGTTGTGCCTACGAAGCCTCGCTCATAGCTCTATAATCACTAGAAGGTGATATTTATACAAATATTATTTCCATACCTGTCAATGCGAAATGTTATCATTATTTTTGCACTGATAAGTATCATACCAAGAACAAACATATATCCTGCTGCAGATCGTTGCACAAAAGCAGAAATGACCTTTTCTGATTGGCACTTTATAAGTGAATATTACCTCAATGCTGTTGTCACTTCCATAGAAATCATCTTCCATCCGTGCCCCGCGTCTGTCATGTTCCAAGCCTTCCAGAGAGACTGTATCCCTGTCAAATGACTGACCCTGAAGTTTCCCATGATGCACTGAGCCAGACATTGAAGAGAAACTGAAAATGTTGTCGGGGTCCCCGGGGGTCCTTTCTTCAGGATAGACCGTGTCAGTTTCGCTGTTACCTGCCAACTGCTCACATAAATTGCCGATGTATGTTTGATGTAGAGTGTCAGACAGTTTGGATACATCTTGGAAACTGTCAGGAAAAATCCAGTCATCTAGAAAATAAAATACATGAGAGTGATAATATGTCATGGGAGACTGTGCCGAAAATTAGACATTATTATTATTATATTTACAACTTAATTTTATAACGGCAGAGCATTATAGATAGACAGTGATGTCCCTGTGTAAATCAGAAAGGTATTATCGAGTTATCATAAACACTGAACATCTATGGTTGCACACAAATTTGGGGACAATTCCTCTATGTAGATAAATAAATATGCTTTCCGGTGGAAAACAATTTTTTTCAGATCAACTGGTGCCAGAAAGTCAAAGAGATTTGTAAATTACTTCTATTAAAAAATCTAAATCCTTCAGTACTTATCAGCTGCTTTATACTACAGAGGAAGTTGAGTTGTTCTTATTTGCCTGACCACAGTGCTCTCTGCTGACACCTCTGTCCATGTCAGGAACTGTACTGAGCAGGAAAGGTTTTCCAAGGTGATTTGCTCCTGCTCTGGACAGTTCCTGACACAGATAGAGGCGTCAGCAGAGAGCAATGTGGTCAGGCAGATAAGAACAACTCAACTTCCTCTGTAGTATACAGCAGCTGATAACTACTTGATGGATTAAAACAATTTGAATAAATGTCATTTACAGATCTGTTTAACTTTCTGGAGCCAGTTGATATCATTTTTTTTTTATTTCCATTGGAGTACCGCTTTAATTCAAGGAACCTATCTACAAGGGGAAGATTCAGCTAAAAATCTATATCAAACTCCCAACACAGAAGAACTTACCACCTGTCCAATTTAATTTTTGCATGTCTTGTAGGAGAGAAGACTGTGACCCTTGTGCTGTTTTAACTTTTTCCTGTTTGCTACCTTTTTCATCTGATGAGGATGGGTAACAGTAATTTAAGTGTTCTTCTTTCTGTGCCCCCCTAGCCTAGCAGTTGCAAGGGCTGCCTTAACCCGTACAGGACCTAGGGCGTATGCATACGCCTTCTGTACCTGGGTCTTAAGGACCCAGGGCATACAGGTACGCCTGTGGGAATTTTGGTCCCTGCCGTGCACCGGGCAGGGATTGGACTGGGGTGACTGCTGATATCAATCAGCAGGCACCCCGCACAAATGCCGAGGGGGGTCATCAGACCCCCCCATGTTGGCGATCGGCGCAAATCGCAAGTGGAATCACAGTTGCGATTTGCGCAATTCCGGGTCTTACGGGTCACGTGTGACCCGATGACCCGGAGATACAAGGTGATCGGGGGTGTAGAATATACCCCCTATCACCTACTGTATCTATGGGTAGGTGGCGATTTCGCCACCCCCACAGGAGAGCTGCTATTGGCTGGACGTTCATCCAGCCAATAGCAGCCGGCAGAGGAGGGGTTAAATGGAATCCTCTGCAGCGCTGACCGTTAGCTGGGTTCAGTCAGCAGTCAGAGCTGCAAGAGGAGCCAGGGACCCCCCCCCCCCCCCCCTGCACCCATCGGATCACCTCAGGAGACCCGAAGATCCCCTAGATCAGGGACAGAATCCACCAGAGGGAAAGGTAGGGAAATCCATGTAGTAAAGTAAACCCCCCCCCCTGACCCCCTAATAGGGCTCAAGAGTACGCCACATTTTTTTAGCATGACCCGGGCCCTATTAGGGGTTCAGGGTGCTGCGATTTGCCCCCCCCCCCCCTTTTTTTTGTTCGCAGCGGGTTTTTCTTTTTTTGCCCATATAACGGTGTGTGATTTCTAATCACACACCGTTATACATAGTTACACCAAGCACTCACTACACACTCCCCCGCCACCACCCCCCCTCCACCGTAGATAAAAGGCGATGGCTCGCCGGGCATTTTCGGCAGCAGAGGCATACGCCTTACTTGCCTCCGAATCCAAATCTGCCAGTGAGGACGAGGAAGATCCAACATTCCTGTGTTCTTCCTTGTCCTCCTCATCATCTAGTAGTGATGCTGAGCCCCCCAGAAGGCGACAGAGACACCGCCAAGTGAGGCCCCATGAAAGTGCCCCAGTGGCTGGCACTAGTGCGAGTGGTGATGCCGCTCGTACTAGGAGTCCGACCCCCCAGGCGATTTTACCAGAGCTCCCTTCCGGTGAACCTATCTGGAGACCCCCAGAGGGTTATCAGCCACCGATTCCGGAGTTTGTTGGTGACTCCGGAATCCGGATTGACACGGCTGGGTTCACTGAATTTGACTATTTCAGTAATTTTTTCAGTGACCGCTTGGTCAATCTAATGGTGGAGCAGACAAATCTGTACGCCAGGCAGTTCATCGCCCACCACTCAGATTCTTTTTTGGCCAGGTCAAATGAATGGTATGCCATCAGTGCAGCAGAAATGAGGACATTTTGGGGCCTCTTGCTGCATATGGGCCTGGTCAAAAAGCCCAGTGTCAGGCAGTACTGGAGCGGGGACATCCTATACCAGACCCCGCTGTACAGTATGGCCATGACACGTAAGCGGTTCAAGGCTATTTGGAAATGCCTTCATTATGCAGATAATGAGGCATGTCCACCCCGAGGTGATCCCACCTATGACCGGCTTTACAAAGAGAGGCTGGTCATCGATCACTTTGGGGCCAAATTTTTGTACCACTTAGGGAGCTCCCGGTTGAGTCTCTTATCAGTTTTAAGGGGAGACTCATCTTCCGCCAGTATATTCCCTCGAAGCGGGCGTGGTATGGCGTGAAGCTCTATAAACTTTGTGAGAGTACCTCCGGGTACACTCTCAAGTTTAGAGTGTATGAGGGACGAGATTCCCGTATTGAACCCCCAGATTGTTCCCCCACTCTGGGTGTTAGCGGGAAAATCATTTGGGATCTTATGCACCATTGCTGGATAAGGGTTACCACGTGTACGTGGACAACTTTTATACCAGCATTCCTCTGTTCACATCCCTTGCCACCAGATCCACGTCCGCTTGTGGGACCGTGCGGAGAAACCAGAGAGGCCTCCCTCTAAATTAGATCCAGACACCTATTCCCAAGGGTGAGTCCCGTGCCCTTACCTATGAAAACCTGTTGCTCGTCAAGTATAAGGATAAGAGGGATGTCCTTATTTATGCTGACCACTATTCATGCTAACGGCAGCTCACCTGTCCCTGTGCGAGGTACCACAACAACGGTCCTCAAGCCTGATTGTATTCTGGACTACAATCAGTATATGGGGGAGTTGATCTTTCTGATCAAGTCCTCAAGCCATACATGGCCATGCGGAAAACTTGTGTATGGTACAAAAAAGTTGCGGTCTACATGGTACAGGTTGCCATGTACAACTCTTTTGTACTGTACCAGAACGCTGGCAACACAGGGACATACCTCCAGTTCCAAGAAGAAGTCCTAAAGGTCCTGATCTTTGCTGACCGGGAAAGAGCAGGCCGGACTTCCCAAGAAACTGGAGTTATAGGTGCCAGGATTGTCCCAGGCCAATACTTTCCAGGTGAAGTCCCCCGCACTGGAAAGAAGGGACGATCCCAGAAAAAATGTAGAGTGTGTCAATGGAGGGGGATTCGGAAGGACACCACCTATCAATGTGACACTTGCCCCGATCATTCGGGCCTCTGCATTAAGGATTGCTTCAGGGAGTATCACACTTCCATGGAGTACTAAATTTTCCCTTTTCATTTTAATTTTCCATAATTTGACCCCAATGTACCAAGTCCAGAGTACATTCCAAATTTTAACCAAATAAACCAGTAAATTGCCCCAAAAAACTATTTCATAAAAAAAAAAAAAAAAAAAAAAAAAAACTCATAAGACCTCTGGGGGTATTAAAAAAAACAGGTCATGGGTCACTGAGTCACTATCATCCGTGACTTTTTATGTTGCCTCAAATACGCAGCGCTCTCTCTCCACCTGAGTGGGGTGCGTATTTGAGGCAACAGGTTAGGGACGGCCACACACATCACATTCCCCGAATGATGATTCAGAGCATAGGGTTTGGGGTGGGCATATTTTTTAGTTTTGGCTATGCTCTGGGTCATTATTCTGGGAACATAACCTGTTTTATCCTTTTATGTCCCACTGTACCCCTTGTTAGTTATTAGTGTACCCCATGTAATGCCCCTTGAGGGGGGGTCCCACTGTTCTGGCTCCATAGGCAGCTGTCTAGAAGCCAAGCCCCTGACTGCCCTCCTGCTCCTCCGTGACCAGTAAGCAGAGCCGATCTACGCCCAGATATGAGGTATGTCCTTTCTCCAAAGAAATGTACTTACAAATAAATTTTTTTTTTGCTGTTCTGCCACTAAATGTGACATGCCCCCACCCATTTCAGCAAAATGTGACTCCTTCTCTTCTGAGCATTGTAATGCGCCAGCAGAGCCCTTGACGTCCACACATGGGGTATTTCCATACTTGGAAGAGATGGGGTTACACATTTTGGGGAAAATTTTAGGAAAAACAGCATTTTAGTAAAAAAAAAATTTTAATCTACACATTCAAAGTCGTCAAACACCTGTGGGGTGTTATGGCTCACTGTACCCCTTGTTACGTTCCTTGAGGGGTGTAGTTTCCAAAATAGTAGGCCATGTGTTTTTTTTTTTTTTTTTTGCTGTTCTGGCACCATAGGGGCTTCCTAAATGGGGCATGCCCCCCCCCCATTTCTGCAAAATTTGCAAATGTGACTCCTTCTCTTCTGAGCATTGTAATGCATCTGCAGTGCACTCTACGTCCACACATAGGGTATTTCCATACTCAGAAGAGATAGGGTTACAAATTTTAGGGGGCATTTTCTCCTATTACCCCTTGTAAAAAAAAAAAGTAAAATTTCGGGTGAAACCAGCATTTTAGTAAAAAAAATTAAAAAAATTCATTTACACATCCAACTTTAACGAAAAGTCGTGAAACACCTGTGGGGTGTTAAGGCTCACTGTACCCCTTGTTACGTTTCTTGAGGGGTGTAGTTTCCAAAATAGTATGCCATGTGGGTTATTTTTTGCTGTCCTGGCACCATAGGGGCTTCCTAAATGGGACATGCCCCCCCAAAACCATTTCAGCAAAATTTGATTTGCAAAAGCCAAATATGACTCCTTCTCTTCTGAGCATTGTAGTGCGCCAGCAGAGCACTTGACATCCACATATGTGGTGTTTCCATACTCAGAAGAGATGGGGTTACATATTTTGGGGGGCATTTTCTCCTATTACCCCTTGTAAAAATGTAAAATTTGGGGGAAAACTAGCAATTTAGTGAAAAAATAAAAAAATTCATTTACACATCCAATTTAACGAAAAGTCGTGAAACACCTGTGGGGTGTTTAGGCTCACTGTACCTCTGGTTACGTTCCTTGAGGGGTGTAGTTTCCAAAATAGTATGCCATGTGTTTTTTTTTTTTTTTGCTGTCCTGGTACCATAGGGGCTTCCTAAATGGGACATGCCCCCCAAAACCATTTCAGCAAAATGTGATTTGCAAAAGCCAAATATGACTCCTTCTCTTCTGAGCATTGTAGTGCGCCAGCAGAGCACTTGAAATCCACATATGTGGTTTTTCCATACTCAGAAGAGATGGGGTTACACATTTTGAGGGGCATTTTCTCCTATTAACCCTTGTAAAAATAAAAAATTTGGGGGAACTAGCATTTTAGTGGAAAAAAAATAATTTACACATCCAACTTTAACGAAAAGTGGGGAAACCCCTTTGGGTGGTTTTAAGGCTCACTGGACCCCTTGTTACATTCCTTGAGGGGTGTTGGTTCCAAAATAGTATGCCATGTGTTTTTTTTTTTGCTGTTCTGGCACCATAGGGGTTTCCTAAATGCAACATGCCCCCCCAAAACCATTTCAGAAAAACTCACTCTCCAAAATCCCTCTGTCGCTCCTTCCCTTCTGAGCCCTCTAGTATACCCGCCGAACACTTGACATACACATGAGGTATTTCCTTACTCGAGAGAAATTGGGTTACACATTTTAGGAAGATTTCTCTCCTTTTACCCCTTGTAAAAATTAAAAAACTGGGTCTACAAGAACATGCCAGTGTAAAAAATTTAAATTTTGAATTTTCACCTTCAATTTGCTGCTTTTCCTGTGAAACACCTAAAGGGTTAACAAACCTTTAGAATGTTGCTTTGAATATTTTGAGGGGTGCAGTTTTTATATTGGGGTCATTTGTGGGGCATTTCTAATATGAAGCCCCTTCAAATCCACTTCAAAACAGAACTGGTCCCTAAAAAATTTCGATTTTGAAAATTTTGTGAAAAATTGCTGCTATACTTTGAAGCCCTCTGATGTCTTCCAAAAGTAAAAACATGTCAACTTTATGATGCAATCATAAAGTAGACATGTTGTATATGTGAATCAATATATAATTTATTTGGAATATTCATTTTCCTTATAAGCAGAGAGCTTCAAATAAAAAAAAATGTTAAATTTTCAAATTTTTCATCAAATTTTGGAATTTTTCACCAAGAAACAATGCAAGTATCGACAAAATTTTACAAAAGCCTCCCAGAGTTATTAATGCTTAAAGTCAAAGTGGTCAGATGTTCAAAAAATGGCCGGGTCCTACAGTGAAAATTGGCTGGGTCCTTAAGGGGTCAAAGGAAAACTGTCAGATATTTTCTCCCGCACTATCCACAGTACTGGTGGATAGTATTTGAGATGCTGATTAAAACTAGCCCTACCTTACCCGGATTCGCCCGGCCATTCACCCACAATTGTAGTTTTATTCTATGTGTATATCTTGCTGTAACTGGCACGGGCGGGGCTTCTGCAGGTTAACTAACACTGACGTCAGCGCCGCTTATGAATATTCATCCCCCCTCCCTCCAGCTCTCCCTCTCTTCGCTGCTCCTAACTGGAGGGAGGAGGGATGAATACTCATAAGCGGCGCTGACGTCAGTGCAAATATGACGTCTGCGGGAAATATGAATAAGTGATGTGAATTCTATTCACATCACTGGCCGGCCGGAGTATAGTGCAGAGATGCGAGTGCAGGAGAAAGCAGCTCCATCTCTGCAATGGAAAGGACAATCACATCGGGTGTCAGGAGTGATATCTGCTGTGATCTGTCTGTTAGTACAGGTACTACAGCTCCCATCATGGAACAGTCTGTTCCATGCTGGGAGTAGTAGTAATACCTAAAAAATTTAAAAAGTAGAGAAAATAAAGTGAAACACACATACACACACACTTTATTAAACACAATATTAAAATACATTACCATATTTTCCAGCATATAAGACGACTGGGAATATGAGATGACTCCCAACTTTTACAGTTAAAATATAGAATATGGGATATACTCGCCGTATAAGACTACCCCTCTACTGCCATATGGTACCTTACCATTGTTTCCCTACACTAGGCTGTCAGCATAGTTCCCCCAGACTAGGTAGGCAGCATAGTTCCCCCCACATTAGGTTGCCAGCATAGTTCCCCCACATTAGGTTGGCAGTATTGTTCCCCCCACATTAGGTTGTCAGCATAGTTACCCCACTTAGGTTGGCAGCATAGTTCCCCCACATTAGGTTGTCAGCATAGTTCCCTCCACATTAGGTTGTCAGAATAGTTCCCGCACATTAGGTTGGCAGTATAGTTACCCCACTTATGTTGGAGCATAGTTCCCCCACATTAGGTTGGCAGTATAGTTCCCCCACATTAGGCTGGCATTATAGTTCCCCCCACATTAGCAGTATAGTTTCCCTCACATCAGGTTGTAGTTCCCCCACATTCGGTTGGCAGTATAGTTCCCCCACATTAAGTTGTAGTTCCCCCACATTTTAGTTAGGCAGTATGGTAAAATCTGATGTCTCTTTGAGAATGCCTTTGCAGCGATACCTGTTGGTCAGGTGTAGGGGCTCCTACTCACAATGTGTCAACTGCGACTACATGAAGAAAGGCTCTTCCTTCGTTCACCCACATTCTAGTAAAAACTATCAAATAAATAATTACTTAACTTGTACATCAGATTATGTGATTTATGTCTTGATGTGCCCATGTGGTCTCCTCTATGTAGGGGAGACCACATTGGACTTCAAGACCTGGATGAACCAACACCGGTATAGTATCCAGAAACGGCATACAGACCTACCGATAGCAAAACATTTTGTAGAGGCCCAACACCTTGAGAGGGATCTGAAATTTAGTCCCTGCCACCTGCTCCAGGCTCTCGCACTGCTGGCCCAGCCGGCCGACAGGGCGAGCTGCATAACCAGGATAGGAGCAGGAGGACGGCTCTGCTCGGGGGCCCGGGCCAGCTCGGGCCCCAGGAAATTGCTTGGTTTGCCTGGCCTGTAGCGACAGGCCTGAATAAACTGGTCATATTATAAAGGGCATTTATCCAGTTACAGGCAATGACAGGTATCAAATATTCAGTTGAAGAGCATAAAATAAACATGTAGCTACATTACCAATGGATACTGCTAGACTGGCAGTATAGCTGTACCTAGCATCGTCAATACCTAACTTTACCTTACCAATCTCCTATCACCATATCAGCACACTTGCATTGACTTGAAAAAATTGGACCAAATGGCAACTCTCCCCAACTACAAAAAAATACAAAAAGCAAAACAGATATAGAACAAAGAGTCACACCCTTCTCCAGGCAGAGCTATATGATCACCAACCGTATATCCCCCGGATCCAGACAGCAGCCATCCTGAAGAGAAGGAAGCGCCATCATAGACCTCTGTAAATTTATGGATTTTTGGTAAATTAGGGAAACTCAGACTTTTTTTTTTTGGGCTACTGTATTATACATATTAATGATGTCCCCATCCTCGGCTCCTCTCTGACACCCGCAATTATTCATGGCAGCAAATCTAAATGCCCAAAAAGATAAAATAAATGGGGCTAAAAAGGGGCTAAAAAAGGAAAGTAAAAATAAAAAAAATTATGATATAGATCGAAAACTAGAAAAAAAAATTATGAAATGCACTCCTTATTCATTTTTAATATTGAGCGCTGAATTTTCTGGTCCCTGCCAGCTCCCGAAAATTGAAAGACAAAAAACCCCCAAAAACTGTTAATGTTAATTTTTAAACAGGGATAAATTTATGTGGGCGGGCAGGGACCTAAAAATGTAGCCGACAATAATAAACATGTAGAAAAAGGCCATTTAAATGCAAAAATAATATAATTTTTTTATAATTAATTTAGATTTTTTTTTATTAGTAACATATTTTTAGATTGTGTTTAATAAAGTGTGTGTGTATTTCACTTTTTTTCTCTATTTTTTTAATTTTTTAGGTAGTACTTCTACTCCCAGCATGTAACAGACTGTTCCATGATGGGAGCTGTAGTACCTGTACTAATAGACAGATCGCTCCGGGTGTCACTCCTGATACCCAATGTGATTGTCCTTTCTATTGCAGAGATGAAGCGCCTTTCTCCTGCGCTCGCATCTCTGCACTATACTCTGTCCGGCCAGTGATGTGAATAGAATTCATATTACTTATTCATATTTCCCACAGAGAGCTGTGATTGGACAGATGGAACCAGCTAATCACAGCTCTCTGCAGAAAATATGATATACTCATACTACAGTGGGACCAGAGAAGAGAGGCCGGCCGCCTGCATCTATACATTATACAGGACGATCGCATCGGGTGTCAGAAGTGACACCCGCTGCGATCTGTCTCTTAATGCAGATACTACAGTTCCCAGCATGAAGCAGAATGTGCTCCATGTTGAGAGCAGTAGTACCTGAAGTTAAGGACAGATCACAGCAGGTGTAACTCCTGACACCCGCTGCGATCGTTCTATCTATTGCAGAGATGCGAGCGCAGGAGAAAGCCGCTCTCATCTATACATTATACAGGACGATCGCAGGGGTGTCGCTAATTAAGAATTTCGTTATTTCGAATTAAGTCAAAGTTCGGATTCAGTCCGAATCAAATTTTTTTTGAAATTCCGAACTGATTCGACTTCATTCGATTTTATTCGTTCATATCTAGTGAGTCAATCAATGGAACTTACTCTGGATGGGTGGGGTACCACAGGGGTCAATACTGGGTCCACTTCTTTTCAATATGCTAATAAATGACCTTCGTCATGGCAGAAAAAGAGAATGGAGACACTTGTAATGTAAAAATTATATAATTTTATTAAATATACATTAAAAATTAATTAATTTAAAATCACAAATAGGGAGAAGCATCCACAAAGTGGAGAGACAAAGGCGTTGCTCACAGACAGATCCACATTAATAAGTTATATAAGGAGAAGTAACATGGTGCATAGTCACACATGTGTGCATTACCAGCACATATATAGGCACAACAATGCTCTAATTATCATACAGTACAATGCATACAGTGAAGACAATAGGCATACCAAACTGTAACATCCAGTTCCTAACAGGGTATGCTGGAGCAATGCCACCCCAACGCACGTTTCGGCGAGTCCTTCGTCCTGATTGTAATAAGTATTATTCTGATATATTGATACAAAAAAATTTGTTTGCTGTTGTACTTTTATAAATGACCTTGTAGAGGGATTACAAAGTAGAATTTCTATATTTGCAGATTACACCAAACTGGGTAGGGTGATTACCACAGAGGATGATATTATAATATTACAGAGGGATCTGGGTAAGCTGGAGGCTTGGGCACAGACATGGCAAATTAAGTTTAATGTGGATAAATGAAAGGTTATGCACTTGGGCTGTAAAAACTAAATGTAAAGTGATGTGCTAAATAATAAGACACTAGGCCAAACTTCTACCAAAAAAGACTTGGGGGTACTGGTGAACAGTAAACTCGACTTTAGCAATCAGTGCCAGGCAGCGGCTGCCAAGGCTAACAAAGTCATGCAATGTATTAAGAGAGGCATAGAGGCATGTGACAAGGACAACGTTTTGCCTCTGTATAAACCACTAGTCAGACCACATATGGAGTATTGTGTCCAACTCTGGGCACCTGAATATAAAAAGGACATGACTAAACTGGAGAGGGTGCAGAGGAGGGCGCAGAGGAGATAATTAATGGTATGGGAGGATTACAGGACCAAGACAGGTTATCAAGCTTGATTTAGTTTAGAGAACATTACAAACTATGTTACTATGTTAGGTGTATGGTAGTCTCACCACAGATGATGTCAGATTCGGCAATTAGAATTTTTTAAATCAAATCCTTTTGTTCCAGGAAGGATAAGCCAGCACCAAAGCTGCCTGGCTGTAGCTTACCCTCCCCACTGAAAGCACATGAACATTCAGCCATGCCAAACATTTATGTGTATGGGAAGGTCGGTACAGATAACTGTCGACCAGACATTCATTATTAAATATAGTCAATAACACTTACCACCTGTCCGATAGAGTTTGAACAGGACATCAGAATACATGTTCAACCACCACACAATTTAAACAGGCGTTCTCAGGATTATTAAGAGTCCGAGTGAGCCCCCCCCCCCCCCAGTGATCAGACTTTAATCATCTATCCTTCAAATTTGGTGATGATACTTATTGCAAGGCGACCCCTCTTCTTACTTTTCTTGCTTACCTACATATGCTTTTTAAAAATATGATGAAATATAAATATAAAAAATCCCGACTCCAGCAGCACACGAGCTTGGTGAGAAAAGAGTGGATATTTTTTGCATCACCATTTAAACAGAAGCAATGTTTCTGCGGCCTCTCGCCGCCATTTTCAAGCTCACACTGTAAATATTGTATCTAATATCTAATTACTAGTGGTTTCTATTCTGGCTTCTAAGAAACAGTCCTAACTTTATCAACAAGCAACATCTATCTAAAGAGATAGACCAGCCATAGGCAATCTTTGGCAATGCAGATGTTTTGGACTACACCTCCCATGATGCTCTTACAGCCAAAATGCTGCAAAAGCAACATTGGAGATGTAGTCCAAAACATCTGCATTGCCGAAGGTTACCTCTGCCTGAAATAGACCATGAAGCTGCTACTGTGTCCTGAAAAAGTGGAGTCCAGCACTGTTTGGTCCCTTTTCCTTTGCTGCCAAGATTAAAGAAATAGTTATATATTGGAGTTGTAAAAACTTTTGAAAGACTCCTCTTATGAAATAGAATTGTAGAAGAATAAGGGTAGAGGGAAATCGCTTAAAAGTCATGCCTGAAGAGGAAAACAAACACTATGCCTGTCTGTCCTTACGGAAAAAACATACCATTATTGGGAGGTGGATTTTATCTTTAGTATCAGCTTTCCCACTCTACGTAAAATGTGGGTTCTATCCAAAATAGAAAGTTATTAACCATTTTGATTACAAAATCCAGTAAACCAGAAGTATTTCTTTACTTCCCTGTAATATGTTTCACATAAGTGATTTGTATACAGAAGAAATAAGATGAGACGCTGTCCAGTTCTTGAATTAAAAAAGCTGCAATTTTTTCAATAATTGATGGAAAATGGCGGCTATAACTACGGGCGGTTCATTTGCATTTCATTGTCAGCTTAAGTTGTAATAACGTGTGAGAAATTCGCGAGTCTGAAATTATAATTAACACCTGCCTCGCAGTACGTCCTTTAAGGCATTTCCTTCTTTGATGTGATTCGAGTTGAATATGCTTCATTTATTGTAATCGTTCAGCGATACTTTTCGTGGACAGTGACTGAGGAATGTAAATGAACTAACTGGAGGCTCATGTGATCAGCTCTTGTGATTCAGGACTCTACTGAAAAGTTGAAGTTTTTAAATCGTTTCCCAAGAGGCCCATTAGCTCTGGTTTTAATTTGACTTTCACATTTCTTGCCCTCATGAAGGATGATATGCAAATAAAATATGCATGAAGATAACTATTTCATAGAGTTCTCCTGACCACTGTTTAACCTAATGTGCTCACCGAAGAAGCTGCCACACGCACAGGAAAATGAAGAGGAAGCCTTCCGTCAGGAAATAGATAATAGAAACATAACACTTGGAAAAAAGACACTACTCGGATGAAATATTAAGTTTGATGGAGCAGAATATTAGATTATTTAATATTTCTATATGATATTTGTAGATATTTCTTCTTCAATATTCCAGAAATATCTTAGAGTATATTCCGATGCAAATAGAGTCAGGTTCGTCTTAAATTTTTGGATCAGCTGGTGAGACTTTGGCCTAACTGTGTTTTACAACTTAGCTTTTTTGGGGGGAACATAACACAAAGTAAGCTTTACAATCTGTTCAAGTTGTTTTAGATTTAGATTTTATTCTCTTTAATTGATCTTAGAAAGGTTTTCCGGGATGAGTAAATACTTTTATTTTTTTTTATTTATTTTTTTACCAGAAACAACAGTGGCCCATGGATTGTGCCTGGTGTTTAAACTTAATAAAGCACTCTTTTTTCCCATACAATGCACACTCACCAACACTAATACTTCAAGCCAATCTGTTTCTTTCCTGCACATCTGCATCCATAAGATTAATTACTGTAACTGGCTCATGTGATCACCAGCTGGATCCACAGGAAATCACAGTTTTTAATGTGGCAGAGGAAGTGGTCTGTCCTTGGTTAGCTGACTTCCTGTGAACTTCATGATGACATCATCACCTATCAGATCTATTCTGGCTGCTCACAGACCCCTCCTCTCCCAATCCAGCTCCATATGTATACTGCTGCTGCTATCTCTATTGGATCAGGATGTATAGTAGCTACATACCTCCCCTGAGGCTGTGTTCACACGTTGCATTTTTTGTGGTTTTTATTGTAATTGTCCCGAATTTTCAGGAAGGGAAAAAAATCACAGCAAAAACATGGCAGAAACAAAATACAAATGATAAAGTATGAAAAAAATCACAACATGTGAACATAGCATGAAGATTTCAAATCTTTAAAAAAAAATCTCAGTTGTGATTATGTGTCAAATCACTTTAGCCTCATAGCATCATTTCTCTATAAAAAAAAATTAAATAAAACACTGCACATATACGTCTCATCAGTTTGAGTCCTGCCAGGTGCAGACTCCACCCCATCTCTATGCAAAGCCAGATGATTCATGAAAATTGTATTCAGAATTCGGAATCCATATAAAATTATTTGAATTGGAATCAGTATGACTTAGAACTCACATCTGCCACAACTAAAACAGATAAGCACAAAGCATACACAAGAACCTTTACATTATTATCTAATATTAGCCTATACTGCACTACATAAGCACCTAGTTTTTTCCTGATTAGGCCTCCTTTATATATGTCTGTCTTCAGTTTTATTTTTCCCTCTGGCGCTGCAGAAAATGCACCGGAGGGAAAATGAAACAGGACTGTTCCCATTTATTTGAATGGGACAGTTCACAATCATCCGGCGCCTCAGTTTAGACGCCGGATGATTGGACTCGCCGGACCGGTACAGACAGGGGAACGCATCTTGCTGCGTTCACCTGTCCGGCGACCACAAACAATTGATGCAGGATGATGAACAACTGATGCCAACCGATGCACTTCTGGCATCAGTTGAGGCAATTTTCACCCAGTTTTGCCAAAGCCGGACGCCAGATATATGTAACTCTAGCTTTAGAGACAAATAATTTAAAAAATATATATGTTTCTATATTTTAAGTGTAATTTTTTTTATACATTTTTATGAGGGCTGTCATCTTGCCTGAGCTGTTTTTAACAGCATTAGGTGATATGCTTTACTGCTGGACTCATGGAGAGCAACAATAGATAGGACTTCTGCCATTTGGCTTAATTGGAAATGTTATCTGTGACCTTTACAGAGGTGATTTCACATGGTTGGGGGTAGTATGAATGGTGGTAGATCCAGTGTTATCTATATACTACTGGTGTTCCCTTTCACTGTGCTCTTGTCTGCTCTGAGAAGAAAGGCATTTCTTGGAATTGGTCTGTACAGAACAGGACATCTCGGCTTAGTTTAAGACCTAGTGGCCAGACTGAAAATTGCAGTATTCCATGCTTATTTTAAAATATAGAACGTAAAATTATAAAAAAAAATTGCCAAAAATTATTTTAAATATGGTTAACATAAAAACTTGAGCTAAACAATAGGTGATTTTCCGATGATACATTTGCATTAAAGCCATTTTGCAGGAGGATTATGGCAGGAATGAGCAAGAATGCTCATTCCTGATGATTAGCCACTGTAAAAGAGCCAGTGATCAGCCAATGAAATAAAAAATGAGTGCATCTTTTATACATTCATGTAAATCATGTTATTGGTACCGTTTACACAAGGTGGTGTGCAGTGTACAATAATGTCATTGGGGGCACATAAAAGGCCCAAAAATGGATTAAGAAGTGTGATGGCTTAGCAAATCAGCTGCGATCATTGAGATCAAAGCTCATTATTGTGCCCCCGTTGGCCCATGCAACGGTGCCTTTTGTCTCATTTAGTTAAAATATGTAAGCTCTTAGACAATATGAGACAATCCCTGTAATATTCAGAAGAAGACCATCACTGGAAGTAAAGTAAAAGAAATACAATAATGGACTGGACTACCTGGAGCCCACCATAGGTAAGGGGCCTAAGGACCCACCATTCAGCTATAAAATAAAATGGAACGTCATCTTTGATGGCACTATGGTGTCACATTTTGTTACATAAACATTCAGGGGTAGATTTATTCAAACCTGTGCAGAGGAAAAGTGGTGCAGTTGCCCAAAGAAACCAATCAGATTGCTTCTTTCATTTTTAACAAGGCCTCTGAAAAATGAAAGAAGCGATCTGATTGGTTGCTATGGGCAACTGCCCCACTCTTTCTCTGCACAGGTTTTGATAAATCTCCCCATCAGTCTTTTAGGTTTTGCCTCAAGAGTCACCTACACCACTGCATTCTTAATATATTTGGATATTTGCAGGAGTCTAGTCCTGGGAAAAAAGTGTTGTAACTCACCCAGGATTTCCACTCAAGGGCGGGGCCTTTTAATAGGAACAGGGTTCCTGCTGTGGAGAAAGTGCAGAAACTCAGTTCCCATGCGTTTCTGCAGAACTTGAGCCCTGGATATATGTAATACAGTATTTGCCATTTTAGCCTAATTAACCAACAAACAAGTGGCCCTAATAAGACCAAAAAGGACAAGAGTTCTCCAGATCTTTCACTTTCCAATACTTGAATGTTTTTAATCCAAGAGGAGAGGAGACAAGATTATTAAATATAATGTTTTACATTATTTCTAGTTTAATGAAAAGACCTGAATGAAAAGCCTAAACATTTGGAGAGAAAGATTTTGCCCTATAACCATGTGGATTCTTAAACTTTTCCAAAGTGAAGTGGGACCTTAATTATCATTGTTAAAACCCCACAAAATGATGAATCCCTTCAGATTTTTTTTACATCAGATTTTCCAATACATAACACATATAAATACTTCCTTCTTACCATGTCCAGGAGATGTTCCTACTGACCGCGATGGTAAAGATATTAACTTTGAAAGGTGTCCCCTGCCAGCACCTAAGTTGTCCCCATTTCTGTAGCCATTCTCTTCTGGTCCTATTTGCTCCGGCTGTAATCAAGTGAAGTCAGGTGACACGGGCTGTCAATCATGCTGAGGGGGTAAGATTACAGCTGGAGCAGATGGGACAAGAAGAGGATGGCTTCCTGCCGACAGGGGACACCATTCCCAGTTAATATCTTCCTGATCGCTGCTAGCAGTAATGTCTCTTGGGCATGATAAGGGTCTATTCACATGGCAGAATTTTCACTTCTGCCAGCGGAAATTCTGAAGTGTGAACGGGAGTGCGGAATCCCATAGAAGTCTATGGGCTCTAATTTGAGGCGGAAATTCAACTGTGTGAATAGACCCTAAGGGTAAAATCTGACGGCGGAATTCCACCTGAAATGAAAACCCCATACACTTCTATGTTTTTCCGCACTACCGTTGACGGAATTCTGCAAGCGGAAGTTCCGAAGTGTCAACGGGAGTGCAAAAACCCATAGAAGTGTATGGGGTTTTCATTTCAGATGGAAATTCTGCCGTGTGAATAGACGTTTAGGAAGAAGATTTTACCACATATAATGCATTGCCACACCTTATATATGGTAAAATATGATGTCAAGTTCCCTTTAAATACCTGCAGTATGGTCCTGTGGATATGTTCTGCATGGATTGCATTCTGTCACTACTTATTAAATGACTCTTATTATTGTTTCGGGGCATACTTTATACATATATTATTATTGGTTTAGGCATATTTTAAGGATGGAAGCAAGAGCCCAGAGTTTAACCATGTAGAACATAAAACAAACCTTCAGCACATTTTATACATAAACAGGAACTTGATGATTTATGTGTTGCTGTACGTTCCAAAACTGCTGCATTAAAAAGATGATGTCCATTTATCTTGTTTAAAGAAAGCTTGCTATCCCTGTAGCACAGCTGCTCTTGAATGCACAGCTCTTAATGCTTGTTGTGGTAGAGGACTAATGACTGGGCTCACAGAAATAGGTTTGTCATGTTCCATTTCTTTTAGGAAAAGGAACGCGGAGAGCTTACTAGGCAGATACATTACATGGAGCCTATCGATAATCAAGCTTTCGGATTGATGAATGGATCACATAGTTCATTAGATGCTACAGTCTTAAAGGCCAAACAATCTTTCTCCAGATTCCATTTTATGAACTAAGCCAATATTCATGAAGCTGTAGTCCAGCAATTCTCTACATACAATTGATTTTATTGAGTATGATGCATTATGTAGGCAAGGCTTTAGCATTGCTCCTAGTCGGCGGTACTATGTGTAAAATCCAGGTTCATGTCAAATTGTTGGGATTAAGAGAAAACATCAGGATGCGTCAATTGTTCAGAACAACTGATGGAGTTTGCTGCTGATTTTAAAGTAAAATCTAATGAAAGTAAAAATTTGTTTCCGATTTCTTTATCCGTTTCTTTACTGCAATAAGTTACAGCATTTTCTTTGGCATTACAATGTCTCAACTGAATGTGTAACAGGCCCAGACCACTATTTAGTCTGGACGCCTTGTTTCGGGTCATCCTCCCCATTACTCTTATATAAATTTTGGGCAATTTAACTTTCTTCCTCTGACAAGTAAAGAATTTACATCTATGTCACTACACAGGATTGATGCACTAGCATAAAGCAACGGGGCATTACCACTGCCACCAATGTGAGTTCTTTCAAGTGTTGATGTTAACATTGTTATCGTATATACTCGAGTATAAGCCGACCCAAATATAAGCCGAGGCCCCTAATTTTACCCCAAAAACCCAGGAAAAGTTATTGACTCGACTATAAGCCTAGGGTGGGAAATACATCCTCCCCCCATGTCATCATCCAGACCCCCGTCATCATCCAGACCCCTGTCATTAACCCCCCCTTCATCATCACCACCTGTCAATCCCTTCTACAGTGATCTTCAACCTGCGGACCTCCAGATGTTGCAAAACTACAACTCCCAGCATGTCCGGTTGAAGACCACTGCGGCCTTCGTCATCATCCAGACCCCCCCCCCCCCTTTAGTTTTCTACTCACCTCCCCTCGGTGGGAAGGAAGGGTGAGCTGGTCCGGGCCATCTATGCTGCAGGGACCGTCCGGTGGGGAGGGTTAGTCGTTTCGGGCTGTCCATCTTCACCGGGAGGCCCTCTTCTCCGCTCCGGACCCGACCCCGGCATAGTGACGTTAATTTGACGATGACGCACAGGGACGGTCATGCACAGGGACGGACGTCCCTGTGCGTCGTCATCAAGGCAACGTCACTAGTCCGGGGCCGGCCCGGAGCGGAGAAAAGGGCCTCCCGGTGAAGATGGACAGCCCGGAACGACTAACCCTCCCCACTGGACGGTCCCTGCAGCATAGATGGCCCAAACCAGCTCACCCTTCCTTCCCACCGAGGGGAGGTGAGTAGAAAACTAAAGGGGGGGGGGGTCTGGATGATGACGAAGGCCGCAGTGGTCTTCAACCTGCGGACCTCAAGAGGTTTCAAAACTACAACTCCCAGCATGCCCGGACAGCCGATGGCTGTCCGGGCATTCTGGGAGTTGTAGTTTTGCAACATCTGGAGGTCCGCAGGTTGAAGACCACTGAGAAGGGATTGACAGGCGGAGAGTTCACTCGAGTATAAGCCGAGGGGGGGGCATTTTCAGCACGAAAAATTGTGCTGTAAAACTCAGCTTATGCTCGAGTATATGGTACTACATTTCAATTGATAAATGATTTATTATATCATGTTCTTTGCATTTATTAATATTTGTTGGGCAACCTTTTTAAAATCAATGTATTCCTCTGGAGTAAAATATGTTTTCTTTGTAGCTACTCTCTGATTTGGATAAAAGTCTTACAATGTGAAGCTCTTTTATCAAAGGTGTTATTCAGGATTAGAATAACATAGCTGCTCTGTCCAAAAAACAGCGCCACACCTGTCCTCAGGTTGTGTTTGGTATTATTAAGCTAGGTTTCCACACAGGTTTTTTTTGTAGCATTTTTTGGAAACTGCAACTGCAGTTTTTGAGCCAAAATCAGAAGTATATTTAAAAGGAGTGGGAAATATATAAAAAAAAGGACTAGTACTTCTCCCTCCTGTTGGATCTACCTTTGGCTTTATCTCAAAAACTGCTGTGACGGTTTTCCTAAAAAAAAAAAAAAAAAAAACGCCAGAAAAAAACCTGTGTGGAAACCTAGCCTAAATCAACTTCATTCACTTTAAAGGGGTATTCCAGGCAAAAACTTTTTTTATATATCAACTGGCTCCGGAAAGTTAAACAGATTTGTAAATTACTTCTATTAAAAAAATCTTAATCCTTCCAATAGTTATTAGCTTCTGAAGTTGAGTTGCTGTTTTCTGTCTAACTGCTTTCTGATGACTCACATCCCGGGAGCTGTCCAGCTCCTATGGGGATATTCTCCCATCATGCAAGGGATATTATCCCATCATGCACAGCTCCCGTGACGTGACATCATCATTGAGAAAACTTCAGAAGCTAATAACTATTGGAAGGATTAAGATTTTTTTTATAGAAGTAATTTACAAATCTGTTTAACTTTCCGGAGCCAGTTGATATATAAAAAAAAGTTTTTGCCTGGAATACCCCTTTAATGCAACTGAGCTGCAATGCCACATACTAACTGAGGACAACAGTGGCATTGTTTATAGAAAAAAAGAAACTATGTTTTAATAATCTTGGAGGACCTCTTTAAAGGGGTATTCCGCTGGAAATATTTTTTTCTAATCAACTGGTAGCAAAAAGTTAAACAGAGCTATAAATGACTTCTATTTAAAAATCTTAATCCTTCCTGGACTTATCAGCTGCTGTATACTCCAGAGGAAGTTGAGTAGTTATTTTCTACCTGACCACAGTGCTCTCTGCTGACAACTCCATGTCAGGAAGTGTCTAGAGAAGATGCAAATCCCCACAGCAAACCTATCCTGCTCTGGACAGTTCCTGACATGGACAAAGGTGTCAGCAGAGAGCACTGTGGTCAGACAAAAAATAAATTAAAAAAGAAAAGAACTTCCTGTGCAGCATACAGCAGCTGATAAGTACTGGAAGGATTACTTTTTTTTAAATAGAAGTAATTTAGCTTTTTGGCACCAGCTGATTAGAAAAAAAATATTTTCACAAATAATTCCCTGGTTGAGTATGTAGAGAAGTGTAGTCAATGGGTATACGGTGCAACAAAAAATGGACCTGCTTCTCCCAGAACAGATGCCAGGTCACAGTTATTATTGTAACCTGTTTTGTTCAGTGTGATACAATGCATTTCGATCTTAGACTGGGCTCTTAATCAGGCAAGATCAAAATGAATTGCATTTCGCTGAATAAAACAAGTTACAATAATAACTGCAACCGGGCATTTGTTCTTGAAAGGTCCATTTTTTTTACTGCACAATATACGCGTTGGCTACACTTGTCTGGATTGCATTACAGTCCGCACGGATGATCGCTGGAGAGACCACGAGGGTGCTGACCCACCATCTATTTCTTTTTTTTTTTTTCAATTAAACCTTTTTATTAACACAGTTTTTCATCAAAATACAGACATTTGGACCTTGGACCTCCAACAGGGAGGCACTTATGTCTACAGGAAAGTGTCGATTCTGGAACATTTTTGCTGGAGCAGGAAGATCAGAGATTTTCCTTGTTGATTCTCCTTAATGGGAACATAGGTCATGTTCACACAGAAAATTTTCCTTGCGGAATTCCGCAGAAGAGTTCCACGTGGACATTCCGCTGCAGCAGAATTTTATTGATTTCAATAGGATTCTGCTGCACTGTGCACACAGCGGAAATCCTGATTCCAGAGACATTTCTATACCTTTTGTGTAGTCTGCAAATTTTCGAGCCGTCCTAGCGCTCCGCTATTAGTGGAATGTTCGCACGGAAATTTTCCGTGTGGACATTCCACTGTCTGAACATAGGCCCAGATTTATCAAAGAATGTCTACAGTAGAACTATCTTCCCACGTTTATTTGGGTGGTGGGTGTGACTAGCGTGCATCTTATTTATCAAGAAGGTGCAGCAGGATGATGAATTTTGCGCAGCTCTGCTGTGGTGGGAAAACCTCTACCACATACACTTTTTCTAGACGCTTGTGAGGGAGGGAAATAGACACTTTCCCGGGTCCTGAATTTGGCAGGTTAGGTGTTTTTACTTACTTTCACAGAGCTGCCGGGGCATTTTTACTTGCATTTTAGACGCTACAATCAAATTTGATTGCGGTGTCTAAGGGGTTAAAGCCGGGCATCACCGTGATCAGTGATGTCTGGCATTAGAGATGGGTCCTGGTGGAAAATAGCTGCCAGGACCACCCAGCTATGACCCGCACTCAGCTCCTGTGAAGGGGAGTTGAACGCTGTCATCCACAAGAGGTTAAAGGTAGAAGTGATTCTCACGCTTACTGGTAGGTGGTTTAGCTTTGCGCCTAAAAATGTACCTTTGCGCACAAAATAGCGACTTTTGGCAAAAGTCGCAAATGATAAATACGTGACCACTGCATGGTCAAAAAGAAAACGTTCTACGGGTAGGTAAAAAGAGTGAAACTGTCTATATCAAAAGGCGCATAAAAGTCTCTAAATATGCTGCTTGTGCCTGAACTGCGCCAAAAGGTAGACAAAAAAAAAATGCTCTAAAAGCAATGATAAATCTCCCCAATAGTCTTTCTCTATCCAAACAATATGCCACCAGATGATGCAAAACTACAACTTCTAGCATGCCCGGACAGCCAAAGGCTGTCCGGGCATGCTGGGAGTTGTAGTTTTGCAACAGCTGGAGACACACTGTTTGTAAAACGCTGCTCTATATTGTCTATTTAGGCCAGGGAATGGATGGTCGTTTGAAATGACATATTCAGCTCTGCTCAATCTGTGAACCGTCTATGCCTCTTCCATTCAGCGAGTGCCTATTTAGCTAACATGTATGTTCCTGGAGTATATTGGAAGTGTTTTGTAAAGCAACGAAAGCAGATGAAGAGCGCTGCAGAGAATAATAGAACAATCATCTTAACATATTCCATTTTCTATAGTTATTAATCTTCATTAGCAACGCTGCATCCCGATTGGTTCATTATAAGGAGACTGGTAAAATATTAATCTTGTTAATGACTATTGCAAATCAGATCATTGTAAAACAATAAAAATATTTTAGACATAACAAGTTCTGCTTTATGTCTCTGATATACGAAAACAATATCCCCCCAGCTGTGCTCCAATGTGTTCTGTTTTATCGTTCGGAAAATATGAAAGTTATAAAACTAAATAATTAAGATGGATTCTGTTCAAATTGTCATGAAAAAGCGCCATTATTCTAAAACCATGAAAGGTAGAATTCTAATTTTAAGGGCGGCCCCTCCTTCCACCTACAAAAAATCCAGGCTCTCTCATCCACCTTTCTTAGTTCTTATATAAAAAAAAATATGTTTTAGGTAATGAAATAATAAATCCTAACATATCTCTCCGAACCCTGAGATAGCCTTGTGACTGTCATGATGGTCATAATCCTTGTTACCTGTTTTCGCTCAGATATCACATCCTATGTTTAAAATTAAAGTCCCTTTAGTTTTAGGTAGGGTTATGAAAAATGATTATAGTGCAGCACTGTGCCCAATAGTCATTTTTCTAAATCACTTTAATTTAAAGGGGTTATCCAATTAACTGAATTTAAAAACAACAACAACTCAGATCAGCATAGGACATTAACCTTGCATCTATTATTCTACTGTGACCTTTCTATCTTCTGTACGTGGCTCTAATACACCTTTTTGCCCTCCTACTTGTTCACTTCCCCGCAGGCTGTCTATAAACTACAGTTCCCAGTATTCTTTTCTGCCGCTCTGTGCTCACTTCCTCATAACTGCCGTTTTCTGCCCCAGTCACCTGACCAGCCCCAATGCTCAGAATGTTACTAAGCAACCATTCCCATCCTGTTTCATCTGCTGATTCACAAAATGGGTGCCTCCATCTGTTGCAAAACTACAACTCCCAGCAATCCCAAAAAGTCAAAGTCCATCTGTGCATGCGTGGAGTTGAAGTTTTAAATCTTTTAAACAGCTGAAGGCACCCTTTTTGGGAAACACTGCTACATAGTATATATATATATATATATATATATATATATATATATATATATGTATATATATATATATCTACACACACATAAATAAATAAAATATATGGATGGACAGAGATATATCTCCCCAATAAAGCTCTACTAAAACATTATATATATATATATATATATATATATATATATATATATATATATCTATCTCGGTTGTATATACAGTATACATTACATATAGACACATATATTTGAATAAAAACACATATACCCATGTATTTCTTTTCTTTCAAGTAATTGTGCGTATTAGATCTTAGATCTTTTATATAGACATATTTTTATATATTATATATAGTCATTGTTTCCCAACCAGGGTAACTCCAACTGTTGCAAAACTAAAACTTCCAGCATGCCTAGGCAACCAGAGACTGTCCGGGCATGCTGGGAGTTGTAGATTTGCAACATCTGGAGGGCCACCGTTTGGAAACCACTGTGCAATGGTCTACAAACTATGCCCCTGCAGATGTTGCACAACTACAACTTCCAGCAAGCCAAGACAATCCATGCATGTTTGGAGTTGTAGTTCTGCAACATTTGGCCCTTCATATGTTACCGAATTACAACTCCCAGCATGCCTGTAGTGTGGACGTGCTGGGAGTTGCAGTATTGCAACATCTGAAGGGCCACTCTAAATCAGTAATTAGCAGTGGTTGCTGGGACTAAGGACATCCAGCAGGACACTACTCATCAGACCTGCCCAGACTCCGAGCCTGTAGCTGGGCCTGCTGGAGTGCACCGTGAGATACGGGCCAGGTAAGAATGCAATGGCAAAGCAGAGAAACAAGGGGGGGGGGGGGGGATAATGATGTGGCACTGGGAAAGGTAAAGGGGGGATGAAATAGCACAGGAGAGGATCAAAGGGGAGAATGATGTGGCACAGGGAGTAATGGGGGGGGGGGGGAAGGCTCAAAAGTTTATAAAGGGTGGAATGAAATGGCACAGAAATGATCACGGGGTAATGAAATAGAATGGGGGGTTCAAGAGGGGGATTAAGTGGCAAGGGGGGGGGGGGCAAAAGGTGGTATGAAATTACATGGGGGGATCAAATGGCACAGGGGGTGATAAAGGGGGTATTAAATTGCACAGGGATTGATAAAAGGGGGAATGGAATGGCACATAATTGATAAACAGGGGGGATGAAGTGGCACAGTGGGTGATAAAGCGAGAGAAGACACATATGTAATACTGAAACTAGATACTGGTATCACGTTGCGTATCGTAGGATGCTGGTGGTACAGTGAAGGGTGTATCACAAAACTACGCATGCCTAAAAATGGTGTCACCAATATGAAAAGTTTGAAAAGCTCTGATATAGTCAGACAATAAAAATGTCTTCAGTTTGTGTATCCTGCATACAGGAAAACTACAGTAGCATCTAAACTTTTAAGGGTTAAACAGAGATGTGTTAAATATTCATAGCTTTTTCATAAAATAATTGTAGGAATTGGCGCATGTAACCTAAGACATTAACATAGACACTGTAGTGCATCGCACAGTTTGCATGCTGTATTCTCATTCAGTTTGCAATTTACCCCCTTGTTAAATCCAGAACAATCCCCTTTCCCTATCAAAGAGGTACAGAAGACTTTGTAAGGGAGGTGCAGTCTAACCTGTGATGTCTGCGCCTGCGTTGCTTGATGTCTTTGGTCTGTTTTCTCTCTCGCAGGACGGCATATGGATCTGAACAGAGAGCTTATCTTCATTTCTGCAGTGTCCCACTGAAGAGCTGTCTGTGAGAAAATATATCATATGAAATACATTTCTCCTTATCTGCATGTTTTAAATTGCAAGTGGATTTTTATTAGTTCTGAGATCTCTCCCTGCTGTTCCCACTGATAAGCCATAAAGCAAAGGCAATATTTTCATTTTATTCATTTAGAATGCCGGCACTCTGTTTCATAACTAAGGTGACCAATTTAGTTTGCAGACAGTGCTTCCATTTTTCAAATATGGATTGTTGTTATTTGGTTATTGTATTTTTATTTTTCAAAATGTTATTTTCTATACCAGTATAACTGAAAGAGAATCTAATCAGGAAATTAATCAGTGTTCTGCATGTCCCCAAGCAAATCTACAGTCATTACTTTTGTTAAAACATAAGGTATCTTTAGGAATGCCTGCAGTCTGGAATAGTCTAAAATGTAAGGTATATAAATGCATTATTAATAAATGGGTTGTTCCACTGTTAAGACGTAGCTCCAACTACACGAACCTTTCACAATCTCAAAAATGGGTCAAAAATCTCCAGCCAGAACACAGCAGCAGACAGCACCACTGCTCCTATACCTGTCTATGGGAGTGGCTAGAGATAGCTGAATACAGTGCTTGGCTGTCTCTCTGGCAGCTCCAATAGAGCATGTGCATGTGTTACCACATTTCTGTTCTGGCTTGGGACCCGATTCCACAGCAGTTGGACCTATTGTGATCATACACTTACCCCTTTCTATGTGATTTCCAACATATTTGTAAATCAGTTCATTAATCAAAACTGATTCCTTATTCCAGAAAAATAGCTCTAACAAGATTGACCACTAGGTGTCTCTGCAGTCTGCTATTCACTGCTTTTTAATAGTAACAGACAAACCAGGATGGAACACAGGCTGTTAGGGCAAGACTTAGCTAGTGCTATCTGCAGCAGAGAGCCTGGTCTGTGTACCTGCAACTGTGAACATTATAAATATATGTGTATTATACGTTGGTAAAAAATGTGTATATTTTTGGATGAAAAAAATACTGCCTTGTCCCTGCAGCTGTTGCCTTTCTGTGTTTGTGAAGAAACAAAATACAAGAAGTGTGGGCAGACAAGCAGGGCTCTGTACACTGAGGACAAGCAGGGCTGTGTACACTGAGGACAAGCAGGACTCTGTACACTGAGGAAAAGCAGGGCTCTGTACACTGAGGACAAGCAGGTCTCTGTACACTGAGGACAAGCAGTGTTCTGTACGCTGAGGACAAGCAGGGCTGTGTACACTGAGGACAAGCAGGGCTCTGTACACTGAGGAAAAGCAGGGCTCTGTACACTGAGGACAAGCAGGTCTCTGTACACTGAGGACAAGCAGTGCTCTGTGCACTGAGGACAAGCAGGGCTCTGTACACTGAGGACAAGCAGGGATCTGTACAGTGAACACAAGCAGGGCTCTGTACACTGAGGACAAGCAGGGCTCTGTACACTGAGGACAAGCAGGGCTCTGTACACTGAGGACAAGCAGAGCTCTGTACACTGAGGACAAGCAGGGCTCTGTGCACTGAGGACAAGCAGTGTTCTGTACGCTGAGGACAAGCAGGGCTGTGTACACTGAGGACAAGCAGGACTCTGTACACTGAGGAAAAGCAGGGCTCTGTACACTGAGGACAAGCAGGTCTCTGTACACTGAGGACAAGCAGTGCTCTGTGCACTGAGGACAAGCAGGGCTCTGTACACTGAGGACAAGCAGGGCTCTGTACACTGAGGACAAGCAGGGATCTGTGCACTGAGGATAAGCTGGGTTCTGTACACTGAGGACAAACAGGGCTCTGTACACTGAGGACAAGCAGGGATCTGTACACTGAGGACAAGCTGGTCTCTGTGCACTGAGGACAAGCAGGGCTGTGTACACTGAGGACAAGCAGGGCTCCGTACACTGAGGAAAAGCAGGGCTCTGTACACTGAGGACAAGCAGGTCTCTGTACACTGAGGACAAGCAGTGCTCTGTGCACTGATGACAAGCAGGGCTCTGTACACTGAGGACAAACAAGGATCTGTACACTGAGGACAACCAGGGCTCTGTACACTGAGGACAAGCAGGGCTCTGTGCACTGAGGATAAGCTGGGCTCTGTACACTGAGGACAAACAGGGCTCTGTACACTGAGGACAAGCAGGGATCTGTACACTGAGAACAAGCTGGTCTCTGTGCACTGAGGACAAGCAGGGCTCTGTACACTGAGGACAAGCAGGGCTCTGTACACTGAGGACAAGCAGGTCTCTGTACACTGAGGACAAGCAGTGCTCTGTGCACTGAGGACAAGCAGGGATCTGTAAACTGAGGACAAGCAGTGTTCTGTACGCTGAGGACAAGCAGGGCTGTGTACACTGAGGACAAGCAGGGCTCTGTGTAGTGAGGACAAGCAGGTGTCTGTACACTGAGGACAAGCAGTGCTCTGTGCACTGAGGACAAGCAGGGATCTGTAAACTGAGGACAAGCAGTGTTCTGTACGCTGAGGACAAGCAGGGCTGTGTACACTGAGGACAAGCAGGACTCTGTACACTGAGGAAAAGCAGGGCTCTGTACACTGAGGACAAGCAGGTCTCTGTACACTGAGGACAAGCAGTGCTCTGTGCACTGAGGACAAGCAGGGCTCTGTACACTGAGGACAAGCAGTGATCTGTACACTGAGGACAAGCAGGGCTCTGTACACTGTGGACAAGCAGGGTTCTGTACACTGAGGACAAGCAGGGCTCTGTGAACTGAGGCTCTGTGATGGGCCACAGGCTCAAACAGTACGCTAATTGACAAGCCAGGAGCCTGCACAGAACCCTACTTGTCCTGCCCCCACACTTCCTGGATTTTGTCACCTGAGACACACAGGAAATAGCTGCAAGGGCAGCATATTTTCACCCAAAAATATAAAAAAAAATTATACACTTTAACTTAATGCATGTACTTGGATACTTCAATGAAGTGAAGGGAGAGCACCACAGTAACTTTTGGAGCTGAATGCTGAATGGAAATGTTGCTTTGCGAAGTATCACAGACCTGTCACTTTGGAAATTTGAGTGAGTATTGTGAAGTCTTCGTTTTGAACTCTTTACATATGTTTGAGAAAGTGCAGCCCAATGTAATCAAAACAAAAGTTTCCTGAACATGCAGTGACACAGTGATCTTGGTGGTTGTAATTCCCAAAAGATGGACTACAGACCACTATCTTGCAGAATCTATAATCAATTCCTGCCTATAGGTCTGTCAGAAGGAGAAAGGTTTGTCCAAACCAGAAACTCAGCTTAAAGAAAGAAAAATATGAAGACTAGATTGTATTCCAGGTAAACAGAGAACCATATTAAGGGGCACACACTTCTTCTTGCAGTTAAATATGAACTAATGACCGTTTTGGCTCAGGCCCCTTTAATCCATCAACAGTATTACTGTATAGTATTATTAGTATTATTATTATGTGCAGACATACACTGTTGTATAAATGAACACATTATTTGGGTCAGAGCTAATGGCAAAGTACTATTCAGTTGGACATTGAACTGAAGTTATCAAAATTCCTCATACTACCTAGCTGGGAAGCCTGGGAAAATAGAGGTGGGTGTTGTGAAAAGTTAGAAACAGAAATGCATACAAATGTGCCATCACTCAATGGGCTCCCATTCTCTGTGTGTTCAGGTGCTCCAAATTCACCACCTCGTTCTTTCAAACTACCCAATCTCCATGGCTTTCACTGAGAGGTCCTGGGTTGCCCTGGGTGTACACCCACTGTCTACACCTTATTGGTCATTGTTTCATTTTCAATAGCCCAGGCAATAACCATAAGAATAGATACTATACTTGATATAAGCTGAAAGACCAAGTGGTATAATGGTATGTACCCTGTTAGGTAAGTATACTGGTTACAAGTTTTCCCTGGGCCCATGATTATATATTTTGTCCTTGCTCTTCAGAATAATTATTTACCTATAGGAGGCTACTTACCAGGCACTGGTTTTGACTGTTCCTTCTTTGCACTCCCAACAGTTCTCAGTCTCCTGCCTTTCTCATTAGTAAGAGGATCCGTAGGTGGATGTGGATGGTAATCTATTCCTACAACATATTAAGTATGTTACTGACCAGACTGTTAAACCTGATTGTTATGTTCACATAGTTCTAACATTTTCTACATTAGAAATATCTTTGATAATTGATTACTATGTCAGTGCATTGAGTTGTACTCTAAAAATTGTATTGAACAGCCTAAGAAATGTAATAAAATGTAAATTGTTTTTGCAGGAAAAACACAGCTAAAGTAAATGTTACCAATATAAACATAACAATAGTAAACAGTTATTCACGTAATTCCTCAATATCCTGGAAAGCACAAGAACAAGTACCATCAGGATTCTCACCTATTTTTCTGCAGAGGAAACATCTTTCATCATGTTATCTTCAGTAGATTAAGGGAATCCATCATCAGTATCACCTGCACTAACCTACTGGTTAGACTTGTAGTGCGGGTGACACTGATGGCAACTGTACTTACCATTCCCAGATCTGTACCTCCATTCCAGTGATATTCTTGGTTTTCTTAATATGTCAATGGGGTATCTGGGTTCTTGGGGATGTTCCCAAGAGGGGCACAGTGACATCTGGCTTGAATCTTCATAGGAAAAGCTTTTTTTCTGTGATAAGCCTCCTATGCTGCAGAATGGAGCTCCATTCTGCAGCTACAACTGTGGTGGCCCAGATATGGGATGGTGTTGCCCTGTACCTTTCCTGCCCTGTCAGGCAGTGTCCCTCAGTGTCCCATAGCCCCCTGTAGTTGTTTCCCCTTTGCATATGTTGTAAATTAAAAAAATGTGTTATGCCTTCAATAAAATGTACCATGTGATTGTTACCCAGGAGGTACCAGTCACCAGCTGACCCCAAAGGTGACCTATGGGCTCCCTACTAGTCTCACCCATAGAAACCCTGGGTTGAGCTAGCTTATCTCTTGCTTTCTGCTGATGTCCAGTAAATCCGTGCCTAGTGTGTGTGCCCAGAGAAGTGGAGGCCTCAAGTCAAGTCCTGCAGCCACATGTCAAGTGCAAGTAAGATAAAGTCACCGTCCTGTCAGTCACAAGTCAGTCAGGTCAAGTCATCTGTCTACCCAGCATGGCCTGCACTAAATTCTCCTGTCCAACCACAAGTCCCAGCAAGCCTGTGAGGCCTCTGAGTCACTGGTCACCTCCTTGGGCCCTGGATGTACTTCATAGACTGTTCCAAATGTCTACACTCAGTAAAGCTACCGTAGTCCGTAACTTGGCGTCGGTGTCTTCTTTGCCACTGTGACTAGCCTCGGTATACCTTTGGGTGGTTAAGGATAAACCATGCCCTGGCATCACAAACACAAGGGTTTAATACCATCTGCCCCTAGGGTAACAACATCTGCCCAGCACTTCACACCCCTCTTCTATGCTGTGAAATCTTGTGAACAGAGAGATTTCACTTCATGTCTTCTGTGGCTGGCTGCACAGAGTAGAGCTTCATTCTGCAACCTAGGAGGCTTAGCACAGGGGAGGAAGTATTTCCTATGAAGAATCAAGCTAGACATCAATGTGAACCAGGGCTTGGGAACGTGCCTCTGTGCACCAAGATACTTTATTAACATATTTAGAAACCAGGACTATTCCCTAAATGGAGGCACAGATCTGTGAATGGTAAGTACCATTGTCATCAGTGTCATCTGCACTACAAGCCTATACCAATAGGTTAGAATGGGTGATGCTAATGACCAATTTCTTCTAAAAAAAAAAAGATCAGTTACCATAATACAGTATATCGCCCTATGTTAGGGCAGCATAGTACAAGGGAAGGTCCACTCACCCACTAGCCAACATTAGAGAAGATCTGTTCTTGTAATATTCTTCTGATCCATGTATAACTTTGTTTTAATAATTGACCCATCCAATATCAAGATATCCCACCTTCAACTGATATGCATACCAGACTTGAAAACCCAGGGGGCATCCCCCTAGGCTTCAAAAGCCCAGCAAAGTTCCTCCCCTCCACATGTTAGCAATGTCTTTTGGAGGAGGTAACCAGCAGCCTGAGAGGCGTTGCCAACATGTGAACGGGGCGAACGTTGTTAGGCTTTTGCTGGGCCTTAGTTTATACACCAAAAACCTGATAACAGGTCCATTTTAGGCAAAGCACAGTAGAGCTACAACAGGGGGTAGCAAGTTCGTCTCCTCCTTCCTCCAGTAGTTTCAAAAGTTGTTGTCCAGCTCCATAACATTTTTGCAAACAACTTACAATCCAATACAATCCAATAACAAAAGGAGTAAAGCTCACCATCCAAATTCCCTGCTCCCATATCGACACATCCTTGTTCTCCCACTAGTCCTTTACTTAGTAAAATACATAGTAACATATGGGGAGATTTATCAAAACCTGTGCAAAGGAACAATTGCTGAGTTGCCCATAGCAACCAATCAGATTGCTTCTTTGCTTTTTCAGAGGCCTTTGCAAAAATGAAAGAAGTGATCTGATTGGTTGCTATGGGCAACTCAGCAACTTTTTCTCTGAACATGTTTTGAAAAATCTCCCCCATAGTTCATAAGGTTGAAAAAGACCAGAGTCCATCAAGTTCAAGCCATAACTAATGAGTCCCTACTGAGTTGATCCAGAGGAAGGCAAAAAACCCTCATACTAGAGGTAAAAATTCCTTCCCGACTCCAAATATGGCATCAGAATAAATCCCTGGATCAACGTTCTGTCCCTATAAATCTAGTATCCTTAACCTGTAATGTTATTACTCTCCAAAAATACATCCAGACCCCTTTTGAACTCTTTTACAGAGTTCACCATGACCACCTCCTCCAGGAGAGAGTTCAACAGTCTCACTGGTCTTACAGTAAAGAATCCCCGTCTGTGCTGGTGTAGAAACCTTCTTGCCTCTAAACGTAGCGGATGCCCTCTTGTAATAGATACAGTCCTGGGAATAAATAGATCACGGGAGAGATCTCTGTACTGCCCCCTGATATATTTATACATAGTTATTAGGTCGCCCCTAAGCCTTCTTTTTTCCAAACTATATAACCCTAATTCTGATAATCTTTCTGGGTACTGTAGTCCTCCCATTTCCCGTTTTACCCTGGTTGCCCGTCTTTGAACCCTCTCCAGCTCCACTATAGCTTTCTTGTACACTGGTGCCCAGTACTGTACACAGTTCCAGCGATGAAGTGTTGATACAATATGTGACTTCTTAAGCTCCAGTGGGGACCTCAATTTCTGGCTGTAGCAGTCACATATGATGTTGACACGGTGTAGAAATCAGTGGGTGCCCAGTAGGTGTTGACACAGGAATGGCAGAAGATTCATAGGGTGTGTATTACTTATTTTGTTATTTTATAGGATTAAAAGCCATTTATAAAAAATAAACAAATAAACATTTTTTGCCTGGACAACCCTTTTAACATAGTTTCTGATGCTTCCAATATTAATAAATACTTTCTAGCATTTATTACCACTTTCAGAATTTTAGAGTTATTGACAATGCCAGACTAGGGTGCTTTGAGTACAACAGAAGTGTTGATTCTGAGATTCCATCCTCCATTTATACATGTATGCGAAGACTCCAAATAGAAATAAAAGAAAAGAATGTGCTCCATAGTGAAACACCACCAGCGGATAATCCCCAGTAAGGAGAGAGTTGTGTTTCCTGCAGGTGGTTGTGTGAACAACAACAATGAGTGAGATAAAAGTTCCGTCCGCGGCCCTCCTACTGATTGGTAGCGGATAATGGGTGACTTCTTACGGGAGCTGCAGGATAAAGAATCAGCGCTGGCTGGAACAACCACAGGTGTAAAGAAATGGTTTATTCAGAGAAATGTGATGCATTTTGGTAAAATGTGTGGCATTTCTCTGAATAAATCATTTCTTTACACCTGTGGTTGTTTCAGCCAGCGCTGACTCTTTATCCTGCAGCTCCTGTAAGAAGTTTCCCATTATGCACAAGACTCCAAATGGGGCAGCCTTCTCCTAGATCTAGCTTTGTTGGATTAGGAGCCCATTATTATGTCGGTTTGGGCATTCTGGCTTTTGGGTTTTGACTACTGAACATTAAGTCCAGGCTGCTTAGCATCTTGGAATTGAATTCTATTGCTTAGGATTTCCTCTGGGATCTTGAGTACTTATCGTTTTGGCCAAGACCTTTGTTGCTAAGAATTTCTCTTGGGCTACTGACTGCTTAGGATCCCCATAGGCACTAATGTTGCTATATTAGTCGCTAAATTACTGTATAGCAGATCAATATAAACTTCATGTATTTATTAATAATTGACCAAAATAATGAAAAACTGCACCCACATTGAAGTAGTTCCACATACAGCTCAGATATTTTAACATTTCCTATTAAAGATATTTTGTAATATCACAATTTTGCAGTGACAGGTTCCACAAGGGACCTTGTGTACTAAGTAGTTTGTTAAGCCTGAGGCATACCTAGGTGCATTTGCTCATTTTACCTGAAAGATGCCTCAGGGCATAGCACCATTAGGTAGGTTTGATCTGTAGTGTATCCTTTAAAGTACAGGGCGGTTGATATTGATAACTTACTTTAACTAAATGCCTCAAGCACCAGGCTTAGATGATCACTTGTTTGGGCAGAGATAATATAAAAAATTTTTACTTTTACAGTACATTCGTCATAATCGTTTTAAACTTCCTGTAAGAATGCCCTATAAATAATGCAGAATTTTGTTTAATAAACAATAATACAGGTATCTTAAAAGACTACAATAACTGAATGACATAAGCCGTAACCCCAATATACCTTAAGTTGAATATGTGACATATGTAGGAAGTGAAATTCCATGTTAAATGCTCACAGTGATTCTTAGGTCTACAATTCGTGCATATTTTTTTCTTATTGCATTGTTATAGTGGTCAAAGCGCAATCTTTTTGACCTGAAACTCCAAATGCGCTGTATAGATACAGTTTGTTACTGCATAACTTCCAAACAGCTGGAGATATTTCGATAATACTCAGTCACGTTACTCATATGTCCACTAAAAATATAGGATAGTTAATTTAACCCAAAACCTACCCTCATTTGCAAGGGTCAGGGTTTTTTAGTCCAATGCAAATCCAATGCAAATCCAGCATAACTTTCGGCTGGAGATATTTCGATAATATTTGGTCACATGTTACTGATATGTCAAATAAAAATATATAATAGTTAAATTAACTCTAACCCCCATATGTGAAGGATGGGGTTTTTGTTTCAAGCAAGTATATACTTCTGGTACCATACTCCACAAGCTCTGCTCTGCATCTCCTGGTGAATGCATCAGTTCGGCTGGCCAACCACACCCTCCACTCATTCTATGCTCCATCTTGCAAATACAGACCCTTTAAGCCACACCCCTTTTATTTTCCGATTACAATATCTTCCTCACAACTCAGCCCCACCTGAGGATGGGATATGAGGATTAGAAATGAGGATTAGTTATGAGGACAGGATATGGGGACGGGATATGAGGTCAGGATATTAGGTCGGCATATGATGTCAGATGTGGGGACAGGATATAAGGCCGTGATATGAGGTCAGGATATGGCAACAAGATATGGGGATGGGATATGGGAAGGAGATATAGGGACAGGATATCAGGTAGGGATATGAGGACGGGATATGAGGTCAGGGTACGAGGTTGGGATATTAGGATGGGATATGAGGTCAGGATATGAGGACAACATATGAGGAAAGGGATATGAGGAGAGGATTTGGGGTCAAGATATGAGGAGGGTAAATGGGGTCAGGATTTGAGGATGGGATGTAAGGACAAAAGCTTCCTCCTTTGTTGCTTTTCCTCCCCCAAAAGGATTAGGTAGGAAAAACTGGGCAGCGCCGGGTACTCAGCTAGTTTGGAGAATAAGAAAAATTGAGTTCTGAGCACTATAAAGAAATAAAACCATATCACAGAGCTGACCTGGCAATCATCAGAGTGTATTATATAAAATTATTGAAACCATATATATACCAAAGAAGTTTCAGAAGGAATATCAAAATAAATCTTACCTTTTTTACCACCTCTAAGAACACTACATGATTCAAAAAAGCTAAGAAATCAATACCATATAGATAGTCTTAAGGATTTGATAGAGTGACATTCACTCTCCTGTCATCTAATAACCCTGCCAGCAGCAGAATAGCTGCCATGGTAAGAATGATTTTACTAAGGAACCTACCTCACTTCACCTAAGATGTCCCTAAAAAGTAGCATTCAACAGCAAATACAATCTATGATAATTCCACCAAAGAAAATAACAATTCCAAGGTAAAACAAACCATTTTTAGGAAAAAACAAAGTGGCAAAATAAATACACATAAACACAAGATAGCAAATAATGAAAAATTACCCATTGTATACTATGTATAAATAAGGCTGAACTCTAAGAGCTGTCCATGTCTCTGTGCATCTCCCTCTGGCAGAATCCATAGTTCATTTTGGGACACAAAGCAGTTCATGCTGTCCAGAAATGAGAATCAAGCCGCATGAAAAACTACATGAGAAATTCCAAAATCACATCATGGCAAAATTAACTCGAAACAATAAACTGTTGGTGCTTGTCTGGAAAAATTATAGTTATAATTGCTTCAAATGAATTCAAAATAGATAGTTTGTTTAGATCCAGGAGGGCACCAGAGAGACTGGCATTGGGTAAATATATATAAACCTCAATGTCTTCCAGTTACACATTAAGGGGCAGGTATACTGCTTCTTGTGCCATAATATACCTATATTTCCTCTATTCAACCATTTTGGATGTTTTTGAGGGTCTTAAAGTAGCTGCGCACAGGCCTTGTGCCTTTCCTATATGCAATTGCAAGATAATCAGGTGATATCGCTCTCAAATCGGGATCAGTAAAGTGAAGAGCTCAATGTTTGGAAATAATCTTACATAGATCTCCGACCTCTCAGTTATATGTATTGAAAAGCTGAACAATACTTTATTGGCTTCTAATGTGTCAGTAGGGCCCTTTGTCCTAACCCAGTAGCATACTGGCATGCTCCAGTAAAGATGATTAAAGAGGTACCACTGGTAAACTTTTTCATATAAATCAACTGGTGCCAGAAAGTTAAACAGATTTGTAAATTACTTCTAATTAAAAATATTAACATTTCCAGTACCTATCAGCTGCTGTATGTTCCAGAGGAAGTTCTTTTCTTTTTGAATTTCTTTTGTTTGACCACAGTGCTCTCTGCTAACACCTCTGTCCATTTTAGGAACTGTCCAGAGTAGGAGCAAATCCCCATAGCAAACCTATCCTGCTCCGGACAGTTCCTAAAATGGACAGAGGTGTCAGCAGAGAGCACTGTGGTCAGACAGAAAGGAAATTAAAAAAGAAAAGAACTTCGGGTGGATCATACAGCAGCTGATAAGTACTGGAAGGGTTAAGATTTTTCAATAGAAGTAATTTACAAACCTGTTTAAAGGGGTAATCCGGCGCTGGGGACCCCCGTGATCTTGCACGCAGCACCCCAGTTAAAATCAGTCCCCGGAGCATGGCCGCTCCGGGTCTGATCACCGGCGACCACGGGGCAGGCGGCGCGTGACGTCACGCCTTCGCCCCCGTGTGATGTCACGCTCCGCCCCTCAATGCAAGCCTATGGGAGGGGGCTTGATAGGGGATAAGATGTCTAAGCGCCGGAGTACCCCTTTAACTTGCTGGCACCAGTTGATTAAAAAAATGTTTTCCAGGGGAGTACCCCTTTAATGGGATAGCATTGCTTAAAAAAGTACTGGAAGAGCCTCATTGACATAGTGGAAGTTATCGCCAATGAAACATTTCTGATGTCAATTCTGACTGACAGCTTTCTGCCTATACTGAGCACAGACAAGAAGCTGTCAATCAAAGGTGGGCTGGAGGGGGAGTAGCAGCTCATAAATATCATAGACTACAGATTATTACATACATGCTCTGTAAAACTCAGTTTACAAACGGTAATTGTAATAAGATGACTACAAATTCAAGTGAGACACCTGAATCAGGCAAGCACAAAAGTTTTGGGGCTACACCACAAACTTACGTTCGAATATGCTCAAATGGGTATTTTGATGTATAATGTGGCATATCCATGATACACCCATAGACTTTAAGAGATTAAATCTACAGTAGAATACTAGTGACTAGAAGTAACTTTGGTCTGTTTGCAGAAAATACTGTATAAGTCCTGTTTGTGGGTCCAAGGTGTGGTCTACTATATATATATCAATGGGGCAGGTTGGGTTAAAAAACATTTTTTTTTTATCTTGTGCTCACCAGCCTGAGGCTTGTACATCAATCATTTGCAAGGAAGGGATGAAGGGTGGTCAAGGAAGGAAGCGAGCCTACTGCAGCTAAGCACTGCCTCTATGACACTTGAGTAATATATAATGATGCCCCCTCTCTCTGTCCTATCTGCCCCTAGAAACATGCCTCCCCTCTGCTTTCCTCCTACATTAGATGTTAAAAGATCAGGGAGCATGTAAGCTGCAGGTCTCTATATATCTAGCTTGCATGCTCCCTGATCTTGAGAAGCAGCAAGTCCTGCCATGGGTGGGCCCCCTCAACCCCCGGGCAGTGCCTGTCTGTCTGACTTGTCAGTCGCCCTGGATGCTACCATGTCCACGCTCCAATTCTTCTGCCTTACTTCTGGCTACACACTGCTTTAAGACTACATTTCCTGGCAGTCCTCCAGAAACCAGACAGAGTATGATATAAAAACATCAGCAAAATAGCATACAAATGCACCAAGTCCATTTAAGTAGTGGTTTGATCACAACTTGTATTCTCAAACACATTGAATATAATCCAGAGTAAGCATAAGGTAAATATGCAATGGCTCTACCTATGCTCACCCTACTAGGATGTGCCATGCTCTTTAATGCACTGGATTTGGGTTTTACCCTGGCTGTTGGCATGTAACTGGGGCACTCACCCTAAAAAGGGTGATCCCCATGCCTCTGGTCAATATTCACTTGCCTAAGATGCCCCTATAATGTAAAGTGGCAAGAGATTAAGGCGTTACAAATAATGGACAAAATTGTTCATAGTAAATACCGTAATGTGCGTGACAAAAATTGACAAAGCATCTCTAACACGACGTTTCACACTTCCATGAGGGAAACTCAGTAGTGATGTGTCAGTGCCAACGTGTTGGGGTTGTTTAAGAATTTACCCTAAGTTATGTTTTATTCAAGTACATCCATACCCCAGTTTTTCTTGGTGCTTTATATCGCAATCTACTAGTATGACTTGCTATGCTGGTCTGACCCAGCCCTAATTGTCTGTATCCAGAATATATTCCAATGATAGATAATCAGGAAGACCAACCAGGGAAAGAGACCAAGACCTGCACATAAAACTACAACTACATAAATGCTACAACTTCCTGGGAAATATGAAATGAATCTATAGCAGATTGTACATGCTTGTATCACAGTGAGTGATCTGAAATACATACATGGAGTAGGGTTTGTAACTTGTTTGTTGCCTTAGGCTCCTTATAAATTTTATCTGTCACTGATCATACTTTTAGCCAGGGGATAGTACACAGATGTCACATGAAGTCACTGACAACCTACATATGGTAGATGTATAGTGCCGAGAAGGAAGATTGTGAAAAATGATGATCAGTGCTTGTATAACAAATAAGATATTGTGCTACAGAAGATGTACAGCAGTTATAGTCCATTGACATATAGTATCTTATTAGCGAGTTACCTCTGGGTCGTGGCTCCTTCTTTTTTGTTTGCTGTATGTTTTCTTTATTCCTCTGGTCTGAAGGATGATAAAGTGTGGGGGACATGATCCTTGTGTCTGTCGTATGCCCCAAACTACTGGCTCCTTTCTCCTGTGTCAGCAGTTGCAAGGACCTTTCATGTCTACTCGTAGACCTTGTTGACTGGATGAAATACAAACAAAAAAATATAGTGAAAATAAAACAACACCAAATCACATAAACACCCATAGTCATAAAATAATTTCACCACACTTAAAGTGCACAGTACCTCTTAAAGGGGTACTCCGCCCCTAGACATCTTATCCCCTATCCAAAGAATAGGGGATAGGATGTCAGATCGCGGGGGTCCCACTGCTGTGACGTCACGACTCCGCCCTTGTGTGACATCACACCCCTTCCCTCAATGCAAGTCTATGGGAGGGGGCGTGGCAGCTGTCACGCCCCCTCCCATAGACTTGCATTGAGGGGCGGAGCATGACGTCACACGGGGGCAGAGTCGTGACATCACGCTCTTCCGCTCGCGTGGTCGGGATCCGAAGCCTCCAGCGTTGCCGGAAGCCATTGAGGTGGGTGCTGCAGCCGAGATCCCGGGGGTCCCCAGCTGCGGGACCCCCGCGATCTGACATCTTATCCCCTATCCTTTGGATAGGGGATAAGATATCTAGGGGCAGAGTACCCCTTTAACTATGTCTGTTTAAGGCATCCTTCAGGAGGCAAATAATTGCATTTTAATGCAGTTATAGAATAAAACAACTACTACTATTACAACTAAAGATAATGATAATAATAATTACTCAGGTGTAAGAATGAACATCTGCAGCACACAATTGTTTCGCTTACAAAAGCATCTTCACAGGCTGTGAAGAAGCTTTTGCAAGCAAAACAATTGTTGCCTGTGCTCTGCATAAGCTGACGATAAAGTTGTGTTGGATCCATGACGTGTGCTGCAGATGTTCATTCTTACACCTGTATAATTTACCTCTGCTTCTGCGTCTGCTTAAGCACTGCCCGGACCTTCAAAGCGACCACTCGCGTATCTGCTGATCCCACATCTGACGGGGACTAGATGGTAGTGCCAGCTATATCTTTTCTACATATACCCATAATAATAATTATTATTTTATCTGTTATTTATTATATAATATATATATATATATATATATATATAATACAATATAATAAAAATAATCTTTTACCAAGACATACCTTTTATATACACTATGGGGGAGATTTATCAAAACCTGTGCAGAGGAAAAGTTGACCAGTTGCCCATAGCAACCACCCAGATTACTTTTTAAAGTACTTTTAAATATAAAAGAAGCAATCTGATTGGTTTCTATGGGTAACTGGTCAACTTGTCATCTGCACAGTTCTGATAAATCCCCCCCTATATACAGTCATGGCCGCAAATGTGGGCACCCCTGACATTTTTCAAGAAAATGAAGTATTTCTCACAGAAAAGGATTGCAGTAACACATGTTTTGCTATATACATGTTTATTCCCTTTGTGCGTATTGGAACTAAACCAAAAAAGGGAAGAAAAAAAGCTATTTGGACATAATGTCACATCAAACTCCAAAAATGGGCTGGACAAAATTATTGGCACCCTTAACTTAATATTTGGCTGCACACCCTTTGGAAAAAATAACTGAAATCAGTTGCTTCCTATAACCATCAATAAGCTTCTTACACCTCTCAGACTGAATGTTGGACCACTCTTCCTTTGCAAACTGCTCCAGGTCTCTCTTATTGGAAGGGCAACAGCAATTTTAAAGGGGTACTCCACTGGAAAACATCTGGTGTCAGAAAGTTTAACAGATTTGTAAATTAAACTGTATGGGGGTATATAAACGTATTTATATAGAACCAGTCCTCAAGGTACAATTTGAAGAAAGAGGAAAGAAAAAAGAAAAGAAAAAAGAATGTAAGAAATGAGAGTTGGTCCAGAAAAAGTTAATATGTGGTATTTATTGATTGCAACAATTATTTAAAATAAAATATGATATAGGACGACCTATTAAACCTCAGCAGGGCCCTTGCATGGGGTATAGGGGTCCAAAAAAAAAAATTAGAATGGTAAAAATGCAATAAGATAAAACAATTATGTGGAGATAAAATATAATAAAATAAATTATAGTAATGTACTGTATATCGAAAACAGTTATTGGCAGTCTCTGGTATAAATCAAATTCATTCGTTTGAAGCGCTTATTAGAGGGTGCCTGAGATGTTCAGCATTGGAGTGGAAATGTACTGTAATGATGAGCTGGTGATCTGTCTCAGTTCATTCAGAAATTAGCATACAGATTTGCCGTGGTGGTACAGTGTGACAATGTTGGCACAGTTCATGTAACAGTGTGTAGATGTTATCAATCTTCGGTAGATGATACAGTGTTGCCAAAGGGCTGTGCTGCACTGCAGTATCGTACGGCTGTTTGTAATAGAGTTCGGTGCACAGCACCACTCACCGGCTCCTAGGAAGAACAAGACGGGACAGACTGGCACGGCTGGGCAGTCGGCACAGGTGGAAAAAGTGACTGTCCGGCAGTTGGATAGCTGGGTCCTGGGCTGGCACGGCTGGCGTCCAGCCTGTTGGAGTAAATGTCCCAGGACTGTGGTTTGCCGTTGGATGTTCCGGAGCTAGTTTCGGGAGTGGTGATCTGTGGTGGCGTCCTCGTGTCTGAACGGAGCGCTATCTGCGCGCGTAAAGCGGTGGTCACCGCACAGAGGGCATCCAGCAGTTGCGAATGATTAGCGATGTAGTTAGCGATATACAGTGTATTCTCAAATGGCTATACGCGTTTCAAGGCCTCGGGCCTTTTCTTCAGTAGCAATCTCCATTGCTACTGAAGAAAAGGCCCGAGGCCTTGAAACGCGTATAGCCATTTGAGAATACACTGTATATCGCTAACTACATCGCTAATCATTCGCAACTGCTGGATGCCCTCTGTGCGGTGACCACCGCTTTACGCGCGCAGATAGCGCTCCGTTCAGACACGAGGACGCCACCACAGATCACCACTCCCGAAACTAGCTCCGGAACATCCAACGGCAAACCACAGTCCTGGGACATTTACTCCAACAGGCTGGACGCCAGCCATGCCAGCCCAGGACCCAGCTATCCAACTGCCGGACAGTCACTTTTTCCACCTGTGCCGACTGCCCAGCCGTGCCAGTCTGTCCCGTCTTGTTCTTCCTAGGAGCCGGTGAGTGGTGCTGTGCACCGAACTCTATTACAAACAGCCGTACGATACTGCAGTGCAGCACAGCCCTTTGGCAACACTGTATCATCTACCGAAGATTGATAACATCTACACACTGTTACATGAACTGTGCCAACATTGTCACACTGTACCACCACGGCAAATCTGTATGCTAATTTCTGAATGAACTGAGACAGATCACCAGCTCATCATTACAGTACATTTCCACTCCAATGCTGAACATCTCAGGCACCCTCTAATAAGCGCTTCAAACGAATGAATTTGATTTATACCAGAGACTGCCAATAACTGTTTTCGATATACAGTACATTACTATAATTTATTTTATTATATTTTATCTCCACATAATTGTTTTATCTTATTGCATTTTTACCATTCTAATTTTTTTTTTTTGGACCCCTATACCCCATGCAAGGGCCCTGCTGAGGTTTAATAGGTCGTCCTATATCATATTTTATTTTAAATAATTGTTGCAATCAATAAATACCACATATTAACTTTTTCTGGACCAACTCTCATTTCTTACATTCTTTTTTCTTTTCTTTTTTCTTTCCTCTTTCTTCAAATTGTACCTTGAGGACTGGTTCTATATAAATACGTTTATATACCCCCATACAGTTTAATTATAGGCCTTCTTGGGTAAAGGCAACACCTTTAACCTCAGGTACAATCTACTACTAAGTGAGCTACACAAATCTATAGATTTGTAAATTACTTCTATTAAAAAAAAACTTAATCCTTCCAGTACTTATTGGCTGCTGTATACTACAGAGGAAGTTCTTTTCTTTTTGAATTTCCTTTCTGTCTGACCACAGTGCTCTCTGCTGACACCTCTGTCTATTTTAGGAACTGTCCAGAGTTGGAAAAAAATCCCCATAGCAAACCTCTCCTGCTCCGGACAGTTCCTGGAATGGACAGTGGTGTCAGCAGAGAGCACTGTGGTCAGACAGAAAGGAAATTCAAAAAGAAAATAACTTCCTCTGGAGCATTCAGCAGCTGATAAGTACTGGAAGGATTAAGATTTATTAATAGAAGTAATTTACAAATCTGTTTAACTTTCTGACACCAGTTGATTATAAAAGCAAATGTTTTCCAGTGGAGTACCCCTTTAAGATCTCTCCACAGGTGTTCAATGGGATTTAGATCTGGATTCATTGCTGGCCACTTCAGATCTCTCCAGCACTTTGTTGCCATCCATTTCTGGGTGCTTTTTGACGTATGTTTGGGGTCATTGTCCTGCTGGAAGACCCAAGATCTCGGATGCAAACCCAGCTTTCTGACACTGGGCTGTACAGTGTGACCCAAAATCCGTTGGTAATCCTCAGATTTCATGATGCCTTGTACACATTCAAGGCACCCAGTGCCAGAGGCAGCATAACAATCCCAAAACATCATTGAACCGCCACCATATTTCACTGTAGGTACTGTGTTCTTTTCTTTGTAGGCCTCATTCCGTTTTCGGCAAACAGTAGAATGACATTTTCCCAGAAGGATTTTGGCTTTCTCAAGTAAATTTTGGCAAAATGTAGTTTGTGTCAGCAGTCCTCCTGGATCTCCTGCTATAGCGTTTCATTTCATTTAAATGTCAACAGTTAGTTTGCGCTGACACTGATGTTCCCTTAGCCTGCAGGGCTTGAATATCTTTGGAACTTGTTTGGGGCTGCTTATCCACCATCCGGACTATCCTGCGTTGACACATTTCATAAATTTTTCTCTTCCGTCCAGGAAGAGAGGGAGATTAGCTACAGTGCTATGGGTTGCAAACTTCTTGATAATGTTGCGCACTGTGGACAAAGGCAAAGATAGATCTCTGGAGATGGACTTGTAACCTTGAGATTGGTGATATTTTTCCCCAATTTTGGTTCTCAGTTCTCTTCTCCTCTTTCTGTTGTCCATGCTTAGTGTTGAACACACAGGCACACAATGCAAAGATGAAGTGAACTTCTCTCCTTTTTAATCTGCTTTCAGGTGTGATTTTTATATTGCCCACACCTGTTACTTGCCCCAAGTGAGTTTAAAGGAGCATCACATGCTTGAAACAATCTTATTTTTCCACAATATTGAAAGGGTGCCAATAATTTTGTCCAGCCCACTTTTTGGAGTTTGGTGTGACATTATGTCCAATTTGCTTTTTTCCTCCCTTTTTTGGTTTAGTTCCAATACACACAAAGGGAATAAACATGTGTATAGCAAAACATGTGTTACTGCAATCCTTTTCTGTGAGAAATATTTCATTTTCTAGAAACATTTCAGGGGTGCCAACATTTACGGCCATGACTGTATATAATCACACTATACATCACACTATTCTAGCTAGTCCAATAGCACCCAAATAACACTCCTAAAGTCTGTATTCATATTAACAGTATTTAACTCTTAGCTGAATGGTTGGTAGTGATCACCTGACATTCAATGATCCCTATTGGCAGAACATGCTGATTTGCATAAAACATAACATTCCATTCAACCCCTGTTATAAGTTGGTCTATTTAAGGAGATCTACCCATCTTTATTATAGATCACATGATTACACTACATAACCATAAGTACAGGGAAATCTAAAAAAAAAAACACTGTAAACATGTAGGTACAAAAAAAAAAAAGGCTGTCCAGGCATGCTGGGTGTTGTCGTTTTGCAACAGCTAGAGGCACCCTGGTTGTAAAACACTTGAATATATAAATAAAAACTTTTTGCAAACACGTGATTTTTACCTCTCCTGGAGATCTGGCACTGGCTTTTCTCCCTGGGGCTGGAGGAGGTCCCAAAACTTTGGATCCAAAAGCAATGTGAGATTTATCTCCCCTCTTAAAGTCTCGAGAGCTACCTTGTCCTCTGTGTGTGAGCAGATCTGTTAGAATAGAATGTTAGTTTGTTATTCAGTTATAATAAATTAGTTGTTTATTAGTGTTTCAATCAATACCACAGTACGCTTGCACCCGTTGAGTTTGTTTTAGATTTTTGTCACATTTTGGGCATATTTAGACATATTATCCTGGATTTATTACGGTAGTTCAGAAATAACACAACAGTAATAGAGCAAAAAAACAAACAAAATAAACAATCTACAAAGACTTTGTACACAGTGTTAGAACTGAAAATTAAATATATAGTAAATATTTACTTTGTCTTCATAGCGTACCTGTCATTGCAGGTGACTTTTCAGGATAAGCTTCCCTGTGTTAGTACAGGAGCAGCAGCACTATTTCTGGTAACTATGTAACTGTATCTTATTTTTCAGAAAATTTTTGCTCTGCAGGTTTCATCTCTGAATTGCAGTTCTCTCAGAGCTGGTGGGTGGAGCTCCCTCCTTTCTCCTCCATAGGCTTGTATTAATTTATCTTGCAGATACAGGACAAAGCTGAGCTGATTTTCGAAGTGGAATGCAATCTCATAGCAGAGGGGGGGAGAGGGAAGAAGCTTGATAACAGGAAAATAGGTGTTTTTGTCTAATAACATATATTAAAACATTTCTTATATTCCCTTGTACTATTGATTTATACAGTTTCAGATGACAGTGCCAATTTAACCTTTAAATGGGCCCTCTCATTAAAACTAATTTTTGCTATTGCGATCCTTATGGTAAATAAAAATTATTTCTAATGTACTTTAAACAAAAATGATTTGGTTTTAAAAAGCTGTCACTAGGTATCTTCCAACTTGTCCAGAGCACATTTTCCCCCATCTTTTGCACAGACTTTGGGGGTGTGCAGCCTTATCCAATCATATCTTATCTCACATTGAACTTCTCTGTACAGGAAGTCCTCCACTGTATGGCTTCAGATGATGTCACGCATGTTGAATAACGCCCTTCCCAGTCTGTGAATCTGACTGAGACAAAGCAGAAAAGGCAGAGCAATATCAAGATAGGAAACTAACAAACAATAAAAATAAAGGCAGGGTGTGGTTTATCATGATGGGGCAGTAAACTGGGAGGATTGTAAAATTTAGCAAGATCATGAGAGGTACTCTTTAATCTGTTGGGGACCAAGGGCGTACAGGTACGCCCTTGCTCCCTGGTACTTAAGGACCCATGGAAATTTTGGTCCCCGCCTCTTGCCGGCCGGGGACCGGAGTGGGATGCCTGCTGAAATCATTTGGTATCAGGTATCCCATGACAATGCCTGGGGGGGTCCTGTGACCAGATTGGTGATTTGCGGCAATTCCGGGTTGATCGGGTCTCTTGTGACCCAATAGCCCAGAAAATAGGAAAGATTGGAGCTGTCAGAAACAGCTCCAACCATCCTGAAGGATAGGAGCGAGGTGGCAGGGGTGCCACCTCCGCCTATGCCCTGCGATTGGCCAATCAGGACTGACCGGCGAATCGCAGGGGCAGGGGGTAACAGTTGAGATCCCCAGCTCTGCCCGCACCTGGAAGCTGGGACACAGCGGGGGAAGATGGCAGCGGGTACCTTCATCACGCGCGGACCGGTGGCAGGTAATTTCGTCACGTGGGGACCGAGGACCCGGGACTGGCAAGTGGAGCAGGGGAGGACCGACAGGCAAGTGGAGACAGCCGCAGCATCAGAGGCAGCAGCGAAGATAGCTGTAAAGTGATCTTCACTGCTGCTTCTAGGAGTTTCAAAACTACAACTCCCAGCATGCCCAGACAGCCTTTGCCTGTCTGGGCATGCTGGGAGTTGTAGTTTTGCAACATCTGGAGGGCCACAGTTTGGAGACCACTGTGCAGTGGTCTCCAAACTTTGTCCTTCCAGTTGTTGCAAAACTACAACTCTCAGCATGCCCAGACAGTCCAGGCATGCTGGGAGTTGTAGTTCTGTAACGTGTGGCCCTTCAGATGTTGCAGAACTACAACTCCCAGCATGCATGGACAGTCTCAGCATGCTGGGAGTTGTAGTTTTGCAACATCTGGAAGTGCACTCTTTGGAGACCACTATGCAGTGGTGTCCAAACTGTAACGCTCCAGATGTCAATTCAACCAGTGTGCCTCCAGATGTTGCAAAACTACAACTCCCAGCATGCCCAGACAGCTGAAGGGTATGTTGGGAGTTGTAGTTATGCAACAACTGGAGGAGAACAGTTTGGAGCCCACTGTGTAGTGGTCTCCAAACTGTAGCCCTCCAGATGTTGCAAAACTTCAACTCCAAGCATGCCCAGACTGTCCAGGCATGCTGGGAGTTGTAGTTCGTCAAAATCTGAAGGGCCAAATGTTACAGAACTACAACTCCCAGCATGCCTTTGGGAGTTATAGTTTTGCAACATCTGGAGGGCCGCAATTTGGAGACCACTGTGCAGTGGTCTTCAATCTGTGCTCTTCCAGATGTTGAAAAACTACAACTCTAAATTGATCTTCTGCCTCTTCAATTATGTTTGGTGGCTTATAGCAAACCCCTATCAGAATTTTTTTTATTTTTATCTCCATATATTTCTCCCCATAATGACTTCACATTATCGTTTCCCTCCCGTATATCCTCCCACAGTTCGACCTTCAGACTGGATTTTACATAAAGACAAACTCCTCCCCCTTTCTGTTTTGTCCAATCCTTCCTGAATAGACTGTAACCCTGTATGTTGACCGCCCAGTCACAGGTATCGTCCAACCAAGTCTCTGTTATACCCACTATGTTATAATTCTCCTCAGACATCAACCACTCCAGTTCGTCAGTTTTATTGGACAGACTTCTAGCATTAGTAAACATGCAATTCAATGGTGTATGTTTTTTTTTCCTATGAAGCCTATCCCTATTAACTATTCTAACCCCTCCCTCCGCTCCACCCCCAGGTACATTATAAGTCCCCCCTCTCTATCTACACTATCTTCCCCCTCTATGTTGTAGGTACCCTCCCCCCAGGCCCTAGTTTAAACACTCCTCCACCCTTCTAGTCATCTTCTCCCCAAGCACAGCTGCACCTTCCCCATTGAGGTGCAGCCCGTCCCTACGGTAGAGCCGGTATCTGACAGCGAAGTCAGCCCAGTTCTCCATGAACCCAAACCCCTCCTTCCTACACCAGCTTCTGAGCCACTTGTTTACCTCCCTAATCTCCCGCTGCCTCTCTGGTGTGGCTCATGGTACAGGTAATATTTCAGAAAATTTTACCTTGGAGGTCCTTGCCTTAAGCTTGCGGCCTAAGTCCCTGAAATAATTTTTAAGGACACTCCACATACCTCTTACTTTGTCATTGGTGCCAATATATACCATGACTGCTGGGTCCTCTCCAGCCCCACCCAGCAGCCTGTCAACCCGATCCGTGATGTGCCGAACTCTAGCGCCAGGAAGACAACACACTGTTCGGCAATCCCGGTCATTGTGACAGATCGTCTTGTCTGGTCCCCTAATAATTGAGTCTCCCACTACCAGTACCTATCTGGCCTGCCCTGCACTCCTCCCTCCCTCCTTAATAGAGCAGACAGCCCCCTGGCGGTCAGAAGCAGAGTCCTGCTGTAGTACTGCTAGCTCTGAAATGGCATACCCCTCATCTGCCAACCGGGCAAACTTGTTGGGGTGTGCCAGTTCAGGACTAGCCTCCCTGACACTTTTCCCTCTACCCCGTTTTCTGACTGTAACCCAGCTAACGGCCTGATTGTCCTGCACCTCCATCCCTCTATGCTTCCCCACCTCTACCCCAGAGAGTACTTGCTTAGTGAGCAGGAGACTCCTCTCCGGGTTGTCAATGTGTCTCAGTGTTGCCAGTTGCTCCTCTAGATTCAGGATCTGGGCTTCCAAATGATCAACTTGCACACCTCGAGCACAACAATATGCACCCTCAAACTGCTGTTCAAGGATTGCATACATTGCTCAAAATGACACCGGACTGCATTTTCCAACATGGAGGCCATCTAGTTATGGGGATTTCACAGATTTATGGGGATTTAACAGCCAAAAACAGACAGTAACTGATAGAATTAAATTCTAAGTAGACCTTGTAAGTTAGTCTCTACAGTGTAAGGAAAGTAACACTCACAGCGATCTCAAACTCCTGCTTCCAAACTCTCTGTTTTAGAACTCTCTTTCAAGCGCCTCTCTTCCAAAGCACACTCAGAACTGAGTCCCAAACTAAGATTTATACACCTGTGACCAATCTACCCCTCCCCCTAGAGGTAGAGTACAGAAAAAAAAAGACTGAAAAGGCTTTTTAAAATGCTATCAGTGATCCCTCTATATGCAAATGTAAGTACTCTCACAAGTCACTCCAACTTCCCAGATTCACTTCGCACAGCAGATATCTACCTGTTTTATAACTCTTAAGTGACTCTCTTCCAAAGCACACTCAGAGAGAGCACGCTCAGAAATATACATAGGGTGGAAAGGCTGTGGGGGGCAGCACTTTGGTGAGCAAAAAAACATAAATGCTTTTTGATGTAGCTGCTGCCACCATGCTGTGGTCTGGAGAAAAACATTTTTGCTCCCTATTTACTTGAATATACATAGATCAGAACTGCTGCAACATTTACCTGAAGATTTGCAACTGCAGCATGATCCTTATGTTGTGGTTTTGTTGGTGGTTAGCTACAAAAGAAATTCCAGGATGATATTGTCTTCACTAGCCCTCATGTATCTGCACAGCTTCATTCCTGTAAGGATGTCTCTTTCTGCAGCCAAGATGGATTTCTTCTACTTTGAGCTGACATACATCGATGCGAAGAAGTGTGTATCATCCTGCTGCAGAATCTACTACACAAATACACAGATCGTGTGATTCTCCCCTACCCCCTACAGACCACCATGTCTGTTGTTTTGTCTTTTTCATGCTATTGCCACTCTGATACATTACAGCCTTTGGAAAACACACTTCCTAAAGACTTGAATACTTTACCCTCTCTTCACACTGTATGCATAACCTACACTCCCACCCAGTTGCCAAGTGTAAAGCTATTCATTTACATAAGATTACTAATGGCTGAACCTGCTAGTTTGACAGAAGGATCAGGCAGTTGGATTTTAACATGCCCGATTTTTTTGTTCTGGGGGCAGATAAGCTGTCCCTAGAGGTATCTGGCAGGGGCCTACCCCCCTATCCCATTTACAACATATGCATGCTTAGCTAAGCTAAGTGGGTATGTATAAGGTAGGGGGATAAATAGTTGTTGTGCACAAATTCTACAACAGTGAAATAATTTACAAACTAACTATATAAAAAGTCAATGCAAAGGTGTCTGTATCGTTCAGGTTTTAGGTTTCAAGTTTCTGCAAAGAAGAAAATGTGTTCATGCTAATTTTACAATGAATTTTGTAAAAAAAAAAAATAGTAAAAAGGAAAACAGCACATTCGACTAAACATACTACTATAATGTTCCAGAAGTGAACATTCACAAGAGAACACTATAACCTGGTTCTTTACCTTAATCCTCACCTTGTACATTCTATATTTAGTAGCTGTATGAACTTACTGCATATGCCTCTACAAAATTTTTTTTTTTTTTTTACAAATAACCTAGTGGAATATTTATTTTATATATTGTAGGATAAGGTATATTTTCAGATGTGAAGAAATGAAAACCAAAAATTGTAAAGAAACACATTATTATTAGATTTAGAAAACATAACTCACAAGACTTTCCTTTCGCTACTAAAAAAAAATATATATATATTTTTTTTCTTTATATGAGCCCAAAATGGAGAAACCAAGATACAGTCAGGGTGTCTGTGGTAAGTTTGGGGTCCCTGAACCATGGTACACTGATTCTTGTAGTGCCCACACTTTAACACAAGGAACATGCATGGACAGGTAGGAAAAATAATGTTGTGTACAGAAGTTTGGCACAACCAGGGCCAAAGCATAAAATTCTTCTTTATTGAGGTAAAGGATAATGGAAATTATGTCCGATGAAGATTCTGAGAATTGTCATGATGATCTTGAAACATGTTGGATTTGGCTGTGGCTGGTTACAAGAGTGAGAATCATATAGGGAATTGCAAGTACTGACATACACCTTGGAAGAGCCTTGTGCTGACAGAATGAAGAAAAGTATTGCCAATGCATTAAATCATCAGGTTTAAAGGTGTACTCCACTTCTAGACATCTTATCCCCTATCCAAAGGATAAGGGATAAGTTGTCTGATCGCGGGGGTCCCGCCGCTGGAGATCCCCCGCAATATAGCATGCGGCACCCACCTGTTTCTTGTCCGGAAGCGCTGGAAGGTCTGGGTCCCGACTACGGGAACAGAAGTTCGTGCTGTCACGCCCCCTCCCATAGACTTGCATTGAGGGGACGGGGCGTGACGTCACACGGGGGTGGAGTCGTGACGTCACAAACTTCCTCTCCCGTGTTTGGGACCCAGACCCTCCACCATTTTTTTTTTTTTAAGTGAACCATATGAGACAGCAGTGTAGGCCACCAGGACCTGTGCTATAGAAACCCTTTGGCTTTCATGTTTCTATGTTCATAATGCATATTTCAATAGGCAGTTCTGCACCAGTAACTAGAGAGGCTTCTTTCCGCCATAAAACACAAATGGAGTACTATAGTGATAATTGGCCTCCTGGGAGTTTCTGCCATCTGCACACAGAATCTTTGGAGCTCAGTCAGAGAGACTATTGGGTTTTTGGTCACCTCTCATACCAAAGCCCTTCTCCCCTGATTATTTAGTGTGGTGGGGAGGCCAGCTCCAGGAAGAGTCCTGGTTGTTCCAAACTTCTTTCATTTAAAACATATGAAGGCCACTGTACTGGAAAACTTTCAGTGCAGCAGAATTTATTTTACAACCTTCTCTAAACCTGTGTTTCCACATAATCCCATCTTTGAGCACTTAGGGCACTTCTTTTTCTCCTTATTGTTTGATGTTTGCTCTGATATGCATTGTCAGCTATGAGATCTAATACAGACAGTGCTGTGTCTTTCCAAATCATATCTAAACAACTGAATTCCCCATAGGTGACTCCAGTAAAGGTGTAGAAACATCTCAGAGATGGTCGGGTCTGAATAATTATGTCCATGTGAAATGGCTTAAGCTTTTGACAACATACCATAATATGAGCTTTGTTTTTAGACTAATGCTTTGAGGAATTGTACTGTACTATTAACACACACATTTAATACATCTTACCTGACATCTCAGTAATTTTTATATGTTTTTAAAATTCTTCCAACTACATAGAAAAGAATATCAAGGGATATTAGGAGTATCAATTATGGCAAAATATTTTACTTTTGTTCTATATAAGTATATGAAATAATTTTTATGGGCAAATATAAGACTTACAAAAGTGTACCTGCTGTTAACAAAACTTTAGATATAATGTAGATAATACTATTATATGTATAATGTAATATACATTGATTAATAAATTGAATTTTTTGGGGTGAAAAAAGGCTGTCCCTGTAGCTATTGCCTGTGTGTATCTATGAGGAGACCAAAAACAAGAATTGAGGGCAGGGCAAGCAGGGCTCTGTACAGGCTTCTGGTTTGTAAATCATCCTGCTGTGTAAGCTAGGAGCATGTAACAGAGCCTCAGTGCACAGAGCCCTGCTTGTCCTCAGTGTACAGTGCCCTGCTTGTCCTTAGTGCACAGAGCCCTGCTTGTCCTCAGTATACAGAGCCCTGCTTGTCCTCAGTATACAGAGCTCTGCTTGTTCTCAGTGCACAGAGCCATACTTGTCCTCAGTGCACAGAGCCCTGCTTGTCCTCAGTGTAGAGACCTGCTAGTCCTCAGTGTACAGAGACCTGCTTGTCCTCAGTGCACAGAAACCTGCTTGTCCTTAGTGCACAGAGCCCTGTTTGACCTCCGCACAGAGCCCTGCTTGTCCTCAGTGCACGGAGCCCTGCTTGTCCTCAGTGTACAGAGGCCTGCCTGTCCTCAGTGCACAGAGCCCTGCTTGTCCTCAGTGTACAGAGACCTGCTTGTCCTAAGTGTACAGAGCCCTGATTGTCCTCAGTGCACAGAAACCTGCTTGTCCTCAGTGCACAGAGCCCTGCTTGACCTCAGTGTACAGAGCCCTGCTTGTCCTCAGTGCACAGAGCCCTGCTTGCCCTCAGTGCACAGAGCCCTGCTTGTCCTCAGTGCACAGAGCCCTGCTTGCCCTCAGTGCACAGAGCCCTGCTTGTCCTCAGTGCACAGAGCCCTGCTTGCCCTCAGTGCACAGAGCCCTGCTTGTCCTCAGTGTACAGAGCCCTGCTTGTCCTCAGTGTAGAGACCTGCTAGTCCTCAGTGTATAGAGACCTGCTTGTCCTCACTGCACAGAAACCTGCTTGTCCTTAGTGCACAGAGCCCTGCTTGACCTCCGCACAGAGCCCTGCTTGTCCTCAGTGCACAGAGCCCTGCTTGTCCTCAGTGTACAGAGACCTGCTTGTCCTAAGTGTACAGAGCCCTGCTTGTCCTCAGTGAACAGAGCCCTGCTTGTCCTCAGTGTACAGAGCCCTACTTGTCCTCAGTGCGCAGAGCCCCGCTTGTCCTCAGTGTACAGAGCCCTGCCTGTCCTCAGTGCACAGAGCCCTGCTTGTCCTCAGTGTACAGAGACCTTCTTGTTCTCAGTGTACAGGGCCCTGCTTGTCCTCAGTATACAGAAACCTGCTTGTCCTCAGTGTACAGAGCCCTGCTTGTCCTCAGTGCACAGAGCACTGCTTGTCCTCAGTGTACAGAGCCCTGCTTGCCCTCAGTGCACAGAGCCCTGCTTGTCCTCAGTGTACAGAGCCCTGCTTGTCCTCAGTGTACAGAGCCCTGCTTGTCTTCAATGCACAGAGCCCTGCTTGTCCTCAGTTTACAGAGCCCTGCTTGCCCTCAGTGCACAGAGTCCTGTTTGTCCTCAGTGTACAGAGCCCTGCCTGTCCTCAGTGCACAGAGACCTGCTTGTCCTAAGTGTACAGAGCCCTGCTTGTCCTCAGTGCACAGAGCCCTGCTTGTCCTCAGTGTACAGAGCCCTGCTTGTCCTCAGTGCACAGAGCCCCGCTTGTCCTCAGTGTACAGAGCCCTGCCTGTCCTCAGTGCACAGAGCCCTGCTTGTCCTCAGTGTACAGAGACCTTCTTGTTCTCAGTGTACAGGGCCCTGCTTGTCCTCAGTGCACAGAGCCCTGCTTGTCCTCAGTATACAGAGCCCTGCTTGTCCTCAGTGCACAGAGCCATACTTGTCCTCAGTGCACAGAGCCCTGCTTGTCCTCAGTGTACAGAGCCCTGCTTGTCCTCAGTGTAGAGACCTGCTAGTCCTCAGTGTACAGAGACCTGCTTGTCCTCAGTGCACAGAAACCTGCTTGTCCTTAGTGCACAGAGCCCTGTTTGACCTCCGCACAGAGCCCTGCTTGTCCTCAGTGCACGGAGCCCTGCTTGTCCTCAGTGTACAGAGCCCTGCCTGTCCTCAGTGCACAGAGCCCTGCTTGTCCTCAGTGTACAGAGACCTGCTTGTCCTAAGTGTACAGAGCCCTGATTGTCCTCAGTGCACAGAAACCTGCTTGTCCTCAGTGCACAGAGCCCTGCTTGACCTCAGTGTACAGAGCCCTGCTTGTCCTCAGTGCACAGAGCCCTGCTTGCCCTCAGTGCACAGAGCCCTGCTTGTCCTCAGTGCACAGAGCCCTGCTTGCCCTCAGTGCACAGAGCCCTGCTTGTCCTCAGTGCACAGAGCCCTGCTTGCCCTCAGTGCACAGAGCCCTGCTTGTCCTCAGTGTACAGAGCCCTGCTTGTCCTCAGTGTAGAGACCTGCTAGTCCTCAGTGTATAGAGACCTGCTTGTCCTCACTGCACAGAAACCTGCTTGTCCTTAGTGCACAGAGCCCTGCTTGACCTCCGCACAGAGCCCTGCTTGTCCTCAGTGCACAGAGCCCTGCTTGTCCTCAGTGTACAGAGCCCTGCCTGTCCTCAGTGCACAGAGCCCTGCTTGTCCTCAGTGTACAGAGACCTGCTTGTCCTAAGTATACAGAGCCCTGCTTGTCCTCAGTGCACAGAGCCCTGCTTGTCCTCAGTGTACAGAGCCCTGCTTGTCCTCAGTGCACAGAGCCCTGCTTGTCCTCAGTGCACAGAGCCCCGCTTGTCCTCAGTGTACAGAGCCCTGTTTGTCCTCAGTGTACAGAGCCCTTCTTGTTCTCAGTGTACAGGGCCCTGCTTGTCCTCAGTATAGAGAAACCTGCTTGTCCTCAGTGTACAGAGCCCCGCTTGTCCTCAGTGTACAGAGCCCTGTTTGTCCTCAGTGTACAGAGACCTTCTTGTTCTCAGTGTACAGGGCCCTGCTTGTCCTCAGTATAGAGAAACCTGCTTGTCCTCAGTGTACAGAGCCCTGCTTGTCCTCAATGCACAGAGCCCTGCTTGTCCTCAGTTTACAGAGCCCTGCTTGCCCTCAGTGCACAGAGTCCTGTTTGTCCTCAGTGTACAGAGCCCTGCCTGTCCTCAGTGCACAGAGCCCTGCTTGTCCTCAGTGTACAGAGACCTGCTTGTCCTAAGTGTACAGAGCCCTGCTTGTCCTCAGTGCACAGAGCCCTGCTTGTCCTCAGTGCACAGAGCCCTGCTTGTCCTCAGTGCACAGAGCCCCGCTTGTCCTCAGTGTACAGAGCCCTGCCTGTCCTGAGTGCACAGAGCCCTGCTTGTCCTCAGTGTACAGAGACCTTCTTGTTCTCAGTGTACAGGGCCCTGCTTGTCCTCAGTATACAGAAACCTGCTTGTCCTCAGTGTACAGAGCCCTGCTTGTCCTCAGTGCACAGAGCACTGCTTGTCCTTAGTGTACAGAGCCCTGCTTGCCCTCAGTGCACAGAGCCCTGCTTGTCCTCAGTGTACAGAGCCCTGCTTGTCCTCAGTGTACAGAGCCCTGCTTGTCTTCAATGCACAGAGCCATGCTTGTCCTTAGTGTACAGAGCCCCGCTTGTCCTCAGTGTACAGAGCCCTTCTTGTCCTCAGTGCACAGAGCCCTGCATGTCCTCAGTGCACAGAGCCCCGCTTGTCCTTAGTGTACAGAGCCCCGCTTATCCTCAGTGTACAGAGACCTGTTTGTCCTCAGTGTACAGAGCCCCGCTTGTCCTCAATGCACAGAAACCTGCTTGTCCTCAGTGCACAGAGCCCTGCTTGTCCTAAGTGTATAGAGCCCCTCTTGTCCTCAGTGTACAGAGACCTGCTTGTCCTCAGTGTACAGAGCCCTGCTTCACCTCAGTGCACAGAAACCTGCTTCTCCTCAGTGCACAGAGCCCCACTTGTCCTCAGTGTACAGAGCCCTGCTTGTCCTTAGTGTACAGAGCCCCGATTGTCCTCAGTGTACAGAGCCCTGCTTGTCTTCAATGCACAGAGCCCTGCTTGTCCTCAGTTTACAGAGCCCTGCTTGCCCTCAGTGCACAGAGTCCTGCTTGTCCTCAGTGTACAGAGCCCTGCCTGTCCTCAGTGCACAGAGCCCTGCTTGTCCTCAGTGTACAGAGACCTGCTTGTCCTAAGTGTACAGAGCCCTGCTTGTCCTCAGTGCATAGAGCCCTGCTTGTCCTCAGTGTACAGAGCCCTGCTTGTCCTCAGTGCACAGAGCCCTGCTTGTCCTCAGTGTACAGAGCCCTGCCTGTCCTCAGTGCACAGAGCCCTGCTTGTCCTCAGTGTACAGAGACCTTCTTGTTCTCAGTGTACAGGGCCCTGCTTGTCCTCAGTATACAGAAACCTGCTTGTCCTCAGTGTACAGAAACCTGCTTGTCCTCAGTGCACAGAGCACTGCTTGTCCTCAGTGTACAGAGCCCTGCTTGCCCTCAGTGCACAGAGCCCTGCTTGTCCTCAGTGTACAGAGCCCTGCTTGTTCTCAGTGTACAGAGCCCTGCTTGTCTTCAATGCACAGAGCCCTGCTTGTCCTCAGTTTACAGAGCCCTGCTTGCCCTCAGTGCACAGAGTCCTGCTTGTCCTCAGTGCACAGAGCCCTGCTTGTCCTCAGTGTACAGAGCCATGCTTGTCCTTAGTGTACAGAGCCCCGCTTGTCCTCAGTGTACAGAGCCCTTCTTGTCCTCAGTGCACAGAGCCCTGCATGTCCTCAGTGCACAGAGCCCCGCTTGTCCTTAGTGTACAGAGCCCCACTTATCCTCAGTGTACAGAGACCTATTTGTCCTTAGTGTACAGAGCCCCGCTTGTCCTCAGTGCACAGAAACCTGCTTGTCCTCAGTGCACAGAGCCCTGCTTGTCCTAAGTGTATAGAGCCCCTCTTGTCCTCAGTGTACAGAGACCTGCTTGTCCTCAGTGTACAGAGCCCTGCTTGTCCTCAGTGCACAGAAACCTGCTTCTCCTCAGTGCACAGAACCCCACTTGTCCTCAGTGTACAGAGCCCTGCTTGTCCTTAGTGTACAGAGCCCCGATTGTCCTCAGTGTACAGAGCCCTGCTTGTCCTCAGTGCACAGAGCCCTGCTTGTCCTCAGTGTACAGAGCTCTGCTTGTCCTCAGTGTACAGAGCCCTGCTTGTCCTCAGTGCACAGAAACCTGCTTGTCCTCAGTGCACAGGGCCCTGCTTGTCCTAAGTGTATAGAGCCCCTCTTGTCCTCAGTGTACAGAGACCTGCTTGTCCTCAGTGTACAGAGCCCTGCTTGTCCTCAGTACACAGAGCTCTGCTTGTCCTCAGTGTATAAAGCCCTGCTTGTCCTGCCCTCACCTTCTGTATTTGGACTCCTCATAGAGACACACACTATAGTTGTAAGGATAAAAATATACACATTTTTTTAACCAATGTGTATTACAAATATACATATAACGGTATAAACAACATTATATAAAAATTTTTTGTTAACGACAGGTACACTTTAAATAAGACCTTCTCTGAACGTACCAAGACAATGGTAATTTGCAGAAGGGAGTCTTAAATTATTAATAAGAAATAGGAGATCTTCTCAAAATGGTTTTAGTATTAAAGGAGTATTCAAGTCCCTAAAAATTTAACCCCCTATCCACAGAACGTGATCTCCAAAATGGGGCTATAACTGTCCCACGATGCATGGTACAGTGGGTCAGCACGTGCTTCATGTATGGTCTATGGGAGTGACGGACATACCAAAGAGGCCCTCATGACAGAAACATAGCCCCTATCATGTGAAAAGGGAATATATTTTAAAAAGCTGGAATACTCCATATATGTGTACTTGGATTGAGGTCTGGGAATTTAGAAGTCATTTCAACATCTTTAACCCTTTGTCATGTTCTTCATACCACTCATGAGCAATCTTTGCCGTGTGGCAGAACACTAAGACTGCTGAAAGAGTCCACTGACATTAGGAAACAGTGTTGCCATGAAAGGGTGTACTTGTTCTGGAGTGCTTAGGTACAGTGTTTAGGTAGGTAGTATGTGTAAAAAAAACATCCACATGAATATTAAGATCCAAGGTTTCCCAGCAAAGCATTGCATCATACACAAATCATAGAACCTATGATTGAGCTGGGTGGCTGCAGCAGGCAGCTGTATTGTGCGTCATTGATGCTATTGCTACTTAATTTATTTCCCCCCCAAAACTGTTAAACTGAGTAGTGAAGTATACAGGGAAGCTAAACTGTTTACAGCCTGGGCTGGGTGCATTGACTCCTAAACAGATTTAAGCCAAAGCCTCCCAAAACGAAAATCAGCAGGAATTTGACAAAGACCCACATATGTTTTTACAGGCCTGAATGCTGCTGCAATTTTCTTTTAGTACTTGCTTTGAAATAAACAAAGAGCACTTAGTGATGCTGGAGTTTTTGTCTTTTTCTAAATACGTCTGCTGGATGGTGGTCCATCCGTGCATCCGTGATACTGCTAAAGTACTGCAGTACTGCTTGTTGATTTTTTGCATTTATGTTCTAGATAATGCAAGTACCGTATTAATTGGGGTATAACATGCACCGGACTATAACACGCACTCTAATTTTTCCAAGGAAATCTGGGTAAAATAGGTTTTCTACCCAAATATGCTTGTTAAAATGAGGGTGCGTGTAAATGTGTGGATACCCTGATAAATCTTTCTATGATTTATAGCGGCCACTTTAAATCATTGAACCACAGCCGCTTCTGCAGGGCCAGAAAGAGTTTATCGGCGTCTAACATGCAGATAGACTTTAAGCCTAAAATTTTTGTTTAAAAAATGTGTGTTATATGCCGGTAAATACATTATATGGGTCAGTCTCACTCACAGACAGAGAGCTGGGAGAGGGGCACATGTATTAGTGATCGATCAGGATCTGAAAAACTCCTGACCAATCACTAGAATACCCTTGACTGAAAAAAAAAAACGGCCCCAGTAATACACACAGACACTTGCTTTCCCTTAGTTGTCTGGCCAATCACAGTAAAACACCTACTACTTACTGCTTAGCCATGACATAGTGCTGGTGAAAGCACACTGGACTAAACAGGTTGGCACTGTGCTGGACTATGATACATACATTAAAGTACTACCGATGGCATTCAGGAGAAGTGGTTAACAGGCAGTGAACAACAGATTGCAGGGAAGTGAGACATCTATTTGCCAAGACTTTAGAAAAATAAGGGTGAGTAAGCATTTTTTGAAAAACAAAGTGATTTTCTAATATGTTTTAAATCACATGAACTAAAGTTGTTTGAAACCACAGTGACCATTTAAATGCTTGTAGCTCTGATAGATAAAGAGAGATATAATAGATGGATACATAGATGTATAGAAAAAGATTTGAGTTTTAAAATATACGTTCCTTAAATTACTTATAGTAAGGGATGTTAATTAGAATATGTACTGGAAACAATTTACTTTAAAGGGGTACTCCGGTGGAAAACATTTTTTTTTTCAATCAACTGGGGCCAGAAAGTGAAACTGATTTGTAAATTACTTCTATTTAAAAATCTTAATCCTTCCAGTACTGATCAGCTGCTATATGCTCCACAGGAAGTTATTTTCCTTTTGAATTTATTTTCTATCTGACCACAGTGCTCTCTGCTGACACCTCTGTCCATGTCAGGAACTGTCCAGAGGAGGATAGGTTTGCTATGGGGATTTTCTCCTGCTCTGGACAGTTCCTGACATGGACAGAGGTGTCAGCAGAGAGCACTGTGGTCAGACAGAATAGAAATGAAAAAATAAGATAATTTTCTCTGGAACATACAGCAGCTGATAAGTACTGGAAGGAGTACGATTTTAAAATAGAAGTAATTTACAAATCTGTTTAACTTTTTTGGCACCGGAGTACCCCTTTAATGAAGAACATTAATTATTTTACTGAAAACATTAAAAACTAATTTCTACTACACACATATAGTTCTACCATTATTAAGATTTATCAGATCACTTGTGCAGAAGAGAATAATAAAATATCATCCAAATATGCCAATTGTTAATAACCCAGCTGTAAGGCAGAAATCTGAAACCTTTTCTATTAAGCAAGTGACATATTAATAAATGCTAGAAAAAAAAGTCAATTTAGGTGTTTCATTAGCATTTAGAGAAGTGTTGATACTTAAGATTAGCGCAAATCTTCTGTTAAAAAATAAAAAAACCTTTGAAGAAAGTAGAAGGAGATAAAATCTGATAGTTTTGCCACATGTGTAACTAGCTTACTGTGCTCTACATCTTCATCACAAAGTATTGCTCCACAGTTTTCTCTGTTGGCAGAATTGACCTGTGTAAGAGTCTGTATAATAACTTGTGGATAAGAATCTGTAATGGAGAAATACCCTTCAGGGTCTTCATACCCAACAGTGTGATTCAACAGACCATTGTTGCTCTGCAGTGAATTGTAGACTAACTAAAAGTGGTTTATGTTAATAAAACTTAAATGGTTACTTTTATTTAAAAAAACAAAAACTTTTTACGTGTAGGACTCGAAGGAAGAGACATATAAAAAGATTTGATTGGTCAGGGTCTTAGTGTTTAGATCATCACCAGTCAGTAGAACGAGCCAGGAGAAGTGTGCATTCCCTCCTGGCTTTGTGTCACACGACTGTCATCTAGATCACATAGACACAGCAACATTGAGCTTCTCTCCCACTCGTTCTACTCATTGGTCAGGGTCTGAACACTAAGACAGGTACGGCATCAAGTTGCCCTTATCTTAGAACAGGAAGATTAGGGGACTGGACAGAGGCTAACAGGAGCTGTGGTGAAACAGCGATAATTGGGGTTAGATAAGTATGGCTTTTTTTTCTATTAACCTGCACCCCAGCAGCAAAAAAAAAAAAAAAAAAAAAAAAAAAATAGGCTAGAATTCCCCTTTAAAGGAGTTATCCCAAGATCAAAATGTATGCCATATCCACAGGATAAGGGATAGCGAGCTCATCCGTGGGGGTTGGATGATTGGGACCCCCACTGATCCAAAGAATAGAGATCTGTTGTCCCCTGAATGAATAGCAGTGCTCCATTTATTTTGTGTGTGGCTTCTGAAAACAGCAGAGCACTGAGCTATGTTTAGAGGATAATTTCTGATCTTGGGATAATCATTTTAGCCCAGAATTATCAAACTGTGCCAGAGAAAAAATTGAGTAATTTTCCCACAGCAACCAATCACAGATCAAATTTCACTTTACCAGAGCTTGTTAGCTGAGCTGTGATTGGTTGCTATGGGAAAATTACTAAATTTTTTCTTTCACACAGTTTGATAAATTTCCCCCTTTAAGTGTTTCATCTTTCTAATATACACTGCTCAAAAAACTAAAGGGAACACTAAGATAACACATCCTAGATCTGAATGAATGAACTAATCGTATGAAATACTTTCGTCTTTACATAGTTGAATGTGCTGAGAACAAAATCAAACAAAAATTATCAATGGAAATCAAATATATCAACCCATGGAGGTCTCGATATGGAGTCACACTCAAAATCAAGGTGGAAAACCACACTACAGGCTGATCCAACTTTGATGTAATGTCCTAAAAACAAGTCAAAATGAGGCTCCGTAGTGTGTGTGGCCTCCACGTGCCCGTATGACCTCCCTACAATGCCTGGGCATGCTCTTGATGAGGTGGCGGATGGTCTCTCTCCTGAGAGCTGTCCTCCCAGACCTAGACTAAAGCATCTGCCAACTCCTGGACAGTCTGTTGGTGGATGGAGCGAGATATGATGTCCCAGATGTGCTCAATCGGATTCAGGTCTGGGGAACGGGCGGGCCAGTCCATAGCATCAATGCCTTCCTCTTAAAAGAACTGCTGACACACTCCAGCCACATGAGGTCTAGCATTCCCTTGCATTAGGAGGAACCCAGGGCCAACCACACCAACATATGGTTTCACAAGGGGTCTGAGGATCTCGGTACCTAATGGCAACCAGGCAACCTCTGGCAAGCACATGGAGGGCTGTGCAGCCCCCCAAAGAAATGCCACCCCACATCATTACTGACCCACCGGCAAACCAGTCATGCAGGAGGATTTTTGCAGGCAGCAGAACGTTCTCCACAGCGTCTCCAGACTCTGTCACGTCTGTCACATGTGCTCAGTGTGAACCTGCTTTAATCTGTGAAGAGCACAGGGCGCGAGTGGTGAATTTGCCAATCTTGGTGCTCTCTGGCAAATGCCAAACGTCCTGCATGGTGTCGGGCTGCAAGCACAACCCCCACCTGTGGATGTCAGGCCCTCATACCACCCTCATGGAGTCAGTTTCTGAACATTGGAGTGGACACATGCACATTTGTGGTCTGCTGGAGGTCATTTTGCAGGGCTCTGGCAATGCTCTTCCTTGCACAAAGGCAGAGGTAGCGGTCCTGCTGTTGGGTTTTTGTCCTCCTCCAGCCTCCTCCACGTCTCCTGATATACTGGACTGTCTCCTGGTAGTGCCTCCATGCTCTGGACACTATGCTGACAGACACAGCCAACCTTCTTGCCCCTTCTTGCCATCCTGGATGAGCTGCACTACCTGAGCCACTTGTGTGGGTTGTAGGCTCTGTCTCATGCTACCACTAAAGTGAAAGCACTGCCAGCATTCAAAAGTGACCAAAACATCAGCCAGGAAGCATAGGAACTGAGAAGTGGTCTGTGGTCACCACCTGCAGAACCACTCCTTTATTGGTGGTGTCTTGCTAATTGCCTATAATTTCCACCTGTTGTCTGTTCCATGTGCACAACAGCATGTGAAATTGATTGTCAATCAGTGTTGCTTCCTGAGTGGACAGTGTGATTTCACAGAAGTGTGATTGACTTGGAGTTACATTGTGTTGTTTAAGTGTTCCCTTTATTTATATATTTTTTTTGAGCAGTGTATGTTGTACAGCATATTAATTCCTTACTACTTTCAATATGTCTGCCTTCTCTCAGTGAATGCTGACTTTCCAGGCTATAGCCAGAGGCTGCAACATTGTCCAGACCATGTCCAACCATCAGAGGTGTTTGGCTCATGCAGTAAAGTATGTTAGGGCTCTGTTTGCAACAGGACACGCATGCTGGCTCACAAATAGTCTGTGTAGGAGCTGACAACACTAACTACTACACAATTATATCATACAATAGTAACATAGTAACATAGTTCATAAGGTTGAAAAAAGACCAGAGTCCATCAAGTTCAATCTATAACCCTAATGAGTTCCTACTGAGTTGATCCAGAGGAAGGCAAAAAAAAAAAAACTCATACTAGAGGTAAAAATTCCTTCCCGACTCCAAATATGGCATCAGAATAAATCCCTGGATCAACCTTCTGTCCCTATAGATCTAGAATCCATAACCTGTAATGTTATTATTCTTCAAACATGCATCCAGACCCCTTTTAAATTATTTTACAGAGTTCACCATGACCACCTCCTCAGGCAGAGAATTCAACAGTCTCACTGCTCTTATAGTAAAAAAAAACCCGTCTGTGCTTGTGTAGAAACCTTCTTTCCTCTAGACGTAGAGGATGCCCCCTTGTTATAGATACAGTCCTGGGTAGAAATAGTTCATGGGAGAGATCTCTGTACGGTCCCCTGATATATTTATACATAGTTATTAGGTCTCCCCTAAGCCTTCTTTTTTCTAAACTAAATAACCCTAATTCTGATAATCTTTCTGAGTACTGTAGTCCTCCCATTCCCCATATTACTCTGGTTGCCCATCTTTGAACCCTCTCCAGCTCCACTATAGCTTTCTTGTACACTGGTGACCAGTACTGTACACAGTATTCTATGTGTGGTTCAACTAGTCTAGAATTATTTCCTTGTCGTGGGCATCTATGCCCCTATTGAAGCACCCCATGATTTTATTTGCCTTGGCAGCAGCTGCCCGGCACTGTTCACTACAGCCAAATTTACAATTAACTAAGACTCCCAAGTCCCTTTCCACGTCAGTTGTGCCAAGTGTTCTCCCATTTAATACATAATCCCAGCCCTGATTTTCTTCCCCATGTGTATTACCTTACATTTATCAGTGTTGAACCTAATCTGCCACTTCCCAGCTTTAACCTCCAACCTATCAAGATCCATTTGTAACAGTGCACTGTCCTCTATAGTGTTTACCGCTTTATGGAGTTTAGTATCATCTGCAAAGATTGCTTTTTTACTATTCAACCCCTCTACAAGGTCATTAATAAATATATTAAACAGAACAGGACCCAAGACTGACCCCTGTGGTACCCCACTAGTAACAGTCACCCAATCAGAATAAGTACCATTAAAGGGGTACTCCGGCGCTTAGACATCTTATCCCCTATCCAAAGGATAGGGGATAAGATGCCTGATCGCGGGGGTCCCGCTGCGTGTTCGCTCCGGGTCTGATTACTGTCGATCACAAGACCGGAGCGTTGTGACGTCAAGGCTCCTCCCTGTGTGACGCCACGCCCGCCCCCTCAATGCAAGCCTATGGGAGGGGGTGTGACATAAGTTATCAGTATAAGTTATCGGCTATCGGCCTCAAAGTTCACAGAATATTGGTATCGGCCCTAAAAAATCAATATCGGTCGATTCCTACTGTCTATTACATTACTTAATTTCTTTAGAACACAAGGGTGAATGCCATCTGGACCTGGTGATTTGTCTATTTAGATTTTTTGTAGGCGGCACTGTACTTTTTCCTGGGTTACACTGGTGACCTGTATAGGGGCGTTTACCTTATCTCGCTGTATTTCACCCGGCATTTCATTTTCCTCGATGAATACAATTGAGAAGAATTTGTTTAATATATTAGCTTTTTCCTGATCCCCATTTAGAATTTCTTGCTTACCTGTACGCCCTGAATCCACTCCCTTTATATAACGCGGGGCCATAGTGGGTCGGGCTGGCCTCTAACAGCATCTGGGACCCGTGGCTAATAGCGCGCGACACTGCTCGCGGTGTCACGTGCTATTAACCCTTTAGACGCGGCGTTCAAAGTTGATCGCCACATCTAATGTGAAACTAAACATATCCCGGCTAGCTCAGTCGGCTGCTCGGGACCGCCATGGCGAAATTGCGGCGTCCCGAACAGCTGGAATACACAAGGAGGGCCCCTACCTGCCTCCTGCGTGTCCGATCACCGACTGACTGCTCAGTGCCTAAGATCCAGGCATGAGCAGTCAAGCGGCAGAATCATTGATCAATGTTATCCTATGGGATAACAATGACCAATGTAAAAGATCAGTGTGTGCAGTGATATAGCCCCCTATGGGGGCTATAACATTGTGAAAAAAATGTGAAAAAAAAAAAGTTAATAAGTTAATAAAGATCATTTAACCCCTTCCCTAATAAAAGTTTGAATCACCCCCCTTTTCCCATTTAAAAAAAACTGTGTAAATAAAAATAAACATGTGTTATCGCCGCGTGCGTAAATGTCTGAATTATAAAAATATATTGTTAATTAAACCGCACGGTCAATAGTGTACGCGCAAAAAATAGCGTAATTTTTGGTCACTTTTTCTATTATGAAAAAATGAATAGAAAGTGATCAAAAAGTCCGATCAATCCAAAAATGGTACCGCTAAAATCTTCAGATCACGGCGCAAAAAATGAGCCCTGACGTCATGCGCCGCGCCGTCAATGGGGCGCTGGCACCGATAGTCAGGGGGAGAGAACGGGCAGCGGCGCCGATAGCCAGGGGGAGAGAAGGGCCGGCAGCAGGGCTCTATACCCCAGGGCAGGCAGGGGCAGAGAAGCCGGCAGCGCTGGCTGTCTCTGCACCTGCAAAGCCGCTGCAGTTCATTGATTTAAAGCGCCCGCTTTAAATCATTGAACTGCAGCGGCTTATCGGTGTATAACACGCACATAGACTTTAGGCTAAAAATTTTAGCCTAATAAGTGCGTATTATACGCCGATAAATACGGTAAGTAGGGTATCATTTTAATCGTATGGACCTACAAAAAAAAGAGAAGGTGTCATTTGTACCAAAATAGTACTGCGTAGAAACAGAAGCCCCCAAAAGTTACAAAAGGGCATTTTTTCTTCAATTTTGTCGCACAATGAATTTTTTTTCCGTTTCACAGTAGATATTTGGGTAAAATGACTGACGTCATTACAAAGTAGAATTGGTGGCACAAAAATAAGCTATTATATGGATTTTTAGGTGCAAAATTGAAAGAATAATGATTTTTTAAAGGTAAGGAGGAAAAAATGAAAGTGCCTTAAAGGGGTACTCCGCCCCTAAACATCTTATCCCCTATCCAAAGGATAGGGGATAAGATGTCAGATCGCCGGGGTCCCGCTGCTGGGGACCCCGGGGATCGCTGCTGCAGCACCCCGCTATCATTACTGTGCAGAGCGAGATCGCTCTGCGCATAATGACGGACAATACAGGGGCCGGAGCATCGTTACCTCACGGCTCCGCCCCTCCTGACGTCACAGCCCGCCGCCATCAATACAAGTCTATGGGAGGGGGCGTAGCGGTCGTCACGCCCCCTGCCATAGACTTGCATTAAGGGGACGGGCCGTGATGTCATGAGGGGCGGAGCCATGACGTCACGCTGCTCCAGCCCCTGTATCGCCCGTCATTATGCACAGAGCGATCTCGCTCTGTGCAGTAATGATGGTGGGGTGCCGCAGCAGCGATCCCCGGGGTCCCCAGCAGTGGGACCCCGGCGATCTGGCATCTTAACCCCTATCCTTTGGATAGGGGATAAGATGTCTAGGGGCGGAGTACCCCTTTAAAGGGCCTACACTTTCATTTTTAACCTTTTTGCTATTATTATATTATTAAGTTAAAGAACATTTTTATTTATTCATATTGGTTTTCTTTTATTTCTGACCCTTTTATTCCCATAAGGTATATACATCTTACAGTGAGAATTTAAGATATTTTTAAAAATCTCCAATTTAGTGTCAGTATTCTTGTTTTTGAGGACATTATCCCAATTTATATTGTTAAGGGCTTCTCTGAGTTGATCAAACTTTGCCTTCCTAAAGTTCAATGTTTTTGTGGCCCCTCGAGAGATTCCCTTATTAAAGAACAAGTTAAAATGTATTATATTAATATCACTATTTCCTCAGTGTCCTTCTACTTGCACATTAGTTACTCTGTCAGGTCTGTTGGTTAATATTAAGTCTAGTAGGGCGCCCCCTCTGGTCAGGTCCTGCACCATTTGGGACAGATAATTGTCTTTAGCTATAGTTAGAAACCTGTTTTCTTTATGAGATTCACAGGTCTCAGTCTCCCAGTTTATACCAGGATAGTTAAAGTCCCCCATTATTATCACATTATTCTGATTTGCTGCCTTGTTTATTTGCCTCAGTAATTGATCTTCTGCCTCTTTCATTATGTTTGGTGGCTTATAGCAAACCCCTATCAGAATTTTTTTTTTATCTCCATATATTTCTACCCATAATGACACCACATTATCGTTTCCCTCCCGTTTATCATCCCGTAGTGCGGCCTTCAGACTCGATTTCACATAAAGACAAACTCCTCCCCTTTCCATTTTGGATGATCCTTCCTGAATAGACTATAACCCTGTATGTTGACCGCTCAGTCACAGCTATCGTCCAACCAAGTCTCTGTTATACCCAATATATATATATATATATATATATATATATATATTATATTTTTTTATGCATCTAAACATGGTCAGGTCTAGAGATGGTGTTGGGGGATAATGACAAACTGAGCAATTCCCAAGGGCCCCTGGGAATCCATCTGGTCACTGGACTTTTGACCCAGAATGGTTCAGGCTATGTTACAACTGGGGAATCTAGGGAACGTGCCCAGGATCCCCATACAAAATGCAGTTAGTCACAGGCCACAGGCTGCTGTCCACAAGAGACCAGGAGTGGTCAGGGCGTCTGCATCCTGGCGAAGGCAAACCTGATGATGTGATGATGTCACTTGTTGCATCAACTACAGAACAATGGAGGAGGAAGAAGAAATTGCTGCTGATCTGCATGGGAACAAGGAGATGGTATATTTGCTACTAGTTTGTGGTGCTGTACGTAGGTATTCTCTGGAAGCCACTGTGTATTTGTTACTGTGTAGCAGATGCTATAAGGAGGCAAATAGAAATTTGAATGTTTCTTGGGAGACATACCCCAATTTATTCGATTAGAAATGGGACAATTTGCCTTATATACTCTACTTAGAATAGCAAAGGCATTTTTCTTCCTAAGGCTAGGTTTCCACACAAGTTTTTTTCTGCCATTTTTTTTTTTTAAACTGAAATGTGGATCCAATAGGAAGAAGAAGTATAAGTCCTTCCTTTATATTATCCATTCCTTTTCAATATACTTATGACTTTGGCTTTCAAAACTGCGGTGGCAGTTTTCCATAAAATGGCAGAAAAAAAATCTGTGTGGATGCCAAGCCTTACCCTGGTATTGGTCCCTGGCTCTAAAATGGTCTCAGGTGAAGATTTACTAATGCATTGAAAAATTGTCTTTTTGATCAAACAACTTGTTCACAAAACTCCTACTCCACTTTTTTCTCATGTATTATAAAAAAAATATGATCATTATTTTCTTGCGGCCATTTTAATGGAAAATGGACCCATGCACAAAATGCCAGCTTTGTTGATGTCTTTGCTTCCTAGTAAATTGACTGCTGCATTGAATCTGAAGTCTCATGGAAAAGAAAACTCTTTCTTCCACAGTATGTAGGCGACAGGCACCATTTAATGCATAACATTTAGAGGAAAAAAATAGAAGCCTTTCTGCTTCTAGATTAATCTTTCTCTAAACTAAGGAAACTTGAAGTGTTTGAAGTGAATTCCAAAACTTCTTTAATTAAAATGATGATCATGAATCTCTAGCGTTACTGGGAAGGAAATAAATACATTTTCAAGCTTGTAATTTTAAAGTAAATGACTGGTTTTGATGCAAACTCAGTGGAGCAATACACGCTGTCATTAGTGACTTGAACTCTTCTATTAAATAACAAGCCCTGACTCTGTTTAATTAGAGGAAGGAATATGAAATGCTGCGAGTCTTACCTGATCAAGAGGCAGCCGCAACAACATGGGGATAGGAAATCTGTGCAATGGGCACATTATTATTGACATTACAGAAATGATTTACTGCAAAAAAAAAAAAGCTTTAGTCTGGGCAAAGATTTAGGAATAAGTTTCCATAGTCTTGTTTTTTGTCTCTTAAAGGGGTTATCCAGGAAAAAACTTTTTTTTTATTATATATATCAACTGGCTCCAGAAAGTTAAACAGATTTGTATATTGGGCTGCATTCACATCTCGTTTTTTACATATGAGTGCCGGATCCGGCTGGGGTAGAGGAAAACCGGGCGCTCCCATACCCCAGCCGGATCAGCCCGTAAATCCATTTACTTTAATGAGCCGAACGGAGTCAAATGGTGACTCTGGTCGGCTCAGTTTTGACCCGTATCCAGTTTTGTGACCGGACCTTAAACTGTAGTACACTACGTTTTTAGGTCCGGTCACAAAACTGGATACGGGTCAAAACTCAGCCGACCGGAGTCACCGTTTGACTCCAGTTGGCTCATTATAGTAAATGGATTTACGGGCTGATCCGGTTGGGGTACGGGAGCGCCCGGTTTTCCCCACCCCAGTTGGATCCGGCACCCATATGTAAAAAACGAGATGTGAATGCAGCCTAATATACAAATCTGTTTAACTTTCTGGAGCCAGTTGATATATATATATATATATATATATATATATATATAAAATAAAAATTTTTTTTTACCTGGATAACCCCTTTAAGAGCCAAAAAGCAAGACTATGGGAACTTATTCCTAAAGCTTTGCCCAGACTAAAGCTTTTTTTTTTTGCAGTAAATCATTTCCGTAATGTCAATAATAATGTGCCCATTGCACAGATTTCCTATCCCCATGTTGTTGCGGCTGCCTCTTGATCAGGTAAGACTCGCAGCATTTCCCGCCACCCGTATGTAAAAAACGAGATGTGAATGCACCTTACTTCTATTAAAAAAATCTTCCAATACAATTCAAGCAGGACCTGCCCACTCATCCAATCACTGGCCATAACATTGTCTCATCTTGACCAATGATTGGCCAGTGAAGTACAGGTCTTGGAAGCAGGCTAAAGAGACAAGGGGCAGGGTATCAGAGGTATAAGAACTGAAGCTGCAGTGGGTCAGCGGGAGACCAAGGGCAGGTTAAGTATAGGTTTCTATCTTAATATGGCCTCAGAATTATAGTATTTATTTATTAATTAAATTGTCTGGTGTATGTAGCTTGTGACTCCCATAACATGTAATATTATTGTATGGAATTATTAGTTATAGTTTTATTTAGACATTTTATAGTACTGTTATTAAATTATAAATGTATTCAGTCAATGTGTGTTGGTATCATTCTGTATGGTGGCATGTGGGACACTGCTTCTTAGACAAAGTACAGTATTACTTTTTGTACTGTGAGTGTATAATATTGTTTATGTTATTTTGGCAATTGAATGGAAATTTTGATTGGCCAAAAAATGTCAGTATTATTTTGGCTTTATGATTACGTCGTATGGCATGGGTATTCATATACAATATGAGCACAGACCATACTGTACAGGGCATCATCTAATGTAAGAAAGAGTCTTAAAGCATCACTATAAAATAAACTTTTGAGATGCCGTTTAGACATGTGAAATGTTTAAATTGCACTGGGTCTCACTTCTGAGAACTCCTGCAATCATGCGTTATAACTTTCTAAAATACGAGGCAGCCCACTTCCTCTTCTTGGCTGCTCATTCCTTTTTATTTCATAGACTTATGTGTGCTAGCCACGGGGGTGTTATGAAATACCTTATCCCTTCATGACAACAGGGCACCGTTAGTCTATACATGGTTTGAGGTTGAAGACGGCTTCCCCTGGGCCAGACACGAGGAGTAAAGGGACACACCGACGTCAGGTTACGGATAACTGTTTTTACTGAGCAGGGTGCAGATGTTGATACACAGACAGTATGGTGCAGAGTGGAGAGGATGAAGTAACCCCTTGGGAGCCCTGTTGCCTTGGTGGGACTTGTGGTGCTTTTACCCAATAGATGGATACTGACTTGAAAGAGTATGGAAAATTGATCCAGGTAGCTAGGGTTCTGTCAAGGTCCAGTAGCTTCCTCCACCAGAGCATGAACTTCCACCGTGTTGGTGATCCTTGCAGAATGACTGGATAAAGTAAATCTCTTCTGGGCCTTTCCTCAGAGCTTCGCCACACACCTCACACCTTTACCACACCGATGCTCAGGAACAACTTGAGATGAACTGGGGCAACTCCTCCCCACACTACACTATATGGCCAAGAATTTAGGGGTTCCCATTGGGAATACAGGGTCACATGGGCTTGCACTGCTCCACTCTTAAACAACACATATTTAAATACACATAAAAGTAACATATAACATAGTAAAGTACTTATGCAAATAGATTAACCATTTGACAAAGTGCTTCAGAATAATAATAACATTCAGTTCTTTAGAGGGCCTAACACCTGTGCCGCAGGTCTGCCTGAGGAATTCCGAAGCCACAGGACAGTCTTTGGTGCTGGGACACCACATATACAGTGAATGAGTAGGGTCTGAGGGACAGCCATGGAGTGAGGCGCATGCTGCTGTACACTTCAGCAGGCTGTAACTTGCGATAGCAGCTAGTCTCAGGAGTGCAATCTAAATCAAAATTTTTGACATTTCTGGACAATGTCTTAAAATTTAGTTTAAATGAAAGTGGACTTTTAACACTACAAAAAAGTGTATGGGGAAACAAATTCCCAACCAGCACCTTACCAGAACACTATCAGGTCAAAAAAGGTCACTCTTGAAAGTAAAGAAGTTCTGAAAGATTAGATTTTATGGGAATGATTAAACAAGAGAATTAAATATTTGTCCATTTAGAGACCAATAGCTGACCCAAGGAAGTTACCAAAAACTGAACAACTGTTACGCCGAGCGCTCCGGGTCCCCGCTCCTCCCCGGAGCGCTCGCAGCATCCTCGCATTCGCAGCGCCCCGGTCAGACCTGCTGACCGGGTGCGCTGCAATATCTCTCTCAGCCGGGATGCGATTCGCGATGCGGGAGGCGCCCGCTCGCGATGCGCATCCCGGCTCCCGTACCTGACTCGTTCCCTGTCTGTCTTGTCCCGGCCCGCGCGGCCCCGCTCCTTAGGGCGCGCGCGCGCCGGGTCTCTGCAATTTAAAGGGCCACTGCGCCATTGATTGGCGCAGCAGGCTTAATCAGTGTGTTCACCTGTGCACTCCCTACTTATACCTCACTTCCCCTGCACTCCCTCGCCGGATCTTGTTGCCATTGTGCCAGTGAAAGCGTTTCCTTGTGTGTTCCTAGCCTGTGTTCCAGACCTCCTGAAGTTGCCCCTGACTACGATCCTTGCTGCCTGCCCTGAACTTCTGCTACGTCCGACCTTGCTCTTGTCTACTCCCTTGTACCGCGCCTATCTTCAGCAGTCAGAGAGGTTGAGCCGTTGCTGGTGGATACGACCTGGTTGCTACCGCCGCTGCAAGACCATCCTGCTTTGCGGCGGGCTCTGGTGAATACCAGTAGCAACTTAGAACCGGTCCACCAACACGGTCCACGCCAATCCCTCTCGAGCACAGAGGATCCACCTCCAGCGAGCCGAATCGTGACAGTAGATCCGGCCATGGATCCCGCTGAAGTCCCACTGCCAGTTGTCGCCGACCTCACCACGGTGGTCGCCCAGCAGTCGCAACAGATAGCGCAACAAGGCCACCAGCTGTCTCAACTGACCGTGATGCTACAGCAGCTATTACCACAGCTCCAGCAACAATCTCCTCCGCCAGCTCCTGCACCTCCTCCGCAGCGAGTGGCCGCTTCCGGCCTACGATTATCCTTGCCGGATAAATTTGATGGGGACTCTAAGTTTTGCCGTGGCTTTCTTTCGCAATGTTCCCTGCACTTTCCTACTGAAAGGTCTAAGGTGGCTTTCGTAGTCAGCCTTCTGTCTGGGAAAGCTCTGTCATGGGCCGCACCGCTCTGGGACTGCAATGACCCTGTCACTGCCTCTGTACACTCCTTCTTCACGGAGATCCGAAGTGTATTTGAGGAACCTGCCCGAGCCTCTTCTGCTGAGACTGCCTTGCTGAACCTGGTCCAGGGTAATTCTTCTGTTGGCGAGTACGCCATCCAATTCCGTACTCTTGCCTCCGAATTATCCTGGAATAATGAGGCCCTCTGCGCGACCTTTAAAAAAGGCCTATCCAGCAACATTAAAGATGTGCTGGCCGCACGAGAAATTCCTGCTAACCTGCATGAACTTATTCATCTTGCCACCCGCATTGACATGCGTTTTTCCGAAAGGCGTCAGGAGCTCCGCCAGGATATGGACTTTGTTCGCACGAGGCGGTTTCTCTCCCCTGCTCCTCTCTCCTCTGGTCCTCTGCAATCCGTTCCTGTGCCTCCCGCCGTGGAGGCTATGCAAGTTGACCAGTCTCGCTTGACAACTCAAGAGAGGACACGACGCCGCATGGAGAATCTATGCCTGTACTGTGCCGGTACCGAACACTTCTTGAAAGATTGTCCTATCCGTCCTCCCCGCCTGGAAAGACGTACACTGACTCCGCACAAAGGTGAGACAGTTCTTGATGTCAACTCTGCTTCTCCACGCCTTACTGTGCCTGTGCGGATATCTTCCTCTACCTTCTCCTTCTCTGCTATGGCCTTCTTGGATTCCGGATCTGCAGGAAATTTTATTTTGGCCTCTCTCATCAACAGGTTCAACATCCCGGTGACCAGTCTCGCCAGACCCCTCTACATCAATTCTGTTAACAATGAAAGATTGGACTGTACCGTGGGTTACCGCACGGAATCTCTCCTAATGTGCATCGGACCTCATCACGAAAAAATAGAATTTTTGGTCCTCTCCAACTGCACTTCTGAAATTCTTCTTGGATTACCGTGGCTTCAACGCCATTCCCCAACCCTTGATTGGTCCACAGGAGAAATCAAGAACTGGGGTACTTCTTGTCACAAGGACTGTCTTAAACCGGTTCCCAGTACTCCTTGCCGTGACCCTGTGGTTCCCCCTGTATCCGGTCTTCCTAAGGCTTATATGGACTATTCTGACTTTACCTCCTCACAGGCCTTATGACTGTCCTATTGACCTCCTCCCGGGTACTACTCCACCCCGGGGCAGAATCTATCCTCTGTCTGCTCCAGAGACTCTTGCCATGTCGGAGTACATCCAGGAGAATTTAAAAAAGGGGTTTATCCGCAAGTCCTCCTCTCCTGCCGGAGCTGGATTTTTTTTTGTGTCCAAAAAAGATGGCTCCCTACGTCCTTGTATTGATTACCGCGGACTTAATAAAATCACGGTAAAAAACCGCTACCCCTTACCTCTTATCTCGGAACTCTTTGATCGCTTACAAGGTGCCCACATCTTTACCAAACTGGACTTAAGAGGTGCTTATAATCTCATCCGCATCAGGGAGGGGGACGAATGGAAGACTGCATTTAACACCAGAGATGGACACTTTGAGTATCTGGTCATGCCCTTTGGCCTATGCAACGCCCCTGCCATCTTCCAAGACTTTGTTAATGAAATTTTTCGTGATCTCCTATATTCCTGTGTTGTGGTTTATCTAGACGATATTCTGATTTTTTCTGCCAACTTAGAAGAACACCGCCAGCATGTCCGCATGGTTCTTCAGAGACTTCGAGACAATCAACTCTATGCCAAAATAGAGAAATGTCTCTTTGAATGTCAATCTCTTCCTTTCCTAGGATACTTGGTCTCTGGCCAGGGACTACAAATGGACCCAGATAAACTCTCTGCCGTCTTAGATTGGTCACGCCCCTCCGTACTCCGTGCTATCCAACGTTTTTTGGGGTTCGCCAATTATTACAGACAGTTTATTCCACACTTTTCCACTATTGTGGCTCCTATCGTGGCTTTAACCAAGAAAAATGCCAATCCCAAGTCCTGGTCTCCCCAAGCGGAAGACGCATTTAAACATCTCAAGTCTGCCTTTTCTTCTGCTCCCGTGCTCTCCAGACCTGACCCATCTAAACCCTTCCTATTGGAGGTAGATGCCTCCTCAGTGGGAGCTGGAGCTGTCCTTCTACAAAAAAATTCTTCCGGGCATGCTGTGACTTGTGGTTTTTTTTCTAGGACCTTCTCCCCGGCGGAGAGAAACTATTCCATCGGGGATCGAGAACTACTGGCCATTAAATTGGCGCTTGAGGAATGGAGGCACCTGCTGGAGGGATCAAAATTTCCAGTTATCATATACACTGATCACAAGAATCTCTCCTATCTCCAGTCTGCCCAACGACTGAACCCTCGCCAGGCCAGTTGGTCGTTGTTCTTTGCCCGTTTTAACTTTGAAATTCATTTTCGCCCTGCTGACAAGAACATTAGGGCCGATGCCCTCTCTCGTTCTTCTGATGCCTCTGAAGTAGAGGTCTCTCCGCAACACATCATTCCTCCTGACTGTCTGATCTCCACTTCTCCAGCCTCCATCAGGCAAACTCCTCCAGGGAAGACCTTCGTTTCTCCACGCCAGCGTCTCGGGATTCTCAAATGGGGACACTCCTCCCACCTCGCAGGCCATGCGGGCATCAAAAAATCCTTGCAACTCATCTCTCGTTTTTATTGGTGGCCGACTCTGGAGACTGATGTTGTTGATTTTGTGCGGGCCTGTACTGTCTGTGCCCGGGATAAGACTCCTCGCCAGAAGCCTGCTGGCCTCCTTCATCCTCTGCCTGTCCCCGAACAGCCTTGGTCACAGATTGGTATGGACTTTATTACGGACTTGCCCTCATCCCGTGGCAACACAGTTGTTTGGGTGGTCGTTGATCGATTTTCCAAGATGGCACATTTTATTCCTCTTCCTGGTCTTCCTTCAGTGCCTCAGTTGGCAAAGCAATTTTTTGTACACATTTTTCGCCTTCACGGTTTGCCCACGCATATCGTCTCGGATAGAGGCGTCCAATTTGTGTCTAAATTCTGGAGGGCCCTCTGTAAACAGCTCAAGATCAAATTAAACTTCTCTTCTTCTTATCATCCCCAATCCAATGGGCAAGTAGAAAGAATTAATCAGGTCCTGGGTGACTATTTACGGCATTTTGTTTCCTCCCGTCAGGATGACTGGGCAGATCTTCTACCATGGGCCGAATTCTCATACAACTTCAGAGTCTCCGAATCTTCTGCTAAGTCCCCATTTTTCGTGGTGTACGGCCGTCACCCTCTTCCCCCCCTCCCTACTCCCCTGCCCTCTGGTTTGCCCGCTGTGGATGAAGTGACTCGTGATCTTTCCACCATATGGAAAGAGACCCAAAATTCTCTTTTACAGGCTTCATCCCGGATGAAAAGATTTGCCGATAAGAAAAGAAGAACTCCCCCATTTTTGCTCCCGGAGACAAGGTATGGCTCTCCGCTAAATATGTCCGCTTTCGTGTCCCCAGTTACAAACTGGGACCACGCTATCTTGGCCCTTTCAAAGTCTTGTGCCAGATTAACCCTGTCTCTTACAAACTCCTTCTTCCTCCTTCTCTTCGTATTCCCAATGCCTTCCACGTCTCTCTCCTTAAACCACTCGTCATTAACCGCTTCTCTCCCAAACTTGTTTCCCCCACTCCTGTTTCCGGTTCTTCTGACGTCTTCTCCGTAAAGGAGATTCTGGCCTCCAAGACTGTCAGAGGAAAAACATTTTTTTGGGTGGATTGGGAAGGCTGTGGCCCAGAAGAGAGATCCTGGGAACCTGAGGACAACATCCTAGACAAAAGTCTTATCCTCAGGTTCTCAGGCTCCAAGAAGAGGGGGAGACCCAAGGGGGGGGTACTGTTACGCCGAGCGCTCCGGGTCCCCGCTCCTCCCCGGAGCGCTCGCAGCATCCTCGCATTCGCAGCGCCCCGGTCAGACCTGCTGACCGGGTGCGCTGCAATATCTCTCTCAGCCGGGATGCGATTCACGATGCGGGAGGCGCCCGCTCGCGATGCGCATCCCGGCTCCCGTACCTGACTCGTTCCCCGTCTGTCTTGTCCCGGCGCGCGCGGCCCCGCTCCTTAGGGCGCGCGCGCGCGCCGGGTCTCTGCAATTTAAAGGGCCACTGCGCCATTGATTGGCGCAGCAGGCTTAATCAGTGTGTTCACCTGTGCACTCCCTACTTATACCTCACTTCCCCTGCACTCCCTCGCCGGATCTTGTTGCCATTGTGCCAGTGAAAGTGTTTCCTTGTGTGTTCCTAGCCTGTGTTCCAGACCTCCTGCCGTTGCCCCTGACTACGATCCTTGCTGCCTGCCCTGACCTTCTGCTACGTCCGACCTTGCTCTTGTCTACTCCCTTGTACCGCGCCTATCTTCAGCAGTCAGAGAGGTTGAGCCGTTGCTGGTGGATACGACCTGGTTTCTACCGCCGCTGCAAGACCATCCCGCTTTGCGGCGGGCTCCGGTGAATACCAGTAGCAACTTAGAACCAACACGGTCCACGCCAATCCCTCTCTGGCACAGAGGATCCACCTCCAGCCAGCCGAATCGTGACAACTTTTTAAAGAGAATCTGACAGCTAGTTCACTCGCACTGGGTTATAGTGTGCATGAACAGCTGTAAAATAAGGGGTTTCTCACTGAAATCTGTAGGTTATGTGCAGAGTTATGCTTGTAAACAGCTTTATTCCTAATGTGCCCCAGGGTGCACTGGAGGCAGGGAACTGGCTGGACAAGCTACCCTGCCTCATCTATATTCACTCCCTGGCCTGCCCCCGGCTTCATTATGCAAATTCCTTATTCTCCTGTTACTAGGAAATGATTGCCAGTGGGGGTAGGTAAGTGCTTCTCTATGTGCCACTGAAGCCTCACTACACCCAACCTCACCCTGTAGCGAACCAACCTTTATGTTACAAAAGATTACGCACAGCCCTGGGCTTTACCATTGGGCAAAGTACAGGCAGCTGAAAAAAGGGGATGATAATTGCTAACAATCGTATTAATGATAAAAACAATAATAAACAAAAACAAAATGTATCCTGCAATTTTGTTGCTTTGCCACCTACATAAGAAATACAATATACACAATTTTAAAACAATTATTAGAAATATTATAGAAAACTGAATATTGTGAGTAGTGGCTCTAATACTGCTTATTGCAATATTTTGGAGACTTTTGTCAGAGTTAAAAACAATAATTCTTTAAACCCTGAGACAGTGTATAAGAGCAGAGTAGGCTGACATAGAAGTCAGGACAAGGAAACAGGAAGAAATCTGCAAGGCAATCATTGTGCCAACTATATATTCTACAGTAATAAATAAACAGAAGAATTGCTTTGTGCCCCTTCATGTGTGCTACAATTGGAGAGTATATGTGACAGGTATGCTTTAAGTGCAGAGCGTTCTCTCTGAGTGACTCTTAGCAGCTTGTATTTATAACATGGCATGTGACAGTTCTGTAGGCCTAGCACATATATTCAATCATGGCGACAACAGCCGCCACAGCGAGTCTGTCCTGACAAGCAATATACTTCATCTCTGGTACCCACACCCTGTCTGTAAAATCTCTCCTTTATCACAACGCAGACTGCCAGCCAAAGCCGTTATTCTGATGTATGGCAGTTGCCAACTCAATATCTTGCTGCTAGAAAATAAGTGACAAACCCTGAGAGTTAAAAGTACATTTCGGTTTATGTTGAGTTTTCTATCACCATGTGTGCAATCCATGGCCGAAGGGAATCAGTCAGATAACACCGCTGGCCACTAAGAGGGTAACTAGATCACAATGTCCTAACATTTACAGAGGAATTCCATTTACAATAAAATCTAAGGGCTTCTACTAGTCCATGGATGAATGGTGTTTAAAAGAATTTCCTTTTTCTAAGGTCTTCATAATTTAATTAAAGAAGCAAAGGGACCAACTGCACTGGATGTTAAATCTGACACTGTACTCAAATATATAACAGAACCTGTCACATTGAAAATATAGTCCAGTCTGCAGGAATCATGCTATAGAGCAGGAAGAGCTGAGGGGATTTATATATAGTTTTGTGGGAAAAAATGTGTACATCTTTATTCATGTAAAAAAGTAGTCAAGTAGGCTGTCCTACTCAGTGAGTGACAGCTCCCTCTATATGCACACTAACACACAGCTGTCAATCACTGAGTAGGACCACCCACATGCCTACTTAGCCCAGAATGAGAAGAGTTACATGAATTAATGATAAGTTATATTGGAGGTTTTCCCACAGAACTACAGTACAGACCAAAAGTTTGGACACACCTTCTCATTCAAAGAAATTTCTTTATTTTCATGACTATGAAAATTGTAGATTCACACTGAAGGCATCAAAACTATGAATTAACACATGTGGAATTATAGACATAACAAAAAAGTGTGAAACAACTGAAAATGTGTCATATTCTAGGTGGAGTTACAAAAACCATCAAGAGCTACAAAGAAACTGGCTCACATGCAGACTGGCCCAGCAAATGAAGACCAAGAGTCACCTCTGCTGCGGAGGATAAGTTCATCCGAGTCACCAGCCTCAGAAATCGCAGGTTAACAGCAGCTCGGATTAGAGACCAGGTCAATGCCACACAGAGTTCTAGCAGCAGACACATCTCTAGAACAACTGTTAAGAGGAGACTGTGTGAATCAGGCCTTCATGGTAAAATATCTGCTAGGAAACCACTGCTAAGGACAGGTAACAAGCAGAAGAGACTTGTTTGGGCTAAAGAACACAAGGAATGAACATTAGACCAGTGGAAATCTGTGCTTTGGTCTGATGAGTCCATATTTGAGATCTTTGGTTCCAACCATCGTGTCTTTGTGCGACACAGAAAAGGTGAACAGATGGACTCTACATGCCTGGTTCCCACCGTGAAGCATGGAGGAGGAGGTGTGATGGTGTGGGGGTGCTTTGCTGGTGAAATTGTTGGGGATTTATTCAAAATTGAAGGCATAATAAACCAGCATGGCTACCACAGCATCTTGCAGCGGCTGCTATTCCATCCGGTTTGCGTTTAGTTGAACCATCATTTATTTTTCAACAGGACAATGACCCCAAACACACCTCCAGGCTGTGTAAGGGCTATTTGACCAAGAAGGAGAGTGATGGGGTGCTGCGCCAGGTGACCTGGCCTCCACAGTCACCAGACCTGAACCCAATGAAGGCAAAAGGGCCAACAAGTGCTAAGCATCTCTGGGAACTCCTTCAAGACTGTTGGAAGACCATTTCTGGTGACTACCTCTTGAAGCTCATCAAGAGAATGCCAAGAGTGTGCAAAGCATTAATCAAAGCAAAAGGTGGCTACTTTGAAAAACCTAGAATATGACATATTTTCACACTTTTTTGTTATGTCTATAATTCCACATGTGTTAATTCATAGTTTTGATGCCTTCGGTGTGAATCTACAATTTTCTTAGTCATGAAAATAAAGAAAACTCTTTGAATGATAAGGTGTGTCCAAACTTTTGGTCTGTATATATATATTGGTCTACTCGGCTCCTCCTGCTCTATAACATGATACCTTCAGATTGGATTGTATTTACATTTTGACAGGTTCCCTTTAAAACTTCAGCGCCCCAATGCAAAACTTGAACAAGGGTCCCCCACATATCATTTTCTATTTATAATAGTTGTGGATTGTTATAAAATACAGTATAAGGATACTTTGAACCCCACAGGCATCAGGGTGTGGGGGTGATGCCCTTGACAATACCTGCATGTTGAATGACTAAATGTATGCTGAATCACTTATAAATTTCCTCTTATAAACTAATCTTTGTTTTTCTGTCTCTATCAGAGAAAGAATAGATGTAGGCACTACTTTGTGGGACAAACACTGGTCATACCATACAGCAAGGGCAATGCTCTGGCACAGCTGTCCATTCCAGTAACCACTGGTGCTTGTGCACATAAATCAGTACAGCTCCATAAACTTGCAAATAAAGTAAATAAAAATTCACAGCACTTTCCCTATTCTGGAGAAATCTTCATAAGCTTTATTTATCTTGTGGGAAGACAGGTAAACACAGACATGAAGGGGCATCTCTGGGATACAACCGTTTCATGCGCACAGATAAAATGGCATTTGATTCAACAGTATGGACTTCTGTTTCTATGGGTTCCATGATATGAATCTGTAAAACATGCATACCTCCCAACAATGTAATCCCCATACAATTCATTGGGCAATAAACCTACTTTTGGATACTTTTTTTATAAACAGCTCGCAGGGTCCATTAAATTGGAACAATACCAACAAAAAAGGTGGTTGGGAAGTATGCAACATGGATCTGTAATACACCCATGTGCATAAGGCCTTACAAAATTATTCAAAGAGTTGGACAGATCTGTCAGCAGAGAGCACTGTGGTCTGCCAGAAAAAGAACAACTCAATGTCCTCTGTAGTATACAGAAGCTGATAAGTACTGGAAGGATTAAGATTTTTAAATTGAAGTAATTTGCAAATCTGTTTTACTTTCTGGCACCAGTTAATTTGAAAAATAAAAAAATAAAATAGTTTTTCACCAGAGTACCCCTTTAAGGAAAGATTGTCACTCCAGTCCTACTCCCAGGATTATGGGGTGAGGTGACAATTACAGTAGCCTCTAGTCTTTGTCCAGGTACACTAACACCTCAGTGTAACATTAAACTGGTCATGAAACCAATGGTACAGCCATTAGGGTGGGTTCACACCACAATTTTCTATACAGTTTTTGGATATGGTTTAAAAAAAAAAAAAAAACGTATGCAACTGTACAGAAAACCGTGCCCATAGACTTTCCATTCAAAACTGTATGCACCGTATTGCATACGGTTGTCTCCGTTTTTCACACCACACTTTTTTAAATTTTTTTTTATGGACAGAAAACTGTGGTCTACCACGGTTTTTGGTCCAGGTGAAAAATCGTATTGACCCGTATACGTTTTTTTTTTTAACATGGGAGTCAATGGGAACCGTACAGAACTGTATGTGTGTATGGTTTCATCCAGTTTTTACCATACGGTTTTTGACTTTGGACAGTTTTTTTTCTTGGAATTTCAATCAAACAAGTGAAACTTTATTCATAATGGAGTGAAAAGTTCAAAACGTATGCAGTTTTTTACTTAAAAAACGGATGCAACCGGACATCACTTTTCAAACCGTATTCGGTTTTTAACCGTATACAGATAAAACTTTGTACACACGTTTTGATACAGTTTAGTCAGGTTTTGAGGAATCCGTTTTTTTTTATCAAAAACCTGAAAAAAAAACTGTATTGCAAAAACATGGTGTGAACCCAGCCTTACTCTGAAGTATTAAAGGAGCAGTTTTTCAACACAAATACATGAGGTCGCATATTGGTCATGCTACTGTAAGCAGTCTGCATGGCCCAAACATGAAGTGCATTCAAGGTGGCAGAACATGCCTTAGGTCAATAAACTCTTACAGCATTTAATTTATTGCTGCATGTCACTAAGGCCCCTTTCACACTACCGTTATGCCCCATCAAATACGGCCGCCAAACTCTCTTTTTTTTTCTTCTGGAGATTGACGGCCGTCATTTTGACGAGTCATAATGGGCAATAACAGGTTCCGATGGACCCAATTATAGTCAATGGGGACCTTTGGGCACCGCTATTTTCAGAGAAAATAGCAGGAGAAAAAGACGGTGCAAGTACTATTTTTTCTCCCGCTATTCACGATCATAAAATAATAAGCGTCACACTGCCAGGTACAAATGGCAGTGTGAATGTAGCCTAAATATGTTTTTGATGTTTTGAATATTGTGTTTCCATTTATTTATTTATTTTATCATTAAAGGGGCACTCCGGTAGAAAACATTTTTTTTTTTTAAAACAACCAGTGCCAGCAAGTTAAACAGATTTGTAAATCACTTCTATTAAAAAAAATCCCTCCGGTACTTATTAGCTGCTGAATACTACTGAGGAAATTATTTTCTTTTTGGAACACGGAGCTCTCTGTTGACATCATGACCACAGTGCTCTCTGCTGACATCTCTGTCCCTTTTAGGAACTGTCCAGAGCAGCATATGTTTTCTATGGAGATTTTCTCCTACTCTGGACAGTTCTTAAAATGGACAGAGATGTCAGCAGAGAGCACTGTGCTCATGATGACAGCAGAGAGCTCTGTGTTCCAAAAAGAAAATAATTTCCTCTGTAGTATTCAGCTACCAAAAAGTACTGGAGGGATTAAGATTTTTTAATAGAAGTAATTTACAAATCTGTTTAACTTTCTGGCACCAGTGGATAAAAAAATAAATAAATAATAATAATAATAATAATATGTGTGTATATATATATATATATATATATATATATATATATATATATATATATATATTTCCACCGGAGTACCCTTTAAAGGTTTTATCCAGGATCCATTCACTTCAATGGAACTGAGCTGCAGAACCACACCCAACTTGGAGACAGACAGGAAGCGGTCTTTGAACAAAATTATCTCTGTTTTTCAATTCCTAGATTCCCTTTAACATGTCTATCGATCCTATTATTTCTATAATTTCACAACTTTTCATTCTTGGTGTTGAAATTGACATGACTTTAAACTTATGTAGACTTCCCCTTTAGAACAAAAAAATCCATATGGATAAATAATAGTTACAGAAATGTTCATTAAAACAGTCTATAGTCTAGATATACATAACATACAGTACCTGCTTCTGTTGATAACACAAATTTCCCATCTTCTCGAACTTCATTGTTACGTACTCTTGAAAGGTCTAGCACCTGAGTGACCTGCTTCACATCAGTGGTTATTTGGCAACTTCGAGGAATTGTATCAGTGGGTTCGCAGTCTGATAATACTGATTCATATATATCTGTAAAAGAAATTACTTTTGAATGCTTTTCATAATTCATCTGTCATATTTCTATCTCTTATTAAATATGTTATTAGATGATAATGCTGTTTTTGTTATTTTGAGGAACATGTTATATACTAAGTTTGTCCTTAAACAAAGAAGTACACTTTTGGATTTACATGCCATAGCTAGTCTTGTGCTATACTTTGTTTCATCCACAATCATTAAAAGGGTTTTCCAGTGTTTAACAACTAAACTTGGCGGGGGTCCAACTATCACCACCTCAGTCAGATGTTTGAAGGGACTACAGCACTTTTTTTTTTAGTACTGCAGTATCTCTAAAGTGAATATGTCATCAGTTGTATGCTCCCCGAACCACAAGTCATTGGGTGGTCCCCACTAGCTTCTCCCTGCCCTGGTAGAAGGATGAAAGATCACTTCACTTTTGGGTATAGAGAGATCTATCGATCAAGGGGCAGGCAGAAACACTAGGAATCATCCTAATGATTCATGCCTTAGGGAGCATAAAAATGATGATAGGTTTCATTTAATGTTAGTGTCTGTACTTGAAATCACTGAACTGTTTCATTAACTTGAATTGGAGAATGCTGCAGTACTGCTACTACTAAGGCTGTGTTCACACGTTGTGGTACTGCAACTTATTACCTCATGCTTTTTGCCACAAAAGGTTGAAATAGTCATAAAAATTTAGCATTTTACCTTGATTTTGCTTATGGCGTACATTTCTGTAAATTGCACCCTTTTTTTACCAGGTTGCCCTGTCGCCACAAAAACACTTGCTATAATTAGTTGCGGTACATGTAAACACAGCCTCATAGTATGCTGATCTAACAGCACCTAAAAACACTGAAGAATTTGCAGTGCTCACATTGGTATGGGTGCTGGTAGTGAGACCACTGCCAATCTAAAATTAATGGCTTAGAAGTAGATTGGAAAAATTATACTAAGGAGATTGTGAGAGTAGTCCAACCATTGCTGACTGCATTATAACTATTTGACTTTTCTTAATATGATTCCAGATTGAAAACCCCATTTATTTAGAAGTCCTGCCTGAGTGGCCCAAAGGGTTCAAAGAGATGATGTGCATACGTAGAAACCTTTTTTTTTTTTATCAGCCTACTGATGTAGACTTTGAAAAGCTGTGTAGTAGGCAACAGGGATGAACAAAAACAAAAAAAGCTAACACACTGCCTTATAACCACCATCATACAGTTCCGTAATGGAATTGCAATAGAGATATTTATTACTACTACTCATTTAATAAAGTAGAAAATAAAGCTGAATATTAAGAAATGGCAGATGCTGTTCTATAGGTTTGGGCACCAATTGTGGGATCTAAGGTGCAAACATGGGTTGCCTATGCCACCAAGGGCAATGAAGCCCTCTTCAATACTAAATTTCTCAGGTAGCAAACCTATAAGCCTTGCTCTACTGGGCACAAATTCTGATTCTTTTTTAAAGGTAAAGGGGTTCATCTATATTGCACGCACAATGTAATTACATATAATTCAGGAAAAAAATATATATAACACCCGCACAATAACCTTCTTTGACAATTATGTAAATCACCTACATTCACATTGTGACAATAAGGAAAATAACATAAGCAGTTTCAATAAAGGCTTGTAAAAATGTCTTTATTGGCTATTAAAAATAAGAATTCAAGCCGTGTTCACTTTGTTTGCCTGGAATATAAATAGACAGAGTACGGCACATGTCCTAAGTCTTCAATTTTTTTAAAATTACCATGTGCAGTTTGTAATCATCAAAAGTACAGTATGTCATAGATTGTCGGAATTAATTGACAGGCATGAGCAAGGAAAGGGTGATAAATAGGATGGCATTTTTCTATTATGTCTCTGGCATATACGTACTGAAATCTTTTTATTTTCAAATCTGTCACTAATCTTTAATCTTCCTCACAAGATTTTTCGCCAGATACAAATGGTATCTCATATTTTCAGCAAACCTTTTTTCTTTTATTTTTTTTGCCCATATTTGTCTTATATCAACTTTTCACTTTTTTTTTTCTTTTTTTTTTTTTTTTCTTTTTATTTCAGTTTCGGCTTTCCTCAAACTGTATAATTTATTTAGTCTTCTGCTAAGCAGGATTGTGCTAAGCACTCGACACATTAGCTCAAAATGGAATGTATAAAGTAATTAAGATATTTGCATAACCTCTTTATAGACGTCATAAATCAAACATTACCATTGTTCTAGGCACAAAGAGTACACACTAAAAACAAACCAGGCTTTCATTTCATTCCTTCTGCACAAAGCTTTTGTGGAAAATAGAGAGGTTTGATAAGCTTATAATTTTAATAAGCAAGAAAATATAGTTCTACTTTCCGGTTTATTAACATATACCTTACAAAGATCTTCTACAATGACTGAAATATTAAAGCATATTTTCAGTGATGCTACTTCTAGCACATTATATTGTTTATGTAGTTTGAAAGAAAACCCTAAAGATATACCTATGATAGCCACCAGCCAAATGCTCATTTGACTGACAGCTATCTTTCCTTACACCTCCCCCCATAAACATAAACACTCAATTTGGCTAAGAGTTCAAAAAGATTGGGCAATTAAAAGTCATATTGCCCGTACTTCTTGGGGAGGAGCTGGGAGGCTCCAATATGTATTAGACAATCAAAAACATTGACTTTGCTCTGTATGTGTAAATAGATCTTAAAGGAGACATTATAAACAAAAACTTATCCCCCATTTGGTTCTCTCATAGAGAACACACCCCGCTCCTGGAGAGAGCCAGGCCCCCATACAGAAAATTTTGGGGGGGTTCCAGTGCTTACATCCCCCGCAATCTAAAATGTATTCCCTATCCTGTATATAACGGAGATATTTTTTATGATACTTCTTTAAGTAAAAGGGATTTTTATTGCTAGCTGCAAGGGTTTAAGTTAGCATGTGGCATTTTTAACTTCATTTTAAGGCTAAGTTCATACTGGGTTTTTCTTATGCAATTAATGGGTAGAGTTGGAAACCTCAAGATGTACACACAAGACATGTATGTCAGGAGTATAGGAAGTGTAACATCTGCGCTCCGGCCAGACACGCTGTCTCTCATGTCTTGTCCCCACTCCCGGCGGGGCTGGGATTCGCATCGCGGGATGCGTCCGCATGCGAATCCCAGCCTGTGACTCACCTCCCTGGTCTTCCTGTCCTTGCAACCCCGGCGCTCCCTTCCCTGCTGTATCTTTGTTGCCTTTGTGCCCTAGAAAAAGCATACTGTGTTCCTGTGTTCCATATATCTGTGTACCTGATCCTTGTTCCGTTACCTGACCCAACATCTGTGCCGCCTGCCCTGACCTACTGCTACCTTGACCACATCTTGCCAGTTTCCTCCTGTGCCACGCCTCATCCCAGCAACCTGTGTGAACGAGTCGTGCCAGGGGTAGCAACCTGAGTGCCGTCTGCCGCAACAAGAACATACCGCTTTGCGGCGGGCTCTGATGAAACCCAGCGGCACCTTAGACTCTGCTCCCTGGCACGGCTCACATCATCATCCACACAGGCCCAGGGGATCCACCACCTGCCGTGACCCTTACAGGAAGTAGTCTATTTCCATCAATCCTGTAAAAAATATATCCATTAAATGGTTATCATATTAGTTTATGCATGGCATCGGTCATGAGAATCTCTTTAAAACACAACTCCAGTGATGGCTAGGGAGGTAGGATAAATTGCTTACATTTTCATATTGCCACCCGATCCTGAGACTTGCGCAAGATTACTGCTTTCAATGTACATATTTTGTGAAAGTCCCACGGATGTCTACAGAACTTTTTCCAAATCCACAGATTAAACACAATAGTCTTGCACATGGCTCCATCACTGGAGCTGTGTTTTAAAGGGATACTCTAGAGTGGGGGAAAAAATCAACTATTGCCAGAAAACAGATTTACAAGTTACTTCTATTTAAAAATCTTAAATCAGGTACTTAGCTGCTGTATGCTCTGTAGAAAGTTATGTAGTTCTTTCCAGTTTGACCACACTGCTCTCTGCTGCCACCCCTGTGTCCACGTCAGGAACTGTTCAGAAAATGAGCAAATCCCCATAGCAAACCTCTATTGCTCTGGACAGTTCCTGACATGGACAGAGGTGGCAGCAGGGAGCACTGTGGTCAAACAAAAAAGAACCATAAAACTACCTTTTTAGTTTACAGCATCTGATACTGTACTGGAAGGATTAAGATTTTTAAATAGAAGTAATTTACAAATCTGTATCACTTGCTGACCCTAGTTGATTTGAAATGATTTTTTTTTCTCTGGAGTACCCCTTTAAATAATATATCATGAAGCTTTTTGGTAGCATTTAATGATGTATTCATTAAACAAATGCCATTACAGTCTATGAGTGATGAATGTGTTAAATGGAGCCTTACTATGGTATGTGTCACCCACAGGCTATAATTACATCTAATTAACTGATGAGCCATGAAAAAACGCACAAGGTGTCCAATAAAAGAATATTAGTCTATTGGTGATGGAATTTATTGTTAAAGTAGAATAAAGAAAAAGGAATGTCCAGCATCCAGGTGAAGTCCAAACAGGGTATTTCTTTATTGGGAGGCTTGCAAATACCCGTTAAAAACACTGACACATTTCACGCTTTCACGCTTAGTCATAGAGTATCAAGACATTTGTAAAACACATATAAATACTAAAAACGTAGTCACATGTTCATGACAAAGAAAATGGAAAATCCGGTTTGGACAAACCGAATACCTGAAACGTATTAACAGCCATTTTAACCCCTTAAGGACATAGGGCGTATCCATACGCCCCCGTTTCCAAGACCTTAAGGACCGAGGGCGCATGGATACGCCCTGAGCATTTCCGGCCCCCACCGCTAGCAGGAGGGGAGCCGGAGCTGGATGCCTGCTGAAATCGTTCAGCAGGCATCCCGGCATATCGCCCAGGGGGGTCATTATATCAGAGACGGCCCCGAACAGCCAGAGCCAGCAGGGGTGAGGTGGCACTGGTGCCACCTCACGATTGCCCTGATTCGTCGGCCGGTTTCCCGGCCGACCAATCAGGGCGCCTGCTGCGGGTGTCACTCCCGCAACCCGCTCCGCCCCTCTTCCAGAGGACGTGAGCGGGTGCGGGCAGAAGACCCTGGGTGCTGGGGACCCCGATCCCCGGCGTCCCTGTTGGGATCGGGGCCCCAGGAGCGACGGCGGCGGCGAGGGACTGACCTGTGCGGCGGCATCGTGGAGCAGCAGCAGGAGGTGAGTGACAGCCTCCTGCTGTTGCATAGCAACAGCTCCCAGCATACAAAAAGGGCATGCTGGGAGCTGTAGTTATGCAACAGCAGGAGGCAGACCACCACAACTCCCAGCATGCCCTTATGTTTTGCAACAGCTGGAGGCACATTTTTCTATGGAAAAGTGTACCTTCAGCTGTTGTATAACAACAATCAGCTAAAGTGCATGCTGGGAGTTGTAGTGGTGCATCTGGTGATTGCATGACTACAACTCCCAGCATGCCCGTTGGCTGTCGGTGACTGCTGAGAGTTGTAGTTTTGCAACAGCTGAAGGCACACTGAGTTAAGTAGCAAACCAGTGTGTCTCCAGCTGTTGCATAACTACAATCCCCAGCATCCCCAGCCAATGTAGTATGCCTCCGGCTGTTGCATAACTACAAGACCCAGCATGCCCTTCCGCTGTCCGTACATGCTGGGGGTTGTAGCTTTTGCAACAGCTGAAGGCACACTGGTTGCAAAACACTGAGTTTGTTACCAAACTCGGTGTTTCACAACCTGTGTGTCTCCAGCTGTGGCAAAACTACAACTCCCAGCATGCACTGATAGACCATACATGCTGGGAGTTGTAGTTTTGCAACAGCTGGATGTTCCCTCCCCCCAATGTGAACGTACAGGGTACACTCACATGGGTGTAGTTGCAAAACAACTACTCCCAGTATTGCCAAATAGTCACTGACTGTCTAGGCATGCTGGGAGTTTTACAACAGCTGGAGGCCCCTGTTTGAGAATCACTGGCGTAGAATACCCCTATGTCCACCCCTATGCAAGTCCCTAATTTAGGCCTCAAATGCGCATGGCGCTCTCACTTTGGAGCCCTGTCGTATTTCAAGGCAACAGTTTAGGGCCACATATGGGGTATCGCCGTACTCGGGAGAAATTGGGCTTCAAATTTTGGGAGGTATTTTCTGCTATTACCCTTTTTAAAAATGTAAATTTTTTGGGAAAACAAGCATTTTAGGTAAAAGAATTTATTTTTTTTACATATACAAAAGTCATGAAACACCTGTGAGGTATAAAGGTTCACTTAACCCCTTGTTACGTTCCCCGAGGGGTCTAGTTTCCAAAATGGTATGCCATGTGTTTTTTTTTGCTGTCCTGGCACCATAGGGGCTTCCTAAATGCGGCATGCCCCCAGAGCAAAATTTGCTTTCAAAAAGCCAAATGTGACTCCTTCTCTTCTGAGACCTGTAGTGCGCCAGCAGAGCACTTTTCACCCCCATATGGGGTGTTTTCTGAATCGGGAGAAATTGGGCTTCAAATTTTGGGGGGTATTTTCTGCTATTACCCTTTTTAAAAATGTAAAATTTTTGGGAAACCAAGCATTTTAGGTTAATTTTTTATTTTTTTTACATATACAAAAGTCATGAAACACCTGTGGGGTATAAAGGTTCACTTTACCCCTTGTTACGTTCCCCGAGGGGTCTAGTTTCCAAAATGGTATGCCATGTGTTTTTTTTTGTTGCTGTCCTGGCACCATAGGGGCTTCCTAAATGCGGCATGCCCCCAGAGCAAAATTTGCTTTCAAAAAGCCAAATGTGACTCCTTCTCTTCTGAGACCTGTAGTGCACCAGCAGAGCACCTTTCACCCCCATATGGGGTGTTTTCTGAATCGGGAGAATTTGGGCTTCAAATTTTGGGGGGTATTTTCTGCTATTACCCTTTTTAAAAATGTAAAAATTTTGGGAAACCAAGCATATTAGGTAAAAAAAAAAAAATTTTTTTTACATATGCAAAAGTTGTGAAACACCTGTAGGGTATTAAGGTTCACATTACCCCTTGTTACATTCCCCGAGGGGTCTAGTTTCCAAAATGGTATGCCATGTGGTTTTTTTTTTTGCTGTTCTGGCACCATAGGGGCTTCCTAAATGCGGCATGCCCCCAGAGCAAAATTTGCTTTCAAAAAGCCAAATGTGACTCCTTCTCTTCTGAGACCTGTAGTGAACCAGCAGAGCAATTTTCACCCCCATATGGGGTGTTTTCTGAATCGGGAGAAATTGGGTTTCAAATTTTGGGGGGTATTTTCTGCTATTACTCTTTTTAAAAATGTAAAATTTTTGGGAAACCAAGCATTTTAGGTAAAAAAATAATATTTTTTTTACTTATGCAAAAGTCGTGAAACACCTGTAGGGTATTAAGGTTCACTTTACCCCTTGTTACGTTCCCTGATGGGTCTAGTTTCCAAAATGGTATGCCATGTGTTTTTTTTTGCTGTCCTGGCACCATAGGGGCTTCCTAAAGGTGACATGCCCCCCAAAAACCAATTGTCGCTCCTTCCCTTCTGAGCCCTCTACTGCGCCCACTGAACAATTAACATAGACATATGAGGTATGTGCTTACTCGACAGAAATTGGGTTTCAAATACAAGTAAAAATTTTCTCCTTTTTCCCCCTTGCAAAAATTAAAAAATTGGGTCTACAAGAACATGCGAGGGTAAAAAATGAAGATTTTGAATTTTCTCCTTCACTTTGCTGCTATTCCTGTGAAACACCTAAAGGGTTAATACACTTACTGAATGTCATTTTGAATACTTTGGGGTTGTAGTTTTTATAATGGGGTCTTTTATGGGGTATTTCTAATATGAAGACCCTTCAAATCCACTTCAAAACTGAACTGGTCCCTGAAAAATAGTGAGTTTGAAAATTTTGTGAAAAATTTCAAAATTGCTGCTGAACTTTGAAGCCCTCTGGTGTCTTCCAAAAGTAAAAACTCATACATTTTATGATTCACACATAAAGTAGACATATTGTATATGTGAACCCAAAATAAAATTATTTTGAATATCCATTTTCCTTACAAGCATAGAGCTTCAAAGTTAGAAAAATGCTAAATTTTCATTTTTTTCATCAAATTTGGGGATTTTTCCCCAAGAAAGGATGCAAGTTACCACAAAATTTTACCACTAAGTTAAAGTAGAATATGTCACGAAAAAACAATCTCGGAATCAGAATGATAACTAAAAGCATTCCAGAGTTATTAATGTTTAAAGTGACAGTGGTCAGATGTTCAAAAAATGCTCTGGTCCTTAAGGTGAAAAAGGGCTCGGTCCTTAAGGGGTTAAGTACCTCTTCACACCTAAAAAATGGGGAAGAGAGAGAACCAGAAAACTTATGAGGGGATATTTTTTATTTTAGGTGTGAACAGGTACTTAAAATATAGTTTGGCTGTTAATCCGTTTCAGGTATTCGGTTTGTCCGAATCCAGACCGGATTTTCTATTTTCTTTGTCATGAACATGTGACTAAGTTTTTAGTATTTATATGTGTCTTACAAATGTCTTGTTACTCTATGACTAGGCGCGAAATCGTGAAACGCGTCAGAGTTTTTAACGTGTATTTGCAAGCCTCCCAATAAATATATACCCTGTTTGGACTTCACCTGGACTTCTGCGGCATGTAAAGCCAGAGGCGGGACCTGCGGCTCCTTGCACAGGTGTTTGCCTGATCTGGGTTAGCTGTCATCACTCAAAGTATTATTGTTAAAGTGTTACTATAATGTGAAACAACTTTTGACTAGAAATGTCAAAAGTTAAGATCACACAGAATCTCATTACTAAGACCATCTCCTTATTATATAAGCTGGGGAAGTGCACGACATTGCACTCCACTTCCAGACTGGCCGTCAAATCCAACCTTTTCTCTTTATAAACTGATGCAGAGAAAAGGTCAGTTTTGATTGATAGCTGGGGAGTGAGGCTTGTGATGATGCGCACTTCACCAGCTTATAACTCGAAATTGCAGCAGGGAATACGTCAAAAGTTGTTTTAATAAATAATAGTAACACTTTAAGCATGCTCAGCTGAATGTGCATGCGTTAGGAGTGTGTTCTTTGTCCATGAGAACAAACGGATTGGGTATATTACTAGGCTAGAAGAAGCTAGGGCAGGCGTTGTTAAAAAAACATATTAGGCAATATACATCACAGGGTCTGGGGAATACAAGGAAGACATGAACCTTGGGGGGCTGCAAACTTAGTAAAGTGCATCCATGTAAACAAAGGAAGTAGGAAAAAGTAGGGTGCACTCACCCGATAGTAGGTAAAAACTGTTAGGCTTTATTAGTTCATTTAAAATCTGCCTAGGAGGTGGTGAAGCGAATTTGTGATCAGCCTAAGCTGACAGACTGACGCAATGGCTGACGTCTGTTTCGCAGTAGCTCGCTTTCTCTAGGCTTAGGGAGTCTTAGAGAAAACGGGCTACCGCTAAACAGATGCCAACCTCTTCGCCAGTCGGTCAGCTTAGGCTGATCCCGGACTCTCTTTACCACCTTCTGGCAGATTTTAAATTCACTACTAAAGCTACTAAAGCCTAGAGTGCACCCTACTTTCTTCCACTTGGATTGGGTGCATTGATGTTCAAGATGCCAAGCCCTTTTTCCACTTTCAAACCCCCAAATCTACCATTCAGGGGGAGTTAGGAGGTTCCCATAAACATTAGATGCCTGGTTGATCCTGATGGAATTTGAAGGTTCAGTCACCATTACTCTTTTGTGTATAACTGGCTTTATATCAAACATTCAGTGATAAAGAATGCACCAGAAGTTAGTTGCTGTAATGAAATGCAACTTTATATGTGTGAATGCGATGATGATATTAATAAGATCACAAATGCTGGACTTGGGCATCTCCAGTGCTCCCATATAACTGAATGTAGTGTGTGCTGTCTACAGCACATGCACATTTTGGGGGTCAAGGGGGATCCCAACATTAGGAATCCCTGCGATCAGATACTTATCCCCTAATGATAAGATCATTATTACCGGACAACCCCCTTTAATAAATGTGGGCTTTTGTGCTCAAGGGTGGACATTCACTTTGTTACTTTAGATTTGCATGGCTTAAAGCCATCTGGTTCTTCTAAATGGCTTTTTTTCACAATTCATTGGCTTCACAGCTCATAATTAAAAGGGAATTTATTTCAATATCCCCTTGAAGACCAAAGATTATCAGTGACCAGCCTCATTACAGACATTTATGACCTCTGAAAACTAGACCATAAGGAGAAAGCTGTGTTATGTATCAGAGGGAAAGTTAAAACAAATTTTATTAATTCCAGTGCTGTAGTTACATTTAATTGTTTTAAGGGTGTTCAGATAAAAGCCTATAGCCCTTATATATTCCAACCTCTCAGCTTCAGACACAGTGATAGCTATCTGGGTTGCTTAGAGGATCGGATTTGCAGATTTAATGAAGCATAGCATGAGCTGTAATTTTATTGTGAGAGTTAGTCTTTTTCCTATAATTAAAGAAAAAATGAATATTAAAAACGTTATATTGCGTAATACAAGAATATATTTTAAAATGTACTTACTGCTCCATTAAGCTCAAAATACAAATTGTCTCCCATAAAACAGTGATACTACCATACGCTTACTTCTTAACAACTCCACAAGATCCCAGAGAAGGGATCACTATTACTCCATTTTGGACCCCTACCATAAAACATAGCCTTTATTTTTGTCTAATAAGACATTATTATAGCACAACACAATTTAAAATACCAATATCACTGGCTAAACATATACAGTCATGGCCGTAAATGTTTGCACCCCTGAAATTTTTCTACAAAATGAAGTATTTCACACAGAAAAGGATTGCAGTAACACATGTTTTGCTATACACGTTTATTCCGATTGTGTGTATTGGAACTAAACCAAGAAAGGGAGGAAAAAAAGCAAATTGGACATAATGTCACACCAAACTCCAAAAATGGGCTGGACAAAATTATTGGCACCCTTAACTTAATATTTGGTTGCACACCCTTTGGAAAAAAATAACTGAAATCAGTCGCTTCCATAACCATCAATAAGCTTCTTACACCTCTCAGCTGCAATGTTGGACCACTCTTCCTTTGCATACTGCTCCAGGTCTCTCTTATTGGAAGGGCGCCTTTTCCCAACAGCAATTTTAAGATATCTCCACAGATGTCCAATGGGATTTAGATCTGGACTCATTGCTGTCCACTTCAGAACTCTCCAGCGCTTTGTTGCCATCCATTTCTGGGTGCTTTTTGACGTACGTTTGGGGTCATTGTCCTGCTGGAAGACCCAAGATCTCGGACGCAAACTCAGCTTTCTGACACTGGGCTGTACAGTGCAACCCAAAATCTGTTGTTAATCCTCAGATTTCATGATGCCTTCACACATTCAAGGCACCCAGTGCCATATTTCACTGTAGGCACTGTGCTTTTTTCTTTGTAGGTCTCATTCCGTTTTTGGTTAACAGTAGAATGATGTGCTTTACCAAAAAGCTCTATCTTGGTTTCATCTGTCCACAAGACATTTTCCCAGAAGGATTTTGGCTTACTCAAGTTCATTTTGGCACAATGTAGTCTTGCTTTTCTATGTCTCTGTGTCAGCAGTGGGGTCCTCCTGGGTCTCCTGCCATAGCGTTTAATTTCATTTAAATGTTGACGGATAGTTTGTGCTGACATTGATGCTCCCTGAGCCTGCAGGACAGCTTGAATATCTTTGGAACTTGTTTGGGGCTGCTTTTCAACCATCCAGACTATCCTGCATTGACACCTTTCATCAATTTTTCTCTTCCGCCCACGCCCAGGGAGATTAGCTACTGTGCCATGGGTTGCAAACGTCTTGATAATGTTGTGCACTGTGGATAAAAGCAAATATAGATCTCTGGAGATGGACTTGTAACCTTGAGATTGCTGATCTTTTTCCACACTTTTGGTTCTCAAGTCCTCAGACAGTTCTCTTCTCCTCTTTCTGTTGTCCATGCTTAGTGTGGATAATAATAATAATACAATACTAAAACACAATACAAAGAAGTAAATTTCTCTCCTTTTTATCTGCTTTCAAGTGTGATTTTTATTGTTACTTACCCCAGGTGAGTTAAAAGGAGCATCACATGCCTGAAACAATCTTATCTTTCCACAATTTTGAAAGAGTGCCAATAATTTTGTCCAGCCCATTTTTGGAGTTTGGTGTAACATTATGTCCAATTGGCTTTTTTTTATTCCCTTTTTTGGTTTAATTCAAATACACACAAAGGGCATAAACATGTGTTACTGCAATCCTTTTCTGGGAGAAATACTTAATTTTCTTGAAAAATTTCAGTGGTTCCAACATTTACAGCCATACTGTACATAAAGTGCCTTCTTCACTGTAATAATTTTCCCATGTGGTTACATTGCATTGTGTGTTGAACAATGATTCTTTTTATTCTCCAGCAATGGATTGCTGGTGGCTGCAGTGCACCAGCAACCAACCTTCCCCCCCAACAACACAGAAATTTAAATCCACATTGCTCCCCTGACATGTTTTGCTCAAGCTTATTCAGAGTTCTGGACTAATGGCTGTCTAACAATGCTTTCTTTGGCCTTTTATTGCACCAATCAATAATTCCAATCTTAACCTCCTCCACGAAGGACCAATCCTGTATAGTATTCTTTAGATTACACCATGCTCCGGTTGTGATACCTCGTACTTACAACATCTTTGTAGTCACTAAAGGTCTAAATCTCAGCCTATCCACTCCATGATGTGGACAGGATGAGAGTCAGACCTATAGTGACTATGAAGATGATGAAAGTAATTTGTAAGAATTCGGCTACGCGCGGCTATGTGGGACATGGGAAATGCATCCTGTAGCACACTGACAGTCAAAGTAGGAGAAGCGAGGAGGAGGATAATATCTCTTCCTAGGATATTTTAGCTCTAGCAGCAGGTGGCGGTCTTCTCGTGATGCATGCACACAGTGGGATGACATCAGATGTCACGTCAGTGTCGCGCACACAAACACCATTTTCGTCTTGCTGCACAGCAGTGAAGAACTAAGGATCATCAAGGGGTGGCGAAAGGCTCCCATACATCATCATTAGCCCATCAGCCAGATTGGAATTTTGTAAAAATCAGAACACAGATATTAGAAATCAGTGTCACAAAAGCCATATTGTAGGCACTCACCACAAGACCTGCAGATTATACCTCTGGACTATTTAGTCGACTTCATCTCTATGGACCAGGCCATAACTAAGCCAATATTTTCCAACCAACATGCCCCCAGCTGTTGCAAAACTACTACAGAGAAAAAAATGAAAGAGGACAATTGCGATCAGAGAAGACGTCAACAGAGAGTCAATGGATGTAAGTGTAATCATCTGCATATGGTATGCAGATCCTGTGTACAGCTGGTATCTACTTTTATATTGTCCTGTATATAATCCCTTTATGATCACCTTTTTATGATCACTGTACATAATCACTTATATGGTAAACAGCATTTCATTCTTGGACCCAGGCAGAACAATGCCTTGGGCTAACCCTGCCTACAAAGTCAGTTTGTGTTATTTGTTGAACTATTTCTCAGCTTGTGTTTTATTGCAGCATACTGAATGTGAGTTTTCTTGATGACTGATTGTCAATAAAGCTATTTTCAATCCAAAAAGCTTCTAAATGCCTCCATCAGGGCCCCAAAAAAGTCTATAGATAATAGAATATTGCTTGATACAACTTTTACAGTCATGAAATATGCCACAGTGAAGTCTTTACATCAGGAAAATGTAGGAAAAACCGTTTCTTTGCATTATAAAATCTGAACTAAACTATCAGGTGTTACGAGTAGCGCTGTGGGCAGACATGCTGGCCGCAAGCACACTCCTCCCCCGTCCTCCCATGCTGGCTCTGCTGCGATTTGCATCATGGGACACGCCCGCAAGCGAACGCTGGGCCGTCACTCATCTCCCCGCATCTCTGTCCCTGGCCACTGGCGCTTGTGTCCCCGCCTCCTAGGGTGCACGCGCGCCAGCTTCCTGTGATTTAAGAGGCCAACGCACCATTGATTGGTGCTTGTCTGGTCCTAAGCTTATTTAACCCCGAACTTCCTCTTGACCCCTGAAGGATCTTAGTGCCATTACAGCCTAAGAGAAAGCATACTGTTTGTGTATTGCTCCTGTGATGCCTGCCCTCTGAACTCTTGCTACGTAACCTAACCTTGCTACAGTGCCGCCAGTCCAGACCTCCTGTCAATCCCTCAATATGACTCCATCTCATTCCTTCTGTGCCATTCATCTCCTCAGCAGCCTTTGTGAAAAAGTCGTGCCAGTGGTAGCGACCTGTGAGCCACCTGCCGCAGCAAGTCCATCCTGCTTTGCAGTGGGCTCTGGTGAAAACCAGCAGCTCCTTAGACTCTGCTCCCTGCTACAGTTCATGCCATTGTCCTCAACAGGTATAGTGGACCCATACCATCTGCCGTTACAGTAAGATCCGACCATGGATCCCTCTGAGGTGCCTTTGCCTAACGTTGCTGATCTCACCGCCATCGTTGCTCACTAGTCGCAGCAGCTAGCTCATCAAGCGCAACAGTTGAATCAAGTATCCGCAATGATGCAGCAGCTTCTCTCCGTTCAACAGCCGCAGCAGTCTCAACCTGTTCCTGTGGCTCCTTTGGTGTCTGCAGCTTCCGTGGCCTCCGTCGGCTCCAAGCTACGTCTGTCCCTGCCGACAAAGTACAAAGGTGATCCAAAATTGTGCAGAGGATTTGTGACTCAGTGTTCCATGCATCTGGAATTAATGGCTGACCAGCTCCCGACAGAGCGAGCTAAGGTGGCTTTTGTGGTCAGTCTACCCTCCGGGAAAGCCCTGGCCAGGGCTACTCCACTCTGGGATCAAAATGATCCTGTATCTTCCAACTTGCAAGCCTTCCTCTCAGCTTCCCAATGTAGCTAGATATGTACACTGGCACCGCCAACCAAAATGAATCTCCTGCCGTGATTGACTATTGAAAGTCCGGAACACCTGTATGCACTGATCACTTCACACGATCACTTCACAGAGTAAGGAAAAGAAATGGAGCACATATCAAGCCTGATAAAGCGTGATTCCGCGTGATACAGACCGTTGCCCGTGGTTCCCCCAAAGCACCTGTCCACCCTCCTTACCCTTGTACCGCTCACCCCGATATGAAGCAATAAAGACACAAGAAAATGAAGGCATCTCAACATGGTATGTGCTCCGTTTCTTTTCCTTCCTCTCAGCTTTCTGCAGTGTTTTTGAAGAGCCTGCACTGGCCACCTCAACTGAAACCGCACTACTGAACCTCCGCCAAGGGGACTCTACTGTTGGTGACTATGTGGTCCAGTTTATTATTATAGGCTATATCTCAGTGTCTGTATGTAATAACTAAAGATAAGTAAACCGAACCCATAAAACTCAAGTTTGGTCAGAACTTGGTCTGTTTGGCTAGAACACAAACATTGGTTTGGCAGATCCTGCTAATATAACATTAGCCAAATGACAGAAAGGTGAAGGTGGAAAGATCATATGATCTCAAACAATCCCTTTAAACAGCTCTCCCAGCCAATCAGGAAGCAGTATAGGTGTTATGTCAAAGCCACTAAAACCCTATACACATAGATTCAGCAGCCATGTTAAAGATGACAATGTTAGGTGAAGATCTCTGTTAGGGACACTTAGCAGTAAACAACACAGATAGGAGTAGAACCACACATATATCATAATTGAAGTCAAGCAGCAGAGAGCATTTTGCTTCTGTTCTGCCAGTGCAAAATCTGTTTTAACTGGAAGATAAAGGGGTACTCCACTGCCCCAGCATCCGGAACATTTAGTTCCGAACACTGGGTGAGGGCTGTGGGGGTCGTTATGTCACCACCATGCCCCTAGTGATGCCACGCCCCTTCAATGCAAGTCAATGCATATTTCATTTGCTATTATTGTTTAGTTCTATTAAATGGCTTCGAACTAATCAGTAATATCATCGATCTACATATACAGCCTGTCTGATGGTAGTCTATATGGGCAAATAACCATAGAGCAGCATGGAGGAGGGTAAGAGGCCTCCGGCCATTTTCTTCTCTCATCGGAACCCTGCAATTGAGCAGCAGGAGGTCGAATGATTTTACCAAATTCCCACAATTGTTTTAGATGCTGTGATCAATATTGATCATGCCATCTAAACGGTTAAATGCAGACATCAGTGCAATCACTGATGTCTGCCATTACCGAGCTTGATAGATTGTGAACACTCCAAGGCGTAAATGTATGATAAGTTACAGTCAGTCAGGGTGTACATTTACTCCCTGCGTCCTCTAGAGGTTAAAGCAGACCTGTCAGTAAAAACAAGGGTATAAATAAGCACATGGCTGGGGAACAAACTGTATCTAAGGACCCACTGGACATATTTAAGTAAGTGACCCCTCATTGGACTCCTGTTCACCCACACTATAAGCCAATGTATTGGGTTTAGTGTGGGTGAACAGACTCACAGTTTTCCTATATGCACTGAACTTGTGCTGGAGTTACATATATACACATCAACAAGTTTTACACATCAACAAGTTTTAACAAGAAAAACTGCTATGTAAAATACGGTAGGCAGAGAAAAGTGGGGGAATCAAAGACATCAACAAAAATGAGAAGAGAATTTGTTGTTCCCATAGACTTCAATAGATAGTAGAAATAGGAAAGATTTATTGAACTAAGTTCTACAAGAGGCTGCAGCCTAATAGAACAGAACTAAAAAGCAGCCAGGACTCGCTGGTGGCCACAACCCAGGGTGTTTACTGTGTGTAATTGACTTTACCTTTTATGACCAGGGCTGAAGTTCCCTTTTAACAATAATAAAACATTTTAAATACCCTATTAACCCCTTTCTGCTATCTCGTAAAGCACTTTGCAGTTATTTGCATACAAATTAAAATTAGAAAAATTCAGAAAATGTGAATATGCTCATTCAATAGAGTTTTCCCCAAGGCTACTATTTCTAATAAAGTAGAAAAAGTGAATATTCAGATAACACCAGAAATATGAGTTATATGAGTAACAATAATGAGAGACTCTTTATTCCCCAGTAGTGATTGCCTCCTACTATATGCAGTACAAGAATCAGATAACTGATGACTTATTCCTGGTACATACATCACATAACACTACATTCACTCACTTAAGTATCGCAGGTAAAGTGTGAACTTATTGTCATGTTTGTCACTGCAGGGAGAACATCTCCTGAGGTCTATTTTTGTACATGTGTCAGAACAAAGGTGATTACATTTTTTATGTTATATAGAAGATATATATACACATTTGCTACAGGGTGTTATATAAACTTCTGTTGTGGAGTATGAATTGTTGCTCACATGATTCAAATCAGTTTTGTGCACGCCCACCATAGTACCCCCTAACACTAACAACATACGAACACTTAAATCTCTAAAATAAGGATATTGAGCACTTTAAGTGGTACCCCAGTGTTTCACAATAGGGCATATGTGTCTGATCTAGGGGATTTGACCTCTGGATCTCCAGGACATGGCCCCAAATCTTACAGCTGCACGAAGCACTGAGTCGGCATGGGCTCTATGCATTCTCTATAAGAGCACTGGAAATACACAAGTACAGTGCTTGAGTATCTCTGGCACTCCCCTAGCAAATGCATGGAGCACGTGTCAACCCCATGTTTTGTGGAGCTGGGAGATTTTGGGCCATGTACTGGAGATCACAGGGGTTCCAGAGAATCACCCCAAAATCTTGAGCTCCTCCAGGAAGGTCGGTCCTGAGTGAGCCGAGGACAGGTACGTAGACAGACCCTGTACAGGAGATTGTGAGGGTCCCAGCCATCAGACCCCAATGATCAGACACTTATCCCCTATCTTGCGGACAGTACCCCAGCTAGCCATGCGGTAAAGTACTTTGTTGCAAGTGAAGAAGCATTGTCCTGCATAACAGTCATGGTCATTTTGAAAGTTGTAGACTTTTTTTCTGTACCACTGCTTGAAGAAAATGTCTTCTCAAAACGGGCAGTAGGTTGAAGTTGAGTTGTAAATTTTGCATATAAATGATGATATGGTCAATATACTCACTTGCCTAATAACTGTGCACACAGAGTAAGTCAGATATGAATGTCACTGGCCATGCAGTAGTTCGACTTCAATGCTGAGCCCAGATTTAAACACCTCTGCTTATCATCCAAACACCAAGTTATGGGCTACAGAATCCTGCATTGCTATAAAGTGTACATCTGAGAATATCACTAGAATATAAACTGTACATCAGGTAACTTAGAGACAGTAAACAAACATCACGTCTACAGACCTTGCTCTACAGTGTCCTGGGGCTTCAGCTTCATGGTATAAATCTTCCTTAGTTTACAGTTGGCTGAAATAGTGATTCCATCCAAAGACTGAAAAACTGCACTTTTAAATATCCCACTTGTGAAGGCAACAAGGTCAATACAGAGATTGCACCACTATGAGAGAAGAGTTTCAAGAAAGCAAGAAAGTAAAAACAGTGTTCAAATCAGGACATCCAAAGCTATAAAATATTTTAGAAAATCATTTTTGTGGACTGACCACAGGTCCACTATCAGGGTTCATGTGGCCATGGCCATGACAGGGACTACATATATATATATATATATATATATATATATATATGTACATAGATTGTGTCATTATAGCAGTTCTCCCACTTTCACAGTTTTTAATATGTCAAGCTTTTTATGTTATTTAGGACACATTTAGAAGGGGACAGAAAATAGAAATGGTAAATTGCTAAAAACTGTCAACTTACATCAATCTATCTAAATTAACCATTACAGTGTACCTTCAGAAAAAACTGATACACTGTGTTAGGATGATTTTACACAGCTTCAATACTCTGTAGTGGTGGTGCCTGTTTAGGGCAATGCAGCACTGCTTAAAGTTTAAAGAAGCTGCACTGCAGTAACTCGGCGCCGTCACTGTAGAATTTATGGAGCCAAAGCTCCTGGCTCTGATACACAGTTTACATTCTGGCACTGCAGCTTACCTGCACAGCTAAACTGCGGGAGTGGAGGTGATGTGGTAAAATAGGGATCCTTGGTAAAACAGTAAACCTGCGTCACTTTCAGTGAGGTTGGATCAGTTTTGGCTACTGCGCAGGTGCACGCACACGCGCTCATCACCGCCGCTGTGTTTGGAACAATTGACATCACTCGTAGGCAGAAGCAATCAATGGCAAAGCCATTCTGCTCATTGTCCTTCTCCTGAAAGTGCTGCTCTTATCCCCTAGTACTTAACACAATTAAGGGTGGTTGTGTATAGGACTAGAGTTTAGGTTTAAATTTTAAAGTTGAAGGCAAGGGTGTGTGGTCAGGGGTAGGATACATTAAGTCCACAAACCCTAATCTATACATTTCCTCCCCCTAAGTGTGTTTAACACTAGAGTGCAAGAGCAGCACTCTTAGGAGAAGGATGATGAACACAATGGCTCTACCATCGATTGCTTTTGCCTGTGAGTGATGTCAGTTTTTGCCAAACACATCGGTGATGGGCTTGTGTGCAGACGCCAGCGCAGTAGCCGACACTTGGTTGACCAGCTCATCCGGTATCACCGGAAGTGACGCAGGTTTACTATTTTAGCAGGTTTCTCAATTTTACCACATCACTGGCACCTCACCGATCAGCTATCGATTGCCTATTCTAATGGAAAACCCTTTTAAAGGAGCAGAACAGTATTTCCATTTTTAATGCTCCGTGAATCTATTTGTCATGCTCAGGCCTGGTGCAAGGATTTTTGCCGCCCTAGGCAAAATCTAATTTTGCCGCCCCTTGGCTCCTCCCGATGTATAGATTTGTGAGATGTCAGGATGTTGGACGTACCTGACCTTAGTGTTCACCCCTGTCTGCCTTGGAGGTGGCGCTGCACTCCTAGAGCAGGCTGAAAAAAGCACATTATTATAGTATGGGTGGGGTGGGGGAAGTGTGGCAGGGTTTGCTTGATGGGCCGGTGCTTCAGATGCTGGCTAACTTTATTGCAGCAGGCAGAGTGGCGCTGCATCAAGAGGGCACTCTAGGCGGCTGCCTATTTTACCTATAGGAAGAGCCGGCCCTGGTCATGCTCCACCCTATTAGCTCCTGCACTAGAAATAACACAGTGTATCAGCTTTTCTGGGAGTGTTCCTTTAATTTTTCCATACTTGTCCAATATCTGCTGAAGTTTTAATCTCAATCCCCGTCTGAGTTGCACAGACAAACACACAGAAATTCAGCAGTTATGAAGTCTAATGAAGATTTAAGCCAATTAATCACTTTTTCCTGAGCAATTGATCAAGCTTTTTTGTTCATATTTTGCATGAATGATTTATTTATTCTCCGAAGGAGACCGTGTAATTGAACTACATATTCAGATACTATTTAATTTATTGTTCATTAAAGTGTACTTTTGTTTTTAAACATTGGTACTCGGTGACACCAGACCCAACTAATTTAAATTACATTCAGGCAAAATAGATTTATTCTTTTTTATTTCAAATTAATAACTACCTCTGTGGTACAACTTTATGAATAATAATTATATCAGCATATTTTTTCCCCTACGCTCTAGCACAGACTGAGAATAAGCAGAAAACTTGAATTTTCGTTAAACTTATTTAGAAGACAAATGTTTGGAACATAAGTGTTCCCATCTTGAAATAGTCTGAAAGCATTTGCATTTAATTAGCTGCTTTTCAACCTAAAAAGTTTTTATGGATATATTTCTGTGAATTTAGTCTTTCTAAATTTCTTTTTTGTAAATGATCAGATTTCTTGTGTGAGATGCATTCCTAGACTCTAGGGCCTAAAGTTGTGCTATGTTTATTTTGCCGAATTCTATTAAGTCAAGGGTTTAAAACCTGGTGAGAGGACCCAATAGTTAAAGGGGTACTTCACCATAAACATCTTATCCACTATCTAAAGGATAGGGGACTAGATGTTAGATCTTGGGGGTCCCGCCACTGGGGACCCCCGCAATCTCTGGTCCGGCAGCGGCGTCAGGAACAGGAAAGCTTGCCGCTCCCGCGCTTGTGATGTCACGCCACACCCCCTCCATTCTTGTCCATGGGAGGGGGTGTTGTGGCTAGTACATAGCCGTCACGCCTCTACCCATACACTTGAATGGTTGAGGCAAGGCGGCTGGCATTGTCAGTCATCAGGCACGAAGCGAAGTTCGCTCCATGCACCGAATGACGGGGGGCCGCGCCGGAGACTCCGGGGGTCCTCAGTGGTGGGACCCCAGCGATCTAACATATTATCCCCTATTCTTTGGATAGGGAATAAGATGTTTACAGCGGAGTACCCCTTTAACCATTAAAAAAACTTTTTTTTTTCAGATCAACTGGCTCCAGAAAGTTAAACAGATTTGTAAATGACTTCTTTTTAAAAACCTTAATCCAGTACTTATTAGCTGCTGTATGCTCCACATGAAGTTCTTTTCTGTCTGACCACAATGCTCTCTGCTGTCACCTCTATCTATGTCAGGAACTGTCTGGAGCAGGAGAGGTTTGCTATGGGGATTTTCTCCTACTCCAGACAGTTCCTGACACAGACAGAGGTGGCAGCAGGAAGCACTGTGGTCAGACAGAAAAGAACAACTCTACTTCCTTTTTAGTATAAGCAGCTGAGAAGTACTGGAAGGGTTAAGATTTTTTAATAGTAGTAATTTACAAATCTGTTCAAATAAATGTGAAGAGAAAAGGTAACTGTCCTCTAGTAAGATCCTTATATACATTGTGTATGTGAGCTTGTTGTGTGCAATTAATCAGATATATTACTTGTATATATACAGTATTGATGTTGTATCCAATCAGCAGAAAAATAGAAATCAAATGACATCATTAAAATATACACATGTATTTAGTATATGATTATAAACTCGAGCTGTCTGCAGGGACCTTGCAGAAGCTTACTGTATTTCAAGGTAAATAAAAAATATTTCATAAAAAAACATAAAACTTATAATAAACGTATAAAACAGAATAAAGTACTGCCACTTGAGTATAAAAATGAGTCCTGGTCAAAGCTTATCTAAGGGGATATTGCAAAGGTATGATAGTTCTAGTTCCTGAAAGATAAGTAGAAAATCTTGCTTTCTGATCCTGGGAAAGCAGGGTGATGTTACAATTAGATGCTGTGCATCCGTTGATGGTATAGTAGAATCCTGTAGTGGACAAAAGGTGATTGGTGCTATGCACCGTACTGTAGATGGCATGTCCTATTTGATATTGTATATCCATTGGTGGTACAGTGGTAACCTATGCAGGAAACCTGTTGGAGGAAAATGGTGCGTGCTGTGCACTGCTTACCGATCCCGATGTTCGGTCCCGCGGCACTCTCAAGGTACCACCGGATATTGGCATCGCCTGTCCTGTTTGCCGATCCACTGTTGCCGGCGAGCCTGGGGAGGGAGAGATAGCTGTGTGATGTCCGTAGTCGGAGAAGTCGTGTAGATGCTGCGTCTTCCACGTGGGTTTAGCGCGCCACGTGCTAAAGTTCTGTCTTTATGTCGGATGGAGATGAAGTTAAAAGATCTTGAAGAGGCAGTGCTGTATTGCTAGTAGGCTAGACAAGTTTCTGAGCGTGTTATGCTCCTTTTTCAATAGCTGTGCATGTTTAAAATGGACATGTGTTGGCTTTTTATAAGGATACTTTGGGTCTGATTGCATAATGGTTCACAGGTTGGAAATGAAGGTTCAAAGGTTGAAAATAAAACCTGGAATGGAATGCTCTGTGATATGTTTTTTCAGGGTTCCTGATGTCCGACCAATGTACTGTTTCTTACAGGGGCATTGAATAATGTAGATAATATTTTTGGTAATGCAGGTTAAAAGTTCTTTGATGGTGTAAACTGTATTGTTTGAGTTTGATGTCACTGTTTCTGTGTTGTTGGGGAAGGTGGGGATCTTACAGTTATTGCATTGCATGCATCTAAAAATAACTTTTGCATCTGATAACGTTGATTGATTCGTTGGGGTTTTTTGAGGCCTAGATTGGGTGCTCTTGTAAATACAATGGGGGCTTGTGATGGTAGTGTTGGTCCTAATATTTTACCTGTTTACAGTAAGTGCCAACATTTATTGATCATTTTTTTAACGTGGCGATGAGAGGTATTGAAAGGTAAAAAGAGTTTGGCTGCTTGTTGTGTTGTGTTTGCTGTTTGTGATGGCTTGCCTATGAAAAAGGTTTCTCTATTTAGTTATTTTGCTTTGTTGAATGAGTCTTCCAGTAATTTTTCAGGGTACTGCTTTTCTTGAAATTGATGGGTGAGTAATTGAGATTCTTGTTCAAATTGTTGTGTATCTGTACAGTTTTGTTTTATTAATCTAAATTGTCTGTATGGGATGTTTATAAGCCATTGGGGTAAATGACAGCTGTCAAATATTATGTAACTGTTTTACGCTGTAGGTTTATGGTAAGTGTTGGAAATTAGTCTAGAGTCTTGTGCTTTGATGTGAATGTGTTTTGATTTAATTGATCAATGAAAATTTGACGGGATTGTGGTGTATCTTTCCAGATGATATGATATTGTCTATGTAACATTTCCAGAGGACCAGATTTGTGTCCAGATGGGGGGAAATGGTAATTTCCTCCCAGTATGCCACAAATAAGTTAGCAAAGCTGGGCGCGAACATGGTCCCCATAGCGGTCCCAAGGATTTGAAGGTAGAACTGGTCATAAAAACAGAAATTGATGTGTGTAAGTATATAGTGGATGCCTTGAAGAATAAATGAAATATGTTCTGGAGGAATGTTGCTTTTTAACAGCCAGTGGTTTATGGCATGAATCCCTTGTGTATGATTTATGGAATAAGTGTACTTACATTTAATGTTGCAAGGCACCAATTTGGTTACCATTGTACTGTGTCTATGATTTTAATTATTTGGGTTGTATCTTTGATGGAGTAAGTATTAATTGAGTTTGAAGTAGGGTGTCAATGTATTCAGATAGGTGAGATGTTAGAGATTCAATTCCTGAATTTATGGGTCACACCACACACCAGACACACCACACGCAGTCCAAACTACACACATCCAAACCACTTTCGTTCACGAACCCCACGCTTCCACAATCCCAACCACTATCAATCAATCCCAACATACCACACAACACAGATGCCACCATTAACACCACCTCTTACACAAACAACATTGATAGCACAGGTACACACGAACCACAAAGAAACACATACACTTCACACCCCAACTCAAAAAAGAGAGTAAGACGACAAACACAAACAAAATGTGAGACCAAAACTAAAAATAGGGAAGGCCCACCCCTAACTGATTCAGCTATTTATAACCTAAGTTCCAAAACACTCAACTCACACCATATATCTTTATTAAATAAATGTTTGAAATTTGCCCCAAATGAACCAGTCGATAAATTCAAAGTAAACACTGGTATAGAAAAATACATACGCAAACTCTGTTTAAATAAGTATCTTCAGAAAAACCCTAAAGAACGCCAACACACATCCAACACACAATATACACACACAATGCTAAAACCTAAATTGAAATTTTACCCAAGACAAGAAATCAGTGAAACCATGGCAGCATTCAAATTAAATGTAGAAAATGATATGAAAAACTGAAAACACACAAAAAATACAACCTAACATGCAAAGAAACAAGGGCAATAAAAGAAGTACAGATAGATAATCAGATAGTAATCCGTCCGGTCGATAAAGGCGGAGGGATTTTGATTTTAGTTGTAAACGCTTACAATGCAGAATGCGATAAACAATATTCAGATGAAAAAACCTACAAAAAAACTTTCTTCTGACCCAACCAATACTTTCAATACTGAACTCCAAAATTTATGAATGTGCACCCTAGACCAACAAATCCTTACGAAACCAGAATATGTATACATCTCAAACACCGAAAAACATATACCAGTCTTTAACTCCATCCAAAAGATGCATAAGAATCCATCCAACCCACCAGGTAGACCCAACATTTCAGGAATTGAATCTCTAACATCTCACCTATCTGAATACTTTGACACCCCACTTCAACCTCATGTAAAACTTTCTCCATCATACATCAAAGATTCAACCCAAATAATTAAAATAATAGAGACAGTACAATGGCAACCAAATTGGTGCCTTGCAACATTAGAGGTAAGTGCGATATTTACTTCCATAAATCATACACAAGAGATTCATACCATAAACCACTGTCTGTCCAAAAGCAACATTCCTGCAGAACATATTGCATTTATTCTGCAAGGCATCCACTATATAATTACACACAACTATTTCTGTTTTAGTGAGCAGTTCTACCTTCAAATCCTTGGGACCACTAAGGGGACAACGTTCGCGCCCAGCTTTGCTAACTCATTTATGGCATACTGGGAAGAAATTACCATTTCCCCCCATCTGGATGCGAACTCTGGAAACAAACGTTACATAGACAATATCATCATCATCTGGAAAGAGACACCACAATCCCTTCAAATTTTCATTTCATCAATTAAATCAAAACACATTCAATTTACTATTCACCCCTAATATTAGCACACATCAGATAGATTTCTTAGACATTACATCAAAGCACAAGACTCTAGACTAATTTTCAATACTTAGCATAAACCTATAGCGAAAAACGGCTACATAAGATTTGACAGCTGTCATTTACCCCAATGGCTTATAAACATCCCATACAGACAATTTAGACTAATAAAACGAAACTGTACAGATACACAACAATTTGAACAAGAATCTCAATTACTCACCCATCAATTTCAAGAAAAGCAGTACCCTGAAAAATTACTAGAAGACTCATTCAACAAAGCAAAATAACTAAATAGAGAAACCTTTTTCATAGACAAACCATCACAAACATCAAACACAACACAACAAGCAGCCAAACTCGTTTTACCTTTCAATACCGCTCATCGCCACGTTAAAAATATGATCAATAAACGTTGGCACTTACTGTAAACAGGTAAAATATTAGGACCAACACTACCATCACAAGCCCCCATCGTATTTACAAGAGCACCCAATCTAGGCCTCAAATTGTTCCCAGCACAAAAAGCACAAAAAACATGCGTCAACATAACCACCAATCAATGTTATCAGATGCAGAAGTTTTTTTTTAGATGCATGCAATGCAATAACTATAAGATCCCAACCTTTCCCAACAACACAGAAACAGTGACATCAAACTCAAACAATACAGTTTACACCAAAGAACTTTTAACCTGCAATACCAAAAATAATTTGTTTCATTTTTCTCATTTCTTTTAACTGAATTTTTTCCCTCAATATATATATCTATTATGTCACCATAATCTTATTTTATTTTATATACTACCTACATATATTATGTCTTTCTAAAATAATGCCACGTCTAAAGGTATATACTACCTTAGATATACACCATTCATTATATACATGTACCCATGATCAACTCCATTCCAATGTGAACCTCATTTCCTAGAATTCTTTTATTTCTTCTATTGCTATATACGGTATGCATAATTTGTGTTTTTAATGTAATTATTATGTATTTTTCACCTTATGTGTCTTCTTTATTGTTGAAATAAAGCTACATATATTATATAAATATATAATAGTACAATTCCCAACCTTATCACCATTCCATGCCATATCTAACCAATACCAACCCCCCTTTGAATCCATTGCAGGTTTTATTTTCAACCTGTGAACCTTCATTTCCAACCTCTGAACCATTATCCAATCATACCCAAAGTAGCCTTATAAAAAGCCGCCACATGTCCATTTTAAACATGCACAGCTATTGAAAAAGGAGCACAGCACGCTCCAAAATGCGTCTAGCCTACTAGAAATGCAGCACTGCCACTTAAGTTTATCCCCATCCGACATAAAGACAGGACTTTAGCACCCGGGGCACTAAACCCACGTGGAAGACACCTGCAGTATCTACACGACTTCTCTGTCTCCTGACATCACACAGCGATCTCTCCCTCCCCACACTCGCTGGCGACAGTGGATCTCCAAACAGGACAGGCGATACCTCTATCTGGCTGGAACCATAGGCGGGTAAGTGTGAGAGCACCGCGGGACCAAACATCGGGATCGGTAAGCAGTGCACAGCACGCACCGTTTTCCTCCAACAGGTTTCCTCCTTAGGTTACCACTGTACCACCAACGGATATACAATATCAAATAGGACATGCCATCTACAGTACGGTGTATAGCACCTATCACCTTTCTTCCACTACAGGATTCTACTATACCATTAACAGATGCACAGCATCTAATTGTAACATCACCCTGCTTTCCCAGGATCAGAAAACAAGATTTTCTACTTATCTTTCAGGAAATAGAACTATCATACCTTTGCAATATCCCCAATATTCTGGATACAGTTTTCCACCGTACCCCTTCAGTGGGGATATCTCCATGCCAATGAATATTCAGGTCCATGAACCCTAAGTAACAGACTTTATAGTTGTCTATACACATTATAGTGATATTTCTAACTTGGATATATTTACAGGGGTTAGATAAAGTAGTGTACTGTGTCATAACAGTAGTGTGAAAGGGGCCTAAGCTGCAGCTCAGCTGTATCTGCACCATGTCAGAAAATGGCAGTTGTAATGGAAGCCTCAATGCATCTCCTGATCTGCTGTACACTAATGGACTAGACTGGGTACTCTCAAGGTTTCCTTTACTTTTAACTGCAATAACAGTGCTACATATTCACAGATGAAGATCCCTACAATGGAAAGCTTCGAAGAAAGTATGATCATATCCTTAGTGAATTAGGAAGGCAGGTGAGGTCCCCAGGATAAATGACTGAAGTTTGAATGGAAAAGCAAAGGTACTGCATTAACTAAAAAGGGTTGTCCCATTAAGAGAAATAGGTCTAACTGATACATTATGTGAAATTAAACATATTCCAAATGTGCTAACATTTCTGAAAATGTCCTGTTGGAGAGATATTTGGTTTTTTATCCCCCGTGTGCCTGCATTGTTTTAATATTTGTTCTCCTTGGTTATGACCCACTTAGGACCCACCGAGGGGGTCACATATGCCTTGTTCACCTGCAGTCTCCTGAAGGTAATGACGGTTGGTCTCCACTGTGTATGTAAGCAAGAGGGATTGTGGGAAAGTGTGTGCTCTGTTGCCTGGCAAACAGCAGGGTTACAGCTCAGAGAGAAAACTGGGAAATGATCAGATCCATGGTAGAGAAGAACTCTACATGGATATATGATATTTTACATGAAAACCGCAAATTTTTCCTACTTTACATATATCTATGGGGTGTACCTTTAAAGGGGTACTCTGGTGGAAAACAATATTTTTTTTAAATCAACTGGTGCCAGAAAGTTAAATAGATCTGTAAATTACTTCTATTTAAAAATCAAAGTTGTATAGTTCTTTCGAGTCTGACCACAGTGCTCTCTGCTGACACCTCTGTCTGTGTCAGGAACTGTCCGGAGCAGGAACAAATCCTCATAGCAAACCTCTCCTGCTCTGGACAGTTCCTGACACGGACAGAAGTGGCAGCAGAGAGCACTGTGGTCAGACAGAAAAGAACAACTCAACTTCCTCTGGAGCATACAGCAGCTTATACATACTAGAAGGATTAAGATTTTATTAAGAAGTAATTTACACTGGCACCAGTTGATTAGGAAAAATGTTTTTCCATCGATGGACCCGTTTAAGGACTTATATATTAAGGGTACGTTCACACGTACAGGATTTGCTGCATATTTTCTGCTGCTGATTTTGCTAAACATTTACTTCAATGCAGCAGATCCTGTATGTGTGAATGTACCCTAAAGGATATCTATCACTAGTTTCATGCTGCCTAAACCACAGGCAGCATTAAAAATACTGGCAGGCTCCCTTATCACAATCATAGATAACTTACACTGAATGGCTATGCCTCCTCAGAGCAGAGAAATCATATTTGTAATTTCAGCTGAGAAGTCAGAGTCATAGGGGTGGACCTCAGGCCATGAATGACAGATCTCTTCTAATTTGCAAATAGAGAGAGATCTATCAATCAGGGTTGGGGGTTGCCCCCATAACTCAAAGCCCAGTTCCCAGACAAAATTACAACTATGATTTATCTGTTCCAAGCCGTTCTCTAAAGTCAAACAGTACAAACAGTACATCACTTGTATGACTTGCATGAAACTAGTGACATGTTCCCTTTAAATATAATAATTGTTGAAGGATTTATTTAATTGCAAAGTTATTTACATTACCTTAATCTCCAAAAGATAATATATTTGCTAATGGGATTTTTATGAAAGTGTAACTGTCATTAGCAAAAAATGTTATATAATGTAGAAAATAACATTATAGGTATATTTGTAATTTATATTGGTTAAACATGTGTATATTTTTGGACCTGCAGCTACTGTCTGTGCGTCTCTGTGAGGAGACCAAATACAGGAAGTGAGGGTAGACAAGCAGGGCTCTGTGCACTGAGAACAGGCAGGGCTCTGTACACTGAGGACAAGCAAGGCTCTGTGCACTGAGGACAAGCAGGGCTCTGTATACTGAGGACAAGCAGGGCTCTGTGCACTGAGGACAGGCAGGGCTCTCTACACTGAGGACAAGCAGGGTTCTGTGCACTGAGGACAGGCAGGGCTCTCTACACTGAGGACAAGCAGGGCTCTGTGCATTGAAGACAAGCAGAGCTCTGTGCACTGAGGACAAGCAGGGCTCTGTGCACTGAGGACAGGCAGGGCTCTGTACACTGAGGACAAGCCGGGCTCTGTGCACTGAAGACAAGCAGGGCTCTGTGCACTGAGGACAAGCAGGGATTTGTGCACTGAGGACAAGCAGGAATCTGTACACTGAGGACAAGAAGGGCTCTGTGCACTGAGGACAAGCGGGGCTCTGTACACTGAGGACAAGCAGGGCTCTGTACACTGAGGACAAGCAGGGCTATGTATACTAAGGACAAGCAGGACTCTGTGCACTGATGACAAGCAGGGCTCTGTGCAGTGAGGACAAGCAGTGCTCTGTGCACTGAGGACAAGCAGGGCTCTGTACACTGAGGACAAGCCGGGCTCTGTGCACTGAAGACAAGCAGGGCTCTGTGCACTGAGGACAAGCAGGGATTTGTGCACTGAGGACAAGCAGGGCTCTGTACACTGAGGACAAGCAGGACTCTGTGCACTGAGGACAAGCAGGGCTCTGTGCAGTGAGGACAAGCAGTGCTCTGTGCACTGAGGACAAGCAGGGATCTGTGCACTGAGGACAAGCAGGGCTCTGTGTATTGAGGACAAGCAGGGCTCTGTACACTGAGGACAAGCAGGGCTCTGTGTACAGAGGACAAGCAGGGTTCTGTGCAGTGAGGACAAGCAGAACTCTGTACAATGAGGACAAGCAGGGCTATATATACTGAGGACATGCAGGGCTCTGTACATTGAGGACAAGCAGGGCTCTGTACACTGATGACAAGCAGGGTTCTGTGTAGTGAGGACAAGCAGGGCTCTGTACACTGAGAACAAGCAGGGCTCTGTGCAGTGAGGCAAGCAGGGCTCTGTGCACTGAGGACAAGCAGGGTTCTGTGCAGTGAGGACAAGCAGGGCTCATTGCACCGAGGACAAGCAGGGCTCTGTGCAGTGAGAACAAGCAGGGTTCTGTGCAGTGAGGACAAGCAGGACTCTGCAGTGAGGACAAGAAGGGCTCTGTGCAGTGAGAACATGCAGGGCTCTGTGCAGTGAGAACATGCAGGGCTCTGTGCAGTGAGAACATGCAGGGCTCTGTGCAGTGGGGAAAGGAAGGCTCTGTACACTGAGGACAAGCAGGGCTCTATACACTGAGGACAAGCAGGGCTCTGTACAGTGAGGACAAACAGGGCTCTGTACACTAAGGACAATCAGGGCTCTGTGCAGTGAGAACAAGCAGGACTCTGTGCAGTGAGAACAAGCAGGGCACCGTGCAGTGAGAACAAGCAGGGCTCTGTACATTGAGGACAAGCAGGACTCTGTACACTGAGGACAAGCAAGGCTCTTTGCACTGAGGAAAGGAAGGCCCTGTACACTGAGGACAAGCAGGGCTCTATACACTGAGGACAAGCAGGGCTCTGTGCAGTGAGGACAAACATGGCTCTGTACACTAAGGACAATCAGGGCATTGTGCAGTGAGGACAATCAGGGCTCTGTGCAGTGAGGACATTCAGGGCTCTGTGCAGTGAGAACAAGCAGGACTCTGTGCAGTGAGAACAAGCAGGGTTCTGTGCAGTGAGAACAAGCAGGGCTCTGTACATTGAGGACTAGCAGGGCTCTATACACTGAGGACAAGCAGGGCTCTGTGCAGTGAGTACAAGCAGGGCACTGTACACTGAGGATGAGCAGGGCTCTGTGGACTTAGGACAAGCAGGGCTCTGCGCAGTAAGGACAAGCAGGGTTCTGTGCAGTGAGGACAAGCAGGACTCTTCGTTGAGGACTAGAAGGGCTCTGTGCACTGAGGACAAGCAGGGCTCTGTGCAATGAGGACAAGCAGGGCTCTGTACACTGAGGACAAGCAGGGCTATGTATACTAAGGACAAGCAGGGCTCTGTGCACTGATGACAAGCAGGGCTCTGTGCAGTGAGGACAAGCAGGGCTCTGTACACTGAGGACAAGCCGGGCTCTGTGCACTGAAGACAAGCAGGGCTCTGTGCACTGAGGACAAGCAGGGATTTGTGCACTGAGGACAAGCAGGGCTCTGTACACTGAGGACAAGCAGGACTCTGTGCACTGAGGACAAGCAGGGCTCTGTGCAATGAGGACAAGCAGGGCTCTGTACACTGAGGACAAGCAGGGCTATGTATACTAAGGACAAGCAGGGCTCTGTGCACTGATGACAAGCAGGGCTCTGTGCAGTGAGGACAAGCAGGGCTCTGTACACTGAGGATAAGCCGGGCTCTGTGCACTGAAGACAAGCAGGGCTCTGTGCACTGAGGACAAGCAGGGATTTGTGCACTGAGGACAAGCAGGGCTCTGTACACTGAGGACAAGCAGGACTCTGTGCACTGAGGACAAGCAGGGCTCTGTGCAGTGAGGACAAGCAGTGCTCTGTGCACTGAGGACAAGCAGGGCTCTGTGCACTGAGGACAAGCAGGGCTCTGTGTAGTGAGGACAAGCAGGGCTCTGTACACTGAGAACAAGCAAGGATTTGTGCACTGAGGACAAGCAGTGCTCTGTGCACTGAGGACAAGCAGGGCTCTGTGCACTGAGGACAAGCAGGGCTCTGTGTATTGAGGACAAGCAGGGCTCTGTACACTGAGGACAAGCAGGGCTCTGTGTACAGAGGACAAGCAGGGTTCTGTGCAGTGAGGACAAGCAGAACTCTGTACAATGAGGACAAGCAGGGCTATGTATGCTGAGGACATGCAGGGCTCTGTACATTGAGGACAAGCAGGGCTCTGTACACTGATGACAAGCAGGGTTCTGTGTAGTGAGGACAAGCAGGGCTCTGTACACTGAGAACAAGCAGGGCTCTGTGCAGTGAGGCAAGCAGGGCTCTGTGCACTGAGGACAAGCAGGGTTCTGTGCAGTGAGGACAAGCAGGGCTCATTGCACCGAGGACAAGCAGGGCTCTGTGCAGTGAGAACAAGCAGGGTTCTGTGCAGTGAGGACAAGCAGGACTCTGCAGTGAGGACAAGAAGGGCTCTGTGCAGTGAGAACATGCAGGGCTCTGTGCAGTGAGAACATGCAGGGCTCTGTGCAGTGAGAATATGCAGGGCTCTGTGCAGTGGGGAAAGGAAGGCTCTGTACACTGAGGACAAGCAGGGCTCTATACACTGAGGACAAGCAGGGCTCTGTACAGTGAGGACAAACAGGGCTCTGTACACTAAGGACAATCAGGGCTCTGTGCAGTGAGAACAAGCAGGACTCTGTGCAGTGAGAACAAGCAGGGCACCGTGCAGTGAGAACAAGCAGGGCTCTGTACATTGAGGACAAGCAGGACTCTGTACACTGAGGACAAGCAGGGCTCTTTGCACTGAGGAAAGAAAGGCCCTGTACACTGAGGACAAGCAGGGCTCTATACACTGAGTACAAGCAGGGCTCTGTGCAGTGAGGACAAACATGGCTCTGTACACTAAGGACAATCAGGGCTTTGTGCAGTGAGGACAATCAGGGCTCTGTGCAGTGAGGACATTCAGGGCTCTGTGCAGTGAGAACAAGCAGGACTCTGTGCAGTGAGAACAAGCAGGGTCCTGTGCAGTGAGAACAAGCAGGGCTCTGTACATTGAGGACTAGCAGGGCTCTATACACTGAGGACAAGCAGGGCTCTGTGCAGTGAGTACAAGCAGGGCACTGTACACTGAGGATGAGCAGGGCTCTGTGGACTTAGGACAAGCAGGGCTCTGCGCAGTAAGGACAAGCAGGGTTCTGTGCAGTGAGGACAAGCAGGACTCTTCGTTGAGGACTAGAAGGGCTCTGTGCACTGAGGACAAGCAGGGCTCTGTGCAATGAGGACAAGCAGGGCTCTGTACACTGAGGACAAGCAGGGCTATGTATACTAAGGACAAGCAGGGCTCTGTGCACTGATGACAAGCAGGGCTCTGTGCAGTGAGGACAAGCAGGGCTCTGTACACTGAGGACAAGCCGGGCTCTGTGCACTGAAGACAAGCAGGGCTCTGTGCACTGAGGACAAGCAGGGATTTGTGCACTGAGGACAAGCAGGGCTCTGTACACTGAGGACAAGCAGGACTCTGTGCACTGAGGACAAGCAGGGCTCTGTGCAGTGAGGACAAGCAGTGCTCTGTGCACTGAGGACAAGCAGGGCTCTGTGCACTGAGGACAAGCAGGGCTCTGTGTAGTGAGGACAAGCAGGGCTCTGTACACTGAGAACAAGCAAGGATTTGTGCACTGAGGACAAGCAGGGCTCTGTACACTGAGGACAAGCAGGGCTCTGTGCACAGAGGACAAGCAGGGTTCTGTGCAGTGAGGACAAGCAGAACTCTGTACAATGAGGACAAGCAGGGCTATGTATACTGAGGACATGCAGGGCTCTGTACATTGAGGACAAGCAGGGCTCTGTACACTGATGACAAGCAGGGTTCTGTACACTGAGGACAAGCAGGGCTCTGTACACTGAGAACAAGCAGGGCTCTGTGCAGTGAGGCAAGCAGGGCTCTGTGCACTGAGGACAAGCAGGGTTCTGTGCACTGAGGACATGCAGGGCTCTGCGCACTAAGGACAAGCAGGGCTCTGTACACTGAGGACAAGCATGGCTCTGTACACTGAGGACAAGCAGGGCTCTGTACACTGAGAACAAGCAGGGCTCTGTGCAGTGAGGCAAGCAGGGCTCTGTGCACTGAGGACAAGCAGGGTTCTGTGCAGTGAGGACAAGCAGGGCTCATTGCACCGAGGACAAGCAGGGCTCTGTGCAGTGAGAACAAGCAGGGTTCTGTGCAGTGAGGACAAGCAGGACTCTGCAGTGAGGACAAGAAGGGCTCTGTGCAGTGAGAACATGCAGGGCTCTGTGCAGTGAGAACATGCAGGGCTCTGTGCAGTGAGAACATGCAGGGCTCTGTGCAGTGGGGAAAGGAAGGCTCTGTACACTGAGGACAAGCAGGGCTCTATACACTGAGGACAAGCAGGGCTCTGTACAGTGAGGACAAACAGGGCTCTGTACACTAAGGACAATCAGGGCTCTGTGCAGTGAGAACAAGCAGGACTCTGTGCAGTGAGAACAAGCAGGGCACCGTGCAGTGAGAACAAGCAGGGCTCTGTACATTGAGGACAAGCAGGACTCTGTACACTGAGGACAAGCAAGGCTCTTTGCACTGAGGAAAGGAAGGCCCTGTACACTGAGGACAAGCAGGGCTCTATACACTGAGGACAAGCAGGGCTCTGTGCAGTGAGGACAAACATGGCTCTGTACACTAAGGACAATCAGGGCTTTGTGCAGTGAGGACAATCAGGGCTCTGTGCAGTGAGGACATTCAGGGCTCTGTGCAGTGAGAACAAGCAGGACTCTGTGCAGTGAGAACAAGCAGGGTTCTGTGCAGTGAGAACAAGCAGGGCTCTGTACATTGAGGACTAGCAGGGCTCTATACACTGAGGACAAGCAGGGCTCTGTGCAGTGAGTACAAGCAGGGCACTGTACACTGAGGATGAGCAGGGCTCTGTGGACTTAGGACAAGCAGGGCTCTGCGCAGTAAGGACAAGCAGGGTTCTGTGCAGTGAGGACAAGCAGGACTCTTTGTTGAGGACTAGAAGGGCTCTGTGCAAGGAGGACAAGCAGGGCTCTGCGCAATGAGGACAAGCAGGTCTCTGTGCACTGAAGACAAACAGGGTTTTGTGCACTGAGGACAAGCAGAGCTCTGTGCACTGAGGACAAGCAGGGCTCTGTGCTGTGAGGACAAGCAGGGTTCTGTGCACTGAGGAAAGGAAGGGCTCTGTACACTGAGGACTAGCAGGGCTCTATACACTGAGGACAAGCAGGGCTCGGTGCAGTGAGTACAAGCAGGGCACTGTACACTGAGGACAAGCAGGGCTCTGTGGACTTAGGACAAGCAGGGCTCTGTGCAGTAAGGGCAAGCAGGGTTCTGTGCAGTGAGGACAAGCAGGACTCTTCGGTGAGGACAAGAAGGTCTCTGTGCAGTGAGGACAAGCAAGGCTCTGTGCAGTGAGGACAAGCAGGTCTCTGTGCACTGAAGACAAACAGGGTTTTGTGCAGTGAGGACAAGCAGGGCTCTGTGCACTGAGGACAAGCAGGGCTCTGTGCAGTGAGGACAAGCATGGCTCTGTGCAGTGAGGACAAGCAGGGCTCTGTACACTGAGGACAAGCAGGGCTCTGTACACTGAGGACAAGCAGGGCTCTGTACACTAAGGACAAGCAGGGCTCTGTGCAGTGAGGACAAGCAGGGCTCTGTACAATGAGGACAGGCAGGGCTCTGTGCAATGAGGACAGGCAGGGCTCTGTGCACTCAGGACAAAAAGGGCTCTGTGCACTCAGGACAAGTGGGGCTCTGTGCAGTGAGGACAAGCAGGGCTCTGTGCACTGAGGACAAGCAGGGCTCTGTGCAGTGAGGACAAGAAGGGCTCTATACACTGAGAACAAGCAGGGCTCTGTGCAGTGAGGACAAGCATGGCTCTGTACACTGAGGACAAGCAGGTATCTGTACACTGAGGACAAGCAGGGCTCTGTGCACTTAGGACAAGTAGGGCTCTGTACACTGAGGACAAGCAGGACTCTGCGGTGAGGACAAGCAGGGCTCTGTGCAGTGAGGACAAGCAGGACTCTGCGGTGAGGACAAGCAGGGCTCTGTGCAGTGAGGACAAGCAGGGCTCTAAGCACTGAGGAAAGGAAGGTCTCTGTACACTGAGGACAAGCGGGGCTCTGTGCACTGAGGATAGCAGGGCTCTGCACATTGAGGAAAACCAGTGTTCTGGGCACTGAGGACAAGCAGACTAAGTGCAGTGAGGCTGTATGACACAACCCCGGCTCACATAGCAAGATGATTGACAAGCCAGGAGCCTGCACAGAGCCCTGCTTGTCCACCCACACTTCCTGTATTTAGTCTCCTCACAGAGACACACAGGCGGTAGCTGAAGAGACAGCATTTTTTTTTTTACCCAAAAATATATTTTTTTACCAATATATATTACAGATATTCATATACTGTTATTATCCAAATATATATATCAAGTATTTTTAAAAGGGGTTGCCAAGGAATCGAAAAACAGACCTATTCTCTTTCAAAGTCCGTTCCCTCTTTGTCTCCAAGTTGGGTGTGGCATTACAACTAGGCTTCATTCATTTCAATGGAACTGAGCTGCAGAACCACACCCAACCTGGAGAAAGACAGGGAGCGGTCTTTGAAAAAAATGATCTCTGTTTTTCAATTCCTAGATAACCCCTTTAACGACTGGTACACTTTAATATTTGGACAGGATCTTTAATACCATTCTCTACAGTAGAATATGAAAAAGAACTTACAACTCTACGCCTAATGATGGAGAGCGGGATTTTTGCATGTAAAGGTGTCGCGGATAACTCCTTGTGAACAGTCGATAAATATAATCTTCTTTTAATATTTGCCAAATCGGTTATTCTGGAAAAAATATTACGCAGATTACAGCAGACATAATAAATTGCATTACGATAACATCATGTAAAACTGTGCATTTCTTATAAAATTCAGTGTCAGGTGCTGTAGCGGCACATTTTAAAGATGACATTTTATAAGATAAGTAATGAGATTTTTTTTTTCTGTCTTAAACTCAAACTTAGGTGAAACAAAGCCTGATATCACAGATCACTTTACATGCTAATTTATTTCTGCACTTTGTACTGTATTTTAAAAAGCCCTTCATTCTGTGAAAGAATTCAATTTGTGTGAAGTGAGAAAGCCTCAGCCTTTAATAATCATGGATATGCCAGGCCTTCAGCTCATATTATCATGGGAGCTATTGCATACCATTAAATACTGTAAAGTCCAGTCTTTCTTTACAACATTCTTATCTCTGAGCTTAGGTTTTATAGAATGTTCCTCCTGGATAGCTGACATTTAATAAAACATGGCTAAAAAATCTTACATCTGCTATCCATACTTTAGGTAGATTATTATACAATATTATCAACTGATATCTGATTGGCTGCTGCAGAGATCAATGGTTTAACATGTACACATCCAAATACGGATTTCTGGAATGGTACATTTTGGCTGCCGAAACTTGACTTGTGTAGTCCAGTATAAGCCATGTCTGATTTATCAAGTTTTTTTTTTTTTTTTTTTTTAGCTATTTAAGCACTCTGAAGAGCATTTATATGAACCCCCCCCAAAATAAAATAAAATAAAACAGGATAGGCTGAATACGAAATAATAAAAGGCACATGGCTGATATAAAGAATTATGAGCCTAATAAATGCTTGTTTTCCTAGTACAGAGTTTTAAATCCCTATAGAGGTAAGTGATAAAGTTCTGTTTGACTGCAGCAACCAGTAGGTGAAGCTCACTGTAGACTGTTTATACACTGAACTCAATAATACTATAATATGCAGTTATCTCCTTGGCTTCCTCTAGTTATGATTACAGACAGCTACAATAAACTGGGGACTGATGTTTTAATAAGCTTTGCATACATAGTGCAAATGTATATAAATATCTGTGTAACATGTCTTATGAGAGAAAGGTGCTTTTTCCCTGCTAAGTTTTCATTTTCCTCCTGCTAAATCAATTCCATCTGCTGTGTTTACAAGATGGATTGGCAGCTCACTGAGGGATCATATTACAAGCTGCCAATACAGGTCCACAGAGAGGTGAGGGGTGAGGAGTGAGATCAGAGGAGAGCAGAGGCAGACAAAGAGACACATTTATTAAAACCTGTGGAGGGAATTTATTAAAACCTGTGGAGAGGAAAAGAGTAGTAGTTGCCCACATTGCTTCTTTAAGAAACAATTACATTGGTTGCTATATGCAACTGCACCATTCTTCCACTACACAGGATTTAATAAATGTCCCCCTTAGCAACTGCAATGAGACTACACAAGCTTACTGTAAGTAAAAGATCTCAATCCAGGGTTTGATTCACAGCTTAAACAATTCACAAAGGCTCTATAAAGCCATCCATGCTGCTGTATAGTAGGGTGTATTATTAATAGACTAGCTGATTACCCAGCATTGCCCTGCTTTTCCTTCCTAATCCTTGTTGGGGAGGAAAATCAACAAAGGAGGAAGCTTTTGACCTCATATCTTGTCCTCATATCCCGTCATCATATTCCGACCTCATATCCCGTCCTCATATCTCGACCTCATATCCCATCCTCATATCTCAACCTCCTATCTCAACTTCATTTCCCATCCTCCTATCTTGACCTCATATCCTGACCTCATATTCTGTCCTCATATCCCATCCTCACATCCCATCTTCAGATCCCAACCTCATATACCATCCTCATATTCCGTCCTCATATCCCGACCTCATATCCCGACCTCATATTCTGACCTCATATTCCGTCCTTATGTCCCATCCTCATATCCTGTCCTCAGGTGGGACTGATTTGTGATGAAGATATTGTAAGCTGAAAATAGAAGGGGACGTGGCTTTGTGGGACTGGGCATGATTTGCAAGCCAGACAGATGCACAAAAAGGGTAGATAGTAAAAGTGGTGGGGTGAAAAATGTGGGCATGTCTTTGTGAGATGGGGTGTGGCTTGCAAGCTGGATTGAAACATTCACCAGGAGATGCAGAGGGGAGCTTGTGGAGTAAGGTACTGGAAGTCTCATATACTTGCATGGGACTTGAAACAAAAAAACATCTTTTATATAAGGGTTAATTTAACTATTATATCTTTTTATTTGACACATAAGTAATATGTGTACCAGGTATTATTGAAATATCTCCAGCCATACGGAAGTTATGTGGGAACATACATTTCCCATTGATTTGCATTGAACTTTAAACAAAAACCCTGAGCCTCACAAATGGGGGTAGTTAAGGGTTAAATTCACTATCCTATATTTTAAGTGGACATATAAATAACATGTGACCAAGTATTATCGAAATATCTCCAGCCATTTGGAAGTTATGCAGTAACATATATTTCCCATAGACTTGTATGGGACTTTAAACAAAAACCCCGATCCTGGCAAATGGGAGTGAGTAAGGGTTAAATCACCCATCCTATGTTTGTTGTTGACATATAAGTAACATGTGTACCAAGTTTCATGTTAATATCTTTAGCCGTTTGGACGTGATGCTGGAACATACACACATACATACATACACACACATATTGAGTTTTATATATATAGACAGAGCCGCAGGTTCCCTTTCATCCACAGACTAGTATGAGGGCTTAATTTTTGGGCGACCAGTTGTCCTAGTAATAACATCACTCACTTTACCATAAAATGTATGGTGAAATTAAAAAAATACTATATGTGTGGGGAAATTGAAAAGAAAAACGCAGTTTTTTGGAAGGTTTCGTTTTTACGCTGTACAATTTACAAAAAATTGTACAAAAAAAATCTTAAACTTTTTAACAAAATTGATGACCTATAACGTTTTCCTTTTTTCGTATAACTTTTTATTAATAAACCATTTGCATATTATTAAGGTCTTAATTAATTTTTTTATATTATGTGATAAAAAAGCAGCAATTTTGGACCTTTGTTTTTTTTTTTTAACCTTTACACCATTCACCGTACGGTATCAATAACAGTATATTTTGATAGTTCGGACATTTACGCACATGGCGATACCAAACATGTTAATTCATTTCTTTTTTACACTTTCTGGGGGTGAAATGGGAAAAACGGACGATTTACGGTACATTTTTATTGGGGGAGGCGATTTTTATTTTTTTTTTTACTTTTTAGAAAATGTATCTTTTTTTTTTTTTACACTTTAGTAGTCCCCATAGGGGACAATTTATAGCAATCATTTGATTGCTAATACTGTTCGGTGCTATGCATAGGGCATAGAACTGATCAGTATTATCGGCTGTCTTCACGGCATCTGAGGGGTTAATGACACACATCGGCACGATCGCTGATGTGCGCCATTATGGGCGGGTCCCTGGCTGCTGATAGCAGGTGGGATCGGCCGCGCATGACACGAGCACCACTCTGGTGCTCACGGTCATGTATAGGATGTAAATGCATGTCCTGGTGCGTTAAGTACATTTACGTCCTATGTCGTTAAGGGGTTAAAGAGTACCTGTCACGAAATAAAACTTAATATAGTGTTCCTTATGTAATTAGCAGACACTTTCCTATTCACTTGCTTTTAAAATTATCACCATAAATAAATTTGAAATGTAATATAAAAAACGGCCACTAGGTGGCTCTGTTCTGTTCCCTGCCACAACTAATACAGTGAATTTGGTTTCCTCCTGGCATGGCAGGAGTTCAAACTCAGGAAGTGTTTCTCTGCACTGAGCTTGATTGACAGCTGCACCGAAAGTGAAAGCTCCACAGATTCTCACAGAAAGCTGTACAGACTGAAATATGCACAGAGAGCCTGAGCTCTTCTATTCATCACAGCACTGCAAAGATGTAAGGGCGGAAGTGGTCCCCCAGCAGGCTTCAGTGATGTCATGCCTGCTGGGAAACGCCCACTTTCTTCTGTTAGGAAATTGCACTATGTGAGCAAGAACAAAGGTATGATACACAGCTTTTTAAAGCTCTGACATTTTTTTTAAGGGCTGGAGGGGTGTTATGAGGAGTTAGGGAACATAGCCTGAGTTAGTTTAAAACAGTTTATTTGGTGACAGGTACTTTTTAAATACAATACTACTTTATCCTCTATCCAAAGAGCGCTGGATTACTTTCTTCTATGCTGGTCATCTTCTCCCCTGCACTGTGAATATCTGTGTGCCTGAATTATTTCCCAGTTAGAGGGTGATCTGACTCTCTATGCATACATTAATAGTGCTGACATAAGTAAATAGCTAATGACACTAACAGTACCAATAGTTTACATGTCCATAGCTGCATTTCCCTAAAAAAAACTCTTTATTCCAACTGTGCAGTGTCAAGGAGGCATGGTTAATTTCCTGAGGTGCCCCGTGCTGTAACATCTCCACCCACTTTTCTATCCCGTCCTTCCCTTCTTTACTTGAGAGGCAAAGCTCTCCAAATCCTTTAGATTTGGAGAGCTGTTCACTTGGCAGTCAGAAGCAAAAGTTGGATGAGACCAAGCTCTAGCGAACTGAGAACACACACAGTGTGAGGCAGTAAAGCCTTCACACAAATTGTTAAGTCTTCAGTGCATGTGCCCCCCTGCTACCTTTACTTGTTGGCCACCCGACCCCTATTACACTTGGAGATGTGTGACAGATTTTTTTGACAGGTTAAAGAGTACCTCTCATGATCTTGTTAAATTTTATAATCCTTTCAGTTCACTGCCCCCATCATGATAAACTCCCCCTGCCTTTACTTTTATTATTTTTTAGTTTTCTACCTTGATATTGCTCTGAATTTTCTGCTCAGTCTCAGTCAGGTTCATAGACTGGAAGGGGCGTTCCCTAGCAGAAGTGACATCATCTGAAGCCATACAGATGAGAACTTCCTACCTCACTCGCTACACACATCCCAGAGCAGTTCAGCATGAGATGAGCTATAATTGGTTAAACAGGTTATCCAGGAAAAACTATTTTTTTATATATATCAACTGGCTCCAGAAAGTTAAACAGATTTGTAAATTACTTCTATTAAAAAACCTTTATCCTTTCAGTACTTATGAGCTGCTGAAGTTCAGTTGTTCTTTTCTGTCTAAGTGCTCTCTGATGACACCTGTCTCGGGAACTGTCCAGAGTAGAAGCAAATCCCCATAGCAAACCTCTTCTATTCTGTGCAGTTCCAGAGACAAGCAGTGATGTCAGCAGAGAGCACTGTTGACAGACAGAAAAGAACAGCTCAACTTCAGAAGCTGATGATTATTGGAAGGATTAAGATTTTTTAAATAGAAGTAATATACAAATCTGTTTACCTTTCTGGAGCCAGTTGATATATAAAAATGTTTTTTTCTTTGAATACCCCTTTAAGGCTGCACACACCCTCCTCAGCACTCCAGACCGCATTTCCTGATTTTGGACTTCTGCCTGGTCAGCAGGAGTCCAAATCTGTGCAAGAGATAGGGGGGAAATGTGCTCTGGACAAGTAGGGAGACACCTAGTGGCAGCTTTTTTTTTATTTTTTTTTTAAACAAATAAAACATAGAAAACTTTTTTTTTTTTTAAAAACAAAGTACATTAGAAAGATTTTTTTATTTACCATAAGGAGTGCAATAGCAAAAGTTAGTTTCAATGATAGTACCCATTTAAAGCTACCAAATCACCCGACGAGCAGACATTTGCTTGTTCGTCAGATTAGAAGGGATTTTTAGAATCCCGTTTTCCAAAAGCATCTATAATAAAAATATGAAATAATTTGGCACATTGAGTCTGGATGAAATATTTATTTTTATTGTATGTGTAGCAGCTATGCAGGCTTCTGTGTCTATGTGTCTCCATAGTGACAAACCACAAGATTACAAAATAATCCTGCAGATGTTTATTTCAGCTTCCTCTGCTCCATCTTTTTTCTGCCTTGCTATCTGATTCCAATAAAAATGTACAATATATTAGGACTTGGTGTCTATGCAATTCTTCAATCAAGAGTATTACTTCATCCAGAGTAACCAGTCTGTTCAGTCCAAACTTTACATTTTGGATCTAATCGGAGCCCACAGATTGTATCAACATTTGGCATTTCTCCATATTTACCCCACTCTATCTGTGATGTTCCTTTGCATTTTATTATCATCTGATCTGCATTCACATTCACTCTCTATTTCCAGGCTTAGTCTCATTTTTGTTTCAATCTACCAGGTAGATCCATCTTCCATATAAAAAGCTTGAGATGAGTCTAATTCGCGGAGCTGACTCAAGAAAGGAACATCTACTGTTTATGCAAATAGCCTATCTCCTAGTGTGAATGTGCCGAAACATCAGAAATTAAGATTAGAGGATATCTGCAGAAATATAGTTTTCTCCCTCCTGTATTAAAAATCAACAATATTGTATCTGGAATGAAGCTATAGAAATCCAATTACATAGTACAAGTTCCGAGGAGTCATTGTCATTCTACAGACAGGTACTGGTTCCAGGGAATCTATTTATTGCTGCTCTTACAAGCTGCCGTCAGTCGTAAGCCCTGAGTGTCACGTTTTATTTCATTTTTTTCCACTCCTAAAGTTTCGTTGGAGCAGTCACAGAACAGTTAATATATTTTTATTATGTCTCCACTGGAGCATTCATATCTAAGGGTCAGGGATGTGATAGGAAAGTAATAGGACCATGTTGAGAAAAAATGAGGTAGTCAAAAGGAAAATCAACCTCATTTATAATAATATTCCAGTGATCAGGAGGTGAGTAACTGCGCTAGCCGCGGTCATTAGCCGCAATCATTCCACGCGTAACATCTACATTTGGAGGAGTGCTTTGAGAGTCGAACAGCACCACAAGTTCATTTCTCAGATCCTTTAATTTGAAACTAGTTACCTGGATGAAGTTGCACGTATAAAAGCCTACTATGTTATCACACAATAAGTACACAGATTCTAACCCCAGTGATGGAACACAGTTGTTTCAAGAGTTCAGAGTCACATGACAATAACTGTTTTTAGTATACCCTATTAGGTCAAATGGACATCTTTGCTCTCTCATCTCTCTAACCTTGAAGAATCAGACCATTCTACTAGTCTCTACAATGCTGCACCCTCATACATATAGGCAATTATCTCCGTCTTCCAACACACCCATACAACCTAGAAGATTAAAATTTAAAGGGGTACTCCGCTGGTCATATCTTTTTTTTTTTTTTTTTTTTTAATCTTGCCTTGTTCTGTGATGTATGCTTCTCCTTCCTGTGGTGCCTGCCTTGGTCAGGCGTATTTGTCTTTTGTTCTTTTCCTTGGGGAGTGCATAATGCGTTTGTGTCCTTTTCCATTTTTGCGAGGCTTTAAACTACATTTCCCAAGGTTCTTTGCGGCTGTTTTTAAAATTTTTTATATTGGTTATGGTCATATGCCACCCATTGCTTCTAGAGTCCGCCCCGCATACGCCTCCTTTTTCTCAGATGTTCTGCCCATTTCCCACCCTGCTAGTTTGCTTAGTCAACACCCCCTGTGGTTTGTAAAAAAAGGAGATACACATACAACATATGTCACTCCCTAAGAGACCTCACACAGACACCACACATGCGCAGTACAAGTAGTCTCCCACACACACTACTGCCGTTGTTGCATGCGCTCTGAGATTTCTTCCAATCGTGGTAAAGTTTACATCACCGGTCGGAGGATAAAGTATACAGGCACATTGAGATTATCCCTATTGGACATGCAGCAAACGCGTCATACAATTGGAAACAAACAAACACGCATGTGTACGGCTACATAGAGGATTGGTGCAGAAGCCAAGTGCTGGCTGCCGGGGAGACGAATCAAAAAAAGGTACAAAATAACAAAATGAATATTCATTACCAGGGCGGGGAAACCAGCGAGCACAGGATGAGCCAGATGCCAGAAACGCCCGTCAAACAGACGTCTTGTCCACAAGGAGAAACACACAGGGCGGGCTAGGTGGACAATACTCACAGGAGGGGTTAAAAATGACAGAATTTCCGGTACATCAAAGAGGTGAGTAAAAAACACACATACTAGAGAAAAATATAATACATGTTAATTACAAACTAACTTATATTGCGAAAACACAGCCAACGATAAAGGAAAAGCAAAGGTTTCCTCCAACGTATCGACGGGATTCAGAGGCGCTGGACACACAAACTGAAGGGATCTCAAGTTTATTCACCCATGATGCAATGCGTTTCACAGTAAGACTGCTTCATCAGGCATGATCATCATGCATGATGCCTGATGAAGCAGTCTTGCCGAGAAACGCGTTGCATCATCGGTGAATAAACTTGAGATCCCTTCAGTTTGTGTTTCCAGCACCTCTGAATCCCGTTGATACGTTGGAGGAAACCTTTGCTTTTACATTGAAGTTGGACGTGGAGTGGTGGAGTGTAACTTGATGTGGTAAGCATCACTTTTACTACATCTATTCCTGTTGAAAACGGTATCACACTATCAAGCGCTGTCTGTGTCTTTTTTTAAAGATAAAGGAAAACCTGGGAGTGGAATACCCATTTAAGACTTTTCTACTATTCTCCACAATGCTGTACCCTCATCTATATAGACACTTATTTCCATATTCCATCCCACTCATACTCCTTACTGAACCAATAATATACAACTCCCGTCCTTCCTATATTACAGAATTTCATATCTATCTGCAAGACTTCTCTTGTGCTGCACATATCATGTGGGATAATCTTGATCCACACATTCCCATGTTTATGCATTTTTAAACAGTTCATCATGTAGGTCCATGTCAAATAACTAAAGCCAATGATCTATACAGAAACTGACCTGCAGATATCTTCCCCTTGTCCTCGCTAGCTACCTTTGTTGGATCATTCTGAACTTTATATTTGTGTCGGCTCAGATACTGGCAGTATGACCAGTCCATGTAGCTTTATTCATGTCCACCTTGCCAACACAAGGGAATAGTTCCCTAGATAAAAGTTGCAACACATACCTCTTATTTTACCCCTCTCATTAAATTTAAGTCAGGCTACTTTGGACATTGCCTACTTCATTTATTTTTCAGTTAGCTTTTTTTTTATTTATATAGTATTACAGAAGGAAGGCCCAACTTAAGGCACCTTTCTATGAGCCAAATCCTACTCTGGTAGACTCAGGCTGTCTATGTTACACTACAGTTTTCCCATTAAGGTCATTATTTATATATTTCCTAATATCTGATTGCCAAATAACAGAATGTTTTAAATTCTTGCCCAGTCCCATCCAGGAATGCCCCAAAATATGCAGAATGACCCTTCTTTTATGCAAATCTGCACAGTCCTGGTCACTAAACTATTAGAAGACATGCCTTTATGGTGCCAATTGGGATTACCACCCACTATTCAAAGAGCCTGTAAGGAATACATATTTTGTTACTTTTGTTCTGTATGTTTGTTACTCAGAGTTACATAATCTTCTATTGTTTCCATCAGATTAGTTAATGGATCCTATTCATGGACCAGAGTTTGAACATAGATAGTGAATTTAAATGAAATACAGTATGTAAAATAACACTTTATTATGTAACCTGTAACTATGTTTTATGGCCACTTCCTGCAATTGCTCTTTAAATAAGATTTCTGGATAAGTAAAATATTTGATAATACATTTTCTGTAACTGTGGAGCTAAATATTCCTAGTACTGAATTCATTCATTGATTTTTACTTCCATTTTTATCGCAGCCTGGAGCAAAACTATAGGCATATTTATACCTGAATAATCCACCTAGGATGAGGCTGGTGATAACCAGGAGGCTGGCTTTCCTGGGACATATTAAAAACATGGCATTTATGGGAATACAACATTTTTATGTCAAAGAAAGATGCCCTGGATTCTAATACGCTGCTCTAATGGACAAACCAGTGCTTGTCATGTAGATCCATATCTCACTGTTGATTGGAAACCAGTTGTATAGTAATAATTACATTGGTTCCTTATTTTTACACATTTTATTAATTATTTTATTTATAATTGGACTACTTAACTAGGCCGAGTTTGTGCTGCTGATCTACGAGTCTGCTCTTTCCCTTCCTCTATGCCAGTTTTTCTATCTCATATACAGTACTACCTGATGCATTTGTGGATTGCTATCTTGGTATTTTGAACCAGCTATTGTTGCTTGGATTAACTCACACTGTCCTGTATTGGATTTGAACTGTTTCTATGGGTAACACATTTGATGTATATTCTAACTACCAGGTACCCTTGGTTTGTATTTTACTGTCCTCCACTTGCTCCACCAGTCAGAGGCTACTATACAGACTCAACCTAAGGATACACAGCAGCAAAGTCCAGATTCCACAGAACTGTGGGGAGCAGTTACTAATATGCGTGTGTAATATTCTTTTATTTATTTATTTTTTTGCATGTTTTTTGGCGTGACTCCACCAAATTTATTAAATGGCATTTGATAAATTTTGTGGAGGATACACATTTTCTGAAATTTTACTCTTCACATAAAAAAAAAGCTACGCTAAGTCTGGGCTGGTGTAGAATTGCGACTTTTTTGTGGTTTTTGCGACTTTTTTGCAAAAGTCACAGTTGATAAATTCATTACCAATGCACAAGTCTAAACCTTAACCGCTGGTCTGGACTCTCTTTTAAAAAAAAAAGGTGTAAACCCAAAAGTCGCAAAAAACTAGCCCGAGGTGCAGCGCTGCTCCCAAATAGAGACAAATCTATACACAAATAACTGCCTGCAAATGTTTCCCTAAACTCTAACTACCAGAATGGCTAAAGCCAAAAAGGACTGTTAAAAATGGCTATCGTTATACACTGCTCAAAAAAATAAAGGGACACTTAAACAACACAATGTAACTCCAAGTCAATCACACTTCTGCAAAATCACACTGTCCACTCAGGAAGCAACACTGATTGACAATCAATTTCACATGCTGTTGAGCAAATGGAACATACAACAGGGTGAAAATTAGAGGTAATTAGCAAGACACCTCCAATAAAGGAGTGGTTCTTCAGGTGGTGACCACAGACCACTTCTCCGTTCCTATGCTTCCTGGCTGATGTTTTGGTCACTTTTGAATGCTGGCGGTGCTTTCACTCTAGTGGTATCATGAGATGGAATCTACAACCCACACAAGTGGCTCAGATAGTGCAGCTCATCCAGGATGGCACATAAATGCGGGCTGTGGCAAGAAGGTTTGCTGTGTCTGTCAGCATAGTGTCCATAGCATGGAGGCCAGTACATCAGGAGATGTGGAGGAGGCCGTAGGAGGGCAACAACTCAGCAGCAGGACCTCCACCTCCGTCGTTGTGCAAGGAGGAGTAGGAGGAGCACTGCCAGAGCCCTGCAAAATGACCTCCAGCAGACCACAAATGTGCATGTGTCCACTCAAACGGTCAAAAACAGACTCCATGAGGATTGTATGAGGGCTGACGTCCACAGGTGGGGTTGTGCTTACAGCCCAACACCGTACAGGATGTTTGGCATTTGCCAAAGAACACCAAGATTGGCAAATTTGCCACTGGCGCCCAATGCTCTTCACAGATGAAAGCAGGTTCACGCTGAGCACATGTGACAGACGTGACAGAGTCTGGAGATGCCATGGAGAATGTTCTGCTGCCTGCAACATCCTCCAGCATGACTGGTTTGGCGGTGGGTCAGTAATGATGTGGGTGGTATTTCTTTGGGGGGCCACACAGCCCTCCATGTGGTTTCCAGAGGTAGCCTGACTGCCATTAGGTTCCAAAATGAGATGCTCAGACCCTTTGTGAGACCATATGCTGGTGCGGTTGGCCCTGGGATCCTCCTAATGCAAGACAATGCTAGACCTCATGTGGCTGGAGTGTATCAGCAGTTCCTGCAAGAGGAAGCCATTGATGCTATGGACTGGCACGCCCGCTCCCCAGACCTGAATCCGATTGAGCACATCTGGAACATCATGTCTCGCTCCATCCACCAACACCAGGTTGCACCACAGACTTTCCAGGAGTTGGCAGATGCTTTAGTCCAGGTCTGGGAGGACATCCCTCAGGAGACCGCCACCTCATCAGGAGCATGCCCAGGTGTTGTAGGGAGGTCATACGGGCACGTGGAGACCACACACACTACTGAGTCTCATTTTGACTCATTTTAAGGACATTCCATCAAAGTTGGATCAGCCTATAGTGTGGTTTTCCACTTTGATTTTGAGTGTGACTCCATATCCAGACCTCCATGGGTTGATACATTTGATTTCCATTGATAATTTTTGTGTGATTTTGTTGTCGGCACATTCAACTATGTAACGACGAAAGTATTTAATACGATTAGTTCATTCATTGAGATCTACGATGTGTTATCTTAATGTTCCCTTTATTTTTTTGAGCAGTATATGGAAACACATATTTATTTATACAGCTTTTTCTTTGCGGTACAAGTTTAACGGTTGGTGTATTTTTTCATAATTAATTTCACATATTCATCTCTTTCTTCCCTATATTCTGAGTTTCACTGTTACAATTTATGTATCTTTCCTTCTAGAATTCACATAAAATCCTACAGAAACAGCTAATGGATTTCTAAACTGTATTTCTGTAAAATGGGACAAAACAGTATATTAGTACTAAGAATTACGAAGCTTTTTAACATAGAAACTAGTACTCATAAAATTCCCTGGTAAACTGAAAGCCTCATGCAGTAACCCCAGAACCACTTACACCACCATTAAATCAATACTTCTATAGAGAGACTTGTAAAATTAATAGATTTGGACTTGTCCTAACTTTATTGAGTGTAAGAGTTTGGTTTCCAGGCATTTTGTTTTATGCGGTGTCTAGACTGTTTATAAAAATGCAAACAACAGGAACGTTCAAAAATTATTATAAAACATAACATCAGATGGAATATGACATTAGCTAAGTGCATTTACCTTGTTAGCACAACTCTGCTGACACGGGTAACCTTTCACAAAATTGTTCTGTTGCACTGGTTCATTTAAGTACTTTCAGACTGTACAGTACAATGCTAGGCTTCTAAAAAAATTTGAACCGTAAAAACTAAAATAACACCTGCAAATGTGCATCATCAGATTTAATAATAGTCATTTGCCCCTACAAGCTGGAAGACATTTTCCCAGCAAATGCCTTCACAGCTATATTAATTCTGTCTATGGTTGGATATGTTCTGGTCACTCATTATTAGACTTTTCAATTCCAATTGTTTCTTGAAATGTTTAAGTGTTAGTTGGCACTAATATCAAGGTTTCCCACAAAGTTTAATTATTTTTATTTTTTTTTATGTTTCTGTAGTTTAGTTTTTGATGCAGTTTCTTCACATAAAGCCACATTAAAAGAAATGGAAAGTGTACATGAAAGACGTGTAGAGTACTTCTCCCTCTTTCTGGATCCCCTTTTGACTTTGGGTTAAAGGGGTACTCCCGTGGAAACCCTTTTTTTTTTTAAATCAACTGGTGCCAGAAAGTTAAACAGATTTGTAAATTACTTATAGTAAAAAATCTTAATCCGTTCAGTACTTATTAGCTGCTGAATACTACAGAGGAAATGGTTTTCTTTTTGGAACACAGAGCTCTCTTCTGACATCATGACCACAGTGCTCTCTGCTGACATCACTTTCCATTTTTAGAACTGTCCAGAGTAAGAGAAAATCCCCATAGCAAACATATGCTTCTCTGGACAGTTCCTAAAATGGACAGAGATGTCAGCAGAGAGCACTGTGTTCCAAAAAGAAAACCATTTCCTCTGTAGTATACAGACCCTAAAAAAGTACTGGCAAGATTAAGATTTTTTAATAGAAGTAATTGACAAATCTGATTAACTTTCTGGCACCAGTTGATTAAAAAAAAAAAAAGTTTTCCACAGGAGTACCCCTTTAAGGGTACATTCACGCATTGATACACTGTTAAACCTGCTGCGAGTTTTGTTACCATTCACTTCAATGGAAAGTGACAGATTCGCAGATTGCCAGGGATCCATTTAAGTGAATGGCAGTGAAACTCGCAGCAGATCTCCTGCAGTGGGAAACCTGTCGGGCATTATCAACATATGAATGTATCCTTATCCTGTATAAAAAGCTGCAGTGAGATTTTTCAAAAACTGTGTGTGACACCATCCTTACAGTAGTTGTTCACAAACATGCCCAAGGTTCCTGCTTAAACAAAAATACCTTATACTTAAAGTGGTACTCCGGTGGAATTTGCAGAGAGCACTGTAATCAGACAGAAAATAAATTAAAAAAAGAAAAGAACTTCCTCTTGAGCCTACAGCAGCTGATAAGTACTGGAAGGATTAAGATTTTTTTTTTAATAGAAAGAATTTTCAAATCTGTTTAACTTTCTGGCACCAGGTGATTTGAAAAAACAAATTGTTTTCCACCAGAGTACCCCTTTCACTCCCTCAGTACTCCTTTAGCCTCTTGTATTGCTGCTCCAGATCTCAGCTGTGTTACACTTTTTGGTGCTGGGGTCGGCAAGACAGCATCCTTAGCCAGTGATTAGCTGAGAAACATTCTGATGTCCCATAACCCAGCACCAAGAAGTGAAACTCGGCAGAGACCAGGAGCAGTAGTACCAGAGGATATGGAGTACTGGGGAAAGTAAGTATAGTTGTTGTTATTTTTGTTTAAACAGGCAGCCTGGGTATGTTTTTTTAGATAGAATTTTTTAGCGGGACAACTCTTTTATAGGAGCTTTCCAAACATATAGAATATTTGCTGTGTAGGAAGAAGCTTAGCTATTTCGGGGGTCCAGAGGTACAAGTTGCAGCCAGGCCATGGGGCCACCAGTCCTAATGGCCCCTCTGCCACTTAAAAGAACTATAATAAATAAATCCTGCTAAAGTTTACTGCACTGGAATCAAGTTAAGCTTAAAACAATGTCGCAGTGTACAAGGAATAGTGATACATCTCTATTTCCTTGAATCGTGCTGTGGATTACTGACGGCTGTCGGAGTTGTAGTGTTTCCACATCTGGAGGGCCACAGTTTAGAGATCACTAGACTAGAGCAGCAGAGTCAACATGAGTCCCAAAGAGCAGACTTATCATAATGCTATGCAACATTGCAGTGATATGCCTTAAATGGGTACTCCAGTGGAAAAAAATAATTCAAATCAACTGGTGCCAGAAAGTTAAACAGATTTGTAAATTACTTCTATTAAAAAATCTTAATCCTTCCAGTACTCATCAGCTGTTGTATACTACAGAGGAAGTTGAGTTTTTTTTTTTTCTGTCTCTGCAGACACCTCTGTCTGTGTCAGGAACTGTCCAAAGCAGGAGAGGTTTGCTATGGGGATTTGCTTCTCCTCTGAACAGTTCCTGACACAGACAGAGGTGTCAGCAGAGACTAAAAAGAACAACTCAACTTCCTCTGTAGAATACAGCAGATGATAAGTACTGAAAGGGTTAAGATTTTTTTAAAAGAGGTAAGTCACAAATCTGTTTTCTGGAGCCATTTGGGCATGTTACCACAGGACCAAAATGTGTTGCTGATTTGCTCCAGATAAGCTTTGTCAATTTGTCAAGTCAATTTACTAACATGATCCTGGCTCTTTTTTGTCGGGTTTTGCGGCCAAATTGTGTCGCACGTCCCTTGCGACACAAATTGTGACCACAAAAAAACAAAACCCTCCATTTTACAAGAAAAACCCCAAATGGGGCGTGACCATGGGATAAAGTGGGCATGGTCTTGACAAAGGGGCGTGTCCCCGACAGTTTTGAAAAATCCCAACATATTTACTATGGTTTCCACAGAAAATATGGTGTATTTGAGCTGAGGAAAACCCGACAGATCAGAACAGTTGTAAAAAGAGCAAAAAATAGGGAAAAGTGCAAAATATAGGGAAACCTTAGTAAATACCATAGGAAAATACCAGTAGGAAATCAAAACCCACAAAGAAACCTACACTCCACTCTTTGTAAATAAACCCCAATGTCTACAACAAACCTGCAGCAGATTTGCAAAAACCTGCAACTATTTGGCAACAAAGTTTTTCAGTCCGTGAATATATTCCCTACAATGCTTATTTATTATGTCCATTTGCCCTTTGTCCAATACCGAGCCAACCTGTCCAGCATTATCAAACAAATAGAGGAAATAGGGATATATCAGCTCAATATCAGAGTATTATCAGAAAGGAGAGGGCACAGAAGAGTACTATCAGACATGAGAGAGCACAGAGGAGTACTATCAGACAGGAGAGAAAACAGAGGAGTCCTATCAGACAGGAGGGGGCACAAAGGAGTACTACCAGACAAGAGATAGCACAGAGGAGCACTATCAGACAGGAGAGAGCACAAAGGAGTACTATCAGACAGGAGAGAGCACAGAGGAGTACTATCAGACAGGAGAGTGCACAGTGGAATACTATCAGACAGGAGAGAGCATAGTGGAGTGCTATCAGACAGGAGAGAGCACAGAGGAGTTCTATCAGAAAGGAGAGAGCACAAAGGAGTACTATCAGACAGGAGAGAGCACAGAGGAGTACTATCACACAGGAGAGGGCACATAGTAGTACTATCAGACAGGAGAGAGTACAGATGAGTACTATGAAACAGGAGAGAGCACAGAGGAGTCCTATCAGACATGAGAGAGCACAGAGGAGTACTATCTGACAGGAGAGAGCACAGAGGAGTACTATCAGATAGGAGAGAGCACAGAGGAGTACTATCGGACAGGAGAGAGCAGAGAGGAGTACTATCAGACAGGAGAGAGCACAGAGGAGTGCTATCAGACAGGAGAGAGCACAGAGGAGTACTATAAGACAGGAGAGAGCACAAAAGAGTACTATCAGACAGGAAAGAGCACAGGGGAGTCCTATCAGACAGGAGAGAGCACATATGATTGCTATCAGACAGGAGAGAGCACAGAGGAGTGCTATCAGACAGGAGAGAGCACAGAGGAGTACTATCAGACAGGAGAGAGCACAGAGGAGTGCTATCAGACAGGAGAGTGAACAATGGAATACTATCAGACAGGAGAGAGCACAGTGGAGTACTATCAGACAGGAGAGAGCACAGAGGAGTACTATCAGACAGGAGAGAGCACAGAGGAGTACTATCAGACAGGAGAGTGCACAGTTGAATACTATCAGACAGGAGAGAGCATAGTGGAGTGCTATCAGACAGGAGAGAGCACAGAGGAGTCCTATCAGAAAGGAGAGAGCACAAAGGAGTACTATCAGACAGGAGAGAGCACAGAGGAGTACTATCACACAGGAGAGGGCACAGAGGAGTACTATCAGACAGGAGAGAGCACAGAGGAGCACTATCAGACAGGAGAGAGCACAGAGGAGTCCTATCAGACAGGTGAGAGCACAGAGGAGTACTATTGGACACGAGAGAGCACAGAGGAGTACTGGATGACAGAAGAGAGTACAGAGGAGTACTATCAGACAGGAGAGAGCACAAAAGAGTACGATCAGACAGGAAAGAGCACAGAGGAGTCCTATCAGACAGGAGAGAGCACAGAGGAGTACTATCAGACAGGAGAGAGCACAGAGGAGTGTCAGCGAGCAGCAATAACCAATTAAGGGCGTACTGGCCCTTTAAATCGCAGAGAGCCTTAGAGGGTGCATCTTAGGGAACGGGTACACACATGCCGGCCACCTGGGACAATGGAGGAAGCAGGAGGTGAGTAACAGCCCGGCGTTCGCATGCGGGAACGTCCCGCGATGCCAACCGCGGCAACACCGGCAGAGGAGTATGGGGCAGGAGAGCGGTTGTAACAGTGTGAAGAAAGCATTGTTACTTTAAGACTGTTTAACATATGAGTTGCTATGTGATTGTTACCCAGAGTATTATCAGAAAGGAGAGGGCACAGAAGAGTACTATCAGACAGGAGAGAGCACAGAGGAGTACTATCAGACAGGAGAGAAAACAGAGGAGTCCTATCAGACAGGAGGGGGCACAAAGGAGTACTACCAGACAAGAGAGAGCACAGAGGAGCACTATCAGACAGGAGAGAGCACAAAGGAGTACTATCAGACAGGAGAGAGCACAGAGGAGTGCTCTCTCCAAGTCATTCACAGTCATCATTAGTCAAGTCAACGTGGCCTGCATTAAATTGACCCCATCTACTACAAGTCCCAGCAAGCCCTTAAAGGGGTTATCCACCATAAGGTGATTTTAGTACATACCTGTCAGACAGTAATGGACATGCCTAGGAAGGATCTGCACTTGTCTTGGGGCTAAATGGCTATGTTGTGAGATTACCATGACACTGTGGCTATCTTTTTTGTGAGGTGATATTTCCTGTTTGAGTTTTCTTTTTTGCACGATTTGAACTTAACCTTACTGGTATAATTTTGATCCAGGAATCTGTCCTGGTTTCCAGCGAGGTCAGGAAGGGATTTTTTCCACTTTATTGTCAGACCTAAACGCAGCTGTAACTGTTATTCATAATCTTAAGATTGAAGGCTGAAATATTTTCTTGGCAATAGAGAACCGCCTCTAGGTGTCAATGCAGTCTACTGTACTATATTGTGGTCGCATAGACAAAGTCTGAAAAACTACAATCTATTTTTTTTTTATTGTTATTATTTTTGTTTTCAAAACCCTGCAAAAATCTGTAAGATAAATTATGGATGTGATTAACACCCAGCCGTTTCTAATTCCTTTACGGGTGAATTCACTTTCTCTTACTAAGCAAAGAGGAAATCTACTTGTCAGGTAAAAAAAAAAAGAAAATAATTAACATGTAAGGTATGGTAATGCTTGTTTCAGTGAATGGGTTTGAGCCTATTAGATGGATTGCTAGACTAGAACAATTTCCATTCTCATTCAGTTAAAAACATTATACATTCTATAAGTAATAGGTAAGAATTGCTCGTAAATTGAACCTTGTTTAGGATGGATGGCACTGTAGAGTATTATATTCCGCTAGGTGATCTAGCAATGTATCCTTGAAGCGGCGCTTTGTCAGTGGTTATTAATTTAATTTCCCTTAAGGTTAAACTCCACTATGGAGCCAGTCTAATGATTATACTAAGAAACTGTATAACTTGCAATTCCCTAATATAATGTTATTATCAGAGCAGCTCCTATAAGAAGTGTGCGCTATCTGATAATTACCCAGCAGGAATAGGGGGAATAGGAAATTACTGGATTTCGCGCTACAGGTAGATTCAGACACCATGGTGCTAGTTTGGCTAGTTTTGTATATATATATATATATATATATATATATATATATATATATATATATATATATAGTTTCCTTTAATATCATCCTTTAGAAAAAAGTTATTAATTTTTAACCTAAACAAATCCAAAACAGTTTTTTTTTCTTAAAGAGGTACTGTCTATACTTTTCTTAAAGGAAAACTGTCACTTGTTTTCTCCCGCACTATCCACAGGTACTGGTGGATAGTGCAGGAGACGCTGATTAAAATGAGCCCTACCTTGTCCGGATCTGCGCCGCCGTTCTCCCGCAATTGTAGTTTTCTTATCTGTTGAAATCTTCCTGTAACTGGCACGGGCGGGGCTTCGGCGCCTAACTGGCACTGACGTCAGCGTCGCTTATGAATAGTCAACCCCCCCTCCCTCCAGTTCTCCCTCTCTTTGCCGCTCCTAACTGGGGGAGGGGGGATGAATATTCATAAGCAGCGCTGACGTCAGTGCCAGTTAAGCGCTGAAGCCCCGCCCATGCCAGTTACAGGAAGATTTCAACAGATAATAAAACTACAATTGCGGGAGAATGGCGGCGCAGATCCGGACAAGGCAGGGCTCATTTTAATCAGCATCTCCCGCACTATCCACCTGTACCTGTGGACAGTGCGGGAGAAAACAAGTGACAGTTTTCCTTTAAAGGGGTACTCCAGAGAACTGAACATATCAATCACTTATCCCCTATCCATAGGATAACCTGTGTTTGAACAAAAGTAGTAGCACTCCTTTGGCCCACTATATACCTAGTATTTGCCATTTTTATTAGTTTTCCCTCTGCAGATCCCATTTCTAATTTTTTATTGTCTTTATGCTAGTGGGTGTAGACTAGCTGCTGTGATGCCTCTCATACACTACGCACACAGAAGAGAAAATCCTGGTCCTCCATAACACTATAGCACACTCTCAGAAGCAGCAGCAGCATGGGGAATATTACAAAGAAGCACTAAGCAGTGTAAACTGTAAACCAATCAGTGGGGTGAGATATAACTATTACTTGAGCTTTTAGCCAAGTTTCTGTATCTCTCTACTCAGATTTACTCTGCAGCTAACTTTCCCGCTTCATAATAGACATCTATGAGCAGCAGGTAGAGTGATCCATCACAAGAGAATTTATTACAGTTGGGAAACACCAACTCTCCCCCTATGTAATGTCAACACAGTGGTGTTCCAAGTCCCCTTATTTTAAAATGTAAGTCCCAAGTTTCAGTCCAGTACACTTTTCATCTCCAGCGTGGGAAGACGCAGGCCTCGCTGGGCAATACAGTTGTAAGGGCAATTGTACAAAGCTCTGTAAAGTCTTCTGCATAAGCTTTTTTAATGAACAGGACTCATGCAAGGAACTTTGCTAAGAGTGGTATGGTTACCATGCCACTGTACTGTCCAACGTGGCCTGTGTCTCCCCACTAGGGCTTGATTGCAATCAGCCTAAGATTTCTGTTTTGGACTCTCTTGAAATTCCTTGATGTATTTTTAACCTGAAAAAGCCATTATATAACCATACCTGTACAGTAGTGTTTATTTTTAACTTTTAGTTTAAAGCTCTGCCACTGATAACTGATCACAGGGTGTGCCACTTAAATGAGATAATAAGAGATAATTTCTTTCAAAAAAGGTTCCCTGTCTGTCTCCAGGTTGGGTGTGGTATTATAGCTTGGCTTCATTTACTTCAATGAACAGAGTTGCAGAACCACACCCTACCTGGAGACAGACGGGGAGTGGATTTTGAAAGAAACAGGCTTTGTTTTACTATTCCTGGATAACCCCTTTAACCCATGAGCTTAGTTATAATATGTAATATTTTCCTGAAATGCTTCAACTGTGAAAATGTGGCATTGCACTATAAATTGGTAATTTACTTATTTTTAAAAAACAAAACTCAAGCTCAGTACTTGTCAACTGCTATATGCCCAGGAGGAAGTTGTGTAGTCTTTCCAGTCAGACCCCGTGCCGCCACCCGGTCCGTGTCAGGAACTATCCAGAGCATGAGCAAACCATGACACGGACAGATGTGGCAGTACGAAGTCAGAATGAAAAGAACTAGCTGGTAAGTACTAAGGCTTAAGTTTTTTTTTTTAAATAGAAGTAAGGTACAACTATCTGGCACCAGTTGATTTGAAAATGTGGACGTGACATCACACCCACTCAGCCAGTCAGTCAGTCAGTGGTGGGACATCGCTGTGGACACTGATTGGATGAGCGGGCATGTGGCCACCAAACCACAAGAAAGTGCTGGGCAGCAGGGAATGGAGCTCTATTTTACCAGCAGCTGTGTGAGAGTGAGGAAGGTTAGAGAGGGTTGTTTTTTTTTGTTTTTTTGTTAAGCCCCTCCCTGACCAGTTTTTCAAAGAATTTTTTTTCTGCCAGATTACCCTTTTAATTCTGAATTTCCCAAAAGCGTATTTAAAAATGAGGCATCTAAATGAGAGTTCATTGATTTGACAAAGGTAATTATTGTATATCAATAGTCAGCTTAAAGGAGTTCTCCTCCGCAAACATCTTATCTCCTATCTGAAAAATAGGGGATAAGGCTTCTTTCACACTACAAAATCCTCAGTTTTTAAACATCCGTAGGAAGATCCGTGTGAAAATCAGCTGAAAACGGCAGTAACAACATCCTATAAGTCCGTTAGAAAATCCCATTATATTCTATGGAACTATGTCTTCCGTAATTATCTTCCGTAACAAACTAACGTCCGTTATCAATAACGGACTATAACGGATTAATACGGATATTAGAAAATCCCATAGACTGTAATGGGATTTTCTAACGGACATATAGGATGTTGTTACTGCCGTTTTCAGCTGATTTTCACATGGATCTTCCTACGGATGTTTAAAAACGGAGGATTTTGTAGTGTGAAAGCAGCCTAAGATGATAGATCGCAGGAACTCCGCTTCGTGCCCAATGACTAGAGCAATGCCCCTTCCATTCACTTCTATGGGAGGAGGCGTGATGGCTACGCCATAGCTTCCACACCTCCTCCCACTGACATGAATGGAGGGGGCGTGGCGTGATGTCACGAAGCTGCAAGCTGTTCCTGACACCACCGCTGCCAGCACGGAGATAGCGATCTAACATAGTTACATAGTTAGTACGGTCGAAAAAAGACATATGTCCATCAACATCTAACGGACCCCCGCGATCTAACATCTTATCCCCTATCCTTTGGATATGGGAAAAGATGTTTGCGGCTGAGCACCCCTTTCAGTCTCAGACAGTGATTGTACGTACAGTATAGGAACCTGTCCATTGGCAGGCTATAAGCAAATTATCTGCATGTTCCTTATATTTCCACAATACAGTTTCATCGGTAAATGCAGCATGAGATATAAATAAAACATTTCTGCTTTTTCCTGATATCCCAGTAGTTACTATGTTGCAAAAACCTGTTCATTATTTTGTATTGTTAGTGAAGGAAACACCAGGTCCATTGTTAACTTGTCAATCGCACTTATAGTTTATTATTAAACACAAATGCTCTGCTGATTGCATTAAGCCGAACATAATGCCGACAATTTATTGTGCTGATTGAGTATCTGACGTTAGTCCTATTCCTTCCTGACATGAGGACATTATCACATTCTAACACAAGGTCTATGAGCCATTGGGCGTATAGAATCGGACAATAGTACTTTCTATACATGCAAAACTAGTACCAAAAAAAAAAAAGAGAGAAAATCAACAGTGGACCATGATCGTAAAGGCTACAGACACCTACTTCTAAATAGTTTTTATAAAAAGTTTTCTACCAGTTAGATGCTGATCAGAGTAAGGGTGGGTTCACACTACGTTTTGTCCCATACGGGAGTGCATACGGCAGGAGGGAGCTAAAACCTCGCGCTCCCGTATGTGACCGTATGCGCTCCCGTATGCCATTCACTTCAATGAGCCGACCGGAGTGAAACGTTCGGTCCGGTCGGCTCATTTTTGCGCCGTATGCGCTTTTACAACCGGACCTAAAACCGTGGTCAACCACGGTTTTAGGTCCGGTTGTAAAAGCGCATACGGCGCAAAAATGAGCCGACCGGACCGAACGTTTCACTCCGGTCGGCTCATTGAAGTGAATGGCATACGGGAGCGCATACGGTCACATACGGGAGCGCGAGGTTTTAGCTCCCTCCTGCCGTATGCGCTCCCGTATGGGACAAAACGTAGTGTGAACCCACCCTTAGAGTAAGCAGGGAGGGAGAGTAAGTTGTGCATCAGCTCAAAGAGTAAACAGGTGGGAGAGAAAGCTTAGAGGACAGCTCATAGAGGATGGAGAAAGAGAGGAGAGCACACAAAAGAGAGTTTGTAATCGAGAATGACATAAGCTGTGTACGGAGAGAATAGAGCTGATACAGCACACTGTGGGGCTGTAGTATCAAAAGTAAGATTTTTTTTACGTAGAAAAAAAAAGGTGAATATGATGGTAATCAGTATCACCTGCACTATAAGCCTGTACGAGCAGGTAAGTGTGTGAGATGCGGCTGCCGTTTTCTCTTTAAAAGAAAGGAAATGAACTGGTATGCTAATAAGCTGCTTGGGGCAAGGACGGAGCTACATTCGCTTCCCTGAGCATGATGATGTCCCCAGTGCCGGGTCAGCACTCCGTCCGGCTTATCAATATTTATATTACCCCCCGCTGGCTCTCTCTCTGGCACAGTAGGAGAGAGAGAGAGAGAGAGAGAGAGAGAGAGAAGGGAAATATATATTGATGAGCTGGGCAAAGCGCCGAGCCGGCAGCAGTGAAGTCACCATGCCCAGGGAAGCTAGTGTAGCTTCGCCCATGCCCCAAGCATTTCCTCAGCATACCAAAAAAAGCGGAATAACGATGGAACACAGCGATAGATCTGAATAAGGTAAGTATCCTTTTCACCAGTGTCACCCGCACTACAAGCCTGTATAACAGGTTAGTGGGGTTGATACTGATGACGTTTTTCTATTCTTGGATAACCCCTTTAAACATAATATATATCGTCTTACATTGTTCAGTGTTGTAAAGAGGTGTGTGGCCTGCACTATGATATAAAAGCAAGAAAGAAAATACATCTTTCCATTCCAAATTATGATTTAATTTTCATCTTGCTTATTATTTTTTCGAATACATTGTCAGCGTAGATATGGAGAGAAAAGAGTTGTCCAGTTGTCCAGCAATTTTATTTTTAAAAGGTGTGGGATCAGGGAGGTGAGTAATGCCTATTTATATTTTTTACCCAGTGTGCCCTTATTTCTGGCTAAATGTTGTTACCACTTTAGGGTAGCTTACTGCATGCTGTTTATAGATCACAGGGCCATTGAGTGGCAGAAAAATAGGGTTAATTGTATATGATGTTTTAAGTGTATTAAACTTACCAATCTACTTTGCTATTTAACCCCTTAAGGACTGAGCCCTTTTTCGTAATTCTGACCACTGTCACTTAAAGCGTTAATAACTCTAAAATGTTTTTACCGAATATTCTGATTCTGAGATTGTTTTTTCGTGACATATTCTACTTTATTTTGGTGGTAAATTTTTGGCGTTACTTGCATCCTTTCTTGTTGAAAAATCCCCAAATTTCATGAAAATTTAGAAAATTTTGCATTTTTCTAACTTTGAAGCTCTCTACTTGTAAGGAAAATGGCTATTTCACATACATTTTATTTTTATTCGCAAATACAATATGTCCCCTTTATGTTGGCATCATAAAATTGACATATTTTTACTTTTTGAAAAAATTAGAGGGCTTCAAAGTAGAGCAGCAATTTTCAAAAATGTCATGAAAATTTCAAAATCTGAAGGGACAGATGTTAAAGAACTACAACTCCCAGCATGCCTGGGTGGTCTAGGCATGCTGAGAGTTGTAGTTTAGCAACATCTGGAGGGCTACCGTTTGGGCACCACTGTAACAGCCATTGGCTGTCTGGGCATGCTGGGAGTTGCAGTCCGGCCTTCCCAGTGATTGCCACAGTAAAGATCACATTACTTTCACTTTAATTTCTCCCCCCACCGTCGATTCCCTACCTAAGCCGTGATCTCCGCTGGATGTCTGCGATGATCACCGGGCCCCATGCATCTGGTCCTCAGGTAAAGGCCTCCCTCTTCTCCCCCCCCCCCCCCCCCGTTCTGCCCAACATCCAGGGGTGGGCAGAACGGGGGGGTTCCATGGCAACCCCCTGTCCTGCGCTGCCATTGGTCAGACTAATGGCAGGGGATAGGAGGAGATCGAAGAACTGCGACCTCACTCCTATCCCTTAGGCTGGTCGGGGCTGTCACTGACAATTCCGATCATCCCTATTTTCCGGGTGATCGGGTCACCAGAGACCTGATCAGCCCGGAATTGGAGAAAACCGCATGTCTGAATTGACATGCGATTTTCTCCGATCGCCGACATGGGGGGGTCTCAGGACCCCCTGGGCGATGTGTCGGGGTGCCTGCTGAATGATTTCAGCAGGCATCCCGATCCGGTCCCATACCGGCTAGCGGCGGGGAACGGAATTCCCACAGGCGTATCCGTACGCCCTGCGTCCTTAAGGACTCGGGATGCAGGGCGTATGGATACGCCCTGCGTCCTTAACAGGTTAAAGGGATACTCCGCCCCTAGACATCTTATCCCCTATCCACAGGATAGGAGATAAGATGTCCGAACGCTAGAACCCCTGCGATCTTAGGCGTGGTACCCAGCAATCAGCTGCCGGATGGCGGGTGACCACAGTCTTCACTCCCCCTCCATTCATGTCTATTGGGGGGGCTTGATGGCTGTGTACTAGCCGTCACGCCCCCTCCCATAGACATAAATTAAGAGAGCATGGCGTGACATCATGAACACGAAAGCCCCAAGGCTCAGTGTTCAGAATTCCACAGTACCAGCCTGGAGATCACAGGGGGTCCTAGCGGCCGGACTATGGCCAAAAAGATGCCATTCTATGAATTAGGCATTTTTATTTATTTATTTTTTTTGTTGCCCTTTTTGCCAAGTGGAAACAAAACCTAAGTGATATAAGATGGACATGAACTTAAAGGTTTGACAGTGACACTAGTGCGTTTTTTTTTTTTTAGCCTACCGTATGTTCCCATTAAGACAGACATTTTATTGCATTGTCTGATTCACACTTTTTTTTCACAAAGTTGATACTGCACTTCATAGTTTTTCAGTGCACAAATATTTAGTTCTTTTGCTTCCAACATACCATAGCCTCACAGACTGTTCTTTCTGGCTGCTCCCTAAACTTTACCCCACAGAGCCATGATTTTCATACCTTGCATTGATTAGGAATAAGATGTCCAAAATGGCTGTATAGAAGATGGAAAAGAGCACTTTGGGAACAATGTGTATCTTCTGCCCTTGATCAGGTATATATGGTGCTGTAAATTTATTTAACACCAGCTTTATTTATGAAATATGAGCTTTATTCCTGTTCTTTTGTTAGTCCATGAGACTCACACTGAGTATCTATGAATCACACAGTAGATTTACTAACAAATGTCTAATTCTTAGACAGTGTAAACATAGACTAGATCGTCTAAGAATGCACCAGATGTATCACAGTGGCTCAGGCTGTTTGATAGATCTGTCGTATTGTATAGTCTTTGTTTAGACCAATTATTAGTTAACTTAAAATGCACCAGAATCTTGTGCCAGAATTCTATCACCTTTTTTTCAGTATGATGTTGCATCTCAAGCCACGCCCCTTTAAACCAAGTCACATCCCTGCTGCCAGGGTCACACACTTTTTTGGACACAAAAGAAATGTGTCTAAATTTCTAAATAAATGTGGCACAAGTCAAGTAAGTTTTTGTAGCTTTTGTGTTCTCTGTGTGGGCCAGAAGTCATTTGCCAAGATGTACTAATGCAAATGTGCAGGAAATCTGATGCAATTTGCGCCTGATTCTGGTTCCAGTTCAGAAATGGTCAAACTTTATCCAGAATGGGGCCTTAATCTTTGTGCTTCATGGAGCGTGGGGTCGGCACTTGCTCCGGGCCAGCAGCATCAGCATCTGGAACACGGAAACTTGGAGCTTCAGCATTCGTGACGTCACGCCACGCACCTTCCATTCATGTCTATGGGACGGGGCGTGACGGCTAATATATAGCCATCACGCCACCTCCTATAGACATGAATGGAGGGGGCATGGCGGCTGTTGTCGCCAATCAACTGGCACTGAGCCGAGTTCAGTGCACGGATGACTGGGGTGCTGTGCCGGATATAGGGGATAAGATGTTTTCTGCGAATTTCCCCTTTAAGCACTCGTGCATCCTGTGGACAGAGATATGTGTCTGGTGTTAGACCTTCAACCCCTTAAGGACCAGGCAAAATTTTGTTTATGCACTTTTGATTTTTTCATCTTGCTTTTTAATAGCTTTAGCTCTTACTTTATTTAATCACTCATATGAGGGCTTGTTTTTTTGTGCTAGAATTGTACTTTGTAATGACTTCCTTAATTATTTTTCCGTAACATATACTCTAAAACTGAAAAAATAAAATAAAAAATAAAAAACAACAAAAAAAATTTTGCTAATTTGTAGGGCCTTTTTTTCTACCCTTTTTACCGTGTGGTCAAACTGACATGTTATTTTGGCTCAGGTAAGCACTCAGGCTGTCAGGACAATGGATTTCCTGGCCGCAATAGCGCTGATGCCAGAAGATTCGACTCACTGCACCACCAATTATGCCTCTAACATGCATTTAAATGCAACTGTTAACTTTGAAAACAACATTTAAAATGTTAATAGCCAGCCACAGCAATTGCTGCATGTCGGATATTAGCGTTGGACCCTTGCTACTAAAATCAGCTGGGGGTTGCCGTTTATGGAGCGGGCTTGAGTCAGAAGTCTGCTCCATACACCCTTAGCAGCACCATAATGGAATAGAACCACCATGGGCCGCCGAGGGGTTAAAGTTTTCAGCCCCTGAAAATAAACAAGAAAGATTAGCTTTTCATTAAGCAGAGATCTAATAGTCCACTAACGTCTAGTCCAAGTGAATGGAGCTGCAACATCATTAGTAGAGATTGTTATTATTTTGTTAAATTAAATATTTATTACTATATACAAACACAGGGTTGTAGGCTAAGTGCTCTCATATAGAAGAACAACCACCGAAAAGTCTACAGATAACCACTCAGTGCTATGGCTCTTATGTGTTCCTAATTATAGAATTATCTATTCAAGACGTCCTGGTTAAATACTCTTGTGCGGTGAATGTCACACTTATTTATTCTGTGAAGTACAGATCATGTAGCCAAGTCAATTCAATGTCCAATATGTGTCAAATCAGTGATACATAATCCAGGCTGAGTCATTGATTATTTCTGATATGAAGTTACTATCTTCTTTTATGTAATTGCCAATAACAATTCCATTCTTAATCACAGAGTCAGTAGACTATAGCTATGCTCTACAACTGTAGTAGCAAACACAATTTTATGGAGAAATACCAGCAGGAATTACACCATGCCTCCTCCAGAATTTTTTTTTTCCAGTAAAAGTGACTTGAAAGAATGGAATGTACCTTAAAGGGGTACTCCGGTGGAAAACTTTTTTTTTTTTTTTTTAATCAACTGGTGCCAGAAAGTTAAACAGATTTGTAAATTATAAATATAATAGGAGCACGTGCTGGGAAATAGCATGCTCCTATTATATTTATATTTTATTACTAATTTTTGTATGTCATACAGGAAAACGTACTGGAGCTAACGCAGCAGGGTATAGTAGCCCACAGTCTCCACCAGCGCGAGTGATATATTTGTTAGATTTGTAAATTACTTCTATAAAAAAATCTTAATCCTTCCAGTACTTATTAGCTGCTGAATACTACAGAGGAAATGGTTTTCTTTTTGGAACACAGAGCTCTCTGCTGACATCATGACCACAGTGCTCTCTGCTGACATATCTGTCCATTTTAAGAACTGTCCAGAGTAGGAGAAAATCCCCATAGCAAACATATGCTGCTCTGGACAGTTCCTAAAATGGACAGAGATGTCTGCAGAGAGCACTGTGGTCATGATGTCAGCAGAAAGCACTGTGTTCCAAAAAGAAAATAATTTCCTCTGTAGTATTTAGCAGCTAATAAGTACTGGAAGGATTAATATTTTTTAATAGAAGTAATTTACAAATCTGTTTAACTTTCTCGAACCAGTTGATTTAAAAAAAAAAAGTTTTCCACCGGAGTACCCCTTTAAGACTGTGTTCATACATTGCAAGATGGGAACAAATAAATTAAAAAAGTATAAAAATGGATGATATTTTTTTTTTTTATCTAATAATGTGCTATATTAAAATCTTTGGAAAAAAAATCTATATGAAGAGAAAATCACCAACTGGTGTGTAACTTATATACAGAAATACCCATCAAACACACCAGGACACTAAACATAATTAAACAATATTCATACTTTATTGAAAATACATTGATAAAAACATTTGAAAAGGGACAGCAACAATCAGAAAAATTCTGACTGCCACATGGACATGGTATACGTACAGCAAAAACAGATGTATATTAAAGTGACATGTGCTATCTATAAGGCTACCAAAGTGCAGCATGCAATAGATATATGCAGTATATACACTTCAATATAACAGTGCTAAACTGGCAAAAGCCAGAAAGTTGTGCAAATGTAAACAAATGACAAGAAGAAAGCAAGAAATCTTCTGGATACTTTGTCAACCAGTGAGCTGGGCAATACTAGAACCTATGGACATGTATGCAGAAAGCTTCAACACATCCTAAAACAGATCCGCCTGTAAGCAGCAATGTAAAGATTTTGCCACAGCACTCTGGTGGAGTGGTACCACAGTCACAGATACATACCAAATGCAGCACGTCAGACCCCAACGCCGTTTCGCCGTGAAGGCTTCCTCAGGGAGTGGTCTAATCAATGGTCAGTTGGTCATTAAATACTGGCTATTGCCAATCAAAAGCTCAGAAACATAATATCACAGGTGCTGGAGACATTTACCTTTATAAAGACGCATGGTGCGATGGCGGCTGCCATCTTGGTGTATATTGCACATGCGCAATTACGTGATACATCCGCCAACGTCATTCCGCCATATTGCGAGATTGCGCATGCATAAAACAGACCACATCCGAATATAATGCGCAGCGCAAATATCATGCAAAATAATGCCTGCTGCATGACTAGATGTCTAAATCGCCGGGCGTGCATGCGCAGATACGTGCTCGGCGGAAAAGAGAAAGAAATAGAAGGCAAACTTAGAATATCATAACAATTGGCCAAACATACATTAAGAAGGATAAATAATGTAAAAAAATTAAAAAGGGGTAAATGGGAAAACCAGTGAAAATAGATGCAAACATGTAATATATGTGAGAGTATACGTAATACTAACAATCATGTATCATACCATAAATAAAAACCAATGCACATGTGGTAAATGTGTCTAATGATGATAATGTAAATTAGAAGTGTATCGAGTATAAGAGGGGGACATGGAAAAAGGGGTTGGTGGGGGGGTTGTGGTTAAGAAAGGGGAAGGAAAAAGGAGGGGGAAGGGAGGGAAAGAAAAATGGGAAAAGGGAAGAGAGGTGAGAATGTGTAGTGCACAAAACCAAATTAATCAGTGTTCAAAACAGAACTTCAATCGTGAATGGCATATAAGGGAAATAAAACATTTTTGGTTCACTTGTATATACATATATAGTGCATAAGTGAATAAAAAAGTGTGATGTATGAATGAAAAAGTGTGGTGATAAAAAAGTGTATAATGGAGGTAAATCCCATATATTGACATATACATGATTGATTTGCTGGATTGTCAATGTATAAAAAGGCTAAATGTTATGTGTGTGGACGTATACATCATTGTCATATATATAGTGAATAAATCGGTAGATGTAAAACAGTGAGTCTTGGTGTTAATTTCCAGAGGTTCACAGCACCTGTAATGAGAAGAAAGAGGAAAAGAAGGAAGAATATTCCTTCCCCTTTCAAACCACAACCCCCCCTCCCCACAACCCCTTTTTCCATGTCCCCCTCTTATACTTGATACACTTCTAATTTACATTATCATCATTAGACACACTTGCCACATGTGCATTTGTTTTTATTCATGGTATGATACATGATTGTTAGTATTATGTATACTCTCACATATATTACATGTTTGCATCTATTTTCACTGGTTTTCCCATATACCCCCTTTATTTTTATTTTTTACATTATTTATCCTTCTTAATGTATATTTGGCCAATTGGTATGATATTCTAAGTTTGCCTTCTATTTATTTCTCTTTTTTGCCTGGCGATTTAGACATCTAGTCATGCAGCAGATATTTTTTCGCATGATATCTGTGCTGCGCATTATATTCGCATGTGGTCTGTTTTTTGCACATGTGCAATCTCGCGATATCGCGGAATCACGTTGGCAGATGCATTTAGTCATTGCGCATGTGCAATATACACCAAGATGGCGGCCGCCATCGCACCATGCGTCTTTATAAAGGTAAATGTCTCCAGCAGCTGTGATATTATGTTTCTGAGCTTTTGATTGGCAATAGCCAGTATATAATGACCAACTGACCATTGATTAGACCACTCCCTGAGGAAGCCTTCACGGCGAAACGGCGTTGGGGTCTGACTTGCTGCATTTGGTATGTGTCTGTGACTGTGGTACTACTCCACCAGAGTGCTGTGGCAAAATCTTTACATTGCTGCTTACAGGCGGATCTGTGTTAGGATGTGTTGAAGCTGGAGGAGGGGCTAACTGAGCATGGCGGCAGCTCCAGGTTTCTGAGGAGCAGGACCGCAATTCACCGGTCCATGCTGTGACTTTACCTACATATTGGGAGAACAATTCGGATGCTGGGAGGAAGAGTGCCCTGGAACTTTATAGTATTGTACGGCACTTTACAGAGATGACTCGTTATAGGGCCAAGAAAAACACCAGCCCTATTAAACTAACTTCCTACTACTCATCGGCTGAAACAGGTGCTCGTGCGACGCTAAGGATGCAGAGGGCGGTGGAGCCAGATCCAGAGATGCCGTCCTCTGGGGGTGGACCCCGCAGAGAGCGGGCAGTGCGGCAAGATGGAGGTATCAGGATGTTGGGAGGGACGGGAATCCCCCCTCCAGCTCAGGGACGGGAGCGACATGCGGGTGAAGCCGGGGGCGCGGCTTTTCCCCGGATGCAGGAAGCATCGGTTCCTGCGATACCTGCTGACGCTACGGACCCTAGCAAGGCTTGTCAGAATGAGGTGATACTCTCCCCTGCACCACAAGAGCAGCTTAGCCCGCAGGAGGGTGAAATTCGGGTGGACGCCGATTCACTGCCTCAGATGACACCAGCGCAGGTTGGGCAGAGGAATGGCCTGGAGGCTATTGTCCGACACCAGAGGTATGAACAGAAAGGGGACTTAAAATATCAGGGTCAGCTTAAAGAAGTTTGTGGGGTTAAAGAGTTTAATATTGCATATACCAATGCTGGGAAGGTAACAAAGCCGGCCAGGCAAGTCTTTACAAACACAATCCCCACACTTGCAAAACTCTCAGCTTCAGTGGCGTTCAGCCCCGCGGCAAGATCTATACTTACTACTACTGCTCATCTTTGTACACCACTACTTATAGGGAAAGACCCTAATAATATGGGAGCAATCCCTAAAATGCCCAGCTTATCCCCAGGAAGCAGCGAAAGGCATAATGATATTGCCGCTGATACTGTAAGGGATACAACACCCGCTCATATCTCTGACCCTGCTGCCCCTGTCACAGAGGTTCTTATGAAACAAATGATGCAGGAACTCCAGCTATCAATAACTTCCACTGTGCAAAATGCAGTTATAAGTATCCAAAATGAAATTTCATCCCTGGCTATTCGCACTACAAATATTGAACATAGAATTGATGAACAAGCAGCCGCTCAATCAGCGACAGACAATTCAATAAAAAATATAAAGGAGGAAGTTGAAACATTAAAAACTAATATTGCTAACTTAGAGGACCGCGAAAGGAGAAACAACTTAAGAATAAGAGGTATACCGGAATCAGTTAAAGATGAGGAGCTGGGACCGTTTTTGAAGGAATATTTTTTACTCTTAGTTCCCCATGCTTCGGATACTGACTTAATTATAGACAGAGTCCACAGACTGGTTAAACCTAAAACGGTTTCTAAACTACTTCCTAGGGATACAATCTTGCGCCTTCATTTCTTTCAAATTAAAGATAAGATATTATTTGCGGCAAGACACCCTTCTCAATTACCAGGGAAATTTAAGAATTTAAATATTTTTGCAGATTTATCCCCTTTTACAATGGCAAGGCGCAGAGAATTTGCTTGGGGAACTACAACATTGCGCCATAATAATATCCTCTATAAATGGGGGTTTCCTGCCAAAGTATTAATTTCCTACAAGTCTGAGCGGTATATAGCTTACACTCCACAGGATCTATTGAAGCTTTGCGAGAACTGGGGTCTAGACCCACCCCCTCAATCTTAGACAATTCCTGGCAAGCCAATACAATGGAACAGAAGAAATTAATGCTAATACTGTTTAGCTGAGCTTCCATAAGTTTTGATTGTTATGATATATCCCTATCTAACTACTTAGACCGGTTTAGCCCTCAAGTTGGTATGTTGGATATTATCCAATTTCCTCTTAATAAGCCAAGTGCATACTATGCCTTTTCTCTGTACTTTATAGTTTACTTAGTAAGAATTTGCTTTTTTCCTTTTCTCTTTTTTTCCAATATATTTGTAAGCATGTTAGCCCTTAAGGCTCCTGAGCTTTGTGTGGCAATGATATGGGCAAATAAAATTACTGTTAAGTTAATTGGTAAGAGGTTCACCGAAAAAAAATTCTTATTAATTTATAATGGCAGTTAGAATTATTTCTCTCAACGTCAAGGGATTAAACTCCCCTTATACGCGCTCATTGTTGTTTAAAGAACTGAAAGAAAACATGGCAGATATATATTTTATTCAAGAGACCCATCTCAATGTGCAGGACCTATTTCGGTTACACCAGAAACCCTTCCCTGTAATAATTTCATCTCCATCAGTTGGTAAGAAGGGAGGGGTGTCTATGCTCTTTAGGGACACACTATCCATAAATATTAATCATCAGGTCATAGATGAAGAGGGACGTTATATTATTGTAGTTTGTACAATCAATAATATAGAGTATACATTAGTAGCTCTCTATAGTCCAAATAATAAGCAGCATCGGTTTCTTTTGAAACTATTGCAAAAAATCCAAGGACTAAAAAAAGGCATGTTAGTTATGGACGGAGATTTTAACATAACAGTGTGGCCTTCAATGGACTCGACATCAGCGAGCTTTAAAGTAGAACCCACCCCTTGTGCCAAAACACTTGCCAAATACCAACTTTTAGACTCTTGGCGCACATTCCATCCTGGTGAGAGGGATTTTACATATTACTCAACAAGCCACCAGATGTATTCACGGATTGACTTTTTCTTGGTTGAAAAAGCAAAAATCCATAGAGTAAAAGACTCCTCTATCAATGCAATTTCTTGGTCAGACCACAGTCCTATTTCTCTTTCACTTACGGATCCCAATTTCCCTTCGTACGACACAGTGTTGCACCTTAATACACATGTCTTCCAATTACCAGAATACCTACCCAAAACAATAGAAGCTGTTAAAACGTTTTTTTAAAATAATGATAATGGTGAGGTGGAAGATTCTCTATTGTGGTGTGCCCATAAGGCGACGATCAGAGGGCACTTTGTGAGTCAGTCTGCCCACTACAAGAGAGAATCTAATAAAAAATTTATAGACATCCAACAAAAACTTGCACAACTACATGCACTAAATAAATCAAATTATGAGGAACAAAGAGCAAAGGAGATTTCATTGTTAACGGACAAACTACATAATCTTCAAGAGTATAAATTCCAGCTGGCAGCGAGTCGGCTAAGACTCGAGAAATACTGGCAAGGAAATAAAACAGGCCGTTTTTTGGCCAGTCAGGTTAAAACCTACCAAATTAAATCCCGGATTCCTTACATTTATAATAAAGACAAAGTAAAAATTATAGACCCTAAAGGGATTGCCAACGTTTTGGCTGATTATTATAGCACTCTTTATAACTTAAAAGATGTCCCAACTATCCACCAACCGACTGAATTAGAAATATCGTCCTTTTTAGATAAATTATCTCTCCCTAAAATATCACTTAACCAATTTAACAATCTATCTAAATTAATTTCGGAGGAAGAAATTTTGCAGGTGATTAAAACTTTAAAACTTCATAAGTCCCCAGGCCCAGATGGGCTTTCCAATGAATATTACAAAGTTTGTGGCCCTTCTTTAGCTCCATATTTAAAGAAAATATATAATGGGGCCATGGTGAAGGGTTATTTTCCCCCGGAAATGTTAAAATCTCTTATAGTGACCATTCCTAAACCAGGTAAAACCCCTGATCTCCCTGGCAATTTTAGGCCCATAGCACTACTAAATACTGATTTAAAGATTTACGCTTCTATTTTAGCAAATAGAATTAACTCAGTTTTGTCGTCCCTGATAAAAAACGACCAGGTGGGGTTCGTGAAAGGGCGTCAGACTAGTGACGCCACTCGCCGAATAATTGATATTCTTTCAGTATTGGAGAGAAATCGGACGCCTTCTCTGGTCCTTACATGGACGCAGAGAAGGCGTTCGATCGAGTCCATTGGGGCTACATTTCACAAGTGTTAAATAAATTCGGTATTCAAGGCATTCTTAATTCGGCTATTATGTCCTTATATAAAGGTCCATCTGCATGTATTCTCTCATCTGGGGTCAGGTCAAGGGAAATTCAGCTTTTGAATGGTACCCATCAAGGCTGTCCATTGTCCCCTATAATTTTTGTGATGGCAATTGAACCCTTAGCTCAGAGTATTAGAGAATCTAAGGATATATGTGGAGTTCACATAGGAAATAATGAATATAAAGATGGTTTATTCTCTGACGATATTATTTTGAGTTTAACTAATACGGAAAGATCCTTATTAGCGCTATCTAATTTGCTGGATATATTTGGGGATATTTGTTACTGTTACGCCGAGCGCTCCGGGTCCCCGCTCCTCCCCGGAGCGCTCGCTACACTCTCTCCGCTGCAGCGCTCCGGTCAGATCCACTGACCCGGGGCGCTGCGATTCTGCTTCCAGCCGGGATGCGATTCGCGGTGCGGGTAGCGCCCGCTCGCGATGCGCACCCCGGCTCCCGTACCTGACTCGCTCTCCCTCGGTCCTGTCCCGGCGCGCGCGGCCCCGCTCCCTAGGGCGCGCGCGCGCCGGGTCTTTGCGATTTAAAGGGCCACTGCGCCGCTGATTGGCGCAGTGATTCCAATTAGTGTCTTCACCTGTGCACTTCCCTATATCACCTCACTTCCCCTGCACTTCCCTGCCGGATCTTGTTGCCATTGTGCCAGTGAAAGCGTTCCTTGTATGTTCCTAGCCTGTGTTCCAGACCTCCTGCCGTTGCCCCTGACTACGATCCTTGCTGCCTGCCCCGACCTTCTGCTACGTCCGACCTTGCTTCTGTCTACTCCCTTGTACCGCGCCTATCTTCAGCAGCCAGAGAGGTTGAGCCGTTGCTAGTGGATACGACCTGGTCACTACCGCCGCAGCAAGACCATCCCGCTTTGCGGCGGGCTCTGGTGAAAACCAGTAGTGACTTAGAACCGATCCACTAGCACGGTCCACGCCAATCCCTCTCTGGCACAGAGGATCCACTACCCGCCAGCCGGCATCGTGACAGTAGATCCGGCCATGGATCCCGCTGAAGTTCCTCTGCCAGTTGTCGCTGACCTCACCACGGTGGTCGCCCAGCAGTCACAACAGATAGCGCAACAAGGCCAACAGCTGTCTCAACTGACCATTATGCTACAACAGTTACTACCACAGCTTCAGCAGTCATCTCCTCCGCCAGCTCCTGCACCTCCTCCGCAGCGAGTGGCCGCTCCTGGGCTACGCCTATCCTTGCCGGATAAATTTGATGGGGACTCTAAGTTTTGCCGTGGCTTTCTTTCCCAATGTTCCCTGCATCTGGAGATGATGTCGGACCTGTTTCCCACTGAAAGGTCTAAGGTGGCTTTCGTAGTCAGCCTTCTGTCCGGAAAAGCCCTGTCATGGGCCACACCGCTCTGGGACCGCAATGACCCCGTCACTGCCTCTGTACACTCCTTCTTCTCGGAAATCCGAAGTGTCTTTGAGGAACCTGCCCGAGCCTCTTCTGCTGAGACTGCCCTGTTGAACCTGGTCCAGGGTAATTCTTCCGTTGGCGAGTATGCCGTACAATTCCGTACTCTTGCTTCAGAATTGTCCTGGAATAATGAGGCCCTCTGCGCGACCTTTAAAAAAGGCCTATCCAGCAACATTAAAGATGTTCTGGCCGCACGAGAAATTCCTGCTAATCTACATGAACTTATTCACCTAGCCACTCGCATTGACATGCGTTTTTCCGAAAGGCGTCAGGAGCTCCGCCAAGATATGGACTCTGTTCGCACGAGGCGTTTCTTCTCCTCGGCTCCTCTCTCCTCTGGTCCCCTGCAATCTGTTCCTGTGCCTCCCGCCGTGGAGGCTATGCAGGTCGACCGGTCTCGCCTGACACCTCAAGAGAGGACACGACGCCGCATGGAGAACCTATGCCTGTACTGTGCTAGTACCGAACACTTCCTGAGGGATTGTCCTATCCGTCCTCCCCGCCTGGAAAGACGTACGCTGACTCCGCACAAAGGTGAGACAGTCCTTGATGTCTACTCTGCTTCTCCACGTCTTACTGTGCCTGTGCGGATGTCTGCCTCTGCCTTCTCCTTCTCTACCGTGGCCTTCTTGGACTCTGGATCTGCAGGAAATTTTATTTTGGCCTCTCTCGTCAACAGGTTCAACATTCCAGTGACCAGTCTCGCCAGACCCCTTTACATCAATTGTGTAAACAATGAAAGATTGGACTGTACCATACGCTTCCGCACGGAGCCCCTTCTAATGAGCATCGGATCTCATCACGAGAGGATTGAACTTTTGGTCCTCCCCAATTGCACCTCGGAAATTCTCCTTGGACTTCCCTGGCTTCAACTTCATTCCCCAACCCTGGATTGGTCCACTGGGGAGATCAAGAGTTGGGGGCCCTCTTGTTCCAAGGACTGTCTAAGACCGGTTCCCAGTAACCCTTGCCGTGACTCTGTGGTTCCCTCAGTAACCGGTCTCCCTAAGGCCTATATGGACTTCGCGGATGTTTTCTGCAAAAAACAAGCTGAGACTCTACCTCCTCACAGGCCTTATGATTGCCCTATCGACCTCCTCCCGGGTACTACTCCACCCCGGGGCAGAATTTATCCTCTCTCTGCCCCAGAGACTCTTGCCATGTCTGAGTATGTCCAGGAAAATTTAAAAAAGGGCTTTATCCGTAAATCCTCCTCTCCTGCCGGAGCTGGATTTTTCTTTGTGTCCAAAAAAGATGGCTCCCTACGTCCTTGCATTGACTACCGCGGTCTTAATAAAATCACGGTTAAGAACCGCTACCCCCTACCCCTCATCTCTGAACTCTTTGATCGCCTCCAAGGTGCCCACATCTTTACTAAATTGGACTTAAGAGGCGCCTATAACCTCATCCGCATCAGAGAGGGGGATGAGTGGAAAACGGCGTTTAACACCAGAGATGGACACTTTGAGTATCTGGTCATGCCCTTTGGCCTGTGCAACGCCCCTGCTGTCTTCCAAGACTTTGTCAATGAAATTTTTCGTGATCTGCTATACTCCTGTGTTGTTGTATATCTGGACGATATCCTAATTTTTTCTGCCAATCTAGAAGAACACCGCCAGCATGTCCGTATGGTTCTTCAGAGACTTCGTGACAATCAACTCTATGCCAAAATTGAGAAATGTCTGTTTGAATGCCAATCTCTTCCTTTTCTAGGATATTTGGTCTCTGGCCAGGGACTACAAATGGATCCAGACAAACTCTCTGCCGTCTTAGATTGGCCACGCCCCTCCGGACTCCGTGCTATCCAACGCTTTTTGGGGTTCGCCAATTATTACAGGCAATTTATTCCACATTTTTCTACCGTTGTGGCTCCTATCGTGGCTTTAACCAAAAAAAATGCCGATCCCAAGTCGTGGCCTCCTCAAGCGGAAGACGCCTTTAAACGACTCAAGTCTGCCTTTTCTTCGGCTCCCGTGCTCTCCAGACCTGACCCTTCCAAACCCTTCCTATTGGAGGTTGATGCCTCCTCAGTGGGAGCTGGAGCTGTTCTTTTACAAAAAAATTCTTCCGGGCATGCTGTCACTTGTGGTTTTTTTTCTAGGACCTTCTCTCCGGCGGAGAGGAACTACTCCATCGGGGATCGAGAGCTTCTAGCCATTAAATTAGCACTTGAGGAATGGAGGCATCTGCTGGAGGGATCAAGATTTCCAGTTATTATTTACACCGACCACAAGAACCTCTCCTACCTCCAGTCTGCCCAACGGCTGAATCCTCGCCAGGCCCGGTGGTCTCTGTTCTTTGCCCGATTTAATTTTGAGATTCACTTTCGTCCTGCCGATAAGAACATTAGGGCCGATGCTCTCTCTCGTTCCTCGGATGCCTCAGAAGTTGAACTCTCTCCGCAACACATCATTCCACCTGACTGCCTGATCTCCACTTCTCCAGCCTCCATCAGGCAAACTCCTCCAGGAAAGACCTTTGTTTCTCCACGCCAACGCCTCGGAATCCTCAAATGGGGTCACTCCTCCCATCTCGCTGGTCATGTGGGCATCAAGAAATCTGTGCAACTCATCTCCCGCTTCTATTGGTGGCCGACTCTGGAGACGGATGTTGTGGACTTTGTGCGAGCCTGCACTATCTGTGCCCGGGATAAGACTCCTCGCCAGAAGCCCGCTGGTTTTCTTCATCCCCTGCCTGTCCCCGAACAGCCTTGGTCTCTGATTGGTATGGATTTTATTACTGATTTACCCCCTTCCCGTGGCAACACTGTTATTTGGGTGGTCGTTGATCGATTCTCCAAAATGGCACATTTCATCCCTCTTCCTGGTCTTCCTTCAGCGCCTCAGTTGGCTAAACAATTTTTTGTACACATTTTTCGTCTTCACGGATTGCCTACGCAGATCGTCTCGGATAGAGGCGTCCAATTCGTGTCTAAATTCTGGAGGGCTCTCTGTAAACAACTCAAGATTAAATTAAATTTTTCTTCTGCATATCATCCCCAGTCCAATGGACAAGTAGAAAGAATTAACCAAGTCTTGGGTGATTATTTGCGACATTTTGTTTCCTCCCGCCAGGATGACTGGGCAGATCTCCTTCCATGGGCCGAATTCTCGTATAACTTCAGAGTCTCTGAATCTTCCTCCAAATCCCCATTTTTCGTGGTGTACGGCCGTCACCCTCTTCCCCCCCTCCCTACCCCCTTGCCCTCTGGTCTGCCCGCTGTGGATGAAATTTCTCGTGACCTTTCCATTATATGGAGAGAGACCCAAAATTCTCTCCTACAGGCTTCATCACGCATGAAGAGGTTCGCGGATAAGAAAAGAAGAGCTCCTCCCGTTTTTTCCCCTGGAGACAAGGTATGGCTCTCCGCTAAATATGTCCGCTTCCGTGTCCCTAGCTACAAGTTGGGACCACGCTATCTTGGTCCTTTCAAAATTTTGTGTCAAATTAATCCTGTCTCTTACAAACTTCTTCTTCCTCCTTCTCTTCGTATCCCTAATGCCTTTCACGTCTCTCTTCTTAAACCACTCATCCTCAACCGTTTTTCTCCCAAATCTGTTCCTCCCACTCCTGTTTCCGGCTCCTCGGACATCTTCTCTGTCAAAGAGATCTTAGCCTCTAAAAAGGTCAGAGGGAAAACTTTTTTTCTAGTGGACTGGGAGGGTTGTGGTCCTGAAGAGAGATCCTGGGAACCTGAGGACAACATCCTAGATAAAAGTCTGCTCCTCAGGTTCTCAGGCCCTAAAAAGAGGGGGAGACCCAAGGGGGGGGGTACTGTTACGCCGAGCGCTCCGGGTCCCCGCTCCTCCCCGGAGCGCTCGCTACACTCTCTCCGCTGCAGCGCTCCGGTCAGATCCACTGACCCGGGGCGCTGCGATTCTGCTTCCAGCCGGGATGCGATTCGCGGTGCGGGTAGCGCCCGCTCGCGATGCGCACCCCGGCTCCCGTACCTGACTCGCTCTCCCTCGGTCCTGTCCCGGCGCGCGCGGCCCCGCTCCCTAGGGCGCGCGCGCGCCGGGTCTTTGCGATTTAAAGGGCCACTGCGCCGCTGATTGGCGCAGTGATTCCAATTAGTGTCTTCACCTGTGCACTTCCCTATATCACCTCACTTCCCCTGCACTTCCCTGCCGGATCTTGTTGCCATTGTGCCAGTGAAAGCGTTCCTTGTATGTTCCTAGCCTGTGTTCCAGACCTCCTGCCGTTGCCCCTGACTACGATCCTTGCTGCCTGCCCCGACCTTCTGCTACGTCCGACCTTGCTTCTGTCTACTCCCTTGTACCGCGCCTATCTTCAGCAGCCAGAGAGGTTGAGCCGTTGCTAGTGGATACGACCTGGTCACTACCGCCGCAGCAAGACCATTCCGCTTTGCGGCGGGCTCTGGTGAAAACCAGTAGTGACTTAGAACCGATCCACTAGCACGGTCCACGCCAATCCCTCTCTGGCACAGAGGATCCACTACCCGCCAGCCGGCATCGTGACAGTTACTATAAGATTAATGCTACCAAGTCTATAATTTTAGATATATCAATCCCCCTCAAATTAAGATGTACGCTTCAATTAAACTTTCCATTTCAGTGGGCGAACGGCTCCATCACTTATTTAGGAATTACTCTTACCCATCCACTGACTAACATAATACAAGCTAACTTTTCTAAACTCATCTCTACCATATCTAAAGATGTAGCTGCTTATGTAAAATTCCCTCTGTCTTGGGCTGGCCGCATTGCAGTTTTAAAGATGAACCTGCTCCCAAAAATTTTATATTACTTTCGTAACTTAGCTGTTCCCATCCCTTTGAATAAAATAAGAAGGTTACAGTCAGTAGCTATGCAATTGATATGGCAATTTAAAAAACCGAGAGTATCGACTAAAATAAGGTTCCTCCCTGTAAACAAAGGGGGAATGGGATGCCCTCAATTACAAAAATACCTTTACGCTATACTCCTGGACCAAACCCGACTTTGGTGGAATCACGATATGTCTAAACAATGGGTAGTAATAGAAAAAGAATTGGTATCCGAGTCATCCTTGAGTGAGACTTTATGGGTTACTAGATTAAATAGGGTTCCTTTAGATCATACCTACCCTACAATATACGCAACTTTAAAGAACTGGAAACTTAAAGAGATAAGCGGGAATCATTTACCGCTATCCCTGAAAGATCTCCCATTAACCACTATTCAATCATGTATACCAGAGTTAAATCTTATCAGTTGGATGAGAGCGGGGATAACTACATATGGAGCTATGCTGGAACGCCTTGGTCCTCTTTCATTTGAACAATTTAAACAAAAATTGAATCTCCCTAATACAGATTTCTATAAGTTTTTACAAATTCGTTACTTTATATCTACTTTAGATCTCCCTATGAGGGTAAATCCTACTCTTCCTATGTGGACTTGTTTCAAAAATGGGGATTTAATAAAAGGTATTTCTAGATTTCACTTGGCTTTAACCTTGACCTTAGATAAATTGCCTCAATGCCTTAAATTGGAGCGTGATTTAAACAAAACTTTTTCTAAAATACAGTGGGAATATTCATTTTCTCTTGTGTTGCGCTGTTCCAAAAGTTGTTCTCTTTTGGAAGTATCAAGTAAAATATTATATAGGTGGCACCTGACCCCGTTAAAACTATCGAAAATGTTCCCCGAGCATTCAGATTTATGCTGGAGATGCCATCTCCAGACTGGTACATATTTACATATGTGGTGGGATTGTGTAGCTGTAAAAAGCCTTTGGTCACAGATTAAAGTGCTCCTAGACAAAATAATAGGCTACTCAGTTCCTTGGGGACCAGAAGTAGGGCTTCTATTTTTGGGCTTAGAAGAGCTACCCATCTTGGTTAACATAGTTATTGTGAATTTGTTAACGATTGTTAAAAACCAAATAGCAGCAAAGTGGAAATCTCTAGATCTTCCAAACTTAGACTATATATTTAATAAAATGCAATGCATATGTAAAATGGAATATAGCTTAGTATTAACCTTGAACAAGCTCCCCATTTTCTTTTCTTTATGGTTGGAATGGATAGCATATATGCCCTTGACAAGTTGAGATTGATTGAACGTTAGCTTTGCTTTTGCCCTTTTACAATAGGATATGGTGAACTTTCTAAGCTTAAACCTAAAATATCAATGATTTAGTTCCTAATATATGTACTAGTGACACAAACGATGATTCTTAACTTTTTTCTTATTCTCTTTCTCTTTCTTCTTCTTTTTCTCTTTCTTTCTTTTCCTTTTCTTTTCTTTCTTTCTTATTTTATAATTTTTTTTCTCTTTTTTTTTCTCTCTCTATTTTCTCTTTATTGTCTATGTCTTGAGTACTTGTTATGAACCTTGTACTGTGCAAAAAAAAAAAAAAAAAAGATGTGTTGAAGCTTTCTGCATACATGTCCATAGGTTCTAGTATTGCCCAGCTCACTGGTTGACAAAGTATCCAGAAGATTTCTTGCTGTCTTCTTGTCATTTGTTTACATTCGCACAATTTTCTGGGTTTTGCCAGTTTAGCACTGTTATATTGAAGTGTATATACTGCATATATCTAGTGCATGCTGCACTTTGGTAGTCTTATAGATAGCACATGTCACTTTAATATTCATCTCTTTTTGCTGTATGTATACCATGTCCATGTGGCAGTCAGAATTTTTCTGATTGTTGCTGTCCCTTTTAAAATGTTTTTATCCATGTATTTTCAATAAAGTATGAATATTGTTAAATTATGTTTAGTGTCCTGGTGTGTTTGATGGGTATTTATTGCACAAGGTTTGATAAATCTCTCTGGCCATTTTTTCATGGACCTTAATTGGACACATTGTTAGATAAAATATGATATATATTTTTTATAATGCTGTTTTTATGTCACTCTTTGGGAACCCTGCCTAGAGGAGTATTCTTGCCTGTTTAAAAACTTAATAAATTGCTGGGCCATTACAAAAAAAGAAAGAAAAGTTATACTTACCTACTACCGGTCCCTCACAGGTCCTGCTGCAGCTCTAGTTTCCTCTCCTTCTGGTGCATGGAGAATAACCTGCCCACTCAATCACTGGCTGCAGACGTATCCTCCTGTCTTGACCAGCAGGCTGGGTTCTTATCTTAGAAGCAGGAAGAAGACAGGAGCATCGGGGGACCAGAAGCAAACAAAACCAGAGCTGCAGCAGAACCTGTTAGGATACAACATTCTGCAAAATAGAGGACAACATTTGACCAATTTTCCACACTGAGGTTACGCCAATATGTTCAGACTAAAAGAAATATGGCAATTTTACATGTAAAAAATGCTACATACTTAATTTTTTTCGTCTATTTTTTTAGATGCTTTCTTCATTTTTGTAATTCACAGCCATTTTTTATGCCATTTGATATATTTTGCAAGTCATTTTTTGAAACTTTTTTCCAGCCTTCTTTGTCTGTGTTATTTTGCTATACCAAATGCTAATATGCAGTTTATAAACCATCCTTTTTTTTTTTTTAAATAAAAATGGTCCAAAAGACATGAAACTTAATTCCATAAAACTAATGCTTTTTGAGCAACAAATAAAAATAAAAAGTCAGTGAAATTTTACTGAATGTTAATTACCAACTGTTTTTTCATTAACTTTGATGGAACTCAATATTTAAAAAATAATTATTAAAATAAAAAAATGGACGTGGTTTAGTCTGTTTTTTTGAACCTTGAACTGACTTGAAAATGGATTAAATACTCGCAATGCTCTTATCTTTGAAAAACTGACATGAAACACATAGGATGACTTCATTCAGTCTGGATTCCTATGTGTTAAGCTTGACTGAAAACGAGTCCTATAATTTACTGTCACAGTGATGGCTTGGTCGGTGAGTTGATAGTCCTATGTTCTCATCAGCTGAGTGACAGTGGTGCCATAAGAGGCAGGCCATGAATTGAAAGCTCATTGCCCTTTTTCCCAAGTTCATTGATAGACTTCAAGACTAATCCATGTGTCCAAGTGAAAAATCACTATAGTTCTGGATGGAAGCCTCTGACACCAAATGGTATGGTTGTGTTCAATCACTGCAAAATCAGTGTATTCCTTCACTGAGACACCAACGCAGACCTGTTTATTTTCACAGATGCCAAATAATTTATTACACTGAAAACTTGCTAACCTCAGCTACCAACATGACAGAACAACCCACAAATTGATACATCTATATTACAGTCATTGATGTACATGGTGCCATAAAGCAATGGTAATGCAAATCTGTGTCTGCACCTTATGTATTTCCCACACTCATCATACCCCTCCTATGAAGACATTGCAAAGTAACACATGGTGTCCAGGGGTGTGGAAATTTTATAAAAAACGACTTGTCCACGGGACTAAAATGGAGCAAAATCTACTTGTCCCTCATGACGATCCACTTGTCCGGGCCAATTTTCGCTTTTACGCTAATTTTTTCCTCCTCGCCTTATAATAGCCACAACTACCTACTATAATGATACCTTTTAATTGTTCCATAACATATTCTCTGGACCAAAAATATATATTAGGTAAAGTGAAATTGAAATAGTAAAAGATAATTTTGCAGATTTGGTGGTTTTCTTTTCTACGCCATTTACCTTTTGGTTGAGATAACATGTTAGTTTCATACTTTAGGCCACCTGATTACAGCAATACCAGATTTTATATAATTTATGTCATGTTTTACTCATTTAAAAAAAATTCAGCACTTTTTTGAATTTTTTCAATTGCTATTTTTTGACCCCTGTAGCTATTTTTTTTCCACATATCAGGCTGTATGAGGGCTCATTATTTTGCGCCATAATCTGTTTTTTGTATCGGTACCATTTTGGTATTGATCTGACTTTTTAATCGCTTTTGACCTTTTTTTCTGGGGATATTATAAAAATTGCAATTCTGTGTTTTTTTTTTTTTTGTTTTTTTTTTACATTTACCGTACGGGTAATGTTATATTTTAATAGGTCGTACAATTACGCACGAAGCAATACCAAATATGCTTATTTTTATTATGTTTGCATGTTTTTATATAGCAAAAGGGGGTCATTTGAACTTTTAACATGAAAGGGGTTAATGTGTGTTTTTGTAAAACTTTTATTAAAACTTTTTTTTATACACTTTATTAGACTTATAGGAGGAATCATTAGATTCCTCATACAGATGAATAGATTCTATTGAACTCATTGAACTGTGTGCTCTGCGATCCATTAATAGAGCCTGGTCCAGCCAGGATCTATCAATGACAGAGCCACGGACAGCAGGGTACAGAGGTAAGCCCTCCGGCTACCTCTATAGTGGTGCGGGAGGGGGGTGATCCCCCCACTAGCCCACCAGGGAGCATACACATGTCCCTTTAGCTGACAGCGGTGATCTAAAGGGTTAATAGCCAGCCGCGGCGATCGCCGCATGCTGGCTATTAGCGGCACCCCCAGCTACTGAGAACAGCCGGGGGCTGCAGAGTATGGAGCAGGCAGGAGTCCGGAGCCCGCTCCATACACCCCTCTGAGCACCGCATGCCGGGCTATTATCGGCGGTGTTAAACTTGTGCCCCGTGCAGACGTGCGACTGCTCCTCCCCTCTCTGAAACTAGAGCTGGGGGGAGCGAAGGCAGAGGACACAGGTCTGCACGGGGAGCAAGAAGCCACACCCCACTCATCTCCCCCCGCAGGTCTGCATTGCAGAAAGAAGGCAGAGCAGGGGAGATAGGACGTACACAGCTTCTCATCTCCCCCTGCTCTGCCTTCAGAGGATGTAGAGTATGGAGCGGGCACGAGTCAGTAGCCCGCTCCATACAGACTGCAGAGCGCCGCAGCGCTTGTTAGGTCCGGCCCTGCTTGCCCGAAGCCGGGCTAAGGACGGGAAAAATTCACCTGCCCGGCGCCCGAAACTGCTTGTCCTGGGCGTTGGGCGATAGGAATTCCACATCCCTGGTGTCTGAACGATTATACATTTGCTGCACACAATACATACAGCATGTAGCCTACCAAAAGCATGGATTGCATGAATTACACTTTGATAACAATTATTTTTGTAGATTAAAATGGGCACTAGGTTAACAGAAAAATAATCTTCAAATCATCTAAGTCATTCTAATATTCTTCAATATTTTTTTCAGCCAAAGAAGCAGGGCCTAGGGCCACTATGCCTCTGTGTTCTGAATCCCTGCCCTCCTGCTTGTTCATATACAGACATAGCTGTGCCCTTGTGCAACGCATGTACTGTTGTTTTGCCTAGAGGTGCAGACGTGGTGAGTTCCTAAAGCCATTAGAGCCGACATACTCACTGTGCATGCACAACCAGAATGACAGAGGGGAGAGATCTTTCACTCTTTGGTGGCACAGGCACGGTGAATGTGACAAGTTAACCGGCAGATTTAGGAGCTCACTACACCTGCGCCACTAGGCAAAATAATGCCACATGCGTAGGATCAGCTTTGCAAGTTAGGCCCTGCCTGTCTATAAAAGAGTGAGAGGGTGGGGATTGAGATCCCAGAGGGATAGTCCCCTATGACACGGCTAAGGATACAAATTTATGAGAATAAAAACCTGCAGACAATATTCATGGAGGGAGGAAATTTCATTAAAATGTTGCACTGGTTGGATTTGAACCAAGGACATGCTGCAAGGCAAGAATGCTTATTACTGAGCCATTGTTCTCATAATTCAAAACTTTATCTAATAACAAGAGCAAACAGCAGCTTTAACCCCCTAGAGGACACGCAGCATACATGTATGTCACTGTACACTGGTACTTAGTGCACAGCAACATACATGTACGTTGCCAGGTTCAGCGATCACTGGGTCGCCAGACACGGAGATTGGAACTGGCTGGCTGCTGTTATCAACAGGTGGGACCTCATGGATAATGGAGAACATCAGTGATCCCGCTGATGTCCCCTTTAACCCTTCAGATGCCATGATCAATAGTGACCACTGCATCTGTGGCATTGTGAGGGCTTGGGGGGGACTCAAAGAACCAACCCAAGCTTAACTGCGGGTGTCCTATAAGTCAAATCAGAGGTCCCCTCACCTGCCTCCAGGCTGGCCCCTGCAGTCTTCTCCTCTGATCTGTCTTCTAGATCAAGAAGAAAAAATTGAGCTTCATACAGCCCCGTATAAGGAACAATTATAAAGTTATAGAGGTCAGAATAGGGCAATGTAATGGATATCATTTTAATTGTACTGACTCACAGAATGAGGAAAACATGACAGTTTTACTATAAAGTGTACAGAGTAAAGAACGAAACCTCAGAAATGGCTAAATTGTATTTTTTTTCCCCACACAAATAATATTTTTTTATTTGGCCATACATTTTATGGTAAAATGAAAAGGAGTCATTACAAAGAACAATTGGTTGCACAAATAACAAGCCCTTGTATGGGTCCGAAGAGCGAAAAATAAAAAAGTTTAGCCTCTTAGAAGGCGAAGAGAAAAGACAAAAATGCAAAAATGAAATTGTGCCTTTTAAAGAGTTAAGGTGTTTCCCGCTGTAGAGCACTTGATATCTCTATGCGATATATGGACAGCCCATTGATTTCAACTATAACGGTGCAATGGCTCATGTTACCTGCAGTGGCACTGTCGGATAATTATTTTTTCCATACAGATAACAGCTGATCACTTGGGATCCCAGTGGCAGGATACCTTGTTATCACATTATATTCAAGGAGACCAATTTACTAAAAAGGCATTGTATTGTCAAATGTGTATAACCTGCCCCTTTAATTATTGTGCTTTATATTACAGCACAAGAGCGAGCACATTGCATTTTCCCAAACATAAGTTTGTAACTGGTCTGTACCTCTCTGCACACAGAGCAACCTTTAAACTGTTCTCCTAAACATATTTATTTTTCTATTAGTCTTGCTAGATTGGAAGAGCAACTCAAGCACAACACTATTTTCAGCCTAGTTGAAGACGCTACAATGATCTCACAGATGCAATTAATCAAAGTGGGATTCAAACTGCGTATAAAGCCCAACTCTGGGTCACTGAAGCCAGGATGCGGGAGACAGAGAGCTCAGAAACATATGGACCTTTATTTGTTAAAATTCAAAAAGATTCACTGTAAAAACCCTTCTTCTAACCAACATTATAAATTGCATTTACCAAACAAAATGCTTAGTAATTTATCAAGTGACCTTGAGGTGTGAACAATGACTAATACTTCAGACCAAAAATATCTAATCATTACATGGTAATTTTACTAATTTCCCTAATAGAAACAGTGTTAAAGTATACATGTCATGTGATGCTATAGGTTTACTCTTTAAAGGAAAACTGTCAGCTTGCTCCCCCCCCTCCCCCCCCCCGCACTAACCAGCGGTACTGGCTAGTAGTGCGGGGGACGCTGATCAGTTTGATGATTACCATGCCTGGATCCGCCCCGCCGTTCGGCCGAAATCTTCCATTTTCTGTATATGCTAATTAGGTGCTAACTGGCACAGGTGCGTAACAGAAACTCTGATGTCAGCGTCACTCGCCCGCAGCGCCGCCGGCTCATCAATATTCCTCCCCTCCCTCCACCTCTCCCTCTTCTCCCCGCTCTAATGAAGAGTTTTCCTGAGTTTTCCTTTAACTGGTGTTGATCCTGTCTGAAAATTTTTATTCTGAAATTATCTAATAATGACATGGTAATATTACAAGACAATAGAAACAGAATTAGAGTATGGAGAAGGAGGAGGTCCACTCACTTGACCCCCAACACGGCTTAACTCCAACGTAGTATGGATAAAGTGTGGAAACGCCAGTAGATGACATTGTCGTGATTTGGTCATCAGATGAAGCTAGGGCCACACAATTTGTGGATTATATTAATAATAATCCATTTAATTTGTGGTTTACGTTTTCATGGATTCATAGTCAGACACGTTTTCTTGATATTTTGTTAGTTGCAGAGGCCCCTTGTGTGCAGACATCCACTTACCAAAAGCTGAGCGCCGGTAATTCTCTTCTAAGGACAGAATCATGTCATCCGAGGTAGACTATTTCTGATGTGCCGGTTTGAGAATTCATACGTGCAAAACGAAATTTCTCTTCTGAGGAGCTTTTTCGCGGAGAATTGGCTGGAGTGGACGTCCTGCACACAGGAAATATTCTCCTCGCCTGATAAATAGAGCAATATCCAAAGTGCATAATAAAGATAGAAAGGATCTTTAGGTTATCTAAGAGATTCCCTAAGAGAATAGGGTTACATTTGTCACTACTTATAGTGCCGAGTATGAAGAAATAGTCAAGATTGTAAAGAAATATTTACATATATTGTCGCAGGATTCCATTTTGGCTAAATTTCCACGTAGCAGCTGTAGGTTTTCATCTCACCATGCTCCTACTTTAGGAAACATCTTGTCGCCTAGTACTTTTGTCTCGGATAATGCATCGAATACTACCTGGCTTCATATTAAGGGTTTCCATAAATGTGGCTCCTCCCAATGTGTGGTGAGCAGGTATGCGTACCAAACTAATTTTGTTCTGGACCAAAGTACCAATCGAAGTTTTCCCATACCTACATTTATAAACTGTCAGTCCACGCATTTTGTCTAAAGAATTTGTTGTGATACTTGCCATTCTTCCTATATAGGTAGCACCATACGCCCTTTAACCCCTTAAGGACAGAGGTCATTTTGGCCTTAAGGACCGAGACATTTTTTGAAAATGTGACCTGTGTCTGCTTTCATGTATCATACTGATTCTGAGATTGTTTTTTGTTACATACTCTACTTTATGTTGGTGGTAAATTTTCATCAATGCTTGCATCATTTCATTGTAAAAAATTCCATAATTTCATGAAAAATTTGAATATTTAGCATTTTTCTAACTTTAAAACTCTCTGCTTGTAAGGAAATGGACATGCCAAATAAATTATATATTTATTCATGAATACAATATGTCTACTTTATGTTGGCATCATAAAGTTGACATGTTTTTATTACTTGAAGACATTAGAGGGTTTCGAAGTCTAGCAGCAATTTTCAAGATATTCAAGAAAATTTTAAAATCTGAGGTTTTCAGGGACCAGTTCAGTTTTGAAGTGAATTTGAGGGCCTTTAAGTTGTAAATCCCCCATAAATTAACCCATTATGAAAATTTTACACCTCAAAATATTTAAAATGACATTTAGTAAGTTTGTTAACCCTTGAGAAAACTCAAAATCTCAATTTTGAACACTAACATATTATTGTAGCCTCATTTGTTTTGTTTTTTCATTTTTACAAGGGGTAACAAAAGAAAAAGCCCACAAAATTTGTAACCACATTTCTTGTTAGTATGGAAATACCTCATATGAGGATGTAAAATGCTCTGCTGGAGAACTACAGGTCTCAAAAGGGAAGAAGCAAAATTTGGCTTTTGGAGAGAGAATTTAGCTGAAATGGTTTTTGGGGGGCATGTCGCATTTAAGAAGCCCCCATGGTGCAAGAACAATGGGAACCCCCAACATGGCACTCCATTTTGGAAATGACACCCCCCAAGGAATGTAACAAGGGGTACAGTGAGCCTTAACTCCCCACAGGTGTTTCACAACATTTCGTTAAAGTTTGAGGTTTAAATAAAAAATTAGTTTTTTTACACTAAATTGCTGGTGTTACCCCAAATTTAGCATTTTTACAAGGGGTTATAAACTGTCAGTCCACGCATTTTGTCTAAAGAATTTGTTGTGATACTTGCCATTCTTCCTATATAGGTAGCACCATACGCCCTTTAACCCCTTAAGGACAGAGGTCATTTTGGCCTTAAGGACCGAGACATTTTTTGAAAATGTGACCTGTGTCTGCTTTCATGTATCATACTGATTCTGAGATTGTTTTTTGTTACATACTCTACTTTATGTTGGTGGTACATTTTCATCAATGCTTGCATCATTTCATTGCAAAAAATTCCATAATTTCATGAAAAATTTGAATATTTAGCATTTTTCTAACTTTAAAACTCTCTGCTTGTAAGGAAATGGACATGCCAAATAAATTATATATTTATTCATGAATACAATATGTCTACTTTATGTTGGCATCATAAAGTTGACATGTTTTTATTACTTGAAGACATTAGAGGGTTTCGAAGTATAGCAGCAATTTTCAAGATATTCAAGAAAATTTTAAAATCTGAGGTTTTCAGGGACCAGTTCAGTTTTGAAGTGAATTTGAGGGCCTTTAAGTTGTAAATCCCCCATAAATTAACCCATTATGAAAATTTTACACCTCAAAATATTTAAAATGACATTTAGTAAGTTTGTTAACCCTTGAGAAAACTCAAAATCTCAATTTTGAACACTAACATATTATTGTAGCCTCATTTGTTTTGTTTTTTCATTTTTACAAGGGGTAACAAAAGAAAAAGCCCACAAAATTTGTAACCACATTTCTTGTTAGTATGGAAATACCTCATATGAGGATGTAAAATGCTCTGCTGGAGAACTACAGGTCTCAAAAGGGAAGAAGCAAAATTTGGCTTTTGGAGAGAGAATTTAGCTGAAATGGTTTTTGGGGGGCATGTCGCATTTAAGAAGCCCCCATGGTGCAAGAACAATGGGAACCCTCAACATGGCACTCCATTTTGGAAATGACACCCCCCAAGGAATGTAACAAGGGGTACAGTGAGCCTTAACTCCCCACAGGTGTTTCACAACATTTCGTTAAAGTTTGAGGTTTAAATAAAAAATTAGTTTTTTTACACTAAATTGCTGGTGTTACCCCAAATTTAGCATTTTTACAAGGGGTAATAGAAGAAAAATCAAAAATTTGTAGCCCCATTTCTCTCAAGTAAGGAAATACCCCATATGAGGATGTAAAATGCTCTGCTGGTGAACTACAGGTCTCAGAAGGGAAGGGGGGCATGTCGCATTTAGGAAGCCCCCATGGTGCCAGAACAGTGGGAAACCCCAACATGGCACTCCATTTTGGAAACTACTCCCCATATAGACTCCATTTAGGGGTGTAGCAAGTTTTTTGACCCTTCAGGTGTTTGAGGAAAGTTTGTAGAACTAAGCAGTGAAAATGGAATTTCAAATTTGGATGCATATTTTGCACTTTTAGCACCAATTTTTTTTTACTTTCACAAAAATATGAAACTACACTTGCCAAGGTATTCATGTAGGGGTATAATGAGAATTATTTTTAGTTTTGTTAAGGCTTTATCAAGGTGGTGAAAACATAAAACTACACTGGCCAAAGTATTCATCTAGGGGTATAATGAGAATCATTTTTAGCTTTGTTAGGGGTTTAGCAACATGGTGAAAATTAAAACGACATCGGCCAAAGTATTTATCTAGGGATATCATATGAATTTTTAGTTTTGTTAGGGATTTGCCAATTAGATTTTTGGAAATAAAATGTAATGGAGAAAAAGGGGAAATTACTGAATTGCTCACTAATAAATAATAATGAAATTCGAAGGGTGCGTTTAGGGTTATCCAAAGGCATTGTAAAAATAATTAGAGGGGACAAATTCAGATATCAAAAGATGTGTCTTGAATGCACAGACCGGGCTTGAGGGGACATGTCTTGCAGTGGTATATGGTGTCTTTTCTAATGCCATGCTTGGAGCACACCCGAAACCTTTTCTGTTGCCTACACCCCGATTCTCACTATTCTGCTCTCTGATCCTATGGCGCTGCTTCCCTCCCCTTCCTGATCCCCAAACAAAAAGGCATTGATAAAATTTTCCTGAAATTGCGGGAATATACCTGTATTTCCTGCACGTTTGTATAGCACGAATGCATTGTCCAGGGCAATTTGGAGGAGGTGCAGTGCCAATTTCTGATACCAGGCCTATGTTTTGCGAAGGGCAGTGTACGGTTGCAAGACCTGATCAGACAGATCCACCCCTCCCATTAACTTATTATAGTCCTGGATAGACACAGGTTTAGGAGCTCTATCTGTGGTACCATGGACTTGGGCAGGGGTGCATCTGTCTGGGTGTATGATGGTTAGTACAAGGACATCACGCTTGTCCCTGTACTTGACAAGCATCATGTTATCCTTGCACACAGCCTTGCTTTCCCCCTTCTTAAATTTTTGCCGTACAAAGATTTTAGGCAGATTCCTTTGGTTTCGCATAATGGTACCACAGGCCATAGTACCCTTGGCAAACAGGCATTGTAGTAATGGGACGCTAGTATAAAAATTATCAAGGTAGATATTATACCCTTGATCTAGCAGGGCGTGAACTAGATCCCATACTATTTTTCCCGCTGCTTTTAGTACAGGGGGACACTCTGGGGGCTCTATTTTTGAGTCTTTCCCCTCGCACAATTTATAAAGTTTTATTCCATACCTGGCCCGTTTGTTAGGCAGGTTTAGCCTAAAGCGCAACCTTCCCTTGTAGTGCACAAGAGACTCATCCACTACAATCTCTTTTTCTGGGGTGTACACTTCAGAAAATTTTGGGTTTAAATAGTTAACAAGGGGCCGAATTTTATATATGCAAACAAAATTGGGATCACTGGGGGGTGGGCAATTTTCATTATTAGCATAGTGTAGAAATTTGAGGACGACTTCAAACCGATACCTTGGCATGACAGAACGGTACAATGGAGTATGGTAAATCATATCATTACTCCGATAAGAGCAAATTGTGGGCTTTTTAATTGTTTAACAAAAGGGCAAAACTATTTTTTTGATTGGTTGCCATCCATTTGTAAGGACGGCCATGATATTTCTGTGGATTGGGCACAATGAATTGCTCACCATACCTGTTGGTTTCCTCCACAAGCATGCTAATCAACTCTTCTGAAAAGAAGAGCTGAAAAAAATGACCTTCTTTTAACCCCATGGTGTTAACACAAATGCCTGCAGTGGCCACAAACTCAGGCAAATGAGGTATAAAGCTAGAAGCTGGACTGACCTCATATTCCATTATTAAATTGTGGAAGTACTTCCTTTTGATCTATCTTCATCTTGTTTTTTCTCATATATCTTTTTTGCATTTTTTATATTTGGAGACCCTATCCCACCTCATCAATGCATAGCACCGTTTTACTTACGTTTATGTGTATTTTCATTCATTGTTTCATATGTATGGTTTTAAGGTATTTTTGTATCGGTGTGTTACCGATACGTTAATTGTGTACGGGTTTATCCGGCAGTGAGATAGCAGGGGTTAATTCCTAGGATTATTCCCTGGAACTCCTCCTTCCCACCTTAGGATCCCCATATATACCTGACTATACCTATGACTTTGTGTGCATAGACGAAGGGTTCTACCCGAAACGCATCCACACTGTCTTTTTAGTTGCTGTTTTACATTGGCTGTTCCGCATATTTTGCAGTTTTTACTAGGATCCAAATAAAGTTTTCAGTATTAAAGTGTACCTGTCATGTAATAAAAAATGCGCCTGGCTTACTCTTTAACTGGTGGTGATTTTGTTTTTTAATGATTTTATGGTTCCTAATTTCCTTGTTTATGTTGCCCACACTGCATGCAGTTCACTGAGGAGGAGGGGGTGTTCCCTTGCTTGCCATCATATCTCATGTGGGAACTTCTTCCCTCGCTCCTTAGAGATGACAACTGGTTGCTCTGTGCACTGAGGCTATGTGACATGCCCCTGTCTCACAGAGTATGCTGATTGACAAGTCTGGAGCTTGCACAGGGCCCTGCTTGTCCCGCTTATTCTTCCTGTATTTCGTCTCAGCACAGCTGCCTCCAAAGACACGCAGGCAATATCTGCAGGAACAGGACAGTATGCTGGACAGTGGGATGACACATAGTGGTAGGAAGTATAGAGCATTTTTTTCCCAAAAAATGTTTAACCAATGTATATTACAAATATACATATAATGATATCATCTACATTATATAAACAAGGTTTTGCTAATTATAGGACCCATTTAAGACTGTTTTGTTCCCATACAGTGTCACCACAGGGGATATGTATTACATTACACAGCTTAAACCAACTGGCCACTGTTGACATCCATGGAGCTGTAGATTCCTCCAGAAATTCTTACTTTAACTGTTATTGATTCTGGCTTAAATCTGAGAGTCTTCAAAGAGGACCCCGATAGCAATCCTTTAAATTCCATTTCTACTCCAGTTTAGCTTAATACCTATGACTACCAATCAAAGCACCAACGTGTAATATCACATCTTGCCTGATTTTTTGTTTCATTTTTCTTTTCTATAGTGTTGATTTCTCAGTATTTTGATTATCAGTATTTTATACATGTATTATCATAGAGAAAGATTAATCAACCCAATTTACAAGTCGCTTTTGACTCCTGTGGATCTATTGAACACATTAAAGTGAACTGAATTTACATTGCTCTCTCATCTACAGGGGGTATGCATACATTGCTTTTCCTTTCATTGTTCCAAAAACATGCAATGATAAAAGATGACACTCTTTATTGTACCGAAACCATAACACCTTTAATCTTGAACTCCCACGAATACTGGAAATGTATGAGTCTTTAAGAATGATGTTATATGGTCTGAAGAATTACAATTTATAATTCTTATAATTCAGTAATTCCCTAATGTTTCCCATAATAGAATACGGGCATCTGAATACATAACCCTGACCCTAGGCTGTAAATAAACATGTCTAAATTATTTCATTATTCTCTATATATTGATATTTCTTCTATTGAGCATAACCAGATCCAGTAGACATGTGATAGAACAGATCATGGTCCATCTGGGTGTCATGATCCAAAGAATGCCTTCTTTTTATCTCTTCTACTTTATTTATCCCAGAGTTGCTTTGTAGGATTAAAATTTTAGGACTGCAAAGTCCAGGGAAGAGGTCAAAACTCCATGATTATATGATCCTAGAGACATGGTTGTCCTGATGAAAGCATCCTTCTACCATAGAGTAAACAGCTGCCATGAAAGGATAAACATAGTTGACATCAATGCTTAGATAAGCCTTACAGATCAAATGTTCATCCACAGCTATTAGAGGACCCAGGGAGTGCTTAGGAATCATCCCCCACATCATTACTTCACCTAAACCAGCCTGAACCGATGACCTCTGACCAGGCGATGTTTTTCCACGGCACAGAGATCCAGTTTTTGAGGTCTTGTGCCCATTAGAGTCTCACCTTTATGCTACCCCATAGCAGCAGTGGAGCTCGAAATGGTTTACTGCAGTTACAGGAATTATGAGTTGTGTGCATAGACATGTTGGACAAAATTAGCTTGACTATGCATAGTCTATCCATGAGAGTGTTTCTTAACATCATCCCCTGACCCCTTTTTTTGATTAATTGTTTACATCAGGAGGATGACCTTTCGCTGGATGTTTTGTGCTGCATGTTCAAAGTCACTCAGATCACTCAATTTTCCTATTCTAATGTGGATTCATGCTGACCAATCCAATAAATACTTGTTCACTTGATTTTACGGTGCACTCCAGGGACATATGTCTATTTTGTAAACTTCTCTACATCTAAAGCTTAGCTTCAATTACTATACATGAAATGTGCAGTTAGTGGTTACTATGTATCATATTTTAACTCCTTCAGGACCAACTTATATTGAACTTTAAGGTTGAAGCGCTTTTTTTCACTTTTTTTTATTACCACATTACAAAAGCCATGCAATTGTTTTCTGTTTTTTTTTTATCTGGAATGACTCTACCAAGCTGTTTGGGATACCATGCCTGTCCTGCTACTGGTGACTTGTGTTTTAGTCCTACTGCTGGTGTCTCATGATTCTGACCTTATGCTGGTTACTTACATTCCAGTCTTGATTCTGGTGACTGGTGCTCCTGGATTTTCTACACTATTGTCCATGTCTTTGTGTTCCTGCTCTATTGTATTTGTGTTCCCAGCTCTGAGCCCTAGCCAGAACCAAACTGGTGGCAGCCAAAAGTATCCACACACTATGAGACTCGTATTGAGTATCTCATAGAGACACATACGTGGCAGTGAATTCCAGTATACAGCAAATAAACTGTACATTACAAAGAGTCAGCAATCAGGTCATGTGGGAAATAATGCTGCAACGTAAAAGAAGGACCTGGTTCAGTTGATGGTCATTTACTCATGTTAGAGTAAAGCCTGGAGTGAAGTTTGCTATTGGCTCTATGACTTGGTATACCCCTGGAGATCCAACACAGTGTAGCTTAAACTAAACAGTCTTGATCCACTACATTCTTGATGGATTTATGGGACAATCCAAGTATGGATAAACATTAACAGAATACCTAAAAGCATATAGAATGGGCCAATGAGTATTACATTCTGTCATCCTTTCTAACATATGTTTCCCTGCATTGTTAAACTATCACTCTGACTTGCCAGGACATACTTGGAGTGGTAGTCTGCAAATATTAGAGGTTAAAGATTAAAAAAACTGAGCATTATTCATAATTTTATTCTTCTTAGACTGAACTATTCATCAAAAATATTCACGAGCAATCCCGCTGTAGAAATTATAGAACTGCAATGAATACTACCTCCAGAAAAGACAGAAATGCCAGTATTTATAAATGTGTTACATTACAAACCAGCAAACACATTTACGCCTGGTCCAGATATGACTGCAAAAAGAACACATTTGCAAATTACAAATACATACTCATGTGCATAGCACCTTGTGTATTCCTTCATACTGTATTTAGACATGGCATCCGGAGATAAAACTGAGCTGGGAAACACATAGGCGTGCCGGCACATTCCCTCCCCTCCTAATTAGGATGAAATCAGATTAAGAGCCCTTGTTTGTAGCCCCATCTTGTCTGGTTTGGTTAATTATTCAGGAGAGGATACAGACAATATGCATGTCTGATAATAATGAGTACAGCAATCCAGATGGCAGAACACACACCAGCCATTCTCACATTAGCACTAAACACACAACATTCCAAGATTCTTATACGCTGTCAAATGCAAAACCTATCCAGATGTATTCCAGCCTCCTGGAGGTTAATCCCAATCTGCAAACAGTTATCTGACTATAAGGGCTGCCCTGCAGTATGGAGAGATAAACAACTATGCATTATAGAGCACAATGATACAATATGAAGATGTGCATTTTATGCGTTTTAAACAAGGTATCTGAGATTGGAGCAGTACAAAGTAATGCCCACTGTGACGCTGGTTAGAATGAGTTTGTTCACACTGGCGTTTTGGCTTACATTTAACCTGTGACAGCTATGCCAGTTCGCTTATCATTTCGATACCAGCTGTTTTAATGGGGCCTTTTGGTGTTCTAGAATTTGTTAAAGCAAAAATAACAATGTAGACTTGCTGCTGAAAGCAAAGGAAAGGACAATGAATAAACAGACCGAACACCTGAATGGTAGTGTACGCAGGTTATGATAAACACATATTTGTCTCAAAGATTCCTCTAATTGGGGGAGAATGATCGAAACTTGTGCAGAGGAAAGGTTGATCAGATGTCCATAGCAACCAATCAGATTGCTTCTTTTATTTTTCAGAGGCCTTTTTAAAAATTATAGAAGCGATCAGATTGGTTGCTATGAGCACCTGCATCACTCTTTCTCTACACAGGATCTAATAAATCTCCCCCATTGCCTAGTAAATATGCTCCAATAAAAATACTCCAGATTTCATGTGCCAATGGCTAATGTTACTTGATATTTGTAGCACCTTTTGACTGTCCAATTTAAGTTTGTTGTCTTAATTAGCATCAGAATCTCGAGCCAAATTTTTTGGTGCAATTTTGGCACACATTGTAGCATTAAAGCCACACCTCTTCCAGTGAAGCAATGCCCTCTTTAAAATGAAGCAGAAGAAATTGCATAAAATGCTAAATTCTGCCAAAATTGTTGGTGCATTTTCAAAAGCAAATCTGTTCCCCTAACGAAAAACAAAAGTTAACATAGGGAAAAATGGGATCTAAAACTTCAGCTATTAAAATGATGGTGCATTTAAATGCATTGGCTCAGATTAATCATTCTCAAAATCGAATGTTGCATCAGGGCCCAGCAGCTGCAAGTTATGCCTCTGATAGGGGTGATGTCAGAGCCACTATTAAAGTCTATGCACTTAGCTTCAGCAGCCATACTTCCGATACCTTTTTATGTGAGTAAACACAAGCAGGCATCTGCCACCAAAAAGGACAATATTTAGACCTATATTTTTATTTGAAAAAACATAAAAAGTCCACTAGTGCAGTGCATTTTCAAACACACTGCACTTAGGGGTTACTCACTTACAGGCATTGCCATCTCCAAGGTATGACATGTTTGGCAGATCATAAATAGCAGTCCAAACACCTGCTCGGCTGAGCGCTAACTAACATAGGGCACTGGCCCTAACTAATATTTTGAGACTATTGCTAAACACTGAACTCATGTCTGACCCAGACTTGGAACTTCTGTCTTCCACAAGCCTAGCACTGCCTGTCTCTCTAGACTGGTAGTCATTCCCTTAGGGATCAAGCCTTCTTTTCAAAGAGGTCTCTCGAGTGGAAGCTGCTCTTCCCAATCCCATCATCCAGCTGCTGTTTTTGGATTGTAGATCTAACCTTAACAGGAGAAATTTATTTTTCCTCCATTTTAGTGGCTTACCAATGGCACTCTAGCAGCCATACTGCCACACTGGATCAATGAAAGAAAGTTCTAAATAAGGAATTCTCTACCATTAAGGATACTAGAAAATGTATTGTATAAATCAGACAATCTCTTTATTGGGCCTTTTTTTTTACTTATATATTGCTCATGAAACAAAGCTAATAAAAGTGAAGTTTTAGCTGTATATATATATATATATATATATATATATATATGCATTAGAAATGCAACCCACACTGGAAAGGAGTCCATTCTCATAGATATCGCCCATTTAGAGTAATCATTCATGTCATGTATTTCTGTGTTCTAGATATTAAATTATAGTTGTTTGTACGGTATTAAAAAGCTTGGCAGTTTAGCTATATAGTGTGGCAATTCAGCACCTGGACAGCTCCTCGCAGCTAACAGATGGCTGCCTGCATATAATACACTCAGGGAAGCAGCCGCTGTGTGGGCTCAACTTCATGCCCAAGATTCAACAAGTACTGCCCTGTGTCCTCTGTGTATGGAGCATATGTGCATGGAGTTAGACATTTGTAATTGCTGGTTTTCGGTGGATGTTTTACTGGGTACACATTTCCTGTGGGAGAGAATATGTCTGCAGTATTTTTAATGTAAAACCTAAACAGTGGAATCTGTTGTAACTGTATAGGAATGCAAATTGTTTTCGCCATATAAATACAGTAAGTAGCTAAGTCAGATAGACTATGCCTGGTCACAGCAGGGGGATATGTGTAAACAGTTGTAGATGCAACATTTTATTTTTCGAATCTAGGCCAAAATGGAGCAGGACATATTACAAAACTTGCCTGAGACTTCAGTCAGAAAGTGGTATATTTTTAATTTTCATAAGAAACCTTTCTTTTTTGGCTTTTTTATTTTTTATTTGGCAGTATTATGCAAATACAAATAATATACAAACCACTGTAGTTTAATAAGCAGTCAGCAGTGAGTCCTAAAGGAAATTTGACATCAATGAAACTTACAGTAACATGTTTGTACATGCTGATAAAGCCGGTGACAATAAATAAACCTGTTTTTATCTCTTTTTTCATGAGATATTCTCTAAAATTAAATTATTTAAATTAGGTGGCTTGGTGCACTCAAGGGGTCCCCCTAGCCCCAAGGTGCACTGGTACGGACAGCCTGTTTCTTCCTGGAAAATGCCCTCTTCATAAATATTAATTTCCCTGCCCTTGGGAGAGCGACAATCCAGGCAGTATACAAGAAGTCCCTGTGCGTGAGAGAAACATGGAACCATACAATGTGTTTGCAGGTATGAACCATTTGGCCCCTCTATTCTGCCTACTATTCTTAATTCTATAAATAGTCTCTGGCCCTATCTTATATGAAGGATAGCCTTATGCCTATCTCTATCTTATGAGAAGGATAGCCTTATGGCTATCTCTATCTTTTATGAAGGATAGCCTTATACCTATTTCTATCTTTTATGAAGGATAGCCTTATGCCTATGTCTATCTTATATACAGGATAGCCTTATATCTCTATCTTATATGAAGGATAGCCTTATGCCTATCTCTATCTTATATGAATGATAGCCTTATGCCTATTTCTATCTTATATGAAGGATAGCCTTATGCCTATATCTATCTTAAATACAGGATAGCCTTATACCTATCTCTAACTTATATGAAGGATAGCCTTCTGCCTATCTTTATCTTATATGAAGGATTGCCTTATGCCTATCTCTATCTTATATGAAGGATAGCCTTATGCCTATTCCATGCATGCTTGAACTCCTTCCCTGTATTTGCAGCGTCCACTCCTGCAGGAAGGCTATTCCATGTATCCACTACTCTCTCAGTAAAGTAATACTTACTGGCCTTTAGTTTACAGATTCCTCTCTACTTATTTGTAAATGGGCTAATTTTAAATCTTCCAGGACGACTCCTGTTAGCAGTGATTGGTAAATAAATCTGGTAACGGTTCTCATGGGGAGATCTTCCAGAAACAGGGAAATTAATATTTATAAATAAAGAAGTTACCAAGAAGAAGAAGAAGGCCAGGAGTAGCAGTGAGTAGCTAGGAACCCTTTAAGTGCACCATGTAACCTAATTTAAATAATTACATTATCTGGTATACCTCATGAAAAGAGGCAGGGAATAAATAAAGGTTCAGATGGCTTTATGCTGATGTCCTTTAAAAGACCAGAATACCAGGGGCAGCTGTTGTCAGTTTACTACTGCTGCAAAAAAAATCTTAATATAATAGCGGGTTAAGGACAGGAAGAACAGAATTACAACTGTATAGTTTCCTTGATAGATCGACATAAACAAAAATGATAGACAGGTAGGAGCAACGAGCAGTGGAAAATATGAAGAAGCAAGATAGAATGGACCTAGTATCAGCTGCAGTCATTGAGTTATAACCCAACTTTCCCAGTCTCAGCAGCAGATTAAGACGGAATCATGACTGAGCTTTAATCCAGCTTTTACACTCTCACAACATATCATTTACTGAGTAGTAACCCAGCTTTCCTGGCCCCAGCAGTAGTCACAAGTTACTATCATTGAGCTGTAACCCAGAAGCAGTCACATAAGGTATCATTATTATGCAGTAATCTAGCTTCCAGTTTCAGCAGCAGCCATAGAAAGTATGGTAACTGAGCTCTGACCCAGCGTTCCCAGTCTCCAGGAGCTCCCTTTGCAGATAAAGTGGGATTTTAATTAGTAATTTTAGAAGTCCTCCTAGGCTATGCTACAAGTCAGATGGCTCTCGCTGGAGGTGGGGTGATCTAATTGAGTAACCACCTCAAACTCCTGGTCTGACAGAAAATGTAATCTCTGATCTGCTAGCGCAGACACACAGGAAGTTAAAGTCACATGACAGGAAGTAGTTTACATAGAGTAACTTTAAAAAATATATATTATGACAACAGGTCACCCATCAGTTTATAATGGTCAGATAATGCTTTTAAAAATTTTGGAAATTTTTTTTTTTGATCGAATTGTCTCTTTAATTTAAAAGATTTTAATCAATAGTCTATGTCTAATGAAGAATAGACTTTTACATAAAAACTATAAGTGAGGTTTAACCTTAAGGATATTTTCACATGGGATCAGAATGTCGTGCATTTAAATCCTTAGAGGCAAATCCGCCCTAAAAAAAGATCGGTACGTTTCAGATTTTAAGCTGCAGATATTGGTGCACATTATGTACATAAGAAAGGCAGTCAAATTATTTACTGTAAAATCTGCAGCGTCCTTTCAGCAAAATTTGCAACACTTACAATTTCAACTTCAATGGGGTATACTGCCAATTAAAGTAGACCATATTGTCATTGGGCTAGGGGGTCCTGGTACTGAGAAGTCTTAATGTCTGGGGTCTTCTAAATGTACTCAACTGTGGATGAGGATGAGGATTAACCAGGGCTTTATACATTGCTTGTGAGGAACTCTGCCAGAAAGGAGGACAGATTGACAAGTGATCGGCAACTCCGTTTCTTTCTTCCTATTGGACAGTGCTGGGCACTGGATTAGTGAAAAAGCACTGAAACAATAATACAGGTAAGTAGTGCATTGAAGGAAAAGGGCACAGTACTATGGGACACCTGGGGTATCAAAGCAGAGACAGTGTTAGGGAGTATTAGAAGGAAATTATGGCAGAACAGTAGGAAAGGGCAAAAGCAGGAACAATGTTGGGTGTAGAACTTCTGTAGGGGAGTTACAGCCAGAAAAAGCCTTGACGGTCTAGGCCAGATGCACAGGATAGAAAGCAGAAAACAGCTCTGATCAGAGAGAATGTCAACTGCGAATATCTGGCTGTACAGGGAAGTGTGGTGGGAGCGTAAGGGCCCATCTGACTTTTCTATATTTGCATAAATTTCTATAAATGCCCCAGGAAGAACAAATGGATGAAAACTTGATTTGCATTTCCTTAAAATGTAAACTGGGGTACCTCCGTTCTCGAATCACATTGTAATCTTGGAACAATTCTGTTATTACTAGGAATATGCCAGACGGCACCTTTGAGAATTCATTCCTAAATTATTATGTTCAGTAAGTAAAATAAAACTGCCAGAAAGATCTATTTCTGTATTGAAGATATGAAAGCAAAAGCAACACAAGCTGTCGCTGGCACAGTGGTAAGAGTCGCTAATTTGACAGGTTAATGAGATATATCACTGCATGGCTCCTAATATTCATCTTCACTATCAGAATCAAGGGGATTCCCTCCTGATTTTCACCTACTGACTTGCCTTCAGTACATTTGCTTTCCTTTGAGTTGTTCTGCGCTATAGGCAAACTATGTAATAACGGGGAATAAAGGGGTTCAAGCTTGTGTCAGGCTAATATTCAATAGACGAGTACAGGGCTGGTATATACCGGAAGATGTAATCAAAGACTATAGAGAGTGATTACATACATTGTACAGCAGAAGAGGATGGGGTTATTATTTTGTTTCTGTTTTTCTTTTCAGTGGAAGAAACAAGGAGTTTTTTGCTCTGAAATGAGTTCAATACTAAGCTCCGGAAGAATGTAGGCAGCATGAGTTGAACTGAGGCTTATGTAGTAATAAGGAAACATTGCACATGGAGAACAAGGCTATTACAGTTATTGACTGACTGTATATATGCACAGATGTGTCCAGCCTTATCTTTTCATTAGTTTAGTTTGGTTAAGGATTCTAATTTCTTATGAAGCCTATTCAACACGATATCACAACATGCTATTCCAATGTTTAAAAAGGCTTTCTTTACATAGCAATCTTACATAGACAAGAACAGTGTAAACACATGACTGGTGTAATAAAAAAATGATAATCTACCACTATATTTCGCAGGATATATTGATTTAACAGGAAGTTAAGAAAAGACATATAATTACATAGTTCATGAGGTTGAAAAAATACCATCAAGTTCAACCTATAACCCTATTTTGTCCCTAATGTGTTGATCCAGAGGAAGGCAAAAACCCTTACGAAGCTGATGCCAATTGCCCTATACTAGGGAAAAAGTTTGTTCTCAAATTAAAATAAATTCCTGGAACAAAGTTTTGTTGCTATAAATCTATTTTCCATAACCTATAATATTATTACTCTTCAGAAACACACCCAAGCCCTTTTGAACGCTTTTATTGTGTTCACCATGGCCACTTCCTCTGACAGAGAGTTCCATAGTCTCACTGTTCTTATGGTAAAGAACCCCCCTCTGTGATGGTGTAGGCGTAGAGGATGCCCCCTTGTTATAGATTAATTCTTGGGTATGAATAGATAGTATTGTCAACCCCTAAGGTTAACCCCTAAGGTAATTTTTTTTCTAAACCAAATAACCCTAATGCTATTTTCCCATCAGCATTCGGAGCTCCTTTATGGAGCCTTGTTTGTTGATTCCGCAAAAATTATGGGACTTTAGTGGAGAAAAAACCCTGCATGTTTTTTTTGTCTGCAAAATAATGTACATCTAATGGAAATCCTGATGAACCCCATTCAAAGTTAATGAGACCTGCCAGGTTCTGTTTAGGTTATATTGAGTTATAATACCCTCTGCCCAAGCCTCGTTATTCATCTGTTGTAATGGAGCTCCCTAACGCTAATGTGAACCCATCCTAATTCTGATAATCTTTCTGGGTACTGTGGTCCTCCCATTTCCCGTATTACTTTGGTTGCCCGTCTTTCAACCCTCTTCAACTCCACTATATCTTTGGTGTACACTGGTGCCCAGTACTGTACACAGTATTCTATGTGTGGTCTGACTAGTGATTTGTACAGCGGTAGAATTATTTCCTTGTCATGTACATCTATGCCCCTTTTGATGAACCCCATGATTTTATTTGTCTTGGCAGCAGTTGCCCAACACTGGTCACTACAATTAAATTTACTGTCGATTATAACTCCTATGTATTTTTCAAATTTAGTGAAAAAAATGGTGACATGTTCAATAATTATGTATATAAATCCATAAACAGTGCTGGTAAGATGCTTAGTATAGTTGCACACTTGCACACCCCAGCTACTCTTTGGTTCTGGCAATGACTACTAGGGATAGGAAACAAACTGATGTAGCCGAGCCACTTAGTATATATAAGCAAGCCTTCCCTATCCTAGAAAACACTACTAATAGCTTATTATTTTTTTATTTTTTTTTATCGGTATGGAACAAGTCACAAACCCAAAGTAAACAGTCAGTCACTGTGCAATAAGATTTACATGTCCATCTATTCATATGTCTTAAGAGATGGCTATTCAGTAATTAGACATGCAATTGATATATAGAAGGCACTGTCACATCCTTATTGGATTTTATTAACACATTCCTCCTATCAGGGAGGATACATTAATTATTTGCTTATATTGTATTTTTTTCCCTCTTAGATAACAGACCTTAGCTTGCCATTTTCCTTAAATGATGAACAGCCTTGTGCGGGCTCTGGCCTGTTTATGCAGCAGATCAAATCAACCTTGAAGCCGACATTTTCATTTGTATGCAAAGATGTTACATGCTGCACAACATGCGTACACGGGATCTACGCTGAAACCCGAAAATCATTTTCTTTGTTCATGTCAGGGATGTGGAAATTCTATCGCCCGATGCCCGGGACAAGTAGTTTTGGGCGCCGGGCAGGTGAATTGCTTATAGATTTAGCCCTGTATCGGGCTAGCAGGGACAGACCGACTTCCCCCTTATTTTTATTTACTGCCGGTGTGAGGCGCAGGAGCGGATGCAAGTCTGCACCTCACACCGGTACTCAGAGTGTATGGAGAGGGGCGGCGGCGGCCCCCAGCTGACCGCAGAGCCCGAGGTCACACGTTCGCATTACATAATTGAGCCACGCCCCCTTATCTAATCCTCCCGGAGGATGGAGGACGCAGCTACATAACACAAGAAGACAGGGGGAGAGAAAGGATGTCCACAGCTAGGCACACAGCTCCTCCACTCCCCCGCACACAGCTCTATCCCTCCCCTTCCCCCTGCTCTTTCTTCACAGGACCTAATCCACCACGGGGAGGCTGCATGTTTGCACGGGGAAAACACAGAGCGGGGGAGGGGAGAGAGGAGAGGACGTCCGGTGTGAGGGGAGATTTTTAAACCCATTTAACCTCACACTGTCCGGGACTACAGCTCTGATGTCCACTCATGGCGGCTCAGGTGAGGAGACAGAGAATGCATGCGACAGGAAGGGTGGTTGTATATGTAGGGTGTGATGTGTGAATGATGTCTGTGTGTGTGATGTCTGTGTGTATGATGTCTGTGTGTGATGTGTGTGTGATGTCTGTGTGTGATGTGTGTGTGATGTCTGTGTGTGATGTGTGTGTGATGTGTGTATGATGTCTGTGTGTGATGTGTGTATGATGTCTGTGTGATGTGTGTGTGATGTCTGTGTGTATGATGTCTGTGTGTGATGTGTGTGTGATGTGTGTGATGTCTGTGTGTATGATGTCTGTGTGTGATGTGTGTGTGATGTCTGTGTGTGATGTGTGTGTGATGTGTGTGTGATGTGTGTGTGATGTGTGTGTGATGTGTGTGTGATGTCTGTGTGTGATGTGTGTGTGATGTGTGTGTGATGTGTGTATGATGTCTGTGTGTGATGTGTGTGTGATGTGTGTGTGATGTGTGTGTGATGTCTGTGTGTGATGTGTGTGTGATGTGTGTGTGATGTGTGTATGATGTCTGTGTGTGATGTGTGTAGGATGTCTGTGTGTGATGTGTGTATGATGTCTGTGTGTGATGTCTGTGTGATGTGTGTATGTAATATATGATGTGGGGGGGGGGGGCAGTGGCGGGTGTATGTATGTGTATGATGTATCTGTCACGTGTGTATGTAATGTATGATGTGGGGGGGGGGGGGGGGGGGCACTGCCGCCAGTTGTACCATCTAATTTAATTTATTTTTTGTGGTTTCTGGCCACCTGCACTAAAGTGCACCCCCAGACCCCCCCCCCCCCCTTCATACTCACCCGCCAACCAAGAGCCCCACGGATGCACGCAAATACACCCAAACCAAAACTACAACTCCCAGCATGTTGCACCATAACCTAAACTGTAGAACTATAAAGTGTAACATGCTGGGAGTTGTAGTTTTGGTTCGGGTCAGCTGCAGAGCCATAGGCTGCATCAGGGCATGCTGGGTGTTGTAGTTACTAATTGTAATTCCCAGTATTCCCTGACACAGACTATGGCTCTGCAGCTGACATGGACCAAAACTACAACTCCCAGCATGTTACACAATAACCTTAACTGTTCTACTATACAGTGCAACATGCTGCAACACCCACACAACCATATGCTGTATCAGGGCATGCTGAGAGTTGTAGTTATCTACTAACTAAATGCAACTTCCAGCATTTTCTCACACATAATTAGAGTAAATAAAATGCACCATATAAACTGGAGAAGCAGAACACCCCCCAGTAACACATAAGTCCCTATGAAGACTGAAAAATAGTGTTTAAAATATTTTAAAAAGTGCGTATATATGTGAATAAGCCCCTTTCCTAATAAAAGTTTCCAATTTTCTTTTAATAAAAATAATGTACAAAAATAAACATGTGGTATCGCTACATGTGGAAATGTCCAGGCTATTAAAATATAATGTTAATTAAACGTACGGTGAACGGTGTAAATGTAAAAGAATAGTCCAGAATTGCTCATTTTTGGTCACTTCATATTAAATTTTTTTTATGGTGATCAAAAAGTTACATCTAGACTTATCTGGGCTTGGCTCAGGCGTAAAAGGAGCTACAGCTCTCCCTCCCGCCGCTAATAGCCTGGCATGCTGCGATCAAAGTTGACAACAGTGTCTAATGGATCTTATATCCATCCCTGGTGGTCTAGTGGGGGGGGGGGGGGGGATGAGACTATTTTGGTCGAAATTATTTTGTCTACCAGGGCAAGTGGATTTTCTTGAGGGACAAGTAGATTGTGTTCCGCTTTAGTCCCTTGGACAAGTAGTTTTTTTTTTAATTTCCACACCCCTGTCATGTCCTTTCGATTAGCTCAGTTGCTTTTAGCTGATGATCAGGATACATTCAAGTATTTGTGTTTTCTTTCCGAGAACAGTACGATTAAAGGGGTACTCCGCTGCCCAGGAATTAGGAACATTTTGTTCCGAATGCTTGGAGCGGGCGGTGGGGTCGTGATGTCACGGGCACGCCCCTTGTGATGTCACACCCCGCCCCCCTCAATGCAAGTCTATGGGAGGGGGCGTGACGTCCACAACGCCCCCTCCTATAGACTTGCATTGAGAGGGTGGGGCGTGACATCACGAGGGATGTGGCCATGACGACACGACCCGGCCACCCACACCCAGCGTTCTAAATGAACACCAGGTGCTGGGGTGCACAGAGATTGCGGGGGTCCAGGCAGCGGGAACCCCACGATCAGACATCTTATCCCCTATCCTTTGGATAGGGGAAAAGATGTCTAGGGGAGGAGTACCCCTTTAAAAGGGCCGGAGCGTACAAACAGTGGCGTACACAGAGTAATGTGTACACTGATTTGCATTTTCTCCTCTGAAATGATGTTTTGCTGCTCCTTACATTTCCTATGAATCCTCTGGTTTGCAAAGAAGGGGGGTAGAGTCTCATCACTGAAATTCCCATAAAAGGATCACCCGGGTTGGTGTCAGCGTACATCACATGCAGTTTTCATGCATTTTCTTATTAAAAGTGCACTCTTTAGACAAATATTGCCTTTGGAGAAATTGATTTGACCTCTGATCACAATGGAGAGGTTTTATGAAGATTGAAAGCCTTAAGGCTGTGTTCACATGTTGCATTTTTACTGAATTTTCATGTTAATTTTCAAGTTTTTAAAGTGTTTTGGCTTTGTTTTTGCAGCTATTTGCTTAAATTGTGGTAAAAATTATATGTTTTTTTTACTGTACTTTGCGCTATTGCAGTTAGATTTTGGAAAAATTATAGCAAAAAAACAGAGAATCAGCCGATCATGATAAAAGAGCAGTGCTGTTCTGAGACAATCCCTTTAATACGTTGTATTCCCTATGATATTGCTTTCTTTACATCTTAGGTTATTTTCCCTGCTCCACATACACTTATTTTACATGCTGTGAGAATCTCCTTTTTTTATATGAGAGGGAAACTAAGAGCATTTATTGTGACTAACAGTTTCCATCTCACCTAGGAATTGACATACTCTTCATGCTTGCTTACATTAAAGAACACTTAAATGGCACATAGAGATAGCAAAAGTATGTGAAAAAAATTGGTTTCCTTTAAATTGTAGGAAGCTGGTGCAGATATAGCAACATGATGTATAGAAATCAAAAAAATTTAAGAAGGCCTTTTTACTGAAAAGCATCATTTGACCATAAGCCCTGGAGGCATCGATTAAAACCCACAAGTCACTAGTTATTGTGAGATCTCTTGAGTGTTAATGAATGAATGATGTGAAATTTGAATATGTATGCTAAAGCTTAAATCATATCACATTATGAACTATAACATAATTATTCCAGTGTAACATTTCTTTTTCATTTACACCTGTGAGATCTCAGAATAACTAGTAAGATCTCATGGATTTTAGTCTATGATGCCTGGAGTTATAGGTGGAATGATGTTGGCGTCATGTGAACAGTCTGACTCTGACTGGAAGTGCTTGTATAATGAGCCTGTTGACAAAATTGGCTTTTTTTTTCACTTGTATTTAATGGATTACTTGTTTTTGTAGCAGCTATTTATAAATTAAAAACAAGAATAATTATATTTATGTTTAAAAATGCTCAAAATGAGGGAAAAATGAAAACACTGGTATTTACCCCTCACCCATCAACCGGTTGGTGCTGTTCTGGCAGTGCTGGTCCTCGCTCTTAAGTATTTACTGTTTTTCATCCTGACACATAGGTAATGCCTGCTCAGCCAGTGATTGCCTAAGTGAGCATTTCCTATGTGCCAGGAAGCACTCACCTGTAGGGGCTGGCACCAGTAGAACGCCACTGGCAAGGGATTGGAAACAGTTGAGTACAAGTGTATTTATCGCCCTGCGCCACCAAACCACCAGCACTGGCTACTTCTCCAACCTAATCCATATAGAATATTAATCATAAACTAGAAGTACATTATACATATTAACTACTAAACCACCCTAGATCTCCAGGGATATTAGATATCAACCCATAACCACCCTAGAACATCATGTCTAATGTTTTTCAATATTAAACAACAATAAAACAATTACCTCTTGGTCTATCAAGGATATTTGGTATTAACTTGTAAGGCAATATACTTGAGAGAATTATAAATCCTATTATACAGTGTATATATATATATATATATATATATATATATAGCTTTATAGCTTTACATCAGGAGTTCAGGACATTACAGCTGCCGCAGTGGGCATTTACACAAAGGAACTCCAGCGGTGCCAAGGTTCTTTTTCTCTCTCATGTTGCATATATATATATATATATATATATATATATATATATATATCATTTTGCCTTGGTTCATCTGAACTCTTGCCCTGAGTGAAGGAAAACCTGTGATACTACTATACTTTATATACAGTTATTGTGTTTTTTTTATGTTGGACTAGACTCTACTTTATATGAAGCTAAGAATTTTCATCCCTATAAAAGTTCCGTACATCACTTTAAATCTTCGGTTAATAGTATAATTCTGTCTGATAGGAGACACTGTACATTTGTAAAATAAGCTGTTTTTGTTCATTTGGACAGATGTACTGTCCGTGTTGTCACACAGGAAATCTCTGAATGTACTGGCACTATGGAAATAATGAAATTAGCTTAATTACTGTTGACTTCATAAGTCACAAATTCTAATGTGAAATGTGCCAGATGCAATTAATGGTTTGTGGTACTAATTCAACTGATCAAGTGTCTTCGGTGCATAAATAATGCAGACGCTTCCGTTACTTACAGAAGTTCAGCAGAGAAATCTTGTCCTAGCGGAATGTACAATTGAAGGACCAGGAACCTCTGGATGAGTCCAACTAAAGTTATCAACAACAAGAAAAAAGATTGGGTTAAGTTTAATGTTTGATATATTGAGGAGTGTATGACAGTTCCAAATAATTTCTATAATGTGATCAATTAATACTCCTGAGGATTTAGTAACCATCCTGAGGTCCATACATGTAGATATCATAGCACTTAAAGGGGTACTCCGATGGAAAACCATTTTTCTTAAATCAACTGGTGCCAGAAAGTTATACAGATTATACAGATTGTAAATTACTTCTATTTAAAAATCTTAAATCTTCTTGTACTTATCAGCTGCTGTATATTCCACAGGAAGTTATTTTATTTTTTAATTTATTTTCTGCCTGACCACAGTGCTGTCTGTTGACACCTCTGTCCATGTCAGGAACTTTCTAGAGTAGGAGAAAATTCCCATAGCAAACCTATACTGCTATGGATAGTTTCTGACATGAACAGAGGTGTCAGCAGAGAGCAGTGTGGTCAGACTGAAAGGAAATTAAAAAAGAAAAGAACTTCCTCTGCAGCATACAGCAGCTGATAAGTACTGGAAGGATTAGGATGTTTAAATAGAAGTAATTTACAAATCTGTTTAACTTTCTGGAACAGATGATTTAAAGAAAAATGTTTCCCACTGGAGTACCCCTTTAACAATTCAAAAAGGTCCATAAGAACAAATAAACCACCAAGACCTGTTGACTGTTTGGCTGACATTATTTGTCAGTGGAGAGTCAGGGGGGCGCCATACACTTCAGACAGTCGTCCGAACATGTAGAAGTCATTGGGGTTGTCCAGCTTTAGCCTAAAGTGTATGGGCAATCTAAGCCTCCAAAACAATCAACCTTCATCAGTAATACCATATCTCATTCCTTTCTGGTCATTACTAACATTTTACATAAATAAATAAATCTGGGATACACCAATAAATGTTCCAAATTTCTTTAAGTTATGACCTATTTCAAAGGGTTGTGTACTTAAAGGGGCTGTGCGCTGCCCTGCAGTTCGGAGCTCCCCTCACAGCGTCCGGAAGTTCATCACTCCGAACGCTGTGTGCGGGTTTCCGTGTTCGCAGCCGCCGGGCGTGACGTCACGCCCGGCCCCTTTGCGACGTCTCGCCCGCCCCCTCGTGACGTCGGTTGCACCCCCTTCCCATAGACTTTCATTGAGGGGGCGGGCGAGACGTCACGAGGGGGCGGGCGAGACGTCACGAAGAGGCCGGGTGTGACGTCACACCCGGCGGCTGCGAACACGGAAGCCCACACACAGCGTTCGGAGAAATGAACAAAAAAACTATTTTTATATACCATATTAGAGAATTCAGAGCTCATAGAGGAGGGACCTCTGTTCGGGATTCTCAACTGTTGGCCACAGTAGAAGGTGTCCACAAAGAGCATCACCTGCTCTGGAGCACCTGTTCTTTCCTGCATTACACTGATATCCTATAGGTTTGAATGGACCCTGTGTGTAACTTAAATGGTCAATTTCATTTTTAACAATGCTGGAAAATACCGTAGAAATTAGAAAATGGCATTTACCACTACCGTAGAATTCACTCTTTGTTCATCGGTTTTCCCCATGCATGCATAGATACTGAGGGGGGAGTGGTAACGGAGTGAACAGGGGAAAGTGGTCAGCACACTGTGTGTGTGCTGACCTCTTTCCCCTGCTCACTCCGTTGCCGCTCTTTGCCTCAGTATCTATGTATGCACGGGGAAAACCAATGAATAAAGAGAATTCTCCAGTAGAGGTGAATGCCATTGTCTCATTTCTACGGTATTTACCAGCATTGCTACTCCTCTATGTCTATGAACACCAAAGTCCTAAAAAAATGCACCCATAGGAGAGTGTGTACTAATCCTGTCAAGGACAGGGGGACTCCATAAATATATGTATACAGAGAAATTGGAGTTAGAACACCACCTTAAGTATGAACATATAAATCTTTATTGAAATGTTTTACATAAAAAACATGTAGATGCAAAAAAGTGAAGTATTGCAATAGAAATCCAACACAAGAATATCTGGCGCAGAGTAAGAAAAGTACCGTATTTTTCACCGTATAAGACGCACTTTTTCTTCCCCAAAACTGGGGGGAAAAATTTGGTGCTTCTTATACGGCGAATACACCCCTATTGCGGCGGTCCCTGCGGTCATCAACGGCCGGGACCCGCGGCTAATACAGGACATCACCGATCGCGGTGATGCCCTGTATTAACCCTTCAGACGCGGCGATCAAAGCTGACCGCCGCGTCTGAAGGGAAAGTGACACTAACCCGGCTGTTCAGTCTGGCTGTTCGGGACCGCCGCGATTTCACCGCGGCGGTCCCGAACAGCCCGACTGAATAGCCGGGTTAGTGCTTACAGGACACCAGGGGGGGGGGGACCTCACCTGCCTCCTCGGTGTCTTCTCCGTTCAGGGATCCACTGTATGGCCGGCGCTCTCCTTCCTCGTCATCACGTCGCGTACGTGCGTCGGCGTGCGTAACGACGTGATGGCGGCGACGGAGAGCGGGGATACCCGGCCGGCAGCAGAGACGTTCCAGAGCAACGGGGACACGGCGACAGCGATGGGGCGACATCCAGGGCAGCGGTGACGGGTCCGGAGCGGCGGGGACACGTGAGTATTACCTCCTATGCAGTGGTCTTCAATCTGCGGACCTCCAGATGTTGCAAAACTACAACTCCCAGCATGTCCGGACAGCCAACGGCTGTCCAGGCATGCTGGGAGTTGTAGTATTGCAACATCTGGAGGTCCGCAGGTTGAAGACCACTATTGGGTTCAAAATCTAAATTTTTTTAGATTTTGCCCCTAAAAATTGGGTGCGTCTTATACGCCGGTGCGTCCTATAGGACGAAATATACGGTACATACAAAGGAGTACATGAAAAATGTCCACACACTATATAGCAATATATGGAATAAAACAATTTAGCCACTGCGGTCGCAGAGTTTGCTATCCCACATGGACAGGTTACACATTGACTTTTATTGAGTACTTAGATATGTTGTCCCCACTATCATTGTATTTCACTATGCATTCCTAGACCTGGCTATACACCAGCTCTAGGTTATATTACTAGTTAATCTTGATGTATCATTATGCAGCATTTGTATGGATAGCCCACAGTGGCTAAATTGTTTTATTCCATATATTGCTATATATAGTGAGTGGACATTTTTCATGTACTCATTTGTATGTACTTCTCTTACTCTGCGCCAGATATTCTTGTGTTGGGTTTCTATTGCAATACTTCACTTTTCCTCTATGTCTATGCAATAGAGCACCACCTGTTATCTGGATACATTGTGCAGGATTTAAGCAATAGTGCAGCCTTCCATAATTATATGTGAATAGCCTCCTAGAACTGCTGTAGTGCCAGACACATACTGTTTGCTCTACTTTGGGGGTTATCCACCATAAGGTGATTTTAGTACTGACCTGCCAAACAGTAATGGACATGCTTAGGAAGGATCCATGCTTGTCTTGGGGCTAAATAGCTATGTTGTGAGTCCACCATAATGCTGTGGCTATCTAACTGGCTATTTCCTGTTGGAAATCCCTCTGTCAAACCACAAGTCCCATAATACCTTGTTTGTAAGTGTGAGGTCATTTTTCTCCCTCCCATATATCAGCCACCCAAACCATTGAAGCATAGGTGTCCATGTATGTATTGTCACGATGCCGGCTGGCAGGAGGTGGATCCTCTGTGCCAGAGAGGGATGGCGAGGACCGTGCTAGTGGACCGGTTCTAAGACACTACTGGTTTTCACCAGAGCCCGCCGCAAAGCGGGATGGTCTTGCTGCGGCGGTAGTGACCAGGTCGTATCCACTAGCAACGGCTCACCTCTCTGGCTGCTGAAGATAGGCGCGGTACAAGGGAGTAGGCAGAAGCAAGGTCGGACGTAGCAGAAGGTCGGGGCAGGCAGCAAGGATCGTAGTCAGGGGCAACGGCAGGAGGTCTGGAACACAGGCTAGGAACACACAAGGAACGCTTTCACTGGCACGATGGCAACAAGATCCGGCAAGGAAGTGCAGGGGAAGTGAGGTGATATAGGGAAGTGCACAGGTGAAGACACTAATTGGAATCACTGCGCCAATCAGCGGCGCAGTGGCCCTTTAAATCGCAAAGACCCGGCGCGCGCGCGCCCTAGGGAGCGGGGCCGCGCGCCGGGACAGGACCGAGGGAGAGCGAGTCAGGTACGGGAGCCGGGGTGCGCATCGCGAGCGGGCGCTACCCGCATCGCGAATCGCATCCCGGCTGGAAGCGGAATCGCAGCGCCCCGGGTCAGTGGATCTGACCGGAGCGCTGCAGCGGGGAGAGTGTAGCGAGCGCTCCGGGGAGGAGCGGGGACCCGGAGCGCTCGGCGTAACAGTACCCCCCCCCTTGGGTCTCCCCCTCTTCTTAGAGCCTGAGAACCTGAGGAGCAGACTTTTGTCTAGGATGTTGTCCTCAGGTTCCCAGGATCTCTCTTCAGGACCACAACCTTCCCAGTCCACTAAAAAAAAAGTTTTTCCTCTGACCTTTTTAGAAGCTAAGATTTCTTTGACAGAGAAGATGTCCGAGGAGCCGGAAACAGGAGTGGGAGGAACAGATTTGGGAGAAAAACGGTTGAGGATGAGTGGTTTAAGAAGAGAGACGTGAAAGGCATTAGGGATACGAAGAGAAGGAGGAAGAAGAAGTTTGTAAGAGACAGGATTAATTTGACACAAAATTTTGAAAGGACCAAGATAGCGTGGTCCCAACTTGTAGCTAGGGACACGGAAGCGGACATATTTAGCGGAGAGCCATACCTTGTCTCCAGGGGAAAAAACGGGAGGAGCTCTTCTTTTCTTATCCGCGAACTTCTTCATGCGTGATGAAGCCTGTAAGAGAGAATTTTGGGTCTCTCTCCATATGATGGAAAGGTCACGAGAAATTTCATCCACAGCGGGCAGACCAGAGGGCAAGGGGGTAGGGAGGGGGGGAAGAGGGTGACGGCCGTACACCACGAAAAATGGGGATTTGGAGGAAGATTCAGAGACTCTGAAGTTATACGAGAATTCGGCCCATGGAAGGAGATCTGCCCAGTCATCCTGGCGGGAGGAAACAAAATGTCGCAAATAATCACCCAAGACCTGGTTAATTCTTTCTACTTGTCCATTGGACTGGGGATGATATGCAGAAGAAAAATTTAATTTAATCTTGAGTTGTTTACAGAGAGCCCTCCAGAATTTAGACACGAATTGGACGCCTCTATCCGAGACGATCTGCGTAGGCAACCCGTGAAGACGAAAAATGTGTACAAAAAATTGTTTAGCCAACTGAGGCGCTGAAGGAAGACCAGGAAGAGGGATGAAATGTGCCATTTTGGAGAATCGATCAACGACCACCCAAATAACAGTGTTGCCACGGGAAGGGGGTAAATCAGTAATAAAATCCATACCAATCAGAGACCAAGGCTGTTCGGGGACAGGCAGGGGATGAAGAAAACCAGCGGGCTTCTGGCGAGGAGTCTTATCCCGGGCACAGATAGTGCAGGCTCGCACAAAGTCCACAACATCCGTCTCCAGAGTCGGCCACCAATAGAAGCGGGAGATGAGTTGCACAGATTTCTTGATGCCCACATGACCTGCGAGATGGGAGGAGTGACCCCATTTGAGGATTCCGAGGCGTTGGCGTGGAGAAACAAAGGTCTTTCCTGGAGGAGTTTGCCTGATGGAGGCAGGGGAAGTGGAGATCAGGCAGTCAGGTGGAATGATGTGTTGCGGAGAAAGTTCAACTTCTGAGGCATCCGAGGAACGAGAGAGAGCATCGGCCCTAATGTTCTTATCGGCAGGACGAAAGTGAATCTCAAAATTAAATCGGGCAAAGAACAGAGACCACCGGGCCTGGCGAGGATTCAGCCGTTGGGCAGACTGGAGGTAGGAGAGGTTCTTGTGGTCGGTGTAAATAATAACTGGAAATCTTGATCCCTCCAGCAGATGCCTCCATTCCTCAAGTGCTAATTTAATGGCTAGAAGCTCTCGATCCCCGATGGAGTAGTTCCTCTCCGCCGGAGAGAAGGTCCTAGAAAAAAAACCACAAGTGACAGCATGCCCGGAAGAATTTTTTTGTAGAAGAACAGCTCCAGCTCCCACTGAGGAGGCATCAACCTCCAATAGGAAGGGTTTGGAAGGGTCAGGTCTGGAGAGCACGGGAGCTGAAGAAAAGGCAGACTTGAGTCGTTTAAAGGCGTCTTCCGCTTGAGGAGGCCAAGACTTGGGATCGGCATTTTTTTTGGTTAAAGCCACGATAGGAGCCACAACGGTAGAAAAATGTGGAATAAATTGCCTGTAATAATTGGCGAACCCCAAAAAGCGTTGGATAGCACGGAGTCCGGAGGGGCGTGGCCAATCTAAGACGGCAGAGAGTTTGTCTGGATCCATTTGTAGTCCCTGGCCAGAGACCAAATATCCTAGAAAAGGAAGAGATTGGCATTCAAACAGACATTTCTCAATTTTGGCATAGAGTTGATTGTCACGAAGTCTCTGAAGAACCATACGGACATGCTGGCGGTGTTCTTCTAGATTGGCGGAAAAAATTAGGATATCGTCCAGATATACAACAACACAGGAGTATAACAGATCACGAAAAATTTCATTAACAAAGTCTTGGAAGACAGCAGGGGCGTTGCACAGGCCAAAGGGCATGACCAGATACTCAAAGTGTCCATCTCTGGTATTAAATGTCGTTTTCCACTCATCCCCCTCTCTGATGTGGATGAGGTTATAGGCGCCTCTTAAGTCCAATTTAGTAAAGATGTGGGCACCTTGGAGGCGATCAAAGAGTTCAGAGATGAGGGGTAGGGGGTAGCGGTTCTTAACCGTGATTTTATTAAGACCGCGGTAGTCAATGCAAGGACGTAGGGAGCCATCTTTTTTGGACACAAAGAAAAATCCGGCTCCGGCAGGAGAGGAGGATTTACGGATAAAGCCCTTTTTTAAATTTTCCTGGACGTATTCAGACATGGCAAGAGTCTCTGGGGCAGAGAGAGGATAAATTCTGCCCCGGGGTGGAGTAGTGCCCGGGAGGAGGTCGATAGGACAATCATAAGGCCTGTGAGGAGGTAGAGTCTCAGCTTGTTTTTTGCAGAAAACATCCGCGAAGTCCATATAGGCCTTAGGGAGACCGGTTACTGGAGGAACCACAGAGTCACGGCAAGGGTTACTGGGAACCGGTTTTAGACAGTCCTTGGAACAAGAGGGCCCCCAACTCTTGATCTCCCCAGTGGACCAATCCAGGGTTGGGGAATGAAGTTGAAGCCAGGGAAGTCCAAGGAGAATTTCCGAGGTGCAATTGGGGAGGACCAAAAGTTCAATCCTCTCATGATGAGATCCGATGCTCATAAGAAGGGGCTCCGTGCGGAAACGTATGGTACAGTCCAATCTTTCATTGTTTACACAATTGATGTAAAGGGGTCTGGCGAGACTGGTCACTGGGATGTTGAACCTGTTGACGAGAGAGGCCAAAATAAAATTTCCTGCAGATCCAGAGTCCAAGAAGGCCACCGTAGAGAAGGAGAAGGCAGAGGCAGACATCCGCACAGGCACAGTAAGACGTGGAGAAGCAGAGTAGACATCAAGGACTGTCTCACCTTTGTGCGGAGTCAGCGTACGTCTTTCCAGGCGGGGAGGACGGATAGGACAATCCCTCAGGAAGTGTTCGGTACTAGCACAGTACAGGCAGAGGTTCTCCATGCGGCGTCGTGTCCTCTCTTGAGGTGTCAGGCGAGACCGGTCGACCTGCATAGCCTCCACGGCGGGAGGCACAGGAACAGATTGCAGGGGACCAGAGGAGAGAGGAGCCGAGGAGAAGAAACGCCTCGTGCGAACAGAGTCCATATCTTGGCGGAGCTCCTGACGCCTTTCGGAAAAACGCATGTCAATGCGAGTGGCTAGGTGAATAAGTTCATGTAGATTAGCAGGAATTTCTCGTGCGGCCAGAACATCTTTAATGTTGCTGGATAGGCCTTTTTTAAAGGTCGCGCAGAGGGCCTCATTATTCCAGGATAATTCTGAAGCAAGAGTACGGAATTGTACGGCATACTCGCCAACGGAAGAATTACCCTGGACCAGGTTCAACAGGGCAGTCTCAGCAGAAGAGGCTCGGGCAGGTTCCTCAAAGACACTTCGGATTTCCGAGAAGAAGGAGTGTACAGAGGCAGTGACGGGGTCATTGCGGTCCCAGAGCGGTGTGGCCCATGACAGGGCTTTTCCAGACAGAAGGCTGACTACGAAAGCCACCTTAGACCTTTCAGTGGGAAACAGGTCCGACATCATCTCCAGATGCAGGGAACATTGGGAAAGAAAGCCACGGCAAAACTTAGAGTCCCCATCAAATTTATCCGGCAAGGATAGGCGTAGACCAGGGGCGGCCACTCGCTGCGGAGGAGGTGCAGGAGCTGGCGGAGGAGATGACTGCTGAAGCTGTGGTAGTAACTGCTGTAGCATAACGGTCAGTTGAGACAGCTGTTGGCCTTGTTGCGCTATCTGTTGTGACTGCTGGGCGACCACCGTGGTAAGGTCAGCGACAACTGGCAGAGGAACTTCAGCGGGATCCATGGCCGGATCTACTGTCACGATGCCGGCTGGCAGGAGGTGGATCCTCTGTGCCAGAGAGGGATGGCGAGGACCGTGCTAGTGGACCGGTTCTAAGACACTACTGGTTTTCACCAGAGCCCGCCGCAAAGCGGGATGGTCTTGCTGCGGCGGTAGTGACCAGGTCGTATCCACTAGCAACGGCTCACCTCTCTGGCTGCTGAAGATAGGCGCGGTACAAGGGAGTAGGCAGAAGCAAGGTCGGACGTAGCAGAAGGTCGGGGCAGGCAGCAAGGATCGTAGTCAGGGGCAACGGCAGGAGGTCTGGAACACAGGCTAGGAACACACAAGGAACGCTTTCACTGGCACGATGGCAACAAGATCCGGCAAGGAAGTGCAGGGGAAGTGAGGTGATATAGGGAAGTGCACAGGTGAAGACACTAATTGGAATCACTGCGCCAATCAGCGGCGCAGTGGCCCTTTAAATCGCAAAGACCCGGCGCGCGCGCGCCCGGACAGGACCGAGGGAGAGCGAGTCAGGTACGGGAGCCGGGGTGCGCATCGCGAGCGGGCGCTACCCGCATCGCGAATCGCATCCCGGCTGGAAGCGGAATCGCAGCGCCCCGGGTCAGTGGATCTGACCGGAGCGCTGCAGCGGGGAGAGTGTAGCGAGCGCTCCGGGGAGGAGCGGGGACCCGGAGCGCTCGGCGTAACATGTATTTTTTACTTTTTCCTGCTGCTGGTCAAGGGTGGGTTGGATAAGGGAGGGAATGTCTAGATATATATTAAAATACATTCTTTATGCTTTTTGTAATTATTGAGTTTAAACCAGTTCTGATAAAACAATGTATATAAAAAAAGGATTAGAAAATTGGGTATTATTAGAATGGGCTCTTATTGTTTTCTGAAACAGTACCACTCTTATTGTCCATTGGCTGTTTGTGGTATTGTAGCCTATGCCCACACAGGGCTAAGCTAAAATACTAGACACAGCCCATTGATAAGAAAAAAAAGCTTAAAAAAATTTCATTAATGTCAGAGTACCTCTTTAAAGGGGTACTCCACTGGAAAAAAAAATTCTAAATCAACTGGTGCCAGAAAGTTAAACAGATTTGTAAATGACTTCTATTTAAAAATCTTAATTCTTCCATTACTTATTAGCTCTTCTATGCTCCACAGGAAGTTATTTTCTTTTTTAATTTCCTTTCTGTCTGACCACAGTGCTCTCTGCTGACACCTCTGTTCATTTTAGGAACTGTCCAGAATAGAAGCAAATCCCCATAGCAAACCTCTCCTGCTCTGGACAGTTCCTGAAATGGACAGAGGTGTCAGCAGGGAGCACTCTGGTCAGACAGAAAGGAAATTCAAAAAGAAAATAGCTTCCTGTGAATCATACAGCAGCTAATAAGTACTGGAAGGATTAAGATTTACAAATCTGTTTAACTTTCTGGCACAAGTTGATAACATTTTTTTTTCCAGTGGAGTACCCCTTAAACCCCTTAAGGATGCATCCCATTTGGGCCTTAAGGACGCAGACAATTTAATTTTTAAGTTTTTGTTTTTTCCTCCTCGCCTTCAAAAAATCATAACTCTTTTAAATTTTCATCCACAGAGGGCTTGTTTTTGGCGTGACAAGTTGTCCGTTGTAATGCCATCACTCACTTTACCATTAAATGTATGGCGCAACCAAAAAAATACTATTTGTGTGGTGGAATTAAAAAGAAAACCGCAATTTAGCAAATTTTGGAAGGTTTTGTTTTCACGCCGTACAATTTACGGTAAAAATTACTTGTGTTCTTTATTCTTTGGGTCAATTCGATTAAAATGACACCCATGATAACATACTTTTCTATTACTGCTGCGCTTGAAAAAATCGCAAACTTTTTAATCAAATTAGTACGTTTAAAATTCCCCTATTTTGAAGACCCATAACTTTTTCATTTTTCCTTATAAGCAGCGGTATGAGGGCTCATTTTTTGCACCGTGATCTGTACTTTTTATTGATACCATATGATTTGCTTATATAGAACTTTTAATCCATTTTTTATAATTTTTTTTGGGAATAAAATGTTATAAAAAAGCATCTATTTTGGACTTTTCTTTATTTTTACATTCACGCCGTTCACCGTACGGTATCATTAACATTTTATTTTAATAGTTCAGATATTTACGCATGCTGCGATACCAAATATGTACATCATTTTTTTTTAACACTTTTTGGGTGTGAAATAGGGAAAATGGGACAATTTATGTTTTTATTGGGGGAGGGGGTTTTTCAAATTTTTTTTACTTTATTTTTTTACTTTTATTTTTACACTTTAATAGTCCCCATAGGGGACTATTTATAGCAATCACTCGATTGCTAATCCTGTTCAGTGCTATGTATAGGACAAATCACTGATCAGGGTTATCGGTCATCTTCTGCTCTGGTCTGCGGGAAGGCGCAGAAGACTCCCGGAAGGCAGCGTAGGCAGGTGAGGGGACCTCCGTCTGCCGTGCTGGATGATCGGATCGCCGCGGCAGCGCTGCGGGCGATCCGATGATCCATTTTAGTGACCGCGATGCTGCAGATGCCGGGATCTGTATTGATCACGGCATCTGAGCGGTTAATGGCGGACATCCGTGAGTACCACCTCACAAGGACGTACATTTACAGTGCTCATCGTTAAGGGGTTAAGTACCCTCAAACAAAAAGACAAAACAAATGTATCTTGTTGCAGTTCTCAACTACATCCCCTCCACCAAGAGTTAACAGGGCTTGAACCTTTCCATACATCTTTAGCATCTTCACAACAATGTGCTCTGAGGAATACTCTTTTTTTTTATTGCAAAGAAAATAACAAGTGGGGTCTTAGTGGCTGAGAGTGAAGAAATTCTGTGTGTCACTCTCAAATTGATTTCTGCTTCATAAGTCATAAGATGTATCAAGAGCCATTTGGGATTATTATGAGTCCACTTAGGAATCTATAGACAATGAAGGAAATATATTGTAGAGGCTCCCAACAGTAAAAGCCGGCTATGAAGACAAAAACTGCATGTGTTCAATGAAACCCTTTTAGAGTTGCATTAATATTACTGTGTGTCGCATTTTGTATGAAAAATAATGCATATATATATATATATATATATATATATATACTCTCCAGGAATTTATAGATAAATGAATATCAACAAGCAATATACTGTAAGAGCTGTAAATTGTCATATACCACAAAGAGAAAACAAAAATAAACATTAGGGATGAGCGAATCGAATCTGACAAATCCGAATTTGTTCTGAATTTCAGGAAAAAAAATATATATATATGAATATATCACCGCGATTCGATTGCACAAATCGCTTCATTAAACTCCATTTAGTGCGGTCCAGGCTAACGGGCATTTAAAATGGCAGATCCCCATGTAAGGACATGGGGCAAGGAACTCTGGGAAGGCGGGTAGGCGGGAAGACCCTGAATCACATGCAGCATGCAGCCTATCAGCAGCCAGCCACCCCTGTGATGTCACAGCCCTATATAATTGGCATGTATATATATATATATATATATATATATATATATATATTCTTATATATAATCTTGCACCCTGGCATTCCAGCGTTTTATTTCAGAGATAGCGTTTCATTGCAGGGACAGATAGAGCATTGTGTGCGTTGCACAGAAAAAGAACTTGACAGCAGCGATTCACCACAAGCCGAAATCACTGCGGAAAAGCACTGACAGAGAGAGAGAGAAAGTACACTTTTGGGTGTAATACACAGCGACTCCACTGCTGCAGTAGGGTGAACAGCAACTTTAAAGCTAAAAGGGGCCAGTTAGGCAGAGCACTAAAATCCATTGTCACCTGCTATTAGTGCCTAATAATACTGTACTGGGCTCTACTACACAGCGATTCTGTACTGCTACAGTGGTGTACAGCAACTCTAAAGCTCATAGAGGCCAGTTAGGCTGAGCACTAAAAGCCATTGTCACCTGCTATTAGTGCATAACAATACTGTACTGGGCTCTACTACACAGCGTTTCCATCCGTCTGCAGTGGTGTACAGCAACTCTAAAGCTTATAGGGGCCAGTTAGGCTGAGCACTAAAAGCCATTGTCACCTGCTATTAGTGTCTAATTATACTGTACTGGGCTGTACTACACAGCGATTCTGTACTGCTGCAGATGGGTGTCCAACAACTGTAAAGCTAACAGGGGCCAGTTAGGGTGAGCACGAAAAGCCATAGTCACCTGATTACAGTGCCTAATACAGGTTGCGTAGCAGAGCTTATTATTCTCTCATAAGTGTAACCTGTGCGTACATAGGTGGTGTACGTTTTTTTTTATTCCCTGTAAAACTAATTTGGGCCTAGTTACTGTGAAAGGCCAGCCAAAACTATACCCTTGTTTTTGTAGCCTAATACAGTTTTAAGCGGAGCGTATTGTCCACCTCTCATAAGTGTAACCTGTGCATACATAGGTGGTTTACATTTTTTTTCTCCTGTAAAACTAATTTGGGCCTAGTTACTGTGAAAGGCCAGCAAAAGCTACCCACTTGTTTCTATAACCTTATACAGTTTGTAGTGGAGCGCATTGTCCTCCTCTCATAAGTTTAAACTGTACGTACACCTACGTGGTGTCCTTTATATATTTTCCTGTTAAACTAATTTGGGCCTATTTACTGTGAAAGGCCAAGGAGGAGAGGCAGAAGAGTAAATTCATCAGGCACAGGCAGAGGTCACAGAAAAGTAGGGGTGTGTGGCAGCAGGAGTCGCAGTGAGAAGTCTGAGCTCCCGGTGTCAGCTAGCAGTTGTGTCTTGACCAGCAACCCAGCAGCCCTGATTGAGTGGTTCACTCGGTTATCCATTTCATCCCAAGTGAGGTCTGACACCCTCAGTCAACAGTCGGTGGATTCCTCAGACTCAACTCTCAGTTGGCATGGCCCTCATGCAGCTGCTGCCACCACCAGGCTCTGTTATTGTGCCGCCATATGGTCTCCTCATGCTGATGCTGCCACCTCCAGGCTCTGTCACTGTGCCGCCATATGGTCTCCTCATGCTGATGCTGCCACCTCCAGGCTCTCTCATTGTGCTGCTATATGGTCTCCTCATGCTGATGTTGCCACCTCCAGGCTCTCTCATTGTGCTGCTATACGGCCTCCTCATGTTGATGCTGCCACCTCCAGGCTCTGTCATTGTGCCGCCATATGGCCTCCTCATGCTGTTGGCACATTAAAAGAAAATTTAAAATGTTAACTCCTGAACGACGCAGGACGTATATATTTACGTCCTGCGCCGGCTCCTGCGATATAACGCAGGGTCGCGGGGTGACCCTGTGTCATATCGGGTCAGTACCAGGGGCCATCAACGGCCGGGACCCACAGCTAATACAGGACATCATTAACCGTTCAGACGTGGCGATCAAAGTTAACCGCCGCGTCTGAAGTGAAACTGAAAGTATCCTGGCAGCTCAGTCGGGCTGTTCAGGACCGCCGTGATGAAATTCTGGCGTCCCGAACAGATTACAGGACACCGGGATGATCCCAACTTGCCTCCTCGGTGTCCGATATGCGAATGACTGCTCCGTGCCTGAGATCCAGGCAGGGAAGTCAGCGTGGATGGTCGATGTTGAGAGATTCCGACCATCGGACACCTCCCATTGATGTTGTGTACCTATCCTCAGTGATGAGGTTAAAACACGATATCCTACAAACCAGGGGGTTGTCCTTGAAATTAGTTTGAGAAATCTACAAGTGGATACGTACACAAAGATATGAGTTATAATATTTATATTTTTGATTTATTTATTAGTTATGTTTTTTCATTTTTAATACATTTTTTGACTTTTTTTATTCTTTACTTTTTATATTTATTTACATTACATTTTTTTTAGTTCTTTCATTTATTCATTTTTTTGGTTTAAAAAAAATTCAGTTTATTATAATGTTTATTTATTTGTAAAAAAAAAAAAAATATATATATATATATATATATATATATGTATATATATATATATATATATATATATATATATATATATATATATATACACACCGTATATACTCGAGTATAAGCCGAGTTTTTCAGCACAATTTTTCGTGCTGAAAACACCCCCCTCGGCTTATACTCGAGTGAACTCCCCACCCGCAGTGGTCTTCAACCTGCGGACCTCCAGAGGTTTCAAAACTACAACTCCCAGCAAGCCCGGGCAGCCATCGGCTGTCCGGGCTTGCTGGGAGTTGTAGTTTTGAAACCTCCGGAGGTCCGCAGGTTGAAGACCACTGCGGCCTTCGACATCATCCAGCCCCCTCTCACCCCCCTTTAGTTCTGTACAGTACTCACCTCCGCTCTGCGCTGGTCCGGTGCTGCAGGACTGTCCGGAGAGGAGGTGGTCCGGTGGGATAGTGGTTCCGGGCTGCTATCTTCCCCGGGGAGGCCTCTTCTAAGAGCTTCGGGCCCGGCCTCAGAATAGTCACGTTGCCTTGACAACGACGCAGAGGTGCGTTCATTGCCAACGTACTTCTGCCTCGTTGTCAAGGCAACGCCTCTATTCCGGGCCGGAAGCGCGGAGAAGAGGCGCCCCCGGTGAAGATAGCAGCCCGGAACCACTATCCCACCGGACCACCTCCTCACCGGACAGTCCTGCAGGACCGGACCAGCGCCGAGCGGAGGTGAGTACTGTACAGAACTAAAGGGGGTGAGAGGGGGCTGGATGATGTTGAAGGCCGCAGTGGTCTTCAACCTGCGGACCTCCGGAGGTTTCAAAACTACAACTCCCAGCAAGCCCGGACAGCCGATGGCTGCCCGGGCTTGCTGGGAGTTGTAGTTTTGAAACCTCTGGAGGTCCGCAGGTTGAAGACCACTGAGGGCGGATGATGAGAAGAGGATGATGAAGGGGGGGTGTGGGATGATGACAAGGGGATGATGAAGGGGGGTGGGGATGATGACAAGGGGATGATGAAGGGGGGATGTGTGGGATGATGACAAGGGGATGATGAAGGGGGGATGTGTGGGATGATGACAAGGGGATGATGAAGGGGGGATGTGTGGGATGATGACAAGGGGATGATGAAGGGGGGATGTGTGGGATGATGACAAGGGGATGATGAAGGGGGATGTGTGGGATGATGACAAGGGGATGATGACAGGTGATGATGATGAGGGTCTGGATGATGACAGGCGGTGATGATGATGAAGATGTTAATGATGGATCTGGATGATGACAGGGGGGGATGATGTATTTCCCACCCTAGGCTTATACTCGAGTCAATAACTTTTCCTGGGATTTTGGGTTGAAATTAGGGGTCTCGGCTTATACTCGGGTCGGCTTATACTCGAGTATATACGATATATATATATATATATATATATATATATATATATATATATATATATATATATATATTATTTTTATTTTTTTTTATTTTTTTTTATTATTATTTATTTATTTATATTTTTTTTAAGTGTTTAAGTGTTATATAGTAGTTCACACATTTGGTCCCCACTACTTCCTTTGATGGTGTTTCTACATGCATGTTACTATGTTTTACACTCTTGACTATTGCTTTCATATATATTATGTATTATTGTAATGTGAACACTGCTATTAGCCTGGTCCGGTATTAGAGTGATCTGTTCACATGCCCGCTCTTCAATTCACTACAGAGGCACTGTTTAGCGTCATGGTAGTGATGACGACCGGTCATGTGACTACAGACAGTCAGGTGACCCGGGTCAGCTGACCAGAGTTCACCTGACTATACAGCAGAGATGGGGAAGCGGCACAGACACAGTAGCCACAGACCCACGCTAATGGCACCATGATGGAGCAAGTAAGTGCACCTTTCTTTTCTTGTATATAAGAATCAGTATATGTATAGCACATGTGGTTATAATTAAATATTGAATGGTAACAGGTGTGTTATGTGAAGGTATTTATCATATTTGGCTATTAACTGGAACTATGAAATAAAGCATTACAATTGTTATAATATGCACTGTACACAGATAATATCACTAGCAATGGCTATAAACACTATGAAATGGATGTGATATCACAGTGTATATTTATGAACTTTTATGTATAGAATTGTTTGATTGTTATAACACTTTGCACTTTGTACTGATTGATCACATGTTTTGGGTATAACTACCCCTTATGTACTATGTTTCTTTAAAGAGTACCCGTCAGATCCAACAAAAAAAACAACCATATTTTTTTAAATACATCCCTCAGTACCTAATCCTGACCATGTACATCTAATTTCTATGTGTCTAGCACCTTTATTTATTTATTTTATTACACTTTTAATTTAGCTCACTAGTCTGAATTCCTCTCAAAGGGAGGCGGCGTTGCCTCACTGTGCAGGTATCCGCCCCCTCCCTCAGTATGCTGTCTGCTCACATCTCCCCTAGCATTAGCAAAATTACAACTTCCAGCTTGTCCTCACTGACAATAGCGGGACACAAGCTGACAGTGGGAGGATTTTTCCTCCAGCTATGAGCCCTGCACTCACAGCTGTCAATCAAGGAAGTGTGTCCATGATGCAAGGACACAGCAGGACTAGTATGTGTCCAAGCAGGTAGGGGGGGCAATTGTTTGACTGGCTTTTTCAGTATGAAATACTGAAAATTTTCTAATAGAAGCAATTGCAAGCCTATTGTTTTTGAATGCTTTACAACATATCAAAAGTTTTTGTATCTCACAGTGCCCATTTAAGCTCGAAAAAGGTTCCAGTGTGGAACTGAAGGCGTTACTGCTATGATGTGAGACAATTAATTCACTTATTCACTTATTTTTCTGCAACTTTTTTGGAGTGCCGCACTATTGTTTTTCTGGACTTTTGTCGGGTCTGGAGTGCTGGCACCATTTATTATATGGCGTTGGAGTAGTGCTGCAAAGGAGCCATTGGAGGCGCCGTAAGAGCCAGGGGAAGGTTCAACAAGAATGCTCCACCGAAACAGCCACTCAAGAAGCCAGCCAAATAGTGGTAAATATCTTCTCCATCCCTTTAACATCTGATCAATTGAAATTGTTATCCATGGGTTTAAGTTTTTGTCCTGCCAAACATGTTGATTGGTTTCAACTAGAAATTGACTTACAGAAGTTTTTCTGGAAGCTCAAACTGAAGGCGTGGTTACCGGACACAGCCAGTGCCCAGAGTGCGGCCTTGCCCCTGCCTTCAGTCTCAGCTTCCCCTGATTTTAAATTTTGTAATTTTGATATACCTAAACAGAGTAAATTTCAACCTAACATTGATTCTTGTGCTATTGACACATTCTGTCAGTTTGTGAGCTGAGACATTGCTGATTTGAGGTTGAATAAACATCCACGACTACTGCACCCCAATCTTACTGGGAAACAACTTCAGGCCTTGAATACTCTCATCCAGTATTATAACCTCATTTTGAAGCCCGTCGATAAAGGCGGTGCAATTGTAGTTATGGACCATAGTACGGTAAGTACATAAGGGAAGCCCTACGCCAATTAGGTGACACTAACGCATATCAAGTCCTAAAAAAAGTGACCCTAGGAAGGACACAGAGGGCAAGCTGGACAGCAATCTCAAATGTGCCCTTGAGGATTCTGTCATTGATCAGCCACTTTGAGACTTCCTTAGGGTCTCTCATTCTATCACACTACTCCTGTACTTACTCCCTAAAATCCATAAGACCTTAGTGGATCCCCTGGCAGATCTATTGTTTTGGGGCGTGAGTTAATTACCAGTCATGCTTCCATCTTTTTGGACCAAGTCCTTCGTCCCTATGTAGTTCAGTCTAAATCTTTTTTAGATCATACCAAATATCTGTGTGGATTTTATTCTAGCATCATTCCACATTGTTTCTCTCTATACCTCAATACCCCATGATTAGGATCTACAGGCCAACAGCAATGTCATCTCTGATTTTACCCACACAAAATCAGCCTTCATTTTGTCATTATTGAACTTTGTCCTCTCCAACAACTATTTCACATTTAATGACAACTTCTATGCTCAGATCGCTGAAACTGCCATGGGGACCAATGTGGCCCTGATGTATGCAAACATCTCCGTAGAGTCCTTAGAGGACATGCACATCTATGTATCCTGCTGGGGTGGTGGAGGTACATAGATGATGTGTTCCTGATTTGGGTTGGTTCCAGTGATGCATTACATGACTTTCATACTTTTCTCAATAACATCTGTTCTAACATTCAGTTCACGCTACACTCATCACGAGTTTCAGAAAAATTCTTGGACACAACAGTTTCAGTGAGAGATGGGAGCTTGAGTACAGGCCTCTACATCAAGGCTACAGATTGTAATTCAATCCTACATTACACCCGCAGCCACCCTGGCCCTATGGTCAAGTGGTTGCCACGGAGCCAAATGCTCCGTGCTAGACGAATTGTGAGTGAGGAGTCACAAATTTTGCCAACTTTGGACAACATGGCTTCTGGGTTTTATCTAAAGTGGGTATCCAGACAAATGGATACATTGGTGTCCCAATGTCAGTAGATCGCAAATATCTCATCTACGACACAACCACCAAGTTCTCAATGAATCGCACGGTCTTTGTTTCTAATTTTAATGATCAGTCTTCACAAATAACCCAGTCCATTAATCAACACTGGCACATTATCAAACAGGCTTTCCCTCAGATTTCAGAATTTCAACTCTCTCAACTCATGTCCTTTAAATGTCCACCAAATTTACGTGATAGACTGATTAAGGCTGACGTGTCATCTAAAACTGGTACCGGACAGCGGTACCTTACAATAAAAAGCAGGAGCTCGTTGAAGATGATTAAAGGCTCTACATTCACTCACCCCAAAAACCGGTAACGGGTACATGATCAAACATTACCTGACTTGTTCTTCCAGTTATGCTGTGTACATATTGATGTGTCCCTGAAATTTGCGTTTCAGCCAGCACAGATATACCATCCAGAAGGGGAGACTTTATCTCCCTGTGCAGAAACATTTTACGGAGGCTGGTCACACAGAACGAGATCTGAGGTTCATTTTAATCGACAATACCCTCATTTGAGGAGAGGGGGTGACCGCACTGCTGCCCTTATGCGTTGTGAACTCCACTGGGTATTTGACTTACAAACTTTACTGCCTAACAGCCTGAACGTTGATTTTGTGATCCCTAGCAACCTTGTATATTGGTTTTGTTCTAGTGTAATTCTGAGATTTTAATCTCCAATGTTTTATCACTTGCAGGGACCATTGGATGGATACTGCACAACTTGTACACACCTTTCCCTATATTTCACGAGGGGACAGTGATCAGGTGGCAAATCACTACTATTCCTCCTCCTGGCTGAATTCCCTCAAGCTTAGATGTTATTGCTACTCTTCCTTCTGGATGAATACCTTAAAGCCTGAATGCTATTGCTATTTGCACTTCTGCAGTTGGGTCCGTTGTCTGGAACGCAGGGTGAGTATGACACCTCTGATGTTGGGTATCAGATACCCAACCCCCTAAATTTGGTATATGGCGGAGTGCTGAATGCCTTCCCTGTCCAGTGGTCGGTTTCTGTGCACCTTGCTGTGCTCCAGCTGGGATGTTTTTAATGCCCCAGTTTGGGGTATTTTACCAAGTGGATGTTCCAGAACATGGTGTCATGCCTGTATGTGTTTATGGAAGTGGGATCCTTCTGCTCTCATCTAATCATCATCAGCCAACTTGCCTTATTAACATCCACCATTCATTCATCCACTAATTTAAACCAGCCTACTTTATTTACCTTTCATCCATACTTTTTTGGATTCATTTATCGTATGAGACAGCCGTTTGCCAAGCTCTATCATGGCTGCTGAATGCCACTACCATGTGTACGCCTGCGCAGTTTCCTGGAGGACTTCCATCTATTAACATGACTGCGCGGAACTCCGATTCTGGGTGTGATTCTGCACAGCGCTGCCAGCTGATCTTCCTCCCTGTCTACTTCCTGCCCTTCCGGTGCTCCCCGCTGTTTTTTGCCGTGTGCAGTGTCTGCCCACAGTCCTGCCCCTGTAAGCCACGATGCTTCATTATACACTGTATTTTAATGTATTCACGTATTATTCATGTTTTACATATGCTATATACTTGTGTGAGCACCAGCACTGATGTATGGTTGTACTAATATTGCTAGATGACTTGTCATTGTATCATGCATGCATTGTTTATGGCTTTGAGTAATTTGCATATGACATCACTTCCTGTATTATATATATATATATATATATATATATATATATATATATATACAGCAATGTAAGAAAGTCGCAGCACTCCAGGTGTAGAAAAATAAAAGTGGCTTTATTCACAAATACAGGTTGCACCTGTATTTGTGAATAAAGCCACTTTTATTTTTCTACGCACCTGTATTGGTGAATAAAGCCACTTTTATTTTTCTACGCACCTGTATTGGTGAATAAAGCCACTTTTATTTTTCTACGCACCTGTATTTATGAATAAAGCCACTTTTATTTTTCTAGCACCTGTATTTGTGAATAAAGCCACTTTTATTTTTCTAGCACTTGTATTTGTGAATAAAGCCACTTTTATTTTTATAGCACCTGTATTTGTGAATAAAGCCACTTTTATTTTTCTAGCACCTGTATTTGTGAATAAAGCCACTATTATTTTTCTACACCTGGAGTGCTGCGACTCTGTTACATTGCTGTACCTGGATTGGAGTCTCATACAGGACCCAATTAGTCGCTTGCACCCCCTAATTTTTTTGCAATTTTGCTTTCAGGTTGTGCTGCTTTCCCAGAATGAATATATATATATATATATATATATACTGCCTCACTTTCGCTATGTACTTGCTTGAGAATGGCTGTTACACTGCAGCCGAAACGTTGCCTTGGGTCTTTGATGCAATAAACTTCACTTTTTGATTCTACACCTTTGGAGTGCTGCAGTGAATCTCTATCTGCACTATCATGCTGGTTGCATCCGATTTTTACATTATACCAGGTGTGCTGCTACTTCTCTCGCTCTCTGTCTCTCTCTCTCTCTCTCTCTCTCTCTCTCTCTCTCTCTCTCTCTATACATCTATACATTTTATTATATATTCAAATAAAGCCAGCGTGCCCGCCTCTAGTGGGGAATTCAGTGCAGAAAGAAGCCAATCTTCAGAGGGTCGGAGTGCCAGACTGCAGGTGTGCATATTAGTCAGTGAGCCTGCATCGGTCTACTGTTCACCAGCACTACAACCCGGTGTATTGGGTTTAGTGTGGGTGAACGGGTGACCATTTTCCTTTAATATATGTCTGAGGATGTCAGTCCTGGATCAGCTGACCTCCTGTGAACTACAGGATGACCTCATCACCTACCAGATCTCTATGCTTCCTGCTATCTTCCAGACCCCTCCTCTCCCATATCTGTATGCTGCTGGTGCCTCAATTTCTATTGGATCAGAATATGAAACATGATATTTAGTGATTTTGAAAAATTGCAGCTAAAATAGCCAAAATACAGTAAAACATTTGTGAAAAAATGCCATGAGAATTCAACATGAGAACACAAATTTACATCTCAATTGTGATTATAGGTAGAATCACTTTTTGACAAAAGAAAAACAGCCAACAGTCCTCAGTGTCCTACCCGGGAGAAAGAGTGCGTAATGGACATGTGGTTCAATATGAAATTTTATATCACCGAATAACAGTTACATATAATCAGGAAAATAGATACAAAATACAATTTGAAAAAAATTTAAAAAAATAATAAAAATCAAATGTAAAGTTATTAAAAATAAAACACAGGGCCCTTGAAGAAGGGGTTCGGATAGACTTCATAATACCCCGAATTGCGTTTGGTGATTTTGTGACTCTATAGTGAGTATCCGGATGAAAGACGCTCATGCACATTCACACTAAGCGAAATTGACCAAGATCAAGCACGGTTTATACCAGCATTTGTGAAAACCGGAGTGTTTAAAGGGAAGAGCTTTCATCCACTATCCACCCCTGCTGTCTATAGTCCACCTTTTCATACAGCTGACAAGTTTGAACATCCATCTTTGTATAAGTTTAAATCTCCGAGGGAGCGCGCGCCCCCACCGGGTCAGCTGATCTGCAGTCAGCTGACCACAGTTCTCAGAAGCTCGCCAGCGTGCAGCCACAGTGAACATCATAGACGCCATCGACACGTGGCCGCAACAAGTTCCAACGCCGCTGGCTGGAGCGCTGAAGCAAGAACACAAGTCTGGACGACGTGGAGCGGTGAGTGGCGCATAGTGTCAAAGATCTTTCTCCCGCAGGCAGCCCACGAGAGACCGGAAATAAACCGGCATTATCCCAACACCGCTATTAGATGGAACTGTATACTTTCTTAAAGTTCGACACCGGCAACATACCGGCATCATACCCTCTTTGTCTATTTGGTGGAACTGTACTTTCTTTATTACAAGTGGACATCAACTTGTACCAGATGAAACTATTATCAATAGAGGAAATTGAGCATTTTTTTCCCCTCTGAAATTAACTATTAACATTCTATTGCCGGCATTAAGTTACTGATTCATTGGATTATCTATTGATCTTTCCATCTATAGCTTGTGTGAACAACTAACAATAGATTTGGACTTCACTATTACATTATTCTGATTAGTGAGACAAGTTATTATAGGCTGATTATTTTATCCGGATATCACATTAACCGCAAGGGCCCTGTGGATTATTTTTAATAACTTTACATTTGATTTTTATTATTTTCTTTAAAAAAAAAAAAAATGTAAATTGTATTTTGTATCTATTTTCCTGATTATATGTAACTGTTATTCAGTGATATTAAATTTTATATTGAACCACATGTCCATCACGCACTCTTTTTCCTGGGTAGGACACTGAGGACTGTAGGTTGTTTTTCTTTTGTCGAAATACTATCTCTCTCTGGGTGAGAGGATTACAGTTAACCTCGTGTCTTTTGTTGTGAGCTCCACATTCTTGTATTTTTTTGTGTATTTTAGAATCACTTTTTGCCTCATGGCAATATTTCTCTGAAAAACATACTTTGAGTAAGAAAACACATTAATTGTAGAGTCACATGTTGCGTATACGCAGCCTATTTCAAGCTGTGCAAAATTAACTGCGTAGAAGGTTAGCAGGTATACACTGTGTATTCTCCTATGATCAGACACACAGGGCTACCCACAGCAGCCCTGTATAAGCAGTGAGGTTTGGAGGTGGGCCCACGCATCACAGTCAAATCTCTGCACTGGCTCCGCCTTCAAACCTCACTGCACACACAGGGCTGTGTGCCTGCTCATAGGAGAATATGCAGTGTATTTCTCACTGTGAAACGGATTTTGTGCAGCTATATATACACTGCGTATACACGCAATGACCCAGATTTATCAAACTGTGTGAGAATGATTTTAACATAGCAACCAATCACAGTTCAGCTTTCATTTTACCAGAGCTCTTTAGCTAAGAAGTGATTGTTTGCTGTGGAAAAATCACTCCACTTTTTCTCACATAGTTTATTAAATCTGAGCCATTGTGTGGCCCTACTCAACCCACTTAAAGTCTAATGAGTTAACCTGGGTGAAAGCTAGCCTTAGCAGCTTAACCTCTTAAGGATCCAGGGCGTACCTGTACACCCTGCGCCTATAACGCATCATAGCGGGTCGGTCCAGTTGGCTAATGAAAGCCGGGACCCAGGGCTAATACCGTGCGGCACCGATCGTTGTGCCACATGCTATTAAAGGGGTACTTCGCTGCTCAGCGTTTGGAACAAGAGCTCGTGACATCATAGCCCTGCCCCTCATGACATCATGCCCCGCACCCTAAATGCAAGTCTATGGGAGGGGGCGTGGACGGCTGTCACGCCACCTCTCATAGACTTGCATTGAGGTGGCGGGTCTATGACGTCACAAGCTCCCGGCACCAGCTCCAGAGTTTGGAACAGTTTGTTCCAAACGCTGAGCAGCGGAGTACCCCTTTAGACGTGGCGTTCAAAGTTGATCGCCGCATCTAAAGTAACAAAAATACACTCCCGGCAGCTCAGTCGGGCTTTTGGAATTTTAAGTTCAAAATTGAAAGGGCTATGATTTTTAAAAGGTAAGGAGGAAAAAAACAAAAGTGCAAAAAATTGAAAAAGTCCTTAAGGGGTTAACGGTATGATTTGCAGCAAGGATCAAATGCCATAACCTCAGCCAGAGGAATCATTGGAAATGTAGGCAGCATTACAGAATCACTTCAATGTGGAATTGAAAACATACATGAATCCTATCCCATGCTTGCTACATCAGCTAAAATGCACACAAATGCATACACGAGAACTTCTACATTGTTCCCTTATAATAGACTATGCTGCTCTATATCATCAAATAAAAAAAAATTAAAAAATCTGCAGTGCTTTTTTGAGAAAGTACTAGAAAAGGGGTAGTCCCTACTCCAGTCACTCAATCACCCTTCTTTCTAGCTAGTGGCCTAACTTGTAGCTTCTGTGGGCAATGGATCTGTAACGGGGCTCCACGTCTACCATGTGCTATATTTAAAGGGGAATTCCAGGAGAAAAAAAAATTATATCAACTGGCTCCAGAAAGTTAAACAGATTTGTAAATTACTTCTATTAAAAAATCTTAATCCTTTCAATAATTATCAGCTGCTTAAGTTGAGTTGATGTTTTCTGTCTGGCAACAGTACTCCCTGCTGACATCTCTGCTTGTCTCGGGAACTGCACATACTAGAAGAGGTTTGCTATGGGGATTTGCTTCTATACTGGGCGGTTTCCGAGACAGGTGTCATCAGAGAGCACTTAGACAGAAAAGAACAACTCAACTTCAGCAGCTCATAAGTACTGAAAGGATTAAGATTTTTTAATAGAAGTAATTTACAAATCTGTTTAACTTTCTGGAGCCAGTTGATATATATATATATATATATATATATAAAAGTTTTTTCCTGGATAACCCCTTTAATACTGGTGTTTTATTATGGGGGAGAGCTGTCTTCAGGGCCCCCTTGGGCACCAGGGCCCCGATGCAATTGCTATAAACCCGACATTTATAGCTGGCAGTTAGAATCTGCAGTATGTTACGATGGTGACTGTATGCACAAAATAAGATATTTTTAAAATGACTTTGTGTTTCATATTAGTAGCACTGGAGCATTAAAAATGGTTCCAAGCCTTTTAAGTACTTTTCTGTGTAATTTGATCAGATTCTGCTTATAACCATACAAACTGCAAATATGTACAATGTCCTGCACTTACATGCTTTACACACTTCAATCTATGCTTCTTGACACAGAGAGAGATGACTTTTAGATGGAATTCGATTCAATGGAAGACATCCCGCTCAGATCATCAGAAACACCTTTATGCTTTTTATCCGCTTTGAAGCATTCGGTAGGACTCCACTCATAAGACATACTGCTGAATGCAGGCAAATGGATAGAAAGGCCACAGCAGCTTTTATGTTTCCTTCACACAATTATAGTTTAATGAGAAGGACTCTATTCATTGAATTGAATGGTCAACCACAAGGTACCTGTGCATAGTGAATTTAAAAAATCAGGGTGTACAAAGGGCATCGAGTTCAGACTAATGCAGTGGGTGGTAATGTCCTGGTGGAACTCACAATAGCAGAAGAAAGTGGGATGGGTGTCTATGATTTATAGTATACCGCAGGGGATTTCTATTGTAATGTCTACTACTTCCATGAACCTTACATGAGGTCTTGATGTACCTAACAGATGAAGCGTTGCTAGGCCATTTTAAGATTCTTTATACAGTTATATAAGATTCTTTATAAGTATAATAATTCATAATTGATATCCATGTGAACCAGTTCTTTAAGAATTACAAATAAGAAAACACTAGATACAGAGGTTTACAGACATTATTGACTTCCAATAGTCAGCTATTTTTTTAGATTGCTATTTTAAAAACATTACAGTCCCTGCTTCTTTCCTTAATGGTTGTAGGTATATTAATATATATACATTTATATTGTTTCTAACTGACCAAAGATTGTATTTACGGGACTAGAGATCACACATGGAGAGATAGCTCCAGTGCCAACTTGCCTCCTGTAAAAGCTTGATTTCCAGGACAATGGAACTGGTTTGGGAACTGAAAGCTAAAGCAGTGATGCTGTAAGGTGCAAAGCCAAAGCTGCACCAGTATGATCCACTGCAGCCAGAGTGGCACCAGTATGAACCACAACGGCCAAAGCAGCACTACTATGATCCACAAAAGCCAGAGCTGCACCAGTATGAGCCACAACAGCCAGACCAGCACCAGTATGAGCCACATGAGCCAGACCAGCACCAGTATGAGCCACAACAGCCAGACCAGCACCAGTATGATCCACAATGTCCAAAGCAGAACCAGTATGATCCACTGCAGCCAGAGAAGAACTAGTAGGATCCACAACAGCCAGAGCTGCACCAGTATGACCCATAACAGCCAGAACAGCACCAGTATGAGCCACAACAGCCAGAGCAGCACCGGTATGAGCCACAACAGCCAGAGCAGCACCGGTATGATCCACAACGGCCAAAGCAGCACTAGTATGATCCACAAAAGCCAGAACTGCACCATTATGAGCCACAACAGCAAGCACAGCACCTGTATGACCCACAATGGCCAAAGCAGCACTAGTATGATCCACAAAAGCCAGAGCTGCACCAGTGTGAGCCACAACAGCCAGCACAGCACAAGTATGAGCCACGACAGCTAGAGCAGCACCAGTATGAGCCACAACGGCCAGGACAGCACCAGCATGAGCCACAACTGCCAGGACAGCACCAGTATGACCCTCAACAAGCAGAGCAGCATCAGCATAAGCCACAACAGCCAAAGCAGCACCAGTATGACCCACAACTAGATCAGCACCAGTATGACCCACAACTAGAGCAGTACCTGTATGACCCACAGAAGCATGAACAGTACCAGTATGAGCCGCAACAGCCAAAGCAGCACCAGTATAAGCCACAACTGCCAGATCAGAGCCAGAGCTGACACTTCTGCCATAGCTTTACAAAGAACTGGCAAAGCATGGCTATGTAAGTCATCACTTTGCAACCAAGTGTGTGAGATTCTACAGAGTGCTTAGTAAGCAAGGACTCCTGGAGTGAGGCCTGTATGAACTCCTTAAGCTACTATATGTAATACATAGAGATTGAGACAGTATATAGCTCCTTGAGTTGGCTCCACTGTTCGGTTGAACGGATTCCTGTTATGGTTACAGCCAACTTAGGCTGCTGCAATTGTGTCCGAACAAAGCGTTCATTAAAGAATAAAATACAAGCCTAAAGGTGCAGATTGCTGACAGGTTACAGATGACATACAGAAAAGTATCCATGTTAAACAGCTCGCACCATACATCTCAGGTTATTTTTGTACTATACATACAAGAAGAAAAATAAGAAAGAGGTGAACATCAGTGAAATCTGATATACTATTAAAACCCCCATAGTGTATTTGCATATTTTAAAGGGACGTCTTAAAGTGTACCTGTACCTGTTTTTCAAAAAAAATAAATTTACATGTAGAGATAGATGTTTTGACCACTCTAAAAAAAACACTGATCTTGCGGGGTGTGGGGTAATGTGTGGTAATACGCGAAGTACAGGGTAATGCACTTCACTCCTTGGCTCTCAGTGATCTCCATCCTGCTTTACAGAAGATTACTGAGAGCTGGGGAGTGAAACATGCTATTGCAAACCGCTTCTCGCTCGCTTTAATGATCAGTGGAGGTCTCAGCATGGAGTTTCTGTCACATGTCAAATGTTTTCATAAATGGCAGGTACAATTTAAGAAGAGATCCAAATCAAGTCAACACTTACCAAATAATGGTGGTCTAACTGCCAGGATCCTCACCAATCTTCACAATTCAGAATGGGGGAGATTTATCAAAACCTGTGCAGAGGAAAAGTTGCTTGCTGAGTTGCCCATAGCAACCAATCAGATCACTTCTTTTATTTTTCAGAGGCTTTTTCAAAAATGAAAGAAGCAATCTGATTGGTTGCTATGGGCAACTCAGCAAACCAGTATTATAAATGGTACATAGTAGGTGGGGGTCCCTTTTACCGATTTTGCATTAGCACCCTGGAGTTTCAGATTATGCCTATGTTTAGAATGAGGCCTACACAGCGCACCTTCACAGTGTGGGTCCTATCTTTTTGATATGCATTCCTATGTGTACACCGAGTTTAGCAAGGGCCTAGCAGCAGATGAATTGGCACAGTTTCCTAGCACCATTGAAACTTCATTGGAGTTATTGGAGTTAGTAACAACTCCACCAATCGGCAACTGGTGGCATATACAGTACTAGAAGCTTGCCACCACTATCTGAGATAAGACAATGCCTTTAATGAACTGAAGGCCTACTTTCAACATTCTATATATAGAATGGCTTACATGCGTAGAAAACCATTACGGTACCATAAACAGTAACTAAACATCAACCGCCTCCATTTCCTGATAGAATTTACTCCATTAAATATTAGTATTCATAAACTGTGTTCCAGTTTTTAGTTGTAATATTGTATGATGAATGGCAACATGAAAATCTGGAATGAGAACACTTTATATTAATGCTTGCAATAAACAAATTAAAGGCTCATTTATTGTAGGGATATATTAATTTACTATACAAAGTTCTGCGGATAGAAATAATTGAAAATATGCTGGTAACTTCAGAATAATTAAACTCCCAACCATTAGCACAAGGCTGCATTTTTAATACATCTTTCTTATATTATTTTGTGCCTATACGGAGAAATTGTGAAATTATCTTCTGTCTTCAGGCCATTTCTATATGGTTATGACGTATTCCTTTGTTTCTTAGTAAATAGACTATACTACTAGTAGATAAGAAGCATTTACAATGTAATATGGCTGATGTTTGCTTACAGTGGTAGAGAACTAGAGGCTCCATCAATGAAGTTACTTCCTGTATATTAGTCCTAAGATGCCAAGTAAAGCCAGATGACAATCATTCCTTGTCAAATCAATTTTTAAAGGATACGTCCAGTCAAAACGCGTTGACCTTAATAGAAGTATCTAAGTAAAATTGGCAAAATTTGGATCTGGAACCTAAATTGATTTCCGCAATGACATAGCTCTATAGAGAGCTTAAAGTCCCATAGTTACTGGGTATTTGATATTAACCCCTTAATGACCGGGCGTTTTTCCGTTTTTGCTCTTTCATTTTTTACCTTTAAAAAATCATAACTCTTTAAATTTTGCACCCAAAAATCAGTATTATGGCTTATTTTTTGCGCCACCAATTCTACTTTGTAATAATATCAGTCATTTTACCCAAACATCTACGGCGAAACGGGAAAAAAAATCATTGTGCGACAAAATTGAAAAAATACAGCCATTTTGTAACTTTTGGGGGCTTCCGTTTCTACGTAGTAAATTTTTCGGTAAAAATTACACCTTATATTTATTTTATTTAAAATGATACCCTACTTGTATAGGTTTAATTTTGTATTACTTCAGAAAAAAATTATAACTACATGCAGGAAAATTTATACGTTTAAAATTGTCATCTTCTGACCCCTTTAACTTTTTTATTTTTCCATGTTCAGGGCGCCATGAGGGTTCATTTTTTGCGCCGTGATCTGAAGTTTTTGTAGGTACCATTTTTGCATTGATCTGACTTTTTGATCACTTTTTATTAATCTTTTTATGATATAAAAAGTGACCAAAAATACGCTATTTAGGACTTTGGAATTTTTTTGCGCGTACGCCATTGACCGTGCGGTTTAATTAGCAGTATATTTTTTTAATTCGGACATTTCTGCACGCGGCGATACCACATATGTTTATTTTTGTTTTTATTTACACTGTTTTTTTTTTTTTATTATTGGAAATGCCGGGTGATTCAAACTTTTATTAGGGGAAGGGATAATTCAAAGGGTTAATGATTTTTTTACACTTTTTTTTTGCAATATTATAGCCCCCATAGGGGGCTATAACATTGCATTAACTGATCTTTAACGCTTTTCAATGCATCTCCATAGAGATGCAATGATCAGTGTTTTCGGTGATTAATTGCTCAAGCCTGGATCTCAGGCTTGAAGCATTCAATCGGCGATCGGACTGCAGGAAGGAAGGTAAGAGACCTTCCTCCTGTAGTACAGCTGTTCGGGATGCTGCGATTATACCGCGGCGATCCCGAACAGCTCCCTGAGCTATCCGAGCTACCCACCGTGATATGATGCAGGGTCACCATGGGACCCCGCGTTATATCACGTGGATCGGGACCAAGGATGTACTCATATGTCCTTGGTCCTTAAGGGGTTAACATTTTAGGTGCTTGTAAGTGGAATTAATTTTACAGTATATGCGGTTCCAACCTGTTTACCATTTCTCCATCAATTAGCATGATGTTCCTGGAAACATTCTAGAAAGCTTATAGGGTGTACTGTATAATACCATCTGAATAAAGGCTTAAAATAAGATTCAAATAGAGAGCTCTGAACCAATAGGCTGGATGAAAATTGTAGCCCCATCATAAATCAGGACCCCAGTATCACGGTAGGGAGGAAGAAGTGCAGAGCCATACTCGTCCCAAACCACTGCTGCTACTCACTTTAATGATCTGCCCTTAACGGAGGCCCCCAACATGGCAACAATCCCTAAACTTGCTAGGTAGATAGTGCATCAAGGGAGGATAGACAGTCCAAGTCAGTAATACTTGGACAAAACAAGAACCAAATCAGAATACAGAGGGATAACCAGGGACATGCCAGAGAGTCAAAACCAGAAGCACAGTGCAGTACAGAATCATTTGCATCTTTTTCTTTGTTGTGGCTACATTCCTGGTTCTTTCTAAAATACTGACTGAAATGCTTTGTGTTAACCCAGACCAAGAGTTAAGTTAGGACAAGCCTTAAAGGGGTACTCCACCCCTAGACATCTTATCCCCTATCCAAAGGATAAGGGATGAGATGTCTGATCGCGGGGGTCCTGCCGCTGGGGACCCCCGCGATCTTGGCTGTGGCACCCCAGACATCCGATACATGGAGCGAACTTTGCAAGGCGGAGGCTCGCGACGTCACAGCCACGCCCCCTCAATGCAAATCTGTGGGAGGGGGCGTGATGACGCTGCACCTGATGCTCTAAAGGAATGCCGGATGCAGCAAGGAGATCGCGGGGGTCCCGCCGCTGGGTGATAGGGGATAAGATTTCTAGGGGTGGAGTACCCCTTTAAATTACCAGTAAGAACAGGACACTTACGCATTTGCTTGTTCTCCTTAGGCAGCTGCATCTTGATAGTCTGACTGCTTCCTTCAAGGACAAAGACGAAACTCTTCACTTCTTTATCAAAGTCCTTGAATCATATTAATAAAAAATATAAATTAGCCATCAAATGCTATTAGAAAAATCACTGAGCAGAACTGATCAAAGAAGATTCTTTTTTTTTTTTTCATTTTGGAACAGCAGACATGAAACCCCCGGGAGCATCTGATCTCAGGTAATGTACTGTAAGTGGCAGAATGATAGGTGAATGCTGTTCATTAAACCACGCGCCAATTGTCCTAATCAATTTTCTAAAGCATGTTATTATTTTTAGCTTAAAAATATATCAGCTGCTACAACACTTACCGCTGTGTGAAATTTACAAATGCCAGCAATACGTTGCATTAGAGATCAGTATCAAAGATTTAAAGGAACCTGTAGATTTTGTAAAGAAATATTTTTTTTCAAAAATATGTCCAGGCTGCCTTTTTAAAGAAAATTAAAAATATACTTACCTCACTCGGTCCCCATAGCCTTCGTTATCACTGCTCCCGGTCTCCATCATGTTCGACTTTCTGGTGCTGGGAGTGCAGCTCAGCCAATCATTGGCCAAAGTGGGACACCACTGTAGCTATTAATTGGCTGGGTGGCAATGTGAGGTCCCAGGCCCCAGCACCATGAAGTGGAGCATGGCGAAGACCAGGAGCAGCGATACTAGAGTCTACTGGGACCAAGGTAGGTGAGTGTATTTTTTTTTAATTTTTTTTTTTTTTATGCATGCTCAGCCAGCCACTGCTTCGTTAAAGGGGTTATCCACCATAAGGTGATTTTAGTACGTACCTGACAGACAGTAATGGACATGCTTACAAAGGTTCTGTTCTTGTCTTGGAGCTAAATGGCTATGTTGTGAGATTACCATAACACTGTGGCTAGCTTTTTGTGAACTGGTATTTCCTTTTTGAGCTTTCTTCCTTGCCTACAAATCCCATAATTCCATTTTCTTCCCTCCCACACATCAGCCACCCCACCCATTGAAACATAAATGAGCTGCATACATTCAAAAGACCTGTGGTTTTCAATCAGGGTGCCTACAGCTGTTGCATTAATTGCAGATTGATCTCTCTCTCCCAGCAAGCGATCCCTCCACCGATTGAAGCAGACAGGCTCCCTGTCATCAGCTGACAAGTGAGTCAGGTCTCGGCCGCATTGCAACCTGGGAAAAATCTGAAACAACAGTCATTTTGTATGCTGTTAAAAATAAATATTGGGGTGAAAATCATATAAGAATTGTGAGAAAACCGTCACACACAGGTACAGACACTATATTATGAACTACACTAACTTTACAGCCCTTGTAGCATCAAATAAAAAAGATCCTGGAATACCCCTTTAATTCTCTATGAAGCTTCTGAACAGTGGCAAGCATTTTAACTCAGCAATTTACAGAGGTCCACAAACAGTGAATAAAGCAACCTCTGTTTTTATGATCGTGAGGGTCCCAGTGGTCATACCCCTACCAATCAGCTATTTATAACATGTCCTGTGGATAGGGCATAACTGGGGATAATAATACCGTATATACTCGAGTATAGGCCGAGTTTTTCAGCACGATTTTTCGTGCTGAAAACACCCCCCTCGGCTTATACTCGAGTGAACTCCCCCACCCGCAGTGGTCTTCAACCTGCGGACCTCCAGAGGTTTCAAAACTACAACTCCCAGCAAGCCCGGGCAGCCATCGGCTGTCCGGGCTTGCTGGGAGTTGTAGTTTTGAAACCTCCGGAGGTCCGCAGGTTGAAGACCACTGCGGCCTTCAACATCACCCAGCCCCCTCTCACCCCCTTTAGTTCTGAGTACTCACCTCCGCTCGGCGCTGGTCCGGTCCTGCAGGACTGTCCGGTGAGGAGGTGGTCCGGTGGGATAGTGTTCCGGGCTGCTATCTTCACCGGGGAGGCCTCTTCTAAGCGCTTCGGGCCCGGCCTCAGAATAGTCACGTTGCCGTGACAACGACGCAGAGGTGCGTTCATTGCCAACGTAATTCTGCGTCATTGTCATGGCAACGCCTCTATTCCGGGCCGGAAGCGCGGAGAAGAGGCGCCCCCGGTGAAGATAGCAGCCCGGACCACCTCCTCACCGGACCACCTCCTCACCGGACAGCCCTGCAGGACCGGACAGCCCTGCAGGACCGGACCAGCGCCGAGCGGAGGTGAGTACTCAGAACTAAAGGGGGGTGAGAGGGGGCTGGATGATGTTGAAGGCCGCAGTGGTCTTCAACCTGCGGACCTCCGGAGGTTTCAAAACTACAACTCCCAGCAAGCCCGGACAGCCGATGGCTGCCCGGGCTTGCTGGGAGTTGTAGTTTTGAAACCTCTGGAGGTCCGCAGGTTGAAGACCACTGAGGGCGAATGATGAGAAGAGGATGATGAAGGGGGGGTGTGGGGATGATGAAGGGGGGTGGGGATGATGAAGGGGGGATGTGTGGGATGATAAGGGGATGATGAAGGGGGGATGTGCGGGATGATAAGGGGATGATGAAGGGGGGATGTGTGGGATGATGACAAGGGGATGATGAAGGGGGGATGTGTGGGATGATAAGGGGATGATGAAGGGGGGATGTGTGGGATGATAAGAGGATGATGAAGGGGGGATGTGTGGGATGATGACAAGGGGATGATGATGAGGATGTTAATGACGGGTCTGGATGATGACAGGGGGGGGATGAGGTATTTCCCACCCTAGGCTTATACTCGAGTCAATAACTTTTCCTGGGATTTTGGGTTGAAATTAGGGGTCTCGGCTTATACTCGGGTCGGCTTATACTCGAGTATATACGGTAGATAGTTATGCAAAGTGCACAGAACAATATCTGTAAAGTCATATTCTGCAAACCAAATCTAACCAAGAGCTTCTGTTAACAGGTTATGATGTATAAAATTCCTTGTAAAAATTTTCTCGAAAGAATCCTCTTACTTTCCAGATTGCTGATTGACCACCGAAGAGTCTCCACTTGGCCACTGGATCCTTTCCTTGTGCGCTAAATACATCAACATGTGGTCCTCCCTGAAAGGCATCATAAACATTTGTAAACATTGATAGAACTAGAAATATGCAATATTACACTTATTTTAGCTTTGCTGCAATTACATTTTCATCCACCTCCAGCCACCACTAGGGGGAGCTCGCTACAAGCATATTTACTGTACATACAGTACAGGTCATTGAAGTCTGACAACAATAAATACATATGGTGCTAATATTTGACATTTTGTGGGTGAACTGACTCCTTGTATTGGGAGATTTATAGAAAATAAAGTAGTAATTTTGGGGGTGCAACGATACATATATGAAGTATTCCAGCCATGAAATACTTAAATAAAAAAGGTGTGCCAAATCTTACATTTACTTGCGCCACTTCCACCATCATACAAAAAGACTTATAGAAAATTTTGGAGGATAGTCAAATATGGTATATACAGGAAAATATGCACCATAGAGATTTTATATATATATATAGACGTCCAAATAAAGGAAAAAGGCGGCACTCCAAGTCCAAAGAAAAAGGTGATGATTTATTCACACATCTGTATAAAGTGCAACGTTTCAACCTACTCCATGAGGTCTTTTTCAAGCATGCTTGAAAAAGACCTCATGGAGTAGGTTGAAAGGTTGCACTTTATACAGATGTGTGAATAAATCATCACTTTTTTTGGGACTTGGAGTGCCATCTTTTTCCTTTATTTGGACGTCTATTTATATTAGAGGGGTCTCTTGATCAGGACCTCCGGAGTCGGCTGAGCAGGCGATGGTCTGGACTTGAAGTCCTTCATAGTGCTGCTTATCTTTGTTATATATATATATATATATATATATATATATATATATATATATATTGTGAGAGGGACAGCATCAAATGTCGCTTGGCAGCCTGGGCTTCACAAGTAGAGACAGGGACACTGTAGGTAAAGTCCAAGTTCAGGCTGTGCCTGGGTTTATTTTAAGTGTCAACACAACAATACAGCCTTAACATCAGGCCAAACATACAAAATAAACACCTGCTCGGCTGAGCTCTGACTAAACAAGGTACGACCCTAACTATACTAGAGACACACTAGGTGCCCCCTAACGTGAAACAAAACAGTAGAACACGGCCACTTACATCATGGTTCTTAGCATTCCAGCAGCCGCACTCAGGCCTGCAGACCCAGGTTTTATGGAGCCTGCAATCAGCCTCACCTGGTATGTGGGAGTGACCTCCCACCCGGCACTTGGTCACTCCAGGAAAACAGACCCGGATTAAGCGGGTTGGATCCGCTATACTACAACTAGAATGTGCCAGTAACATAGTATCACTGACACACATAACTTCGGTTTTCCTTCACCGAAACCCAGGCATTTCGGTGACACATATCTGTCCACAAGCTGCCTAAAGCAGCATAGGAGAGCATCCTAGGAGAAATATACATTCCCTCAATAACTCTGACTGTCACTGTCTCACATACCCTCCCCCTCTGTTCGAGCCTGTGGGATCGGACATTTTTAGCCATCAAACAGTGAACTCTTGAAAGTGCGTTGACATTGCCCTGTAGTTTTCCTGCCCTGTGTTCCACTGAAAAGCTAAAATTTTGTAGTGTCAGGAACCACCTCGTGACCCTGGCATTTCTTTCTTTGGCTTGAGACATCCAAGTTAGCGGAGAGTGGTCTGTGATTAACCTAAAGTGACGACCCAGTAAATAGTACTTGAGGGACAAACACTCCCGCTCAACAACACTATATTTCCTCTCTGCAGGTGTAAGCTTCCTACTTAAGTACGTGACTGGATGCTCTTCTCCACCTACCTCCTGGGTAAGTACTGCACCTAGTCCCACATCAGATGCATCTGTCTGTACAATAAACTCTTTTTTAAAGTTAGGGGTGATCAGGACTGGCTCTTTACAAAGGGTTAATTTTAACACCTGGAATGCTCTTTCTGCCTCTGGGTTCCAGGAGACCATGACAGACTTACTGTTCTTTGTCAAATCTGTAAGAGGTGCTGCTATACTTGCGAAGTTTGGGATGAAGCGACGATAATAACCCACAATACCTAGAAAGGCCCTCACCTGTCTTTTTGTTGTGGGTTGTGGCCAGCCCTGTATAGCCTCAACTTTATTGACCTGAGGCTTTATGATGCCCCTACCTATTATATACCCCAGGTACCGGGCTTCTTCCAGACCTAAAGCACATTTCCTAGGGTTGGCTGTCAGCCCTGCTTCTCTAAGAGAATTAAGTACAGCCTGTACCTTCGCTAGATGGCTATCCCAGTTCTCACTAAAGATAATGATGTCATCTAGGTACGCTGATGCATAGTGACGATGGGGCTTGAGGATAATATCCATCAACCTTTGAAAGGTGGCAGGAGCCCCATGCAAACCAAATGGTAGGCAGACGTATTGGAACAGTCCTTCTGGCGTAGCAAAAGCTGTCTTTTCTTTGGCCCTATCGGTTAGGGGAACCTGCCAGTAGCCTTTAGTCAGGTCGAGGGTAGAGAAATATCTGGCATGACCGAGTCTCTCAATTAGTTCGTCTACCCTCGGCATTGGGTATGCGTCAAACTTTGATACCTCATTCAGCTTCCGGAAATCATTACAGAAGCGTAATGAGCCATCCGGTTTTGGGATGAGCACTATAGGACTTGACCATTCACTCTTTGACTCTTCAATCACTCCGAGGTCCAACATTTTCTTAACTTCCTCTGATATAGCTAGTCTACGAGCTTCTGGGACCCGGTAAGGTTTCAAATTGACCTTTACACCTGGCTCAGTCAAAATGTCATGCTTTATGACGTTGGTACGCCCTGGCAATTCAGAGAACACATCAGTATTTCTCTGTATGAACTCCAGGGTCTCCTGTTTCTGAGACTTTGACAGGGACTCAGACACATACACCTCTGGGGCCTTGCTATGGGGTATGCTCACTGCAGTCAGGGTCTCCCTGTCCTTCCACGGCTTAATTAAGTTAACATGGTACAACTGTTCCGGCTTACGTTTATCTGGTTGGTATACCTTGTAATTCACATTTCCCACCTTTTCAATGATTTCATAAGGCCCTTGCCACTTGGCCAGGAATTTACTTTCTACAGTAGGTACCAAAACTAATACCCGATCACCTGGGTTGAAGCTTCCTATTTTGGCTGACCTATTATACACTCTGTTTTGAGCTTCCTGGGCTTGCTGTAGGTGCTCCCTGACTATGGGCATAACTGCAGAAATCCTATCTTGCATCTGAGAAATGTGTTCAATCACACTCCTATGGGGTGTGGACTCTTGCTCCCAGGTTTCTTTGGCAATGTCAAGGAGACTCCGTGGACGTCTACCATAAACTAGCTCAAAGGGAGAAAAACCTGTGGATGCCTGGGGAACTTCACGGACTGAAAACATTAAATAAGGCAAAAGACAGTCCCAGTCCTTCCCATCCTTCCCAACCACCTTTTTTAACATACTCTTCAGCGTCTTATTAAATCTCTCCACAAGACCGTCAGTTTGGGGGTGATATACTGATGTACGCAAGTGTTTGATGTTAAGCAACTTACATAACTCCCTTGTGACCTTGGACATAAAGGGGGTCCCTTGATCAGTAAGGATCTCTTTTGGTATGCCAGTACGGGAAAACATATGGAACAGCTCTTTGGCAATAAGCTTGGAGGAGGTATTTCGTAAAGGTAAGGCCTCAGGGTAACGCGTGGCATAGTCTACCACCACCAATATATACTGATGGCCCCTGGCAGACTTCACTATTGGGCCAACGAGGTCCATTGCGATCCTCTCAAACGGTACCTCTATGATGGGCAATGGTATCAGGGGACTTCTGTAATGGGGCATAGGAGCTGTTAGCTGACACTTGGGGCAGGACTCACAATACCGCTTTACATCAACATGTACACCTGGCCAGAAAAACCTTTGAAGGATGCGCTCCTTTGTCTTTTCGGTCCCTAAGTGACCTCCTAACACATGGTTGTGGGCAAGGTCTAAGACCATTCTACGAAAAGGCTGTGGCACTACTAGCTATTCCACTATCTCCCCACGGACCTTGTCAATCTGATACAATAACTCCTGGTTTACTGCCATGTGAGGAAACACTGTATCAGCCCCGGGATATTGAGATTCTCCATTCACAACCTTAACATTTTCCCTAGCTTTCACTAAGGTGGGATCTCTGAGCTGGGCAGTCCCAAAATTATCCCGTGAGACCCCCAGTTCAGGCATTGCAGCCACCTCTTCCTGTTCCTCAGTTTCACCTGCAAGAACTGCTAGGGGAAAATTATCACTATTTTCCTGAGTCACCCCTACAGTCTGAACCATAGCATCGGGGTCAAACGGTACTGGATCAACAACAGGGCGTGCATTACCAACATTATTATTTTTCATAATACATGAAGCCTTGGTTTGCCACAAGTCCCAAAACAGGGGAAAGTCTCTTCCCAGGATTACTGTGTGCATTAGGGACCTCACAACACACACCTCATGAGAGGCGAGTCCACATGGAGTCTCTAGCTTTACTAGGGCAGTGGGGTACGCCTTGGTGTCCCCATGAATGCACAGAACCCCTATAACATGTCCTGTGAATGATGTAGGGTCCACCAGGCTGGCGTGCACCAGTGTGACCAAGCTCCCAGAGTCCAGTAGAGCCTCTACAGGATGGTCATTCACTTTGATATGACACATTTGTTGTTCAGTTTCTAATACAGTCCCTGCCGAGCAAACCGGCCGTGCGAACAAAGACCTCCGCCTTGCTGAGTCACACTCCATTGGCTCAACGGTAAGGGGACAGTTTGCTGCAATATGCCCAGGTCCACGACACCGCCAACATATTATGTGGCCCCGATCCCCTTGTGACTCTGGCCTGGTCCGTACTGTCCACTTAGTTCCCATTTTCTCCTCCCTTATGCATGGAACAGTCTTACCGGAGGTTCCGGACGATTTGCTGTTCCCGGAGTTGGACCGTCCAGGAGGTGTGGTCTGGAGTAAATCCTCGGTTGCTTTATATCTCTCAACGAGGTTTACAAGGTGCTCCGCATCTTTGGGGTCGCCTTGTCCAACCCAGCGCTGGATCTCCGGGGACAAAGAGCGGACAAACTTGTCCAAAACCACTTTTTCCACTATCTGTGCTGGCGTAGACTCCTCTGGCTGTAGCCACTTTTTAACCAGGTGGACTAGGTCGTACATCTGGGAGCGTTCTGGTAGGTGATCAAAGAAGGTCCAATTATGCACACGTCGAGCCCGGACATTGGTGTTCACCCCCAAACGAGCTAGGATCTCACCCTTTAATTTTGTGTAGTCCTGGGCATCTTGCTCGCCGAGGTCAAAATAGGCTTTCTGTGGTTCGCCGGTCAGGAAAGGTGCCACTACCTCAGCCCACTGTGCCACGGGTAATTTCTCTCGCTCTGCCACTCTTTCGAAGACCATGAGATAAGCCTCAACATCATCGGTGAGCGTCATTTTCTGCATGGACGACTGTACAGCAGCACGAGTGGTGGGAAGCGAGCTTGGCGGCCTCTGCACACTTTGCGCCACAGCCAGGACTTGCTCTTGGAGTTGCTTGTTAATGTGCTGCTGCTCCCTTAATGCAAGCTGGTTAGCCTCTTATCAGCAGGGCATTGGTTTCCGCCTGGGCCCGCATGGCCTCCTCATGTACCTTCTGCTGGTTTGCTGTCATCAGCTGGAGGTTACTGTTAGCTTGGATAAGCTGTTTCAAAAGTTCATCCATCCTGGCTGTCTCTGATTGCTGCGCAGCTGCAGCTTTTATCCAGGACATAGATTTTCAACACTTTTTCCAAGCGCCTGTTGTCCTTAGCAACGGTTGCTACAAATGTCCATTAACACGTGTATATCTCTTTAAGAGTCTCTATGCCCGCATCCTCCACCATATGTGAGAGGGACAGCATCAAATGTCGCTTGGCAGCCTGGGCTTCACAAGTAGAGACAGGGACACTGTAGGTAAAGTCCAAGTTCAGGCTGTGCCTGGGTTTATTTTAAGTGTCAACACAACAATACAGCCTTAACATCAGGCCAAACATACAAAATAAACACCTGCTCGGCTGAGCTTTGACTAAACAAGGTACGACCCTAACTATACTAGAGACACACTAGGTGCCCCCTATCGTGAAACAAAACAGTAGAACACGGCCACTTACATCATGGTTCTTAGCATTCCAGCAGCCGCACTCAGGCCTGCAGACCCAGGTTTTATGGAGCCTGCAATCAGCCTCACCTGGTATGTGGGAGTGACCTCCCACCCGGCACTTGGTCACTCCAGGAAAACCGACCCGGATTAAGCGGGTTGGATCCGCTATACTACAACTAGAATGTGCCAGTAACATAGTATCACTGACACACATAACTTCGGTTTTCCTTCACCGAAACCCAGGCATTTCGGTGACACATATCTGTCCACAAGCTGCCTAAAGCAGCATAGGAGAGCATCCTAGGAGAAATATACATTCCCTCAATAACTCTGCCTGTCACTGTCTCACAATATATATATATATATATATATATATATCAATGTAGAGGGTAGGCAGCACAACCACGTATTCTGCAAGTCTTGGGGTGCAGGCAAGGATAGCAGTCCCAATCGCAGACAGCTCAGATAATCCAAGATGCAGAAAATATAGCAGCACACCCAGTAGTAAAGTGCAAAAATTGGGATTTATTGACCCATATCAGATGCGACGTTTCGACGGCATCCCGCCATCTTTTTCAAGCATGATACACAGGTTACAACATCCACATTATATCAGGTGTGTAATTAACAAACAATCAAGTATAAAAAGTGCTATAAAAAGTGATCAAACGTACAATCATAAAAATAAAGTGTATACAAAATATAAAAAATATAAGTGACAAACCAAATCAATCATGGCATAAATACATATTAAGTACAAAATATATAGAATAAACATATATCAATATCCCTAGGTCAAAGTCCACAGGTGCGCCAAATCGGCAGTGAATTAAAAACAATTAAAAACATGTATTCTACCTTGAGACAGATCCACATACTCCTGCATGCCCATGGACGCCATAGCGGCGTTGTTCACTTCCGCATCGGTATCCAGCAGTCATGTGATCATCACCTGATCACACACGTCACATGGGCTTCACCGGCTAAGCCAGCCGGTTCGGCGCATGCGCACATACTGTTGCATATCGTGCAGAGTGTTAATATATAGTAATAAAGATTCTGGAGGTGATGATTTCAAGAAATAGTCTAAATACCATATGTAAGACTCTCGCCAATGTCAATGTACACACTGCTGTGAGTTTCTGCGTCCTCCCCAACACTGCGGAAAACGCATGTAAACCGCAACACAGTGTGCACAGAGACATAACTAAGTAGATTGATGAAAATGAAAAAATTATTTAAAAAATTAATGAAAAAGCAGTTTATTATATAGGTTTAGTTAGTGAACAAAAATGGGTGGGTTTCCGACACGTCCCACCGAATAACCGGTAGAACGTGTCGAAAATGCATCCACCCATAGGAAAAGTAAAATAAAAAATAATATGATGTAAAAAAATAAAAATAAATATAAATGTGAAAAAATATAAATAAGGATTATGGGGATATATAATAACCCAGTGTACGTGAGTGTAAAAATTAACACAGTAATAGTAGTGGTAATATGAGGATGTAAAAAATAGAATAGTGATAATTAAAAAAAAAAAAAAATATATAAATAAAGAAATTTATTTGATAATTGATACAGTGTCTCACTGATGTGAAAAACACATAGTGAATCATAAATACATAATGTGTCAAATAGTGTACAAAATAATGATCCTAACAATACTGTGTAAAGGATCAAGGAAAATAGTGACAAAGTGGTGTTGTATTTACCTAGAATTTATAATAGATTTATTGGATGTCCCCTCTGGCTGCTAGTCAGAGGATATATGCCTATATAGTATACAGTAGTAGAATCAATCTATCATCACCATTATGAAACAATCAATGACTGGTGAAACAATTATAGCTGGGCAGGAGAATTGTTGGATTTGTCTCTTCGGTGTCATATTGCTTGAAATCTAAAGAGAAGAAAAGAGTAGTATCAGTGTCATAAACACACAATTATATGGGTATATAATATACAGTTTAAGAATAAAATAATCCTGTGTACCATTCTCTAATGAGGAGCATGATTCTAGGCCCTATAGATGGATGGTGTAATGGTAAAATCGACATTCAGACCCTTAGGGCGTAAAGATTCCAATTCGAAAATCCAGAATAGTTCCCTCTTCTTTAGCAGACTGACCCTGTCTCCCCCGCGTTTGAGCAGTGGGACATGGTCAACCAAGATGTATCTCAGGTCGCCCTCTGTATGCCCTGCCTCAACGAAATGTTTCGACACCGGCAAATCCATCCGAGCTTTTCGGATGGAGTACCGGTGTTGGTTGAGGCGGGTACGGAAGTCGAGGGTTGTTTCTCCCACATACAGAAGGCGACAGGGGCAAGTCAAAATGTACACTACAAAACTAGAGGTGCATGTCAAATAGTGGTTAATTTTGTACTCTCGGTTGGTACGAGGGTGTACAAATGTCGGTCCTTTGAGCATGCGGGGACAGTTAATACAGTTCCGGCATGGAAAGGAACCCCTCTGTTTGACTGTTAAATATTTCTGTTGTTCATTAGGTTTCAGAGACACATCAGTTTTTACCAATTTGTCTTTCAGACTAGGTGACTTACGATAGGACATTAACGGGGGTGCCCTAAAGTCGGGGACCGTCGGGTGATACTCACTCACTATGGACCAGTGTTTGCGAATAATATTCGCTATTCTGCCTGAATAAGTGTTATAGGTAGATACAAAAGCCATTCTAGGTAAGCTAGCCTTTTTCTGTTTATTGTGTATTAGTTCCCGTCTCCCCATAGTTAGGACTTTCTCTTTGCTCTCCTGTAATAAATTACGGGGATAACCCCTTTTGGTAAAGTTGGAAATCATTTTGTCCAATGCAGGTTCCAATTTGTCATCCATCCCTACCACACGGCGGACCCTCATCATCTGGCTTGATGGGAGGGACCGAACCATGGGGCGGGGATGGTGGCTGTCATATCGAACAATTGAGTTGCAATCAGTCGGTTTTGTGTATAAGTCGGTATTAAGGTGATCTCCTTCAATTACGACTAATGTATCTAGAAACTGTACTGCCGTCGAGGATGAAGTTAGCGTGAATTTAATATGTTCGTTAACCTGGTTCAGAAAATTAAAAAAGTCATGTAACTGTGTATTGGTGCCCGTCCAGATGAGGAAGATGTCGTCAATGTAGCGCCACCACCCCAGCACATGGCTGAAGTGGTGGCACACATAGACGACATCTTCCTCTAGGGCCGCCATGAACACGTTGGCATACGTAGGTGCCAGGTTCGTGCCCATGGCGGTCCCTGTCAACTGTAAATAAAAAGAATCATTGAACATAAAATAGTTATTTTTAAGTACCATCTCGAGTAATGTCAGAATAAATTTGCTTTTTCCATCTGAAAAATCTGTTGTAATGGCATTCCCCACTGCCGTCAACCCCGCCTCATGGGGAATTGACGTATACAGGGATGTAACGTCCAAAGAGGCAAGGATGGCGCCAGGGGGGATTTTAATTGTCTCAATATGTCTTAAAAAATCAGCAGTGTCACAAATGAATGATTTTGCACCTGTTGCATACGGTCGCAGTACCCGATCCAAAAAGATGGAAATAGAACTCATGATAGATCCACGCCCGGAGACAATCGGTCTCCCGGGTGGGTCCACCAGGGATTTATGGATCTTGGGTAAGACATATAAAAATGGAGTAGTAGGAAATTTAACATAAAGAAATTCAAACAACGATTTGTCAATCACACCATCATATAATGCACTATTCAAGTACTCGAGAATTTTCCTATCTATATTACACTTGGGGTCTGTACTAAGTTTCTGATAGGTGGACACATCAGAAAGTTGCCTGTGTACTTCACCCAGGTATTTAGATCGGTCCATGACCACAACCGCACCACCCTTGTCCGCGGACTTGATGATGAGGCTGTGGTCATGGACAAGTTGGTTGAGTGCCAGACGTTGTGCATGGGATAGATTCGAGTGACCAGGGTCACTGGTGTCGATCCGTAGTCTGTCTAGATCTTGCTTAACCAAAGTGGTAAAAGTTTCAATTGCACTGGACCCAAATTGGGGATTAAAGCTGCTAGGGACCTTCAAAGCATAGTCCGCGGCTTTAAAACACCCAATCTGGTCCGGTGTAGGTACAGTTTCAACCTGGTTTCCAGATTTCTCCGCAAACCAGGTTTTTAATTTCAATTTCCTAAAAAATTGCAAACAGTCAAGTTCTAACTGAAACCAATTAGGACTATATGTCGGACAAAAGCTAAGTCCTTTTCCCAGAAGCTGTAGCTGAGAGTTCGTAAGATTAACAGATGATATATTTACCACTTCTTTTTTGGGTTGACCCTGTTCTGAAGTGTCTTCGGGGCACGTTGTCTTGTTTTTATGTGCCCACTGGTGGCGCCGGCCTCCTCGTCTGGTGGGACATCGCTTGCGTGTGGGTGCAATCCTAAAAAATCGTGGGGTAAAGGGCTAGAGACTGTAGAAGGCTGTGATGTATTCATCTGTCCATTTTGTATGTTCACTCTTTCATCTTTAGATCTTCTAGGGGATCTCCTGGTAGTGGAGGTCTGTATACCCCAAAGGTATACTTTATTGTTGGCGTAGTCCGCTGTATCTCTGAACCATTTATGTTTCTTGACATTTTCTAGATCCGATTTCACCTTTTGTAGGTATGATACATGTTTAGACTGGATTTTCTCAAAGTCGGTGGGACGTGTCGGAAACCCACCCATTTTTGTTCACTAACTAAACCTATATAATAAACTGCTTTTTCATTAATTTTTTTAATAATTTTTTCATTTTTATCAATCTACCTAGTTATGTCTCTGTGCACACTGTGTTGCGGTTTACATGCGTTTTCCGCAGTGTTGGGGAGGACGCAGAAACTCACAGCAGTGTGTACATTGACATTGGCGAGAGTCTTACATATGGTATTTAGACTATTTCTTGAAATCATCACCTCCAGAATCTTTATTACTATATATTAACACTCTGCACGATATGCAACAGTATGTGCGCATGCGCCGAACCGGCTGGCTTAGCCGGTGAAGCCCATGTGACGTGTGTGATCAGGTGATGATCACATGACTGCTGGATACCGATGCGGAAGTGAACAACGCCGCTATGGCGTCCATGGGCATGCAGGAGTATGTGGATCTGTCTCAAGGTAGAATACATGTTTTTAATTGTTTTTAATTCACTGCCGATTTGGCGCACCTGTGGACTTTGACCTAGGGATATTGATATATGTTTATTCTATATATTTTGTACTTAATATGTATTTATGCCATGATTGATTTGGTTTGTCACTTATATTTTTTATATTTTGTATACACTTTATTTTTATGATTGTACGTTTGATCACTTTTTATAGCACTTTTTATACTTGATTGTTTGTTAATTACACACCTGATATAATGTGGATGTTGTAACCTGTGTATCATGCTTGAAAAAGATGGCGGGATGCCGTCGAAACGTCGCATCTGATATGGGTCAATAAATCCCAATTTTTGCACTTTACTACTGGGTGTGCTGCTATATTTTCTGCATCTTGGATTATCTGAGCTGTCTGCGATTGGGACTGCTATCCTTGCCTGCACCCCAAGACTTGCAGAATACGTGGTTGTGCTGCCTACCCTCTACATTGATATCTACCCGATCTCAAGAGGCTTGCACCCCCATTGGACATACACGATATGGATTCCTCAACTGCTGCTTCTACTACCACCCATATCTCAGCTTTCTCTGATGAGGACATCAGCAGGATCCTAGGTACAGTGGAGGGTGATATGGCATTTCTGCATGTACCAACATCTATGGATATACAAAGACAATTTGAATACGAGTCAAAACGCCTTCTCTCACTCAGTCTGCACCTATCTACATTGGGTGAATACTACAAGACATCGCGAATCCCGAGGGGCATGCGTATACAGCCGCGGGATAACGCGCACATGGGGAACCCTGAATTTCGTCAACGCTACGAGATGATTGCTAACAGGTACTCCCTTGATCTAATACTACTGAACATGGAATTTTTACAGAGAGATGTTGCTGTTTCTAAAGAAAAAACCAAGAACGCAGAGATCACTCTCAAATCACTGCTTATCGACAGCGACTTTGAGAAAATCCAGTCTAAACATGTATCATACCTACAAAAGGTGAAATCGGATCTAGAAAATGTCAAGAAACATAAATGGTTCAGAGATACAGCGGACTACGCCAACAATAAAGTATACCTTTGGGGTATACAGACCTCCACTACCAGGAGATCCCCTAGAAGATCTAAAGATGAAAGAGTGAACATACAAAATGGACAGATGAATACATCACAGCCTTCTACAGTCTCTAGCCCTTTACCCCACGATTTTTTAGGATTGCACCCACACGCAAGCGATGTCCCACCAGACGAGGAGGCCGGCGCCACCAGTGGGCACATAAAAACAAGACAACGTGCCCCGAAGACACTTCAGAACAGGGTCAACCCAAAAAAGAAGTGGTAAATATATCATCTGTTAATCTTACGAACTCTCAGCTACAGCTTCTGGGAAAAGGACTTAGCTTTTGTCCGACATATAGTCCTAATTGGTTTCAGTTAGAACTTGACTGTTTGCAATTTTTTAGGAAATTGAAATTAAAAACCTGGTTTGCGGAGAAATCTGGAAACCAGGTTGAAACTGTACCTACACCGGACCAGATTGGGTGTTTTAAAGCCGCGGACTATGCTTTGAAGGTCCCTAGCAGCTTTAATCCCCAATTTGGGTCCAGTGCAATTGAAACTTTTACCACTTTGGTTAAGCAAGATCTAGACAGACTACGGATCGACACCAGTGACCCTGGTCACTCGAATCTATCCCATGCACAACGTCTGGCACTCAACCAACTTGTCCATGACCACAGCCTCATCATCAAGTCCGCGGACAAGGGTGGTGCGGTTGTGGTCATGGACCGATCTAAATACCTGGGTGAAGTACACAGGCAACTTTCTGATGTGTCCACCTATCAGAAACTTAGTACAGACCCCAAGTGTAATATAGATAGGAAAATTCTCGAGTACTTGAATAGTGCATTATATGATGGTGTGATTGACAAATCGTTGTTTGAATTTCTTTATGTTAAATTTCCTACTACTCCATTTTTATATGTCTTACCCAAGATCCATAAATCCCTGGTGGACCCACCCGGGAGACCGATTGTCTCCGGGCGTGGATCTATCATGAGTTCTATTTCCATCTTTTTGGATCGGGTACTGCGACCGTATGCAACAGGTGCAAAATCATTCATTTGTGACACTGCTGATTTTTTAAGACATATTGAGACAATTAAAATCCCCCCTGGCGCCATCCTTGCCTCTTTGGACGTTACATCCCTGTATACGTCAATTCCCCATGAGGCGGGGTTGACGGCAGTGGGGAATGCCATTACAACAGATTTTTCAGATGGAAAAAGCAAATTTATTCTGACATTACTCGAGATGGTACTTAAAAATAACTATTTTATGTTCAATGATTCTTTTTATTTACAGTTGACAGGGACCGCCATGGGCACAAACGTGGCACCTACGTATGCCAACGTGTTCATGGCGGCCCTAGAGGAAGATGTCGTCTATGTGTGCCACCACTTCAGCCATGTGCTGGGGTGGTGGCGCTACATTGACGACATCTTCCTCATCTGGACGGGCACCAATACACAGTTACATGACTTTTTTAATTTTCTGAACCAGGTTAACGAACATATTAAATTCACGCTAACTTCATCCTCGACGGCAGTACAGTTTCTAGATACATTAGTCGTAATTGAAGGAGATCACCTTAATACCGACTTATACACAAAACCGACTGATTGCAACTCAATTGTTCGATATGACAGCCACCATCCCCGCCCCATGGTTCGGTCCCTCCCATCAAGCCAGATGATGAGGGTCCGCCGTGTGGTAGGGATGGATGACAAATTGGAACCTGCATTGGACAAAATGATTTCCAACTTTACCAAAAGGGGTTATCCCCGTAATTTATTACAGGAGAGCAAAGAGAAAGTCCTAACTATGGGGAGACGGGAACTAATACACAATAAACAGAAAAAGGCTAGCTTACCTAGAATGGCTTTTGTATCTACCTATAACACTTATTCAGGCAGAATAGCGAATATTATTCGCAAACACTGGTCCATAGTGAGTGAGTATCACCCGACGGTCCCCGACTTTAGGGCACCCCCGTTAATGTCCTATCGTAAGTCACCTAGTCTGAAAGACAAATTGGTAAAAACTGATGTGTCTCTGAAACCTAATGAACAACAGAAATATTTAACAGTCAAACAGAGGGGTTCCTTTCCATGCCGGAACTGTATTAACTGTCCCCGCATGCTCAAAGGACCGACATTTGTACACCCTCGTACCAACCGAGAGTACAAAATTAACCACTATTTGACATGCACCTCTAGTTTTGTAGTGTACATTTTGACTTGCCCCTGTCGCCTTCTGTATGTGGGAGAAACAACCCTCGACTTCCGTACCCGCCTCAACCAACACCGGTACTCCATCCGAAAAGCTCGGATGGATTTGCCGGTGTCGAAACATTTCGTTGAGGCAGGGCATACAGAGGGCGACCTGAGATACATCTTGGTTGACCATGTCCCACTGCTCAAACGCGGGGGAGACAGGGTCAGTCTGCTAAAGAAGAGGGAACTATTCTGGATTTTCGAATTGGAATCTTTACGCCCTAAGGGTCTGAATGTCGATTTTACCATTACACCATCCATCTATAGGGCCTAGAATCATGCTCCTCATTAGAGAATGGTACACAGGATTATTTTATTCTTAAACTGTATATTATATACCCATATAATTGTGTGTTTATGACACTGATACTACTCTTTTCTTCTCTTTAGATTTCAAGCAATATGACACCGAAGAGACAAATCCAACAATTCTCCTGCCCAGCTATAATTGTTTCACCAGTCATTGATTGTTTCATAATGGTGATGATAGATTGATTCTACTACTGTATACTATATAGGCATATATCCTCTGACTAGCAGCCAGAGGGGACATCCAATAAATCTATTATAAATTCTAGGTAAATACAACACCACTGTCACGATGCCGGCTGGCAGGAGGTGGATCCTCTGTGCCAGAGAGGGATGGCGAGGGCCGTGCTAGTGGACCGGTTCTAAGCCACTACTGGTTTTCACCAGAGCCCGCCGCAAAGCGGGATGGTCTTGCTGCGGCGGTAGTGACCAGGTCGTATCCACTAGCAACGGCTCAACCTCTCTGGCTGCTGAAGATAGGCGAGGTACAAGGGAGTAGGCAGAAGCAAAGTCGGACGTAGCAGAAGGTCGGGGGCAGGCGGCAAGGTTCGTAGTCAGGGGAGATAGCAGTAGTTCTGGTACACAGGGTTTAAACACACAAACGCTTTCACTAGGCACAAGGGCAACAAGATCCGGCAAGGAAGTGCAAGGGAGGAGGCTAGATATAGTCAGGGACCAGGTGGGAGCTAATTAAGCTAATTGGGCCAGGCACCAATCATTGGTGCACTGGCCCTTTAAGTCTCAGGGAGCTGGCGCGCGCGCGCCCTAGAGAGCGGAGCCGCGCGCGCCAGCACATGACAGCAGGGGACGGGAACGGGTAAGTGACCTGGGATGCGATTCGCGAGCGGGCGCGTCCCGCTGTGCGAATCGCATCCCCAACGGCCATGACAGAGCAGCGCTCCCGGTCAGCGGGACTGACCGGGGAGCTGCAGGGAGAAAGACGCCGTGAGCGCTCCGGGGAGGAGCGGGGACCCGGAGCGCTAGGCGTAACAGTACCCCCCCCCTTAGGTCTCCCCTTCTCTTTATCGGGTAACTGCCTCCCCTGGGATGAGGACACCGGGAAAGGATGGAGGGATTCCTCAACGGCAGGCAGAACCGCAGGAGTAGGAATGGGGAGAGAGGGCAGAGGGCGAGACCTGGCACGGGGCAGTGTGACACCAGGACGAGGGCCATGAGGGGACACAGGAGCTTGCCTGATGGAACTGGGAGGGGGGGAGGGGCATTTCCTGTGGCAGGCAGAGTCCTTAATGACCTTAGGGGGACCAGGTACAGGAGGAACCACAGGGTCACGGCAGGGAGTACTGGGAACCGGTTGAAGGCAGTCCTTGGAACAAGAGGGACCCCAACTCTTGATCTCCCCAGTGGACCAATCCAGGGTTGGGGAATGGTGTTGAAGCCAGGGTAGTCCAAGGAGAACTTCAGAAGAGCAATTAGGAAGGACAAAAAATATAATCTCCTCGTGATGAGGTCCGATGCACATTAGGAGGGGCTCCGTGCGGTAACGCACGGTGCAATCCAACCTGGCTCCGTTGACCGCGGAAATGTGGAGTGGCTTGACAAGACGGGTCACCGGAATGCGGAATTTATTCACAAAGGACTCCCGAATAAAATTCCCAGAAGCTCCAGAGTCCAGGCAGGCCACGGCTGAGAGGGGAGAGCTGGCTGAAGTGGAAATCCGAACAGGTACCGTGAGACGTGGAGAAGCCGACTTGGCATCAAGAGACGCCACACCCACGTGAGCTGGGTGCGAGCGTGCGTTTCCCAGACGTGGAGGACGGATTGGGCAATCCACCAGAAAATGTTCAGTACTGGCACAGTACAGACAGAGATTCTCTTCCTTACGGCGATTCCTCTCCTCCAGGGTCAGGCGAGACCGATCCACTTGCATGGCCTCCTCGGCGAGAGGCCTAGGCGCAGATTGCAGTGGAGACTGTGGGAGAGGTGTCCAGAGATCTAAGTCTTTTTCCTGGCGGAGCTCTTGATGCCTCTCAGAAAAACGCATGTCAATGCGAGTGGCTAGATGAATGAGTTCATGCAGGTTAGCAGGAGTCTCTCGTGCGGCCAGAACATCTTTAATGTTGCTGGATAGGCCTTTTTTAAAGGTCGCGCAGAGAGCCTCATTATTCCAGGATAGTTCAGAAGCAAGAGTACGGAATTGTATGGCGTACTCGCCAACGGAAGAATTACCCTGGACCAGGTTCAGCAGGGCAGTCTCAGCAGAAGAGGCTCGGGCAGGTTCCTCAAAGACACTTCGAATTTCCGAGAAGAAGGAGTGTACAGAGGCAGTGACGGGGTCATCGCGGTCCCAGAGCGGTGTGGCCCATGACAGAGCTTTTCCAGACAGAAGGCTGACTACGAAAGCCACCTTAGACCTTTCAGTAGGAAACTGGTCCGACATCATCTCCATGTGCAGGGAACATTGCGAAAGAAAGCCACGGCAAAACTTAGAGTCCCCATTAAATTTGTCCGGCAAGGACAGGCGGAGGCTAGGAGTGGCCACTCGCTGCGGAAGGGGTGCTGGAGCTGGCGGAGGAGATGGTTGTTGCTGCAGTTGCGACTGAAGTTGGTGCACAATGGTGGACATTTCCGACAGCTGGTGGGTTAGATGGGCGATCTGTCGGGATTGCTGGGCGACCACCGTGGTGAGATCAGAGATGGAATGCTGGGGAACCTCAGCGGGATCCATGGCCGGATCTACTGTCACGATGCCGGCTGGCAGGAGGTGGATCCTCTGTGCCAGAGAGGGATGGCGAGGGCCGTGCTAGTGGACCGGTTCTAAGCCACTACTGGTTTTCACCAGAGCCCGCCGCAAAGCGGGATGGTCTTGCTGCGGCGGTAGTGACCAGGTCGTATCCACTAGCAACGGCTCAACCTCTCTGGCTGCTGAAGATAGGCGAGGTACAAGGGAGTAGGCAGAAGCAAAGTCGGACGTAGCAGAAGGTCGGGGGCAGGCGGCAAGGTTCGTAGTCAGGGGAGATAGCAGTAGTTCTGGTACACAGGGTTTAAACACACAAACGCTTTCACTAGGCACAAGGGCAACAAGATCCGGCAAGGAAGTGCAAGGGAGGAGGCTAGATATAGTCAGGGACCAGGTGGGAGCTAATTAAGCTAATTGGGCCAGGCACCAATCATTGGTGCACTGGCCCTTTAAGTCTCAGGGAGCTGGCGCGCGCGCGCCCTAGAGAGCGGAGCCGCGCGCGCCAGCACATGACAGCAGGGGACGGGAACGGGTAAGTGACCTGGGATGCGATTCGCGAGCGGGCGCGTCCCGCTGTGCGAATCGCATCCCCAACGGCCATGACAGAGCAGCGCTCCCGGTCAGCGGGACTGACCGGGGAGCTGCAGGGAGAAAGACGCCGTGAGCGCTCCGGGGAGGAGCGGGGACCCGGAGCGCTAGGCGTAACAACCACTTTGTCACTATTTTCCTTGATCCTTTACACAGTATTGTTAGGATCATTATTTTGTACACTATTTGACACATTATGTATTTATGATTCACTATGTGTTTTTCACATCAGTGAGACACTGTATCAATTATCAAATAAATTTCTTTATTTATATATTTTTTTTTTTTTTTAATTATCACTATTCTATTTTTTACATCCTCATATTACCACTACTATTACTGTGTTAATTTTTACACTCACGTACACTGGGTTATTATATATCCCCATAATCCTTATTTATATTTTTTCACATTTATATTTATTTTTATTTTTTTACATCATATTATTTTTTATTTTACTTTTCCTATGGGTGGATGCATTTTCGACACGTTCTACCGGTTATTCGGTGGGACGTGTCGGAAACCCACCCATTTTTGTTCACTAACTAAACCTATATAATAAACTGCTTTTTCATTAATTTTTTTAATAATTTTTTCATTTTCATCAATCTACTTAGTTATGTCTCTGTGCACACTGTGTTGCGGTTTACATGCGTTTTCCGCAGTGTTGGGGAGGACGCAGAAACTCACAGCAGTGTGTACATTGACATTGGCGAGAGTCTTACATATGGTATTTAGACTATTTCTTGAAATCATCACCTCCAGAATCTTTATTACTATATATTAACACTCTGCACGATATGCAACAGTATGTGCGCATGCGCCGAACCGGCTGGCTTAGCCGGTGAAGCCCATGTGACGTGTGTGATCAGGTGATGATCACATGACTGCTGGATACCGATGCGGAAGTGAACAACGCCGCTATGGCGTCCATGGGCATGCAGGAGTATGTGGATCTGTCTCAAGGTAGAATACATGTTTTTAATTGTTTTTAATTCACTGCCGATTTGGCGCACCTGTGGACTTTGACCTAGGGATATTGATATATGTTTATTCTATATATTTTGTACTTAATATGTATTTATGCCATGATTGATTTGGTTTGTCACTTATATTTTTTATATTTTGTATACACTTTATTTTTATGATTGTACGTTTGATCACTTTTTATAGCACTTTTTATACTTGATTGTTTGTTAATTACACACCTGATATAATGTGGATGTTGTAACCTGTGTATCATGCTTGAAAAAGATGGCGGGATGCCGTCGAAACGTCGCATCTGATATGGGTCAATAAATCCCAATTTTTGCACTTTACTACTGGGTGTGCTGCTATATTTTCTGCATCTTATATATATATATATATATATATATATATCTGTATTGTGATGACTCGCTCATGCAAATAGGTGCAGTTGCAGTATTTTCCAAATCAAAGTTCAGTTTTGTATTCATACTTCATGCTTATATTATATCTATTTGCTATGCATACTGCTGTATTTACTCTTTGTGGACTTGGTAGGGTTCATTTGCATTGATTTTGTGGACAGTTTTCCACCGATACGCTATTTAGCATCGGTTAGGGGGTTGAGGTAGGGTTACATCCCTTCTCTCTGTACATCTATTTGTGTTTTTAAGACGGTCTTTCCCTTTGTGGTTTTTCTAATAAAGCAATATTTATATTTATTTGTACATATGGTGGTGTGCATCTTTTGTGGTTGCCAGTCTTTTTCTTCTTTTTTCAATTGTATTCATACTTGTCACACAGCAAACAGTCTTTAAATGCAAAAGAAAAACGTAACAAAAGTCCACCTGTATTCCTTAGGTGTTTGTTCACACCTCAGACCAGGCAATGCGGCATCAAGCAAGTCTTTTCCAGGCCTCCAGGCAGGCTGCTCACCAGCTTTCAACCTTGGAGCAAACGTAGGGAAGAAGTCCATTCTCAGCTGTCTCTGGCAGTGTGAGCTGCAACTAGCAAATACCCCTCAGCGGCTGAAACAGGCTGCCTTTAAGGCCAACAAAATGCGGCCTGGATTGTGGGGAATGAACATTGTGGGGAACCCTGCACTTGATCCCAGTAAGAGCCATCCCGGATTGGCCTTCCAGCCATACTACGGCCATAGTGTCAGTCTGCATCTCAGCACAGACACTGAATAAATACCGGCTCTTACTTCACCAAAGCCAGGAGCCTTGGTGACACATATCGCCCATCAACCATGATGCCTTTTACCTTATCACAATATATATATCCAAAAAGAGGAGATGGCACTCCAGCGGTCCAGTGAAAAAGGTAAACTTTATTCACCCAAATAAATCTTTTTCAAGCCCTCATTGAGTAGGTTAAAACGTCGCTTTTTCACTTTGCGTCAATAAAGTTGACCTTTTTCACTGGACCACTGGAGTGCCGTCCTCTCTTTTTGGATTTGTACAGTTTGGGACTTTGTGGTAGAGTCTTTGATTGGACTGAGCACCTGTCAGGATCGGGGGATTGAAATCCCACACAGTACCACTCTTACCTTTGCATTATATATATAGTCTAGTGCCCAAAATGGCAATAAACGAAACCTATACGGAATACACCATAACCATAAATGCTTTATTAAAGTGAACCAGTGTAATTCACAATAGGTAAATGCCCGTAGACACTGTAGATATCACAGTCTGGTATTGGTATGTGTCACTAATGGCTGAATACATGAGAGAAAGGGACACATACCAAAGAGAAAAAAAACAGTATGCGTGATTTGTCATGCACAGGCTGACGTGAACAGGAGTCCAAAACACAGCAAGTCACACTGGCTAAACAAGAACAAGTGACTCAGCTGAGATGACTCCAGCTGGGGCAACAAACAAACACATTTATAGCAACACAAATCACCCGTAGTCTCAAAATGTGGTGTGCATGCACCCCCAGTTATGCTGCTTGGCATACTAGGGGTTACAACAAGGTTACCACACACATTTTCATACAAGTGTTACAGAATACAAAAGAGTTTCAACACAGTGCCAACTAGTGCCCACACATTAGAGCAGTTGTTTCCATAGAAACCAATGTGAAGAAAAGTCAGTGCCTAAGAGCCCATAAAGTTTCTGGATCACTGCACCTTACTAAGATGAGTTGAGGGGATGAGTTGAGAGAGACAGAAGCTGCATTTTCACCTAGCTGGTCCACACTGCCAGGATAGTGCTACAAGGGTCGCATGAGAGGAAGATACTCTGCAGACTCCATCCACCAAGGAACTGGATGCAGTTTGCCTCCAGGTCTCTGTCTAGCAGACTGATAGTTTATTCAGAGGATACTCACCTAGATGCACCAAATCTCATGTGTCATAGCAGGGCCAGGTCAGTTGGTGTGGGATCATGTGCTATTCTACAAAGTAGAGTATTACAATGGTCTTGTGCTAGAGAGCCCCTTACATCCTTATACACAATTCCAGTGCACAATGGTGTCACAGTGGCTATGACCATTGGGAGCTATAAGAAGTCCAGGGATAAAACTGACCTTTGAGTCAGACACTGAGAGAGAAGCAAAGTAGTATCTCCCCAAAATTAAGAGACACTGAAACACTGAAGCAGCACTTGTCCTCTGCAGCACTCAAAAAATTTACCATTTCAGTGCCATTAGTCTAGGAACAGTAGAGAACTGTTGTGTATCACCTTAAGTTACCTCAAGTAAAATTGTGTTGTACTATGCCCTCGCCTCCCTGTGTCTATTATACTGCACCCACAACACCAAGTTCCACCCTGAATTTATCTGCCAGCACACAGACAACTGGGGCATCAGCAGGCCCTCCAGTGAGTGCCAGGGGAAATAAGACTGTTTTCCACTTAACACCACCTGTGACATACCAACACCATCAGGGTAGAACTACAAGTCCCATCATCAACCCTTGGTTGCCATGCAATCACTGGCCGAAACGGGACACCACAGCGGCCAGTGATTGGCTAACCAGGTAGGTCCTGCTCCATGCGCTTGTCTCAGAAGCAGGAATAAGGCAGGACTGGAATAAAGGGGTATTATCAACCAGAAGTATTGCTTTTAGTAATGGTTATTTTGATAAAAGTCATAACATTTTAGCATCATACAGTTACCCACTGAACACCTGTGCATCCCTACTACTCAGTCATGTGGGACCCCACGTGCTGCAATATAGACAAGTAGCAACACACTTTATTTTTAGGAATTTGATAATCCAGAAAGTCTAATAGTCTGTTGCATAAATGTAAAATAATGTGAAATATAAAGTTTAGACCAGAAGCAGAAGACTGTTAGTTGGCCTAAACTCCTAAACTGCACCAGAATTCTGCTCCTTTTTTTTTACTGTAGCCCTGCCCCCTCAGGGATAAGTAGGTAATCGTGGAAGAGCAAAAGAATCTCACAAATGGTGCTGCTGGTTCCGTAGGAAGGTGGAATAAACCAAATCCAGAGTAGAGTATTGTAAGAACTTGTGGATTTTATTGCATAAGCATAAAACCAATAAAAGCAATAAAAAGCGATACAAGTTAGGATTACGCATTTCGGGGGAGCCAACCCCTTCTTCAGATCAGTGTGCAGACTATACAAACAGAAATTCTATAAATAGGGGGAAAAAGGGCGCCAGGTACATTAAGGGGAGGAGTAATGCAAATGACACTCAGGTTAAACACTTCGAAAAAGTATAAAAACAGAATATAATGACAGTATGTACATCATATGCGGGTAACATCATAGACCGAATGCTGTTATGCAAGGAATTCAAAAAGTAGCATGATTAAATGATTGCCGATGTCTGGCAGTGTCCGGCCGCACATCCGGACCACAGATGAAAACATCCGGGGTCCAGATGTGAGCCAGCGTGACTCCGACAGCGGCCGCGATTGCAGAGCTGATGTGCAATGCGAGGGAGCATATCAGAGGAGAGTTGCCACGGACTCGTTGCTAAGGTGCGTGCGTCACGTGGCTGGTAAGGCCAATCAGGGGACAGGAAACACGGAGAGCTGTCAGTAGTACGCTGACAGCTCCGTGCATTGAATCTGATGTATTGACATGTATTGTGCGGCTCTGTATTGACTAACGGAGACTGCAGGGGAATGGAGGGATGCGAAGAGTGAGAGGGCAGAGAAAGGGGGATGATGAGATATATATTAAGATGATGTAATGGTAGCTATACCCAGGTGCTGCAGGTGCGGCGGGGGATGGAGATAGGTATCTGACATATTAGGTATCAGACACTGAAGTAGAGGTGCTAATTAGGGTAGAATGAAAGGATATTATGGGGAGAGAGATATGACTGAGGGGATAAAGAGTTGGTATGAAATAGATGATGTATATGAGTGTATACATGCGCATATGGGCAATAATGCACATGCTCCACAAATGATGTATGCAAACATACGGATTGCAGACATACAACTATACAGCTGTGCATGCCCAGGTGCACTTCAGTATACAGATATACATGCCAGGGTGTATATCAGTGCAGTATTAAATTGGAGGTCTGTGTGAACAGTGGATATACATTCCAGGGTGTATGTCAGTGTAGTATTAAATTGGAGGTCTGTGTGAACATTGGATGCATAGGGGGTGTATGTGACAGTGGATGCATCAAGAGGTGAATGCATCAGAAGGTGTAAAATGGGATGAGATGTAAGGGAAATAAGAATTATTGATGAATTAAAGTTAGATTGATTAAGTAAAATTATTGGTGAGTAAGGTAGAATTATTGATGGATTAAGGTTGGTTGGTCCGGTAGGTGCATTCCAACCTTAATCCATCAATAATTCTACCTTACTCACCAATAATTTTACTTAATCCATCTAACTTTAATTCATCAATAATTCTACTTAAATCCTAATTTCCCTTACATCTCATCCCATTTTACACCTTCTGATGCATTCACCTCTAGATGCATCCACTGTCACATACACCCACAATGCATCCAATGTTCACACAGACCTCCAATTTAATACTACACGGATATACACCCTGGCATGTATATCTGTATACTGATGTGCACCTAGGCATGCACAGCTGTATAGTTGTATGTCTGCAATCCGCATGTTCGCATACATCATTTGTGGCGCATGTGCATAATTGCCCATATGTGCATGTATACACTTGTATACATCATCTATTTCATACCAACTCTTTATCCCCTCAGCCATATCTCTCGCCCCATAATATCCATTCATTCTACCCTAATTAGCACCTCTACTTCAGTGTCTGATACCTAATATGTCAGATACCCACCTCCACCCCCCGCCGCACCTGCAGTACCCGGGTATAGCTACCATTACATCATCTTAATATATATCTCGTCATTCCCCTTTCTCTGCCCTCTCACGCTTCGCATCCCTCCATTCCCCTGCAGTCTCCGTTAGTCAATACAGAGCTGCTGTCGGAGTCACGCTGGCTCACATCTGGACCCCGGATGTTTACATCTGTGGTCCGGATGTGCGGCCGGACACTGCCAGACATCGGCAATCATTTAATCATGCTACTTATTAAATTCCTTGCTTAACAGCATTCGGTCTATGATGTTACCCGCATATGATGTATATACTGTCATTATATTCTTTTTTTATGCTTTTTCTAAGTGTTTTACCTGAATGTCATTTGCATGACTCCTCCCCTTAATGTACCTGGCGCCCTTTTCCCCCCTATTTATAGAATTTCTGTTTGTATAGTCTGCACACTGATCTGAAGAAGGGGGTGGCTCCCCCGAAACACATAATCCTAACTTGTATCGCTTTTTATTGCTTTTATTGGTTTTATGCTTATGCAATAAAATCCACAAGTTCTTACAATACTCTACTCTGGATTTGGTTTATTCCCACTTCCTACAGAACCAGCAGCGCCATTTGTGAGGTTCTTTTGCTCTTCCACGATTACCTACTTTCTCCAGGAGACGGTTTTACCTCACCTCTAACCTCAGGCTCAGCAGCGGTTCCTACCATTTTGTAACCCCCATTGTGGGTTGATATGCAAGTTTAACAGTTGCTCTAAGGTGAGCAGCTACTACCTGCAAGCCCCGCACCTCTTTCCATTTCCCCTTCCCTATACCACCCCAACGGTATCACATGAGGCGCCCCCTCTGGTCTCTTTTTTTTCTCGCCATACAGGCCCTCAGGGATAAGTCATTCTCAAATCCATTTGTACTGTACTTTTATTTAACATACATTAAGTCGATTAGTAAGCAGTCAAATACAGATGGGAGTAAGGCTGCAGAATCAGACTACACAGGGTTTGTTTGTTGTCTGTATCCATGGCGATGATCTGCACAGCAGTTGTAAATTCAAAATGGCAGAAAATGTTTACATTTGTTATATTTTTCATTTTAAATTTTTTATAGCGACTTAAAAAAAGGTTAGGAAGGTGGGCCTATATTTTTCTATAAACTAAGCAAGCATCAGGCTTTTGAGGACAATGGTTTAGATGAATCATATTCCTTTGTACTGAAGAGATTTTAGTAAATGCCAAGAGCTCAGCTAGCGCTTCATGGTAAAAAACACCTATTATTTTAAGTTGTCTCCTAGCACGAACACTCTCAGCTAATGTACTCCTTTGTATCAGTCTTTGTCATTTATACATTTTACTTTTCTGCACAAATGAAGGCGACAACATAATTGTATGTGATGGCAAATAAAACCGAATAAAACCATCCACATTATCACAGCGGGGGCCACTAATCCATACGACAGCTTCTTCCAAAAGATCACACGGTTCAGTAAAACCTGTGCTGTGAAGGGGTGATATTTTCACAATTACAGTTGCCATAAAAAGGAAATTGGGGATATTACACAGGAACCTCCTGGTGCCCATAACATCTGGAATTGCTGACTGCCTGGCAGACCTTAAGTGTATTGTTGGCAGTAGAGGGAATCAGGTGCAGGGCTTTGTGACTAACCAGCAACTAACATGCCCAATATACTTACACTGTAAGCGTTAAATTGTTTGGGAAACTAGAGAATAGCGCCCCACATTAGTCCTATATTAATATATAGTCCTGAAATACTACAAAGCAGTTTATTTAGGTTGTATTTTACGAGCACCAAGATAAAAACTGACAGGCTGCTACACTTTGTCATTCCTGAAAAACAGCCTTTTTAAACTTCATGCAGATGTTTTGTTTGGTGGGATTTGAACCTAGGACCGTCAATCAGCTGATCAAGCCACCTTTCCCCTTGAGTGATGATGTACCCTTAAATACAATGGGTTTCATGTCAGTAGGCACATTTCCAACATTCATGCCCTTAATCTTTAGTCCTTATATACTTATATGCATGCAAAAAACAGGTCCTGGACCCCTGTGCTCTATCATTGGCTGCTAGGGTTTACCATGTTGAAAGGATACTGTTACCCACCAGGCCTCCTCATATCTTTCAAGCTTCCTCATTTGAAAGATAAAATCCATCATTATGTCTTTTGAGTGGCAGAGAAGTAGAGTTAAATTGTCCGGAAGCAAAATGCACAATTCTTGGAATGGAGAAGGCATGGCGGTTCCGGATACCCAGCTTTACTACTTGGCAGCTCAGCTCTCACACATTTTTCATAGGAGACGATTGGAAGGGCAGTTTGGCACACTGGGAAGGGGGTTATGAATATTGTTGAGCCAGGCGGAGCAGCCGCCCGGCGAAGATGACGTCAGCGTGCCCCAAGCTCGGATCAGAGCTCCGCCCATGCCCCAAGGCCCTCATTAGCATAAATAGAAAAACACGATTTGAGGCGGAACGGCTGGGCGAATCTGGACAATGTGAGTATCGTTTTAATCAGCATCACCCGTACTACAAGCCTGTGTGACAGATTTAGTGCGGATGATACTACTGAAAGATTTCCTTTAAGTTTTAGTCTACATCTCTATGATATACTTTGGCTGGTAGACACTTTATCAAAATTTTTGGAGAATTACAGAATTCTACCCTAAACCTTAAGAATGTAATTAAAATGTTAGGGTATAATGTAGGCACTTTTGTGGAGTTGCATACCATGTCTAGGTTCTGAAATGTATGGAGGCATGTCGTCAATAATTAATGCTAAGACAAGCGCCCTTCCAATCCTCTCCTACGACAAATGTGTGAGAGCTGAGCTGCCAAGTAGTAAAGCTGGGTATCCGGAACCGCCATTCCTTCTCCAACCCAAGAATTGTGCATTTAACTCTACTTCTCTGCCACTCAAAAGACATAATGATGGATTCTATCTTTCAAATGAGGAAGCTTGAAAGATATGAGGAGGCCTGGTGGGTGACTTATAAGATTCTGGGTAACAGTATCCTTTTAACATGGTTAATCTAAGCAGCCAATGATAGAGCAAACGGGTCCAGGACCTGGTTTTTGCATGGATATATGTATATAAGGACTAAAGATTAAGGGCATGAATGTTGGAAATGTGCCTACTGACATGAACCCCAACGTATTTAAGGGAACATCACCGGTGCAGGGGAAAGGTGGCTTGATCAGCTGATTGACGGAAAGAGTAACGAAAAGCAAAAACGATCCTTCAGGAGAAAGGGGCTGGTGTCCCCAAGACCCAAATAATATTGTCTGCATATAAATCCACATGTTCTTAATAACCACCCTTATGTAGCCCCTGTATGTACAGGGTCACGACTGAGGCATTCTGCTAGGTGCTCCATGGATAAGGCATGCATACTTAATGGAAGGGGCATGTACTATATCTCCAGAACAGGGTGAATCCATACTTTAAACAGGTATGTAAACATACAGAATTGGTAAGTCTGATAGTACTTGGAACAGGAATCAGTTATAACAAATAGTTTTGGGGTAGAGGGGAGTCTTTAGGTAAAGCGAGGAAGGTCTTTAGACATAGCAACAGTCTCATGCAGAAGTCAGGTGCACTTCCAAAAGGTGTCTCAGGCAGTCTTTGTATTGGGTGTGTTGCAGGGATTCTCTCTATTCACTCAAGGTCACCTAGTAGACAAGCCTCTGTGGGTGGACTTATACACCTGCTGCATGAAAGATGACTTATGTGGCCCCCCACTCTGCCACTCTACACTATAGTCCTGTGCAACACACGTCCCGTCTTGTCCCGTCAGGCGCGGCTGTACTGGTTCTCTCTCTCAGCATTAAACCTCTGGAGCTTCTTTCTTGTTTCCCACCAACTCTGGAAACCTTTTCTCCCTGAAGATTACTGCGGTGTCTGAACAAGTGCAACAAGGTGGTACAGTTCATCTTTGATTTTGCCTTCTGTTAGAATGTGACGCTCTTTTGTAATGATACAGTTGTCATCTTTGTAACGACACCCACATTTTGACAGCATGGTGGCTTAGTGGTTAGCATTGTTGTCTTGCAGCGTTGGGTTCATCTTTGATTTTGCGTTCTGTTAGAATGTGTCTCTCGTTTGTAATGATACAGTTATCATCTTTGTTTGTAACAACACTCACATTCTGACAGCATGGTGGTTTAGTGGTTAGCATTGTTGGCTTGCAGTGTTGGGTTCCTAGGTTCAAATCCCACCAAACAAAACATATGCATGAAGTTTAGAAAAGCTGTACTCCCAGAAGCAGTGTTCCCTTCGGCTTCACTGCCACAGCCATCTTTGATGTGTAAAAGCTGGGGGATGCCTCTTCTGGAAGTACACAGTAAGCGGTGCATGCGTTGTACACTAATACAGGTGAGGGAGGGGGGTTATGAATATGAATGAGCTGGGCAGAGCGGCCGTCTGGCAAAGATGATGTCAGCGTGCCCCAAGCCCAGATCGGATGTGAGTACTGTTTTAATCAGCATCACCCGCACTACAAGGCTGTGTGACAGGTTTAGTGTGGGTGATACTACTGACAGATTTACTTTAACATTTAATCAGTACTATTGAGAGGACAATTTTAATAGTACTGATTAAATGTAAAATTTTAGCCTACATCTCTATGATATATTTAGGGTAGAATTTTGTCACATTACAGCAACCTTCAATTGTATCTATCAACTCCCTTATGGTATAGTGTATCCTTGCCAAAATGTCTGAATCGATCACTTTGACTGTCCCATGGTATTCAGTACCTAGGCCAATTGACATGTAAACACTTATATGGATACTCCGGTGGGAAAATTATTATTTTTTTTTTTAAATAAACTGATGCCAGAAAGTTAAACAGATTTTTAAATTACTTCTATTAAAAATCTTAATACTTCCAGTACTTATTAGCATCTGTATACTAAGCGGAAATTCCTTTCTTTTTGGAATTATTTTCTGTCATGAACACAGTGCTCTCTGCTGACACCTCTGTCCATTTCAGGAACTGTCCAGAACAGGAGAAGATCCCCATAGCAAGCATATGCTGCTCTGGACATTTCCTAAAATGGACAGAGGTGTCATCAGAGAGCACTGTGCTCGTGACAGAAAAGAAATCCAAAAAGAAAAGAATTTCCTCTGTAATATACAGAATGTAATAAGTACTGGAAGCATTAAGATTTTTTAATAGAAGTAATTTACAAATCTGTTTAACCTTCTGGCATTAGTTTATTTAAAAAAAAAAGATTTTCCACCAGAGTACCTCTTTAACCCCTTGGGTACGGAGCGTTTTTCCGTTTTTGCACTTTCGTTTTTTCCTCCTAACCTTTTAAAAATCATAACCCTTGCAAATTTGCACCTAAAAATCCATATGATGGCATATTTTTTGCGCCACCAATTCTACTTTGTAATGACATCAGTCATTTTACCCAAAAATCTACGGCAAAACGGAAAAAAAATCATTGTGCGACAAAATTGAAGACAAAAGCCATTCTGTAAATTTTGGGGGCTTCCGTTTCTACGCAGTACATATTTCAGTAAAAATACACCTTATCATTATTCTGTAGATCCATACGGTTAAAATGATACCCTACTTATATGGGTTTGATTTTGTCGTACTTCTGGAAAAAATCATAACTACATGCAGCAAAGTTTAAAATTGTCATATTCTGACTTCTATATTCTATAACTTTTTTATTTTTCCGCCCCGTAATCTGAAGTTTTTAGCAGTACTATTTTTGTATTGATCGGACTTTTTGATCGCTTCTTATTCATTTTTTTAATGATATAAAAAGTGACCAAAAATACGCTATTTTGGAATTTGGGATTTTTGTGCGCATACGTCATTGACCATACGGTTTATTTAATGATATATTTTTATAATTCGGACATTTCCGCATGCGGCGATATCACATATGTTTATTTTATTTTTTTTTTACACTATGGGAAAAGGGGGGGGGGGGTGATTCAAACTTTTATTAGGGAAGGGGTTAAATTATCTTTATTCACTTTTTTTCAGTTTTTTTTTTATTTTGCAATGTTATAGCTCCCATAGGGGCTATGACACTGCACACACTGATCTTTTACATAGATCAATAGTTTCTCATAGGAAACCATTGAGCAATGATTCTGCCGCTTGACTGCTCATGCCTGGATCTCAAAGGTTAATAGTGCGCGGCACTGCGATCAGTGCTTTCCACCGGAGTACCCCTTTAACTATATTCATCCAATGACAATATATCAGATATCAAAGACACCCAACACAGACACTTACGAGGTCAGGGGGATGGAAGAACCCATTAAATCATACTACTTAAATCAACTGGTGCCAGAAAGTTAAACAGATTTGTAAATTACTTCTATTAAAAAATCTTAATCCTTCCAGAACTTATTAGCTGCTGAATACTACAGAGGAAATTCTTTTCTTTTTGGAACACAGAGCTCTCTGCTGAATCACGAGCACAGTGCTCTCTGTTGACATCTCTGTCCATTTTAAGAACTGTCCAGAGTAGGAGAAAATGCCCATAGAAAACATGCTGCTCTGGACAGTTCCTAAAATGGAAAGAGATGTCAGCAGAAAGCACTGTGCTCGTGATGTCAGCAGAGAGCACTGTGTTCCAAAAAAAAAAAAAAAAATTCCTCTATATTATTCAGCAGATAATAAGTACTGGAAGGATTAAGATTTTTTAATAGAAGTCATTTACAAATCTGTTTAACTTTCTGGCACCAGTTGATTAAAAAAAAAATGTTTTCCACCGGAGTACCCCTTTAAGCTATCATTACCCCAATTGATTTTCTGTGTGAATGGTTCAATGCATAATATACAACTATGTACAAAGTATTTTATTTTCATGTCTCTTGGTATTGTTCTTACTGTCTGTATTTCTGAGTTTCAATAAAATGCTCTTAATAATAAATAAATAAAAATAAAAGATTAATGCAGAACCAAAGTACATTCATGTAAAACATCCCCACCTGCGTGGTTCACTGGAACGTGATGTAATTGTGTTTGTTTGCCGTGCGAGTGACACGATGATAGCAGATGCTGTGACAAAGGCAGCACTAAGAACCAATTTGGAAGAATTCAGGACCATAATGGGACTTAAAGGATAAGTAGTTGTTAAGTGCCTAATCGTGGTTATTGCAACAACTTCACTGTGTACATGAATTCCTTTTACTAGGCATGTTGTTAATAAAGTTTAGTATAAAAGTGTGTTTACATGGGATTTATTTGTCGCAGATTATTTACTTTGGATTTGCTTAGGGAAAATACACAGTGTATAAGGGCTTCTTCAGGCTTAGGAATTTAGCAAGGACATTTTCCTCGCTGAATTCCTCTTGAATCTTTTCCCTTTTTTCTCCATGGTACTGGAGCAGAAAGGCTGTCCAGAATCCGGCAGCAGTGATTGGCAGGTGTGGAGGAGCAGAAGGTTTTTGGGGAAGCTGGTAGGTACTGGTAGCTGATCTCACCATAGACTGGATGAAATTTGAGGGCCTCATTTACTAAGAGTTTCGGGTTTTTACTAGTGGGGAAAGTTGTTTCAGACTTGCAGGATTCCTCTCTATTTACTATTGGGAAAAGTCGGGAACATTTTCTGACCAGCTTTTTCTAGGTCGATATTTCCAGCCATTTACCCACAGGATTTTCTGTGATTTCAATAGTAAATCAGTCGGGTTGTGAAACCATGCCCCTTTTCAGACCGACCACACCCCCTTTGCGACAGATCACACCCCTTTTTGGCTTTTCACAGTGCAATGTCGGGTTTGTTGGATTTTCCAGGCACACACTGTTGCACACTGGTGCAGACTGGCACAGACATGTCTCAGACACTCTGCGCCAAAATAACCAGACAAAAACTGGTCCATTTTAGCTTAGTAAATGAGGCCCTGAGTGCACCTGTGGCTCAGGTGAGAGGCGGCTACAGGGAAAGAGTGCTTAGATGCTTACAGTCTTACTGCCAGTCCCTGAAGGTCAAAAGCAGGATAAGGCTGGTGTCACATCACGTTTTTCAACTACGGTTCCCACATACGTTTTCATTAGTGAAAACGTATGGAACGGTATTGAAAACGGTATACATAGGCAAAGCATTGCAAACCGTATGCACCCTGATGCATACGGTTGCGTACAGTTTGCTTGCAATACGGTTTTTAACAGTACTCCAAACCGTGTTCAACCATGATTTTGACTCTGGTTTAAAAACCGTATTGCAAAAGCATACCTTTTTTTTTAACATGGACGTCAATGGGAAACGCACATGTATATGGTTCCATATGGCGAAACAGTATGCGTTTTTTCTTTGCACATGCGCATTTGCATCCTAAAGTCCCCACCCAAGACCCCTCCCATTAAAAATGGACAGAATTTTCAAAAACGTATGTTTTTTTTTTTTTTTTTTTTATAAAAACCCATGGAACTGTTAAAAACAGTATACTGTTTAAAAACCCATGCGATTTATTTTTTCCCATACTGTTCCATCCGTTTTTTTCCCATACGGTTTTTGATAGAAAACGTATGCGGGAACCGTAGTTGAAAAACGTGATATGAACCCAGCCTAGCTGGGTTCACACTACGTTTTTGCCATGCTGTTTTCAATCCGTTTTTCTAAAGAAAACCGTATGGCAAAAAAACGGATGGAACAGTATGGAAAAAAGTAAACTGTATGTGTTTTTAAACTGTTTTTAAAAGTGCATACAGTTCCGTCAGTTTTTATAGAAAAAAACCTATACGTTTTTGAAAATTTTGTCCATTTTTAATGGGAGGGGTCTTTGGTGGGGACTTTAGGATTCAAATGCGCATGTGCAAAGTAAAAACGTATACGTTTTTCCCGTATGGAACCGTATACATGTGCGTTTCCCATTGACGTCCATGTTAAAAAAACGTATGCAGTTACAGTACGCTTTTTAAACCGGAGACAAAATTGTGGTCAACCACGGTTTTGACTCCGGTTTAAAAACCGTACTGCAACCGCATACGTTTTTTTTTTTTAACATGGACGTCAATGGGAAACGCACATGTATACGGTTCCATACGGGAAAAACGTATACGTTTTTACTTTGCACACGCACATTTGAATCCTAGAGTCCCCACCCAAGACCCCTCCCATTAAAAATGGACAAATTTTTAAAAACTTATGTTTTTTTTTTCTATAAAAACTGACGGAACTGTATGCTCTTTTAAAAACAGTATACTGTTTAAAAACGCATACAGTTTACTTTTTTCCATACTGTTCCATCCGTTTTTTTGCCATACGGTTTTCTTTAGAAAAACTGATTGAAAACAGTATGGCAAAAACGTAGTGTGAACCCAGCCTTAGGGTGGTTAGGGTTGCTCAGATTCCATCCCGGAATGTTCAGTCTTCTGCCTGAATCTAATACTGGAGTGTGAACTTTGCAGCAGAATTGCATTTCAATGGGATTCTGTGGCTGTTCATAAACCAGATATTATTAACTCCGGTGTCCGCAGAAAGAATAGACATTCTATTCTTTCTGCAGTCTCCGCATGGAAATGAATTGTAGTCTATGAGATGGCACATTTCCGAGCAGTACTAGCGCCGACATTCCAGTGCGGACAATCCCCCTGTGCACATAGCCATACAGTGGCAACATTATAGATGAGATTTTTAAAAGGAATCTGTCAGCTGTATTTTCTGCTAAAAGCTGCAGATGCTGTTGGATCGTTGTTGGTTGCTAAACGTAATAAAGTTGCCTGTTTATTTTTTTAGCTAAGTGTCAAGGAGGTGGGGGGCGGGGCTGATCAATTGTCACCTGACACATCTTCTTACTCTCCTTCACTTCACTTGGAGCAATTGGAGACAAGATGGATCCACAGACTCAAGACCCTCCATCCGAAGGGCCTTAATTAATATGTTAGTTTTGTTCCGTTCTTGTAGTTCAAAATTATTTTAGTTTAAAGGTATATATGTTATATGGTATTCCTTGGGAATCCACTTGTTTTTATACTTTTTTAATTAGACATTTTTTAACAGTGGTCCCCCGTCTGAATGTCTTTTTGTTTGTTTGTATTCTGTAGGCTTCCCCCACCTGTCAAGTCATCTGAATCTTCGGCCCATATGTATATAGCTTGCAAGATTATGTACTAACTGTTATGCACCCTGCCTGAGACCTTCTCCTTGTTTTAATAATAAAAATTAAAGAATTGTTTTTTATATATAATTTTTTATATAATTTATATATAGAATACACTTTTACTTTTTATGGATATCTTAACACTGTCCGCGATAGCATCACGTTGACACTTTATATCTTTATATAGATACTTTATTTTTAGATCTTATATTTTATGTATAACCTAATATTGTTCATTACAGTTATTAATATGTGACACCCTATAGTTTGCACATCGTCACCTTAATATGGTTTAACACTTTTCCCTATAGATATTATATCTGTATATAGTCACTAGTATTCACTCTTTATAATTTTCTGCATCTCTTGATATGCCAAGTATTCTATCCCGTCACTTCATTATTCACGACCATCACCTTGTATTCACATTGAAGGGCATTTACTAAGGGGTTTAGTCATTTTTTTCTGACTATTTTTGGCGCAAAATTGTCGCAATTGCGCCTACCCTATAAATTGTGCGACTTTCCCTAGCAAGAGCTAGAAAGTCAAAAAAAAATTTCCCGCTTAATTTACGCAAGTTTTCAGTTTTTACTTGCAGTGGTCAGGAATTTATTAACTGAGACAGTCGCAGTTGCGCAATAAACTGTCGCAACGGCCATAAAAATTGACTAAATTTACTCCAGCTCCAACATGGAGCAGGAAAAGCTACTGCCGCCCGGGCTCCGACATACTTTCTCCCCACTACCCTCACTGCGCTACCAGGACACTACAGTGATTTATATCCCCCCCCTCTCACCTGCCAGCGCCACACAACTCCCATCTGTCTGCTGTTGCAAGACTACAAGTCCCAGCATGGCCTTACAGTGAGGACACGCTGGGAGTTGTAGTCTTGTAGCAGCGGGAGCTGAGCGGCGCGGGCGGGAGACAAGGGGGGGGGGGTAGCGGGGAGGCCATATGAGGAGCCCGGGCGGGAGACAAGGGGGGTAGCGGGGAGACCGTATGAGGAGCCCGGGCGGCTGCACTGTAATGTCAGCCCGGGCTCCTGCCCTGAGAGCCATAGGCTTTGGCTGTCAGGGCATGCTGGGTGTTGTAGTTTTGCAACAGCTGGAGGGCCACAGTTTGCAGACCACTGGTGTGTGGTCTGTAAACTGTAGTCCTCCAGCTGTTGCAAAACTAAACAGCTGAAGGGGACCGGCGAAGAAGTTCACTTACCCTTCCGAGGCTCCAGCGACGATCGCTGTCGGAGATCGTCGCGCGGCACTGTCGCGCGGCACTGTCGCGCGGCAGTGTCGTGCAGCGCTGGATCCTACGGAAGTCGGTAAGTTGCGCAGGCTTCCCAACCAGGGTGCCTCCAGTTGTTGCAAGACTACAACTCCCAGCATGCCTGGACAGCCTTTGACTGTCCAGGCATGCTGGGGCTTGTAGTTTTGCAACATCTGGAGGCACCCTGGTTGGGAAACACTGTTTTAGGCCAGTGTTTCCCAGCCAGGTTGCCTCCAGATGTTGCAAAACTACAACTCCCAGCATGCCTAGACAGCCTTTGACTGTCCAGGCATGCTGGGACTTGTAGTTTTGCAACATCTGGAGGCACCCTGGTTGGGAAACACTGTTTTAGGCCAGTGTTTCCCAGCCAGGTTGCCTCCAGATGTTGCAAAACTACAACTCCCAGCATGCCTAGACAGCCTTTGACTGTCCAGGCATGCTGGGACTTGTAGTTTTGCAACATCTGGAGGCACCTTGGTTGGGAAACACTGTTTTAGGCCAGTGTTTCCCAGCCAGGTTGCCTCCAGATGTTGCAAAACTACAACTCCCAGCATGCCTAGACAGCCTTTGACTGTCCAGGCATGCTGGGGCTTGTAGTTTTGCAACATCTGGAGGCACCCTGGTTGGGAAACACTGGCCTAAAACAGTGTTTCCCAACCAGGGTGCCTCCAGATGTTGGGAAACACTGGCCTAAAACAGTCACCCTGGTTGGGAAACACTGTTTTAGGCCAGTGTTTCCCAACCAGGGTGCCTCCAGATGTTGCAAGACTACAACTCCCAGCATGCCTGGACAGCCTTTGACTGTCCAGGCATGCTGGGGCTTGTAGTTTTGCAACATCTGGAGGCACCCTGGTTGGGAAACACTGTTTTAGGCCAGTGTTTCCCAGCCAGGTTGCCTCCAGATGTTGCAAAACTACAACTCCCAGCATGCCTAGACAGCCTTTGACTGTCCAGGCATGCTGGCACCTTGGTTGGGAAACACTGTTTTAGGCCAGTGTTTCCCAGCCAGGTTGCCTCCAGATGTTGCAAAACTACAACTCCCAGCATGCCTAGACAGCCTTTGACTGTCCAGGCATGCTGGCACCTTGGTTGGGAAACACTGTTTTAGGCCAGTGTTTCCCAACCAGGGTGCCTCCAGATGTTGCAAGACTACAACTCCCAGCATGCCTGGACAGCCTTTGACTGTCCAGGCATGCTGGGGCTTGTAGTTTTGCAACATCTGGAGGCATCCTGGTTGGGAAACACTGTTTTAGGCCAGTGTTTCCCAGCCAGGTTGCCTCCAGATGTTGCAAAACTACAACTCCCAGCATGCCTAGACAGCCTTTGACTGTCCAGGCATGCTGGGGCTTGTAGTTTTGCAACATCTGGAGGCACCCTGGTTGGGAAACACTGGCCTAAAACAGTGTTTCCCAACCAGGGTGCCTCCAGATGTTGCAAAACTACAAGTCCCAGGTTGGGAAACACTGTGCCCGGCCTCCGCCCCACCTTACTGTAAGGGCATGCTGGGAGTTGTAGTCCTGCAGCTGGGGGCAGGGGACAAGCTTGTCACTTGCCCACACATCTCCTGCACCACACAACTACAACTCCCAGCATGTCCTTACTGTAAGGGCATGCTGGTAGTTGTAGTCGTGCGGGGCGGGAGATGTGTGAGCAGGTGATAATAAATGTACTAACCCATTTTTTTTGTTTTCTTCTCATTTCAGATCCGTTTATCCTGTGGACTCCTTCGGATTCGGTGGACTACTTCGATGACCAGCGTTTTTCTTTGTTTGATTTTAATAAAATGGTTAACGAGGGCTTGTGGGGGAGTGTTTTTTGTAATAAAAATTTTTTAAAACCTGTTGTGTTTTTTTCTTACTTTACTAGACAGGCTTAGTAGTGGAAGCTGTCTTATAGACAGAGTCCATTACTAACCTGGGCTTAGCGCTAGCCACAAAAACAGCTAGTGCTAACCCCCTATTATTACCCCGGTACCCAACGCCACAGGGGTGCCGGGAAGAGCCGGTACCAACAGGCCTGGAGCGTCAAAAATGGCGCTCCTGGGCCTAGGCGGTAACAGGCTGGCGTTATTTAGGCTGGGGAGGGCCAGTAACAATGGTCCTCGCCCACCCTGGGAACGTCAGGCTGTTACTGTTTGGTTGGTATTTGGCTGAGAATGAAAATAGGGGGGACCCTATGCGTTTTTTTTTTTTTAAATAAATAATTAAATATATTAAAAAAACGCATAGGGTCCCCCTATTTTTATTCTCAACCAAATACCAACCAAACAGTAACAGCCTGACGTTACCAGGGTGGGCGAGGACCATTGTTACTGGCCCTCCCCAACCTAAATAACGCCAGCCTGTTACCGCCTAGGCCCAGGAGCGCCATTTTTGACGCTCCAGGCCTGTTGGTACCGGCTCTTCCCGGCACCCCTGTGGTGTTGGGTACCAGGGTAATAATTGGGGGTTAGCGCTAGCTGTTTTTGTGGCTAACGCTAAGCCCGGCTTAGTAATGGACTCAGTCTATAAGACAGCTTCCACTACTAAGCCTGTCTAGTAAAGTAAAATAAAAAAAAAACACAACAGGTTCCTTTTTTACTTTGGTAGTGGCTTTTTCTGCTCCATGTTTGAGCTGGAGTAAATTTAGTCAATTTTTAACCTTGTTGCGACTTTTTTTTTACGCAGTTACGACTGTCGTAGTTGATAAATACCCGACTAAAGCAAATCCATTTAGAAAAATGTACTACGTGAGCAAGTTTGAATTTTCTTGCTTTTCTTGTTCTTCATCCAAATTGTCGCACGAAAACACACGTAGTCGCAGTTGCGACAATTTTGCGACAATTATAGTAAAGAAAACCTGACTAAACCCGTTGATAAATGTCCATCTAAGTCCACATGACACGCCCCCTGAGGAAGCAAGTGTAAAAACGCGTTTGGGGCTAAGGTGAGGTGTCCAGGCAGGGGGCATTTTATGTCTTTTGGCAGATATACTTGCTAATTATTGCTGTATTTTTGTACTCGATTTTAGAGACTTTCTATTACTGTTATACTACTACATAGATATATATAATATATTGAGCACCTTGCTACCATGTGTTTAGTTGTACTAACGTTATGTGATTAGGACACACTCGCCTTCTCTTGTTTGTGTATCCGATATACCTCCCAATTTATGTCTTTTATGATATTTTTATACATGTTTTTGTATTAATAAAGATTCAAACGTTTGTTACTTATATACTTTGTGTGTCTGTTGTGTTTGGGTATATGCTTGAAGGGTGACCACTGTATAGCCTTTCTCAGATTGCTGTAGTAACTTGGCATAGTGAATGAACTACTAAACGCCTCTTTTAAATGATAAAATAATAAAAAATATTAAAGTAACAAATGTTGCAGTATTCCCCTCAGTGCGATAAATTGCTATTAACAGTGATGTTTATGTGAATAACTAATGTGTTTCCATTTTACCTTTCTAGCTTTAAAGAACAACATAAAAACACAAGCGCTTAAACAAACCCAGCGGACTGTCACCCACGACAATACGTGCTTATTTTTTACTGTGCTGGGTGACATACTGGTGTAAAACCAAAAATTAAATATTCAACGAAAACATCTCATACATTCCCATCATTTTTTTAGTAGAGTTAATATAATTCGGTGCCAACGGCAGAGAGTTCTTATTTGGTGTGGGATGACAAAGTACACAGCGGCTTAGTCATCACTCCCAGGTTATTCTGCCGGTGTCTAATCATACTCTCGCTATTATAAACTTTAAAAAAAACATAAATATGAGTTCTCTTGTTTGTGAGGCTGCCCAAAGCAATTTCCTGTCCACGTCTAGTGATCCTCTGAATATTTTCTTAGCTTTAATCTACAAACACCTGGGAATGTCATTTTCTGCTTCAAGGGTAAACTACAAAAAAGGCTACCTATACATAATGCCACCTATATGTTCCTAATTCCTAATATTTCTTTTATTTTTATTTTTTTGCTTTCACATTCTAGTGTAAGCTGATTAATGAAATAATACAATTTAAAATGTCTAAGAACAATCCCCATTGAGACAGAGGGGTACAGTAATATATACCATAGGTATACCTATTGATTTAAAGGGTTCTTAATTTTGTGTTGCTTAAAACATAGGGGGAGGGGCACATAAGTAATTCCTCGCCGGCACATGATCACATTGGATTTATGCAGAGGTGCACACCTGAGGCTGTCTGTGCCCCAACTACACTCAATTGATAAATAAAGCGTAAAATGACGGTACAAAGTGTAAAAATTCTAATTCTTGCATTTTACGCTAGGCAGACACTTATTCCCTATCCACAGGACAGGGGATATGTTTAGTACCCCATTAATGCAGTATTCTGGCTGGAAGAATTTTGTTTGCTTTTCAATGGATAGGTAATAAATGCTAGATCGGAGGGGGTACAACTGCTGTGACCTCCACCAATTGCCAGAATGAGGGACCTGATCCTCCATTTATGCCAGCCAGGAGACCAAGGCTAGGGGAGTTTAAATGGAGCCACAGTTAAAGGGGTACTCCGGTGGAAAACTTTTTTTTTTTTTATTAACTGGTGCCAGAAAGTTAAACAGATTTGTAAATGACTTCTATTAAAATAATCTTAATCCTTCCAGTACTTATTAGCTGCTGAATACTTTAGAGGAAATTATTTTCTTTTTGGAACACAGTGCTTTCTGTTGACATCACGAGCACAGTGCTTTCTGTTGACATCACGAGCACAGTGCTTTCTGTTGACATCACGAGCACAGTGCTTTCTGTTGACATCTTTTTCCATTTTATGAACTGTCCAGAGCAGCATATGTTTACTATGGGGATTTTCTCCTACTTTGGACAGTTCTTAAAATGGACAGAGATGTCAGCAGACAGCACTGTGTTCCAAAAAGAAAAGAATTTCCTCTGTAGTATTCAGCAGTTAGTAAGTATTGGAAGGATTAAGATTTTTTAATAGAAGTAATTTAGAAATCAGTTTAACTTTCTGGCACCAGTTGATTAAAAAAAAAAAGTTTTCCACCAGAGTATCCTTTTAGACATTCTTCCTGCCTCGCTATTTAAGGAGGTCTACAGCACTGATGCAAACAGCCATGGCCTGGTAACTAGGGGGGATGAGGGACAAGAGTCCTCACTCTGGAGATCAGTGAGGGTCCCAGCAGATGTCTATGGGCAGATTACTCTTTTACGTTCACACTTGTGTATTTTTGCAGCAGATCTACTGCAAATTTGCTGCTGCCGATTTTGCTGCCCAATGACTTTAATTGGTCGCAAAATCTACTACAGATCTGCAGCAGAAAATATGTGAACATACCTTAAAGGGTTTGTGCGCTGCCCTGCAGTTCGGAGCTCCGCTCACAGCTTCCGGAAGTTCATTACTCCGAATGCTGTGTGCGGGCTTCCGTGTTCGCGGCCGCCGGGCGTGACGTCACGCCCAGCCCCTTCGTGACGTCTCGCCCGCCCCCTCGTGATGTCACGCCCGCCCCCTCTACCAAAGTCCATGGGAAGGGGGCGTGACAGCGGTCGACCTCCTTCCCATAGACTTTCGTTGAGGGGGCGGGCGGGCGAGACGTCACGAGGGGGCGGGCGAGACGTCACAAAGGGGCCGGGTGAGACGTCACGAAGGGGACGGGCGTGACGTCACGCCCGGCAGCTGCGAACACGGAAGCCCGCATACAGCGTTCGGAGTAATGAACTTCCGGACGGTGTGAGCAGAGCTCCGAACTGCAGGGCAGCGCACAACCCCTTTAAGGTTATCTGCGAATTTCCGCAGTGTATTTTCAGTGTAAAATCCGCATCAGATTTTGCTACCATTGACTTCAATGGGTCAGCAGAAAATCCGCTATGGAGGCAGATTTGCAGATTTTCCATTGGACCCATTGAAGTCATTGATAGCAAAACTCGCTGCAGATTTTCCTCAGCAAATACACTGTGGAAAACCTGCAGGTAATCTGCCCATGTGAACGGACCCTAAGGGTGTATTCACACGTACAGTATCCTGCACATATTTGATGCACAGGATTTGAAGCTGCAGATTATATACTGCAGAGTTTACTGGAAACTAAATGACTGAACACAGCTTCAAATCGTCAGCTTCTAATCCTGCGCATTAAATGTAGGCAGGATACCGTATCTGTGAATACACCATTAGGGTACATTCACACGTACAGGATCTTCTGCATATTTTCTGCAGCTTAAATCCGCTGCGGAAAACATGCAGCAAAAATATGCAGAAGATCCTGTACGTGTGAACGAACAGGATCTTATTTTCTGCTGCAGATCTGCTGTACCAGGGTGCCTCCAGCTGTTGCAAAAATACAATTAGTTGCAGAATGATCTCTGAGATGCTGTTAAAAATAAATATTGGGTCGAAATTACAGAAGAATTGTGAGAAAACCGTCACACACAGGTACAGACACTATATCATGAACTACACTAACTTTACAGCCCCTGTAGCATTGAAATGGAATACCCCTTTAACCCCTTAAGGACTCAGCCCATTTTGGCCTTAAGGACTCAGACAATTTAATTTTTACGTTTTCATTTTTTCCTCCTCGCCTTCTAAAAATCATAACTCTTTTATATTTTCATCCACAGACTAGTATGAGGGCTTGTTTTTTGCGCGACCAGTTGTCCTTTGTAATGACATCACTCATTATATCATAAAATGTATGGCGCAACCAAAAAACACTATTTTTGTGGGGAAATTAAAACGAAAAACGCAATTTTGCTAATTTTGGAAGGTTTTGTTTTCACGCCGTACAATTTCTGGTAAAAATGACATGTGTTCTTTATTCTGAGGGTCAATACGATTAAAATGATACCCATTATTACATACTTTTATATTATTGTTGCGCTTAAAAAAAATCACAAACTTTTTAACCAAATTAGTACGTTTATAATCCCTTTATTTTGATGACCTATAACTTTTTTATTTTTCCGTATAAGCGGCGGTATGGGGGCTCATTTTTTGCGCCATGATCTGTACTTTTTTTTGATACCACATTTGTATATAAAAAACTTTTAATACATTTTTTATAATTTTTTTTTAATAAAATGTATTAAAAAAGTAGGAATTTTGGACTTTTTAAAAATTTTTTCGTTCACGCCGTTCACCGTACGGGATCATTAACATTTTATTTTAATAGTTCGGACATTTACGCACGCGGCGATACCAAATATGTCTATAAAAAATGTTTTTTACGCTTTTTGGGGGTAAAATAGGAAAAAACGGACGTTTTACTTTTTTATTGGGGGAGGGGATTTTTCACTTTTTTTTTACTTTTACTTTTACATTTTTTTACATTTTTTTTTACACTTGAATAGTCCCCATAGGGGACTATTCATAGCAATACCATGATTGCTAATACTGATCTGTTCTATGTATAGGACATAGAACAGATCAGTATTATCGGTCATCTCCTGCTCTGGTCTGCTCGATCACAGACCAGAGCAGGAGACGCCGGGAGCCGCACGGAGGAAGGTGAGGGGACCTCCGTGCGGCGTTATGAATGATCGGATCCCCGCAGCAGCGCTGCGGGCGATCCGATCGTTCATTTTAATTGCGAACTGCCGCAGATGCCGGGATCTGTATTGATCCCGGCACCTGAGGGGTTAATGGCGGACGCCCGCGAGATCGCGGGCGTCGGCCATTGCCGGCGGGTCCCTGGCTGCGATCAGCAGCCGGGATCAGCCGCGCATGACACGGGCATCACTCCGATGCCCGCGGTTATGCTTAGGACGTAAATGTACGTCCTGGTGCGTTAAGTACCACCTCACCAGGACGTACATTTACGTCCTGCGTCCTTAAGGGGTTAAAGGGGTACTCCGGTGAAAACCTTTTTTTTTTTTTTTTTTAAATCAACTGGTGCCAGAGAGTTAAACAGATTTGTAAATTACTTCTATAAAAAAATCTTAATCCTTCCTGCACTTATTAGCTGCTGAATACTACAGCAGAAAATATTTTCTTTTTGAAACACAGAGTGGTCTGCTGACATCATGAGCACAGTGCTCTCTGCTGACATCTCTGTCCATTTTAGGAACTGTCCAGAGTAAAAGGAAATCCTCAGCAGTGCTCTCAGCAGTGCTCTCTGCTGAGATGTCAGCAGAGAGCACTGTGCTCATGATGTCAGCAGACAGCTCTGTGTTTCAAAAAGAAAATAATTTCTGCAGTAGTAGTCAGCAGCTAAGTACAGGAAGGATTAAGATTTTTTAATAGAAGTAATTTACAAATCTGTTTAACTTTCTGGCACCAGTTGATTTAAAAAAAAAGTTTTTCACCAGAGTACCCCTTTAATAATAAAATTATGGTCACCCAATTTAGGAGTTTACTGAAGACAAATTATTATTATGGAGTATAGTGAGTGCTGTATAAATCCAGTAAGCAGCCACACTTTTACGATAGAGGCCAGGAATATGAGCTGGAAAGGCTGCGTTCACACATAATGTAATATTTTGAGCAGTATTTGGACCTCATTTTGAAGCTCATAAATTGGACAGTACAATATGTCTACCCATAACCAGAGGTGAAGCTATAGAAAAGCTGAGAAAAACTATAATAGAAAGATTTCCCCCTTTTTTTAGTGTTTTGGACCCAATCAACATGCAGCAGCCCAGAGGGAGGTCAAATGCCCAGGAAAGCTGGGTGATAACCTCTATAGCAGTTGTAATGGTGGCCAAATTGGTGTCACACAGAATCCCCCCCCCCCCCAGAAAAACTGATATAATGAAAATAAATTTTTATTATTAATATATTATTATTATATTAGTATTAAAATATATTTTTATTGAGATATCAATAAAAGTGATACAATAATTAAATTAGTAAATAGAAGAATATATGTATAAAAGACAGATAGTATAATATTTATATAATTGATTTATAACTGATTTTACCTGATATTCATTTTTGAACATGATGCTGTCTTCGTAAGGTTTCTGTATTCTGTGAGCCCAATATGTCTGTAACATACAAGTGATCTGGTTACACATACTGCACATACATTAGACTGCGCATTGGAATTCGAAAGATACAGGACAGCCACAGGTTCACAGCTAAAATGGTTCCAGTATCATAATCGCTTACTAAAGGACTTTTTCCTGATTATAATATTGTTCAGGTATTTTGCATAAAATATTTGGGAATCAAGCAGCAATTCCCTTATTAATCATCATAAATTACATTTCTCCAGCTGGTGCGGGGCATCCAAAAAGCTATCAGGGCACCTGCAGACAAATTCTAATTCATCGTGGACTCTTCGCCAGATTGGCAGGTGAAGGTTTCTTCCAGGGGGTTACATTTTAATGTTAAAATAAAACAGTTTGGTGGCTATGTATACTTTGTCAATCATGTTTATTGCTCTGCTGCATCTAATATAAAATATTAGGCAATTTTCTCACTTCATCATTCTTGAATGGTCTTGATAAAATGTCTCCTACCTTTTTGGGTACAGAAGTAAGAAGTTTGTAGTCTTGTGGTACTGATTCATATGATCCCAAGGGAGCAAACAAAGTGGGCTGCTACATGACTGTTGGATCAGACTACACATAGGGTCTGTTTGTAGTCTGTAGACATGGAATTTTTGGTACCTGAAATAGTATGCTTCCCTTCTGCAGATTTCTAGGTGATAGTCAGCATCTCCTCAGGTCCACTGTTATCCACTCCTGCCCACCAACACACAATAGACATTCAGTTTACGGTCTACCGACACCCTCTAGATCAGTGGTCTTCAACCTGTGGACCTCCAGATGTTGCAAAATTACAACTCCCAGCATGCCCGGACAGCCGTTGGCTGTCCGGGCATGCTGGGAACTGTAGTTTTGCAACATCTGAAGGTCCGCAGGTTGAAGACCACTGCTCTAGATGGACAAGCCTAGGTTTATCAATTGGACAGGCCACAAAACAGGTTCTCTATGTTCTCTTACATTGTAAAACTACACTACCTTCCGCTGACAACAAATGACATACTTATATACACTACTGTTTGCCTCCTTTTATCAGTAATATAGTGCAGCGCTTAAAGGGGTACTCCGGTGAAAACCTTTTTTCTTTTAAATCAACTGATGCCAGAAATTTAAACAGCTGGGGGGCAGAACAGCGCTCGTGGGTCACATAGGATTAGTTCCCCGATGGGGACAGCGCAGCGCTGGGCTGATAATTCATTCATTCCCGATGGGCCAAACCGGTATTGCGGTATGGGAAAAATTCATATCGTGCAGCACAAAAATTTCGGTATTCGGTATGAACCGGTATACCGCCCAGCCCTAGGTAGATGGTATGCATGGTGGATTAACATCTGCCAAGTCATTTTTGCCAATCTTTTGACTTTGGTGTTGTTTACAGTAGGGATCGACCGATATCGTTTTTTTAGGGCCGATACCGATAATCGGTGGAGGTTAGGGCGGATAGCCGATAACTTATACCGATATTCCGGTATAAGTTATTGGCTATTTATCCCCCCGCGACACCGCTGCAGATCATTGATTTAAAGCGGGCGCTTTAAATCAATGCACTGCAGTGGCTTTTGCGGTGCCATAGGCCGCCGCCGCCACCACCCGCTTCTCTCCCCCTACCTGTCTGGGTGGTCCGGGCCATCCTTCCTTCCTGTAGTGTCCTGCGGCATGGAGAGTGAACCGGTCCGGGCTGTCCTTCTTCTCCGGGGGTCATCTTCTCCACTCCGGGCCGGCTCCGGCCTAGTAATGCAGCATAGACGCAGCTGCGCAGTGACGCCCGTGCGCAGCGACGCACCTGATGTCACGGCGTAGCGGCTTCTATGCAGCTTACTAGGCCAGAGCCTGCCCGGAGTGGAGAAGATGACCCCCAGAGAAGGACAGCCCGGACCGGTTCACCCTCCACCCGGAATGCCGCCGGACACTACAGGAAGGATGGATGGCCCAGACCACCCCTATTACGGGTAAGTTTAATTTTTTTTATTGACTCGGAGGGTGGGGGAGGGGCCCGACCAGTATAGTGGTATGGGCAAAAATCCATGCCGGTATACCGCCCAGCAATACGGTGGGGGGTTCGACGCGGTGCGGTGGGTCGGGGGGGGGCGGTCGCGGTGCGGCGGGTGGGGGGCATTCGCGGTGCGGCGGGTCGGGGGGGGGGGGGGGGGGCGGTCGCGGTGGGGGCGGTGCGGGGGGGCGGTGCGGGGGGCGGGACATTATCATCTTATCGGCAAGGTAATTGCCGATACCGATAATGCCCAAAATCGTGATTATCAGCCGATAATATCGGCCATACCGATCAATCCCTAGTTTACAGCAGGTTTAGGGTTTTTGCTGAATCGTACCCATACTGGAGTTTACTGGATATCCAATTATTAGTGTGGCCTGTGCTTTCCAAGTTCATTGCACCTCCTAGTGACATTGCGTTTGTCATTTAGTGTTTCTGAGATTTCTGTTCTCATTTGTTCTGAACTACTACTCTAAATATGCTGCAGTTATTTTGGTAAATATTTACTATACCAATTTTTATGTATTTTTAGGTGATTACTGATGGGTATTTGTTACGCCGAGCGCTCCGGGTCCCTGCTCCTCCCCGGAGCGCTCGCGGCGTTCTCCTCTCTGCAGCGCCCCGGACAGACCCGCTGACTGGGAGCGCTGCACTGACACTGACGACGGGGATGCGATTCGCATAGCGGGACGCCCCCGCTCGGGAATCGCATCCCAAGCCACTTACCTGTCCCGGTCCCCGGCTGTCACGTTCTGGCGCGCGCGGCTCCGCTCTCTAGGGCGCGCGTGCGCCAGCTCTCTAAGATTTAAAGGGCTAGTGCACCAATGATTGGTGCCTGGCCCAATCAGTCTAATTAGCTTCCACCTGCTCCCTGCACATATAACCTCACTTCCCCTTCCCAGCATTGCCGGATCTTGTTGCCTCGTGCCAGAGAAAGCGTTTTGTGTATGTCCCAAGCCTGTGTTCCAGACCTTCTGCTGTTGGCCCTGACTACGACCCTTGCTGCCTGCCCTGACTTTCTGCTACGTCCGACCTTGCTCTTGCCTTGTCCTTTTGTACCGCGTCTGTCTCAGCAGTCAGATAGGTTGAGCCGTTACCGGTGGATACGACCTGGTTGCTACCGCCGCAGCAAGACCATCCTGCTTTGCGGCGGGCTCTGGTGAATACCAGTAGCAACTTAGAACCGGTCCATCGGTACGGTCCACGCCAATCCCTCTCTGACACAGAGGATCCACCTCCAGCCTGCTGAATCCTGACAGTATTCTTATCCCGTTCTTTTATTAAGACCTGGGGGCAACTGAGTGCAGGGAGCCATTATTTGACCCTGAGAAGGCACACAGTATTATTACAATAGTGTATTTTCAGGTGTTTGGTTCAAACTTGGATGAGTTCTTTATCTCTATTACGTTATGTCAGTTCAAGAGGGAAAAATCTGCTTAAATGAGACGAATTTTAGAACTTTCAGTTATATGTTTATGTGCAAGTAGTAACAAAAAATTTCTCTAAGTTATTAGGTTTATGATCTAAACAATTTTCACAAATGATGGAGGTACTTAAATAGTTCACTGCTTGGCAAATGATGGATGAAATTATTATTGGGTGTCTGTAATTAGAAAGCATAACTGCGTGACTGTCTGTCATAACCATGGAGATGATTTATATTCTAATAACTATTTCCATGTAATGTGCAAGATCAATTAAATAATGATCTGTATGGAGGCCACCCCATGTGAAAGCTGCCTTAAGTTTAAATTCACTTCGCTATGTGAAACAGACAAAATATTGAAATAACTACAAAGATCGGCCAAGCTTTACTCATTGATCTCATTCCATGTATGCATCTATTATGCTTGTCTTGCCTATCAATTCCTAATTCATCTATGTGCATGCATCTATTAGTCATGGCTTCCCCATCAATCTACAAAGCATGCATGCTGATGGATCTTGCTCATCCATCCTCATTGATTCTGTAGTCATTCTCATCCGTCATGTATATCATGTCCATCTTTATTGCGTACATTCATTCAAGTACCACGCTATGCAATATCATGTTACTGCACTGATACTGAGTATGACAGAGATCAGTCATAACCATCACAAAGTCACGTTGTATCCAGATATATATAACAAGAGTAATATGGATGAGCATAGCGTTGGCACTACACAATGAGAAGCTATAAGGCTATAGAAGCTATAAATCTATAGAGACTATAAAGAGGATATATATGCTCAAATTGCCTCTGGGTGCTCAGAACTTAAAGGAGTAGTCCAGTGGTGACCCAGTGGTGAACAACTTATCCCCTATCCTAAGGATAGGGGATAAGTTTGAGATCGCGGAGGGTGCGACCGCTGGGGCCCCCTGCGATCTCAAGTATGGAGCCCCGACAGCCCGTGGGAAGGGGGCGTGTCGACCTCCGCACGAAGCCCCCTCAATACAACTCTATGGCAGTGCCGAAGCGCTGCCTTCGGCAATCTCCGGCTCTGCCATGGCGATGTATTGAGGGGCGTGTCGGCCGCCGCTTCGTGTGGAGGTCGACACCCGCTATCTGGCCGGAGAGCCTGGCCCCCGTACAGAGAGATCGCAGGGGGCCCCAGCGGTCGGACCCCCCGCAATCTCAAACTTATCCCCTATCCTTAGGATAGGGGATAAGTTTTTCACCACTGGACTACCCCTTTAAAGGGGTTATCTAGGAATCGAAAAACCGAAGAGATAATTTCTTTCAAAGACCACTCCTTGTCTGTATCCAGGTTGGATGTGGTTCTGCAGCTCAGTTCCATTGAAGTGAATGGAGCCAAGTTGTAATACTAGTTACTAGCAACTAGAAAGGATAATTACAAAATAACTCCATTGCATATGATATATTCTTTGATATAAAATTAATTAATATTTATATTATGCACCCTGTATAAATATATTTTAAACTCTATATATCTCTCAATAGTGCAGGATATTTAATTAATATTTCTGGATTATAAAATTAAAAACTAGATTTCCGATGTTATCCTGCACTATTGAAACATATAGAATTTAAAATATATTTATACAGGGTGCATAATATAAATATTAATTAATTTTATATCAATGAATATATTAAATGCAATGGAAATATTTTGTAATCATCCTTTCTAGTTGCTAGTAACTATAGCCTAACTGTATTATTTGGATAAGTGACACCATTTTGGGGCTTATATTTATTTAAAAATATATATATATTTGTAGGTGTTTATTTTTATACCGCATCTTATATGTGCAATATAGCCTAATATATGTTGTTTCTTACCATTTAAGTGGCTAAACTCAATTTTTACTTTTGTTTTTTTTTTCATTTGTTGTTTTTATGTGTCTTTTATCTTTGTGTGAACTATGTCATACATTATCCGACTTATTTTGGATTGACAACACCACAGGGAAAGGTTTGGAGGAGCATTATGCACCTGTAGCAGTTGGTATGCATTATTCGATCTTCAGCTCCTCCCCCTCTCTTCCTATTTAAAGGGGTTATCCACCATAAGGTGATTTTAGTACGTACCTGGCAGGCAGTAATGGACATGCTTAGGAAGGATCTGCACTTGTCTTGGGGCTAAATGGCTATGTCATGAGATTACCATAACACTGTGGCTAGCTTTTTGTGAACTAGTATTTCCTGTTTGACTTTTCTTTTTTGACTACAAATCCCACAATTCCATTTTACTCCCTCCCACACATCAGCCACCCACCCAGTAAAACATAAATGAGCTGCATACATCAAAAGACCTGTGGTTTTCAATCAGGGTGCCCACAGCTGTTACATTAGTTGCAGATTGATCTCTCTCCCACCAAACAATCACTCCACCCATTGAAGCAGACAGGCTTCCTGTCATCAGCTGACTAGAGAGTCAGGTCTCGGCCGCATTGCAACCTGATATAATCTGAGACAAAAGTCATTTTGTATGCTGATAAAAATAAAAATTGGAGTGAAAATCACAGAAGAATTGTGAGAAAACCGTCACACACAGGTACAGACACTATATTATGAACTACACTTAACTTTACAGCCCCTGTAGCATAGTCAAATAAAAAAAAAATCATTGAATACCCCTTTAACCCCTTAAGGACCAGGCCATTTTATACCTTAAGGACCGGAGCGTTTTTTGCAATTCTGACCACTGTCACTTTAAACATTAATAACTCTGGAATGCTTTTAGTTATCATTCTGATTCCGAGATTGTTTTTTCGTGACATATTCTACTTTAACTTAGTGGTAAAATTTAATGGTAACTTGCATCCTTTCTTGGTGAAAAATCCCAAAATTTGATGAAAAAAATGAAAATTTTGCATTTTTCTAACTTTGAAGCTCTCTGCTTGTAAGGAAAATGGATATTCAAAATATATTTTTTTTGGGTTCACATATACAATATGTCTACTTTATGTTTGCATCATAAAATTTATGAGTTTTTACTTTTGGAAGACACCATAGGGCTTCAAAGTTCAGTAGCAATTTTGAAATTTTTCACAAAATTTTCAAACTCACTATTTTTCAGGGACCAGTTCAGTTTTGAAGTGGATTTGAAGGGTCTTCATATTAGAAATACCCCATAAAAGACCCCATTATAAAAACTACACCCCCTAAAGTATTCAAAAAAACATTCAGTAAGTGTATTAACCCTTTAGGTGTTTCACAGGAATAGCAGCAAAGTGAAGGAGAAAATTCAAAATCTTCATTTTTTACACTCGCATGTTCTAGTAGACCCAATTTTTGAATTTTTGCAAGGGATAAAAAGGAGAAAATTTTTACTTGTATTTGAAACCCAATTTCTCTCGAGTAAGCACATACCTCATATGTCTATGTTAATTGTTCGGCGGGCGCAGTAGAGGGCTCAGAAGGGAAGGAGCGACAAATGGTTTTTGGGGGGCATGCCGCATTTAGGAAGCCCCTATGGTGCCAGGACAGCAAAAAAAAAAACACATGGCATACCATTTTGGAAACTAGACCCCTCAGGGAACGTAACAAGGGGTAAAGTGAACCTTAATACCCCACAGGTGATTCACGACTTTTGCATATGTAAAAAAAATATATATTTTTTTTACCTAAAATGCTTGGTTTCCCAAAAATTTTACATTTTTAAAAAGGGTAATAGCAGAAAATACCCCCCAAAATTTGAAGCCCAATTTCTCTCGATACAGAAAACACCTCGCATGGGGGTGAAAAGTGCTCTGCTGGTGCACTACAGGTCTCAGAAGAGGAGGAGTCACATTTGGCTTTTTGAAAGCAAATTTTGCTCTGGGGGCATGCCGCATTTAGGAAGCCCCTATGGTGCCAGAACAGCAAAAAAAAACCACATGGCATACCATTTTGGAAACTAGACCCCTCGGGGAACGTAACAAGGTGTAACGTGAACCTTAATGCCCTACAGGTGTTTCACGACTTTTGCATATGTAAAAAAAAAATTTTTTTTTTACCTAAAATGCTTGTTTTCCCAAAATGTTTACATTTTTAAAAAGGGTAATAGCGGAAAATACCCCCCAAAATTTGAAGCCCAATTTCTCCCGATTCAGAAAACACCCCATATGGGGGTGAAAAGTGCTCTGCTGGCGCACTACAGGTCTCAGAAGAGAAGGAGTAACATTTGGCTTTTTGAAAGCAAATTTTGCTCTGGGGGCATGCCGCATTTAGGAAGCCCCTATGGTGCCAGAACAGCAAAAAAAAAACACATGGCATACCATTTTGGAAACTAGACCCCTCGGGGAACGTAACAAGGTGTAACGTGAACCTTAATGCCCTACAGGTGTTTCACGACTTTTGCATATGTAAAAAAAAAAATTTTTTTTTACCTAAAATGCTTGTTTTCCCAAAATGTTTACATTTTTAAAAAGGGTAATAGCGGAAAATACCCCCCAAAATTTGAAGCCCAATTTCTCCCGATTCAGAAAACACCCCATATGGGGGTGAAAAGTGCTCTGCTGGCGCACTACAGGTCTCAGAAGAGAAGGAGTAACATTTGGCTTTTTGAAAGCAAATTTTGCTCTGGGGGCATGCCGCATTTAGGAAGCCCCTATGGTGCCAGAACAGCAAAAAAAAAACACATGGCATACCATTTTGGAAACTAGACCCCTCGGGGAACGTAACAAGGGGTAATGTGAACCTTAATACCCTACAGGTGTTTCACGACTTTTGCATATGTAAAAAAATATATATTTTTTTTACCTAAAATGCTTGGTTTCCCAAAATTTTTACAATTTTAAAAAGGGTAATAGCAGAAAATACCCACCAAAATTTGAAGCCCAATTTCTCCCGATTCAGAAAACACCCCATATGGGTGTGAAAAGTGCTCTGCTGGCGCACTACAGGTCTCAGAAGAGAAGGAGTCACATTTGGCTTTTTGAAAGCGAATTTTGCTCTGGGGGCATGCCGCATTTAGGAACCCCCTATGGTGCCAGGACAGCAAAAAAAAAACACATGGCATACCATTTTGGAAACTAGACCCCTTGGGGAACGTAACAAGGGGTAATTTGAACCTTAATACCCTACAGGTGTTTCACGACTTTTGCATATGTAAAAAAATATATATTTTTTTTACCTAAAATGCTTGTTTTCCCAAAAATTTTACATTTTTTAAAAGGGTAATGGCAGAAAATACCCCCCAAAATTTGAAGCCCAATTTCTCCCGAGTACGGCGATACCCCATATGTGGCCCTAAACTGTTGCCTTGAAATACGACAGGGCTCCAAAGTGAGAGCGCCATGCGCATTTGAGGCCTAAATTAGGGACTTGCATAGGGGTGGACATAGGGGTATTCTACGCCAGTGATTCCCAAACAGGGTGCCTCCAGCTGTTGTAAAACTCCCAGCATGCCTGGACAGTCAACGGCTATCTGGCAATACTGGGAGTAGTTGTTTTGCAACAGCTGGAGGCTCCGTTTTGGAAACAGTGGCGTACCAGACGTTTTTCATTTTTATTGGGGAGGGGGGTTGTATAGGGGTATGTGTATATGTAGTGTTTTTTACTTTTTATTTTATTTTGTGTTAGTGTAGTGTAGTGTTTTTAGGGTACAGTCGCACGGGCGGGGGTTCACAGTAGTTTCTCGCTGGCAGTTTGAGCTACGGCAGAAAATTTGACGCAGCTCAAACTTGCAGCCGGATACTTACTGTAATCCTCCGCCCATGTGAGTGTACCCTGTACGTTCACATTGGGGGGGGGGGGGGGGAACATCCAGCTGTTGCAAAACTACAACTCCCAGCATGTACGGTCTATCAGTGGATGCTGGGAGTTGTAGTTTTGCAACCGCTGGAGGCTCCGTTTTGGAAACAGTGGCGTACCAGACATTTTCATTTTTATTGGGGAGGGGAGGGGGGCTGTGTAGGGGTATGTGTATATGTAGTGTTTTTTACTTTTTATTTTATTGTGTGTTAGTGTAGTGTTTTTAGGGTACAGTCACACGGGCGGGGGGTTCACAGTAGTTTCTCGCTGGCAGTTTGAGCTGCTGCAGAAATTTTGCCGCACCTCAAACTTGCAGCCGGATACTAACCGTAATCCTCCGCCCATGTGAGTGTACCCTGTACGTTCACATTGGGGGGGGGAACATCCAGCTGTTGCAAAACTACAACTCCCAGCATGTACGGTCTATCAGTGCATGCTGGGAGTTGTAGTTTTGCAACAGCTGGAGGCACACTGGTTGTGAAACACCGAGTTTGGTAACAAACTCAGTGTTTTGCAACCAGTGTGCCTTCAGCTGTTGCAAAAGCTACAACCCCCAGCATGTACGGACAGCGGAAGGGCATGCTGGGTGTTGTAGTTATGCAACAGCTGGAGGCATACTACTTTGGCTGGGGATGCTGGGGATTGTAGTTATGCAATAGCTGGAGACACACTGGTTTACTACTTAACTCAGTGTGCCTTCAGCTGTTGCAAAACTACAACTCTCAGCAGTCACCGACAGCCAACGGGCATGCTGGGAGTTGTAGTTATGCAACCACCAGATGCACTACTACAACTCCCAGCATGCACTTTAGCTGATTGTGCAAGCTGGGAGTTGTAGTTACACAACAGCTGAAGGTACACTTTTCCATAGAATGTGCCTCCAGCTGTTGCAAAACTACAAGTCCCAGCATGCCCATAAGGGCATGCTGGGAGTTGTGGTGGTCTGCCTCCTGCTGTTGCATAACTACAGCTCCCAGCATGCCCTTTTTGCATGCTGGGAGCTGTTGCTAAGCAACACCAGGAGGCTGTCACTCACCTCCAACGATCCTCGCCGCATCAGGTCAGTCCCTCGTCGTCTCCGCCGCCGCCGCCGCTGCTCCTGGGGCCCCGATCCCAACAGGGGCGCCGGGGATCGGGGTCCCCAGCACCTGGGGTGCACGTCCCGCACCCGCTCACGTCCTCCGGAAGAGGGGCGGAGCGGGTTGCGGGAGTGACACCCGCAGCAGGCGCCCTGATTGGTCGGCCGGTAATCCGGCCGACGAATCAGGGCGATCGTGAGGTGGCACCAGTGCCACCTCACCCCTGCTGGCTATGGCTGTTCGGGGCCGTCTCTGACGGCCCCGATCAGCCAATAATTCCGGGTCACCGGGTCACTGGAGACCCGATTGACCCGGAATCCGCCGCAGATCGCTGGACTGAATTGTCCAGCGATCTGCGGCCATCGTCGACATGGGGGGTCATAATGACCCCCCTGGGCGATATGCCCCGATGCCTGCTGAACGATTTCAGCAGGCATCGGGGACCGGCTCCGCTCCAGATGGTTGCGGGGGGCCGGTAAAACACATGACGTTCTCATACGTCATGTGTCCTTAAGGACTCGGAAATGGAGACGTATGAGAACGTCATGTGTCCTTAAGGGGTTAAGTAACCTCAGTATATCTTATCCTTTGTATGACTGAGGCTGTGAATTAGCAGCCGAAACGTGTCACCTTGTCTGTACCTGCATTTTGCTCTGGTAAATAAATCCTCAAATTCTACCGTCAAAAGCGCTGGACCATCTTGCTTTGTTTGAATTTACCTGGAAGTGGTCTGTTCCGGTCCGAGACTCTTGGGCCTGTAAGGGTGAGCTGGACGTTGCAGCACATTGTTATAATAATACAACACCAAGGGCATAATAAAAATAAATAATAATAATAATACAACACCATACCAACTGCCATCAGCAAAATACCTTTACCACCATCTGTGCTGCCTATAGTCACTGGCGCTAACCCGAGAAATGTGGAAGACATTTACATATCCCTCATACCAGCGACAAGGCTGGGGCATACCACAAGGCCCAGCCATTCGCAGGTTACCTACCCTGCTGGTCAGCCGGTTTACTTTACCTCCAGACTGGCCGCCATCATACTACACCCACCTGCTGTTGTGCTGCCACAATCCCTTTATGGGTACAATACTGTGTTATCATTTTGAAATGGATTATCTTTAATTCACTATACGAATAGACTGTAAACCTGTTGCCTTTATACTCCCCCCAAATAGTCCCAGTGAGACATCTTTTAACCTCTAATTCTGTATTGGTTTAGCGATTTATTGCTATTGATATTTGTTTTTATAGTGAGAGTAGTTTATTACTTTGTTCCATTGGCAACATCTAGGTAATAAATACCTTTAAAAGGCCAGGCCTGGTGTTAATTCCTCTTTATAAGTCTAAAGACAAGAACTATAGTGCTCAATTTTTCTTTATTCGTCAAGCACCTAAATCTTCAGATCCCATTCTGCTTGACAGAGCCTTGTGGCAGGATTATCTCCATAGTAGCAACACAGTAAACAACTCTCTATTGCGTTTATATTAAAGGCTGCAGACCCCAGTTCCGACACCTTTCTCTCTTCTATTAGACATTGATCAAACCTCAATGCATATATGCAATATTAGTGCTGGGCGGTATGACCAAAAATGTATATCACAGTATTTTTCAAAATGATGGCGGTTTCACTGTATTTAACAGTATTTTTTTTTTTTACTCATTCCCCCCATGCAAGTCACCTCCCCATGCAAGCGCTGAAAGCCAGTGAGCGGCATCATTCATTTCCCGATGTGGGGAGGATGTGCAGCGCTGCCGCTCACAGGAGGAGAAGTAGAGCAGCGCGGTCATATATGATTAGTTCCCCAGTGTGGGGACAATGCGCTGCGGCTGATAATTAATTGAAGGGGTGGATGTGGGGGGCCCAACCGGTATTTCGCTATATGAAAAATTGATATTGTAAAGAAAAAACACACTGGTATTCGGTATGAACCGGTATATCGCCCAGCACTATGCAATATAAGCATATTAGTATTCTATGTATGTTTTGGTCTCCAGTTGTTGCAAAACTATAACTTCCAGCATGCCTGGACAGCCAAAGGCTGTCCAGGCATGATGGGAGTTGTAGTTTTGCAGCAGCTGGAGGCACACTGTTTGCAAAACACTGATCTACTTAAATTGTTCTTTTCATTTAAATCAATGTATGTTCTGTTCTCTCCTCTCTTCTGAATGGACTGAGATCTAGTAGTGTTAATGAAAGATTTAGGAGCCCTTTGATACTGCTTGGATCTGTGCCCTTGTAAACCAATGTATCCAATAGGATTTTATCAGGGATGTTTTGAAATGAACTGGTGCCAGAAAGTAAAAAAAAAAATTGTGAATTACTTCTATTTAAAAATCTTTAGCATTCCAGTACTTCTGTATGCTCCAGAGGAAGTTGTGTAGTTCTTTCCAGTCTGACCACAGTGCTCTCTACTGCCACCTCTGTTTGTGTCAGGAGCTGTCCAGAGCAGGAGAGGTTTGCTATGAGGAATTGCTCCTACACTGAACAATCCCTGACATGAACAGAGGTGCCAGCAGAGAGAACTGTGGTCAGAGTGGAAAGAACAAAACAACTTCCTCTGGAGCATACAGCAGCTAAGTACTGGACAGATTCATATTTTTAAATAGAAGTAATATATAAATCTGTATAACTTTTCACTGGAGTTCCCCTTTAAAGCTGACATGTTCTTCTATTGTACCGTAAAGATGTAACTGTCTCTCTTTCACAAAAAGAAGATACAGCAAAAAGCTTTTCTTATAATATGATGTCTAGACTATAACATCCTTCTTTGTGAACTGTTGACAGGCTCCATTTTGTCCAGAGCCATAATAGGACTTCCAGAAAGTGGCATGGGACCTAAACCAACCTTTATCTGATTTATTTCACAGGCAAAAGGACATGTTTACACAGGCATAACAAGCTGCGAAAAAGAAAAACCCTGGAAAAAGTGAAAAAAGAAATTGTAAAAGAAGCCCCAAAAGAAGCACAAGCTGCCTTCTGAGAACTGAGCAGATCACATGGTTAGGGAAACAGTGAATATAGCTGAGGGAGGTATGTGTAGCCTCAGCCAATCAGGGAGAATGACACACACTGACAGCTAAGGAGAAGGAAGTGTGATGTTACAAAGTGATCGGCCAGTTCGCACATATTTTTGGCACTGTTTTTTTGTATGAATGATCTCATGGGACTTGATGATTGACCATGGTGTGGTCCTATGTGTGCGGCCAGCTATACATAGATTTTTTTGATGAACAACATCATCTCTACCACTCTAAACAATTCTGCATTGAAGACTTCTGCTTTCTCTCTCTTCTGGAAGCCCTTTCTCATTCCATCTAGCATTCTCCAACCTACACAAACTCTGATTCTCATTGAAAACTGGCCCTCACCTGACATATTTAGAAATGCTGCCTCTATTCCTTGACCTTTTATCTAGTCAGTGGTTACTATGCATGGACAGGGCTGCATCATTTTGTATCTGGGGCCAATGTTTACAGGTGTCTGTACATTATCTTTTGTTAATGTCACATTGTGCTACAAAAATATTATGCTGTCATTATGCTGTGTACATCACTACAATCATTGATGGCACCATATTGCTACATAATAAGAAGGTCCAGCCTTAGATAGGTATAGGTACTATGCATTGTTAGAGAATAGACTTGCCCTTCTAATAAAGTCATCTTCCAATAGTTAGCGATTGAGCATGCATCCCCTCGCTTGGCACAGTTAGCAATGTTAGGCAGTCAGCTACTGCATTTTATTATCAGGCAGATCCCAATAGAGAACATCATAAATCATAAATATATCATTTATTGAACAAATTGTAGCTGTTCCTCAGAATCACAACCTCCCTGCTATGTATTCCATTAAGCACATAGAAATCATTTATTTAAGCTTCATTAAATGTATTGTCATGCAGTTTATCTTGTAGAGTTAAATTCATTTTTAAACCTTTTCTGCATATATATATATATATATATATATATATATATATATATCTATATAGTAGGGCCGATTGTAGCCTTCTTGCTACCTGAGGTAGGAAAGAAAGAAGGTATGTGGCATCTCCAGATTGATAGAAAAGAGGGATGGGTACATTCTGGATAACCAGTGTATCTTAGGGCAAGTGTTTTTTAGGCATCATGTCATATTTTCTTAACCCTCGTGGTAAAAAAAACTGATAATAGTCATAGCATACTGCTCAAAAAAATAAAGGGAACACTTAAAAAACACAATGTAACTCCAAGTCAATGACACTTCTGTGAAATCACACTGTCCACTCAGGAAGCAACACTGATTGACAATCAATTTCACATGCAGTTCTGCAAATGGAACAGACAACAGGTAGAAATTATAGGCAATTAGCAAGACACCCCCAATAAAGGAGTTGTTCTGCAGGTGGTGACCACAGACCACGTCTCAGTTCCTATGCTTCCTGGCTGATGTTTTGATCACTTTTGAATGCTGGCAGTGCTTTCACTCTAGTGGTAGTATAAGATGGAGTCTACAACCCCCACAAGTGGCTCAGGTAGTGCAAGTCATCCGGGATGGCACATCAATGCAAGCTGTGGCAAGAAGGTTTTGTGTGTCTGTCAGCGTAGTGTCCAGAGAATGGAGGCACTACGAGGAGACAGGTCAGTACATGAGGAGACGTGGAGGAGTCTGTAAGAGGGTAACAACCCAGCAGCAGGACCCTGCAAAATGACTTCCAGCAGGCCACAAATGTGCATGTGTCCATTCAAATGGTCAGAAACAGACTCCATGAGGGTGGTATGAGGGCCCGACATACACAGGTGGGGTTTGAGCTTACAGCCCAACACCATGCAGGCCTTTTGATATTTGCCAGAGAACACCAAGATTGGCAAATTCCCCATTGATGCCCTGTGCTCTTCACAGATGAAAGCAGGTTCACACTGAGCACATGTGACAGATGTGACAGAGTCTGGAGACACCGTGAAGAATGTTCTGCTGCCTGCAACATCCTCCAGCATGACCGGTTTGGCAGTGGTTCTGTAATGGTGTGGGTGGCATTTCTTTGGGGAGGCTGCACAGCCCTCCATATGCTTGCCAGAGGTAACCTGACTGCCATTAGGTACCGAGATGAGATCCTCAGACCCCTTGTGAGACCATAAGCTAGTGCGGTTGGCCCTGGGTTCCTCCTAATGCAAGACAATGCTAGACCTCATGTGGCTGGAGTGTGTCAGCAGTTCCTGCAAGAGGAGCAGCAGAGTGCCGGTTAGACTGATCAGTGCTTTGCAATGGCATTGAAGATGAACCGTGGCTGGGTCTTTCAGCATGACAATGATCCCAAACACACTGCCTGGGCAACGAAGGAGTGGTTTTGTAAGACGCATTTCAAGGTCCTGGCGTGGCCTAGTCAGTCTCCAGATCTCAACCCCATAGAAAACCATTGGAGGGAGTAGAAAGTCTGTGTTGCCCAGCGACAGCCCCAAATAATCACTGCTCTAGAGGAGATCTGCATGGAGGAATTGGCCAAAATACCAGCACCAGTGTGTGTGAAAACTTTGTGAAGACTTCCATAAAACGTTCAGGGTGGGGGTTATTCCCCACAATCCAGGCCGCCTTTTGTTGGCCCTAAAGGCAGCCTGTTTCATCAGCTGAGGGGGATTTGCTAGTTGCAGCTCACACTGCCAGAGAGCTGAGAGTGGAGTTGTTCCCTACGTTTGCTCTAAGGTTGGAAGCTGGTGAGCAGCCTGCCTGGAGGCCTGGAAAAGACTTGCTTGATGTCGCATGGCATGGTCTAAGGTGTGAACAAACACCTAAGGAATACAGGTGGTTTGTTACGTTTTCCTTTGTTCCGCAATTAAAGACTGTTTGCTGTGTGAAAAGTGTGAATAAAACACTGAACTTCTATAACGCAACCGCACCTATTTGCAAGAGCGAGTCATCACAATATTTATATATACTAAAGAGGTGCAGACGGCACTGAGGTCTCAACCCAGAGAGTGGGGGTTTAAGAATTAAAGAGGTATTCTAGGATTTTTTTATTTGCCTATGCTACAGGGGCTGTAAAGTTAGTGTAGTTCCTAATATAGTGTCTGTACCTGTGTGTGATGGTTTTCTCACAATTCTTCTGTGATTTTCACTCCAATATTTATTTTTATCAGCATACAAAATTACTGTTGTCTCAGATTTTTCCCAGGTTGCAATGCAGCTGAGACCTGACTCACTAGTCAGCTGATGACAGGGAGCCTGTCTGCTTCAAAGGGTGGAGGAATCGCTTGGTGGGAGAGAGATCAATCTGCACCAATGCAACAGCTGTAGGCAACCTGATTGAAAACCACAGGTCTTTTGGTTGATTGCAGCTCATTTATGTTTCAATGGGTGGGGGGGGGGGCTGATGTGTGGGAGGAAAATGGAATTGTGGGATTTCTAGTCAAAAAAAGAAAAGTCAAACAGGAAATACTAGTTCACAAAAAGCTAGCTACAGTATAAGGCTAAGTTTCCACTTTGTTTTTTTCTGGCAGTTTTTGGAAAACTGCCGCTGCAGTTTTTGAACCAAAGCCAGAAGTGTATTCAAAAGGAATGGGACATATAAAGGAAGGACTTACACTTCTCCTCCCTTATGGATCCACTTCTGACTTTGGATCAAAAACTGCAGTAGCAGTTTTCCAAAAACTGCGAGAAAAAAATACCAAGTGGAAACTTAGCCTTATGGTAATCACACAGCATAGCCATTTAGCCCAAAGACAAGCGCAGATACTTCCTAAGCATGTCCATTACTGTCTGCCAGGTACGTACGAAAATCACCTTATGGTGGATAAGGGCACAGGATGTCTTAACATACAAACTGGTAAACAGAGAAACGGCAGCACAACTATAAAACTTGTATACAACAAAGGCCTTTTGTGAAGGCTTTTTCCATTTTTGCAATGATCTGCTGCTGAAGCATTACCATGTGAAGGGATCTTCCAGGCTGACATCTATGTTGTGCTCACAGTGACAGCGTCATATAAATTCCAACAGTGCCATTATTAATAAAGTATGCATAGAGCCAACATCATAGAAATTTCCACTGTGCCAGTATTCGTGTAGTACCCATAGTGCTAGCCTATAGCGATATTATATAAATAAATATATATATATATATATATATTGTACCCAAATATGTATTTAAAGGGTAGCTCCCACCATCCTATTTTTTTTCTGTCCCTGCCTATTGCCAATCTATCCCTAACCCCCTCTCTGCTTTTAATTTTTATTTTTACTATATTAAAAATAACTTTTTGTCTGCCTGGTAGTGTGCTCACTACCAGGAAGACTTCCCCAGCAGGCACCATGTCACTGATGCCTGCTGCGGGGGGACTTTCGCCCTTAGTTTATCTACACAGGGTGCTTCCAGCTGTTTCACCACTACAACTCCCAGCTTGCCCTGACATCTATTGGCTGTCAGGGCATGCTGGGAGTTGTAGTAGTGAAACAGCTGGAGGCACCCTGTGTAGATAAACTTTAAGTTAGTGCAATGCGGCGCTACGATGCTAGCCCGTTCCCTCCATCACAACCCCCCTCCCGCATACCCCTAGTGGCCGTTTTTTTAATGTAAATTAAACCGTTTTAATGAAAAAAATAAAAGTATATTAGAGATATGTTGTAGTACAAAAATGGTACCGACAAAAACTTCAGATCACGGCGCAAAAAATGAACCCTCATAGCGCCCTGAACACGGAAAAATAAAAAAGTTATAGGGGTCAGAAGATGACAATTTTAAACATATAAATTTTCCTGCATGTAGTTATGATTTTTTTTTAAGTAATACAAAATCCAACCTATATAAGTAGGGTATCATTTTAACCGTATGGACCTAGAGAATAATGATAAGGTGTCATTTTTACCGAAAAATTTACTACGTAGAAACAGAAGCCCCCAAAATTTACAAAATGGCAGTTTTTTTTCAATTTTGTCGCACATTGATTTTTTTTCCCGTTTCGCCGTTAGATTTAAAATGACTGATATAATTAAAAAGTAGAATTGGTGGCACAAAAAATAAGCCATAATACAGATTTTTAGGTGCAAAATTTAAAGAGTTATGATTTTTTAAAAGTAAGGAGGAAAAAACAAAAGAGCAAAAACCGAAAAATGCCCGGTCCTTAATGGGTTAACGTACCCTCGTCCTCTGTTCTCCCATTGCTAAGGAACCGGCCTCCCTGTCCTCCGCTGTTATCGCTGCGGTCCTGGGGATGGGAACGTCACAGAGCCTTCAGCCGGCTTCTTACATGACAGTCGGCTCAGCCTATCATCGGCCGAGGCGGGACATCGCTGTGGCCGGTGATAGGCTGAAGGCTCTGTGATGTCCCAACACCAAGAAGCAGCAAGAACAGCGGAGGGACCATGAGGCCGGTGCCTTAGCAACGGGGGAACGGAGGATGAAGGTAACTTAAAGTTTGTTTTTTAATATTTGCAGTCCGGACACAGGAATACAAAGCGCAGCGGCTGAAAATTATTTGGCAGGGGGGGAGAGAAGCTGCGCTTGCGGGTGACAAACGATTAGTACCCCGGGGTGCAGCGCTGGGCTGATAAACCGGCTGGGGGGGGACGGGGACATTGGGGGGCAGAGCTGCGCCCATCACATGATGATAATGGGGGGGGGGTGTAAATACCGTGGAACCACCATGTTGTTCAATGTACATAGGGTACTACTCTGAAAATAAGCCCTAGTGTGTTTTTTGTGACTAAAATGAATATAAGACCAGGTCTTATTTTCAGAGAAACACGGTATGCTCCATCAGTGATGCTGCCAGTGAGGCTGTAACCAAGGGGTTTCACCAAGTTGCCCTTTAGAAAGTGCTGCAAGCACGACTACATCAATGCAAGCGGAGTGTTAGTTATACTAGGCATGTAGAGTTTGCTGTGCCGTGCTGTTCACCTAACCATTGGACCATATTGATAGTATATTACCCTGATTCACTGAACTACTGATGTGTTCTTATTGGTCGGAATGAAAGGCATAATTCAGACCAATGTGCTGGCACTGATGCTGCTCTGTGAGGCTTAAAGGCTCATTGCTGTATTATGTCTCTGTGCACAATGCGGGCACCATATATTTGTTTCAAAGCATGCTTATATTAAAGATTTTCCAATTTCACTTGGTAAAAAGAAAGAAAGTAAGACAATAAACCATAGGTACAATTATCCACAGGAATCCATATATCCAAGCGTTCAGCGAAATACCATTATATAGACAGTATAGATAAAGCAATGAATGCCAGGTGTTATGGATAGGGGCTGTATATTTACTTACTATTCCTGTTATAGCAGAAAAGATTACTATGGATAGCATACATAACCATGAAATACATCATTGTTACGCTTCTCCGGCATGCTGGGAGTTGTAGTTTACTAACATGTGGAGAGACATGCCGCAGACTATTGCATTACATAGTCACCCATCTATTTCAATGGGTGCCAAGTAATATAGTGATCCCTCAACTTACAATGGCCTCAACATACAATAGTTTCAACATACAGTGGTCTTTTCTGGACCATTGTAACTTGAAACCAGACTCAACATACAATGCTACGGACATTCCAGATCTGGGAAACATGTCAATGACTGGAAGAACCAACCAATCAGATTGGGCATTCACTGGTAAAACCCCTGTATTAGCGCGTGCACTGTAGTACTGAAGCGCATGCACTGAATTCCTGTCTGGTAGCGCCCCCTACAGTACAGGGAGGTATTACATGTTCAGTACTACTCTTAACCTATGTCACAGTTAGCTGCTCCTTTGGACACCAAGTAAGGAGGCTCCATTTTACTTTTTTTGTACATTGCGTGTACTGTACAGGACCCTGAAGAAACTCCTGTCCTCTACATAGACCAGTGTTTCCCAACCAGGGCGCCTCCAGCTGTTGCAAAACTACAACTCCCAGCATGCCCGGACAGCCGAAAGCCGAAGGCTGTCCGGGTATGCTGGGAGTTGTAGTTTTGCAACAGCTGTAGGCACCTTGGTTGGAAAACACTGACACAGACAGTGATTTACAGCTCCCAGCAGCTCTTTTTTTTCTTTTATATGTACAATCTTGCTTTATCTATATTAGTTATCTACTTTTTTTTCTTTAAAACCTCACTTTTCTTATTTTTGGATGACATTTTGGGCTTCAGAACCAATTACCAGGTTTCCATAGAGTTATGGACTCAACATACAATGGTTTCAACATAAAATGGTCGTCCTGGAGCCAATTAATATTGTAACTTGAGGGACCACTGTACTACATTTACCCTGCAGCTGATCTCTCTATGTCAGTGTTTTACACCTAATTTAATGGGACACCCCTTATGCAGCTCGTCCCCTGTGGGAAGCTTGCCCTGTGTATGTATGTAGGACCTGCCTGTAGGTAGTTTGCCTTTTGTAGGTAGCTTGCCATCCCCAAACACACACCCCGGCACCTTCGTAGGTAGGACCCCCTGCAGGTAGTTTGCTCAGTCTGTAGGTAGGACCTCATTGCACATAGTTTACCCTCTGCAGATGGTTTGCCTGCCCTGTAGACAGGACCTCTCTACAGATAGTCCTGGCCCCCTGTAGGTAGGACTACCTGTAGGTAGTTTGCCCTCCCGCTCCCTTGTAGGTAGGAACCCCAGCAGGTAGTTTGCCCCATGTAGGTAGCTTGCCCCACCCCAGTAGGTAAGACCCCTAGCAGGTAGTTTGTCCCATGTAGGTAATTCCCTCCCCACTGTAGGTAGGACTACCTGTAGGTAGTTTGCCCTCCTGCTCCCCTGTAGGTAGGACCCCCAGCAGGTAGTTTACCCCATGTAGGTAGCTTGCCCACCCCAGTAGGTAAGACCGCTAGCAGGTAGTTTGTCCCATGTAGGTAATTGCCTCCCCACTGTAGATAGGACCTCCTTGTGAGGAACTAACATGATCTATGTCAGCGATCTTCAACCTGAGGACCTCCAGATGTTGCAAAACTACAACTCCCAGCATGCCCGAACAGCCGTTGGCTGTCCGGGCATGCTGGGAGTTGTAGTTTTGCAACATCTGGAGGTCCGCAGGTTGAAGACCACTGATCTATGTTCTAGCAGCCAGACTACCATTGCCAAAAGCAGTGTTCACCACCAGGGTGTCTCCAGTAGTTGCAAAACTACAACTTCCAGCATTCTAGGACAGCCAAAGCCTATTCTGGCATGAGTTGTAATTTTGCAACAGCTGCAGGCCCCCTTGGTTCGGAAACAATGGCTTAAAGAAATAGGATTTGTCCCATAGTGGCCAGCTTAACACTAAGGCGGATGTTATCATAAGTGCAGATTTTTGCACAATGTGAAACCTGCTGCGCAGTGTGCGGTTTTACCTGTTGCTGCGCAAAATGTATCATGTTGTGCATGTCACTTCATAAATTTGCGCAAATTACAGGAAGCCCCTGGATAGTGCACAAAAAAGGTGAAAAATTCAGACATTTCTAAACCACCCGGTAACTGGAGTACAATGAAGCAAAATTTTGCGCAAATGTCTATATCTACTAACCATGGGGGAGATTTATCAAAACCTGTGCAGAGGAAGAGTGGTGCAGTTGCCCATAGCAACCAATCAGATTGCTTCTTTCATTTTCCACAGGCCTCTAAAGAGGCCTGTGGAAAATGAAAGAAGCAATCTGATTGGTTGCTATGGGCAACTGCACCACTCTTCCTCTGCACAGGTTTTGATAAATCTCCCCACATGTTCCCTGAAAGTGCACAAGAAGTATAACAAAGCCAGAGCAGACAAAATAAAAAACCCTGCAAAATGAATGATAATTTTGGCTCAAGTCACTGCGCAAAATAAAACCCCACTGTGCACACCTTTGAGTTTATATAGAACAGACAACAGATTCAATATGGCGTGGTATACCCGGGGGGGCAGTACTGGCATTCTTGGATCCCACATTGCACATAGATATGTAAGAAGATACAGAGAAGTCATGTTAATGCAGCATAATGGATGCTATAAAGATCAGTCATGGTACAGTAAGGGTTAAGGTATATTAATTCACAGTTTTTATAGACATCATTTACTGTGGAAGACATTGCACATGACTTACCCAGGGCTCCCAGGAACAGAAGGCTGGGGGATGTAATCAACTGGGATCTACTGGTTTGTCCCCAGTACAGACAGTGGAGCAGGAAGTGCAGACAACAGCGTGTACGTTGCTTAGTAACCTGCAGCCATGCCTGCCTGTGGGAGTGTGCGGGCCGGGTGACTATTGTCATTCATGTCAGACACAACAACATCTCCTCCTTCGCCTTCATTCACACAATGTAACCTGATGTGTACACAGTCCCCGCCCTCCAACAGTCCCTTATACCTGAGGACATATATCTGTGTGTAAAGGAACCACACATAGCACATGGTTCATCTAGTCTGATCTTATATTCTTTCCTTTATTTTTACCTTCGAATAGATATACAGTAGTCCCTCAAGTTACAATATTAACCCCTTAAGGACCAAGCCCATTTTCACCTTAACCCCTTAAGGACTCAGCCCATTTGGACCTTAAGGACTCAGACAATTTTATTTTTACGCTTTCGTTTCTTCCTCCTCGCCTTCAAAAAATCATAACTCTTTTATATTTTCATCAACAGACTAGTATGAGGGCTTGTTTTTTGCGCGACCAGTTGTCCGTTGTAATGCCATCGCTCATTTTACCATAATATGTATGGCGCAACAAAAAAAATACTATTTGTGTGGGGAAATTAAAAAGAAAACCGCAATTTTGCTAATTTTTTAAGGTTTTGTTTTCACGCCGTACAATTTACGGTAAAAATTACATGTGTTTTTTATTCTCTGGGTCAAATGATACCCATGATTATACACTTTTCTATTACTGTTGCGCTTTAAAAAAAATCGCAAACTTTTTAACAAAATTAGTGCGTTTAAAATCCCCCTATTTTGAAGACCTATAACTTTTTCAATTTTCCGTATAAGCAGCGGTATAAGGGCTCATTTTTTATATTAATACCATATTTGCTTATACAAAGCATTTATTACATTTTTTATTAAAAAAAATGTTGGAATAAAATGTTATAAAAAAGCAGCTATTTTGGACTTTTTTTTTTTTTTTTATGTTCACGCCATTCACCGTACGGGATCATTTAGATTTTATTTTAATAGATTGGATATTTACGCACGCGGCGATACTAAATATGTATATAAAATTAATTTTTTTACACTTTTTGGGGGTAAAATAGGGAAAATGGGGCAATTTTACGTTTTTATTGGGGGAGGGGGTTTTTCACATTTTTTTTACTAAATTTTTTACTTTTTTTACTTTTATTTTTACACTCTTATAGTCCCCATAGGGACTATTTATAGAAACCATTCGATTGCTAATCCTGTTCAGTGCTATGTATAGGACACAGCACTGATCGGGGTTATCGGTCATCTTCTGCTCTGGTCTGCGGGAATGCAGATCAGAGCAGAAGACTCCCGGAAGACAGGTGAGGGGACCTCCGTCTGCCATTCAGGAGGATCGGATCGCCGCGGCAGCGCTGCGGGCGATCCGATCATCCTGTTAAGTGATTGGGATGCTGCAGATGCCGTGATCTGTATTGATCACGGCATCTAAGGGGTTAATGGCGGACATCTGCGGGATCGCGGGTGTCCGCCATTACCGGCGGGTCCCTGGCTGCGATCCACAGCCGGGACCTGCCGCGCATGATGCCGGCATCGCTCCGATTCCCGCCGTTATGCTCAGGACGTAAATGTATGTCCTGGTGCGTTAAGTACCACATCACCAGAACGTACATTTACGTCCTGCGTCGTTAAGGGGTTAAAGAGGCACTGTCATTGTTAAAAACTTTTCATATATTGCAGGACTCATTATAATATTACATTTCACAATATGCACCTGTTAAAAAAAAAAAAATATTTTTACCTGAAATTCAAGCTCAAAATAGCCACTACTAGGGGTCGCCTGTCTTTTAGCCAGACAGACTAGTCTAGATTTTACAGCATACTGGATACCGGCCGTAAAGCATACCGGTATCCAGTATAGGAGATTTCTATTGTTTATGCAAAATTACAAATAAAGGATGTGTGGACTTGCTGGGAGCTGTAGTTTTAAAACAGCTTGAGGCAACACTGCTCTAACACAGTTAATTACAAACATTGCAGCTTCAGTTGTTACTAAACTACAACTCCCAGCATGCTGAAATAGTCAAAGCTTTCTTGGACTCTTGAATGACAAAGAAGTTGATCAGACATTCAGGAGTCTGAGAAAGATGAATGACATACATAGTGACAGCTATGCTGATTAGCATCCAGGTTTACTAGGAGAAGATAAAACAGATAGAACATGTATTCATAAAAATGCTGTACTTTTATCTAAAAAATCCTTGCACTAATTTTATAAAGATCTATTCTTATATTTATACATTTTATCCTGTTATGAATTCACCATAATGTCTTCTGATTACTGCAGGCAAGCTCCAAGTATTTTCCTCTGACACATGACACAGCATAAAACCAGAGAGGAAAGGGTTACAGAGCAGAGAGTACTGATTGGCTGACTGCACAGGCTTGCTCCTGTGAGGAAGACAGACTGACACGCCCCCTCCAGCCTGCACAATGAAAAAGTAAGTCACCAGCAGATAAATGCTTATATCTCTGGATATATAGGCCAGAGACACGTAAAAATTTTATGCACATGATCAGGATTGGGTCCTGAGTAACAGATCACTTTTTTCTTTTTTTTTGCACTATGACAGGTATGCTTTAAGGACCAGGTCAATTTTATTTTTGCATTTTCGTTTTTTCCTCCTCGCATTCTAAAATACGTAACTCCTTTATATTTCCATCTACAGACCCATATAAGGGCTTGTTATATTTCCATCTACAGACCAATTGTACTCTGTAATGAAACCTCTCATTTTACCATAAAATGTACGGCGAACCCAAAAAACATTTTTTTAGGGAGGAAATTTAAATGAAAACCACAATTTTGCGCATTTTGGAGGGTTTTGTTTTCACATTATACACTTTACGGTAAAATTGACATGTGTTCTTTATTCTGTGGATCAATATGATTAAAATGATACCCATGGCTAGATACTTTTATATTTTTGTACCGCTTTAAAAAAATCTAAAACTTTTTGTACAAAATCAGTGATCTAAAATCGCCCTATTTTGACCATCTATAACTTTTTCATTTTTCCATATATAGGGCAGTATGAGGGCTAATTTTTTGCGCCGTCATCTGTACTTTTTATCGATACCACAATTGCATATATAAATCTTTTAGATCATTTTTATTATTTTTTTTTTCATAAAATGTGACAAAAAAGCTGCATTTTTGGACTTTATTTTTATTTTTTACGTTTACACCATTCACCCTATGGGATTATTAACATTGTATTTTGATAGTACGAACATTTACGCACGCGGCGATACCAATATGTTTATATTAAAAAAATTACGCTTTTTGGGGGTAAAATGGGAAAAACTGACAATTTTCATTTTTATTGGGGGAGGGGATTTTTCACTTTTTTTTAACTTTTTATTTTAAAATTTTTCTACTTTTTTTTTACACTTTTTATGTCCCTATAGGAGTCTATCTATAGCAATCCTTTGATTGCTAATACTGTTCAGTGCTATGTATGGGACACAGCACTGATTAGTATTATTGGTCATCTTCTGCTCTGGTCTACTCGATCGCAGACCGGAGCAGAAGACCCCGGGAGACGGCCAGAGCAAGGAGAGGGTACCGCCGGCCGCCATGCTGGATGATTGGATCGCCACGGCAGCGCTGTGGGCGATCCGATCATCCATTTACAGTACCACACTGCCGCAGATGCCGTGATCTATATTGATCATGGCATCTGAAGGGTAAATGGCAGACATCCGTGCGATCGCGGATGTCGGCCATTATGGGCGGGTCCCCGGCCGATGCTCGCGGTCATACACAGGACGTAAATGTACGTCCTGGTGAGGGAAGTCCCGCCAAACCAGGATGTACATTAACGTCCGTGGTCGTTAAGGGGTTAATTGGTTCCAGAATGACCATTGTATGTTGAAACCATTGTATGTTGGGACCATAACTTTATGGAAATCTGGAGGCTCTGAAGCCCCAAAATGTCATCCAAAAATAGGAAAAAGTGAGGATTAAAGAAAAATAAGTAGATAACTAATACAGATAAAGCAAATCCTTACATATAAAAGTAAGAAAGATCTGCTGGAAGCTGTAAATAACTGTCTATTTCAGTGTTTCTCAACCAGGGTGCCTCCAGCTGTTGCAAAACTACAATTCCCAGCATTTGGCTGTCCGGGCATACTGGGAGTTGTAGTTTTGCAACAGCTGGAGGCACCCTGGTTGAGAAACACTGGTCTATGTAGAGGACAGAAGCTTCTTCGGGGTCCTGTACAGAACATGCAATGTCCTAAAAAAGGTAAAATGGAGCCGCCCTCACCTGGTGTCCAAAGGAGCAGCTAACCCTGGCACAGGTAAAGAGTACAGAACATGTAATACCCACTGTACTGTAGGGGGCGCTACCAGACAGCCAGTCAGTGCATGCACTTCAGTAATACAGGGGTTTTACCAATGAAATGTCCATTCTGATTAGTTGGTTCTTCCAGCCATTTAAACGTTTCACAGATCTGGACTGTCCGTAGTATTGTATGTTGAGTCTGGTTTCAAGTTACAATGGTCCAGAAAAGACCATTGTATGTTGAAACTATTGTATGTTGAGGCCATTGTAAGTTGAGGGACTTACTGTATGTTTATTCCAGGCAGGTTTATAGCGTACCTGTTATATCTGGAGACTTTTCAGGACGCTTTGTGTGGGTACATGAGAAGCATTACTATTTCTGGCCATTATATAATGTGCATATATTAATAATTTGTAGTTTTGCCAGGGCTGGTGGGTGAAGCCTAATGTCTATGGCAGTGTACGGCGTCCATTTTAGGACATCGTCAGTCGTCAGCCATAACTCCGTCCCACGCTGTCCTCCATCGGACCAATCGCTGTCAGTCGTCATCCGCAACTCCATTCCCCGTCAGGTGAAACAGCATTCCGCCTCCTGCCTCACACCAATCACCGTCATCCTTCAGCCACAACTCCCTCCTCCCTCATCTGAAACTCCCTCTTCCAAAACGCCATCATGCCTCAGACGATTCTCCCTCAGACACAATTTCCTGCCGCATAGTAGAGTTTTTAACTGTGTGATATATACACTGTTTGTTATGTGACCTAAATAAAGTACAAAGTGTTAGTTATTCATTGGTGTGTGCCCTTGTTTGCTTTTGCCTTTTCTTGTTTCTAGTTATTGTGTTTACTATTAAGCATTTGCAGCACCCATCTCTTGTTTATTTATTGGTTGCACCTACAAATATTTATGTGTGGCATAACAGAGCGACGCTGCACAGCATGTATAGTAGAGTTGAAACTGTGAAACTTGCATGTGTACTACAGCTTGACAAGAGAGCAAAAGTGCAGGGGCCTCCAGCTGCTCCAAGATGAAGAAAGTGGGGAATTTAAAACTTCACATTTATTTCAGCATGTTAAAAATAGGGGGTATCCATGGTGATATCCCCTGTTTTTAACATGCTGAAATAAATGTGAAGTTTTAAATGATCTACTTTCTTCATCTTGGAGCAGCTGGAGGCCCCTGCACTTTTGCTCTCTTGTCAAGTTGATTCCCAGGATCCGGCCCGCTGTTTGCCTGCACTGCTCTCCAAACAAATCCAGAGCTTCAGTCCTCTATTTCTTCACAGTGGTGAGCTGAACAAAGCCATTTCTTTAGAGCATAGGCTTGCGCAGCCTATTGCATTAGGGTGTGCACCCTAAAGCACAAACTAAAGTTCCCCCACATTAGGTGCAATACAGTTCCCCACATTAGGTGCAATACAGTTCCCCCACATTAGGTGCAGTACAGTTCCCCCACATTAGGTGCAGTATAGTTCTCCCTACATTAGGTGCAGTGTAGTTCCACCACATTAGGTGCAGTATAGTTCCACCACATTAGGTGCAGTATAGTTCCCTCCGCATTAAGTGCAGTATTGTTCCCCCAATTTACGTGCAGTATAGTTCCCCCACATTAGGTGCAGTATAGTCCCCCCACAGGCATACAGCCTTCAGACATATACAGTCCACTGCCCCACTTCAGTGTTCCGACCACCGCACCTCCGGTCCGGGGACCCTGCGTTTTTAAAGATAACGCGGGGTCGACACCGCAGAAAGGTAACTGGGACATCCTTGTGTCCTGAAAAGATCTTCCGGGACACAGGGATGTCCCGAATGTGACAGGGGCCCCCTGCAGGCTTGATTTGGCTGTACCCAGGCACACCCAGCACACCCCATGCGCACGCCTATGCTTCAGAGTCTGAATAGCAGAGCCGACACCGCATAGCATTGTGGTGTCCCGGTACCGTATTGCATACCGTACCTTGTGGTGAGGTCCCCAAAGTCAGAGTCCCTGGGAAAGTGGGGGTCCTCTTCTGTAGTTAACCCCTCATCACCCCTCAGTTAGCTAAAATTTGTGTAAATAAAAGTGTAAATATGTATATTTAAGATGCCTACCTTGTTAGCGCCGCAGGTCCTGCGGGTCATGTGACTTGGTTCACAGAACTCTATGGTTTGCTAAAGGACCTTTGGTGGTTCTAGTCAGGTGATCACCCACAATCCTATGTAACGGTGAGTGACAGCTGCCATGGACCAATCTAAAACGGTTCACCTCCTGCCCATATAAGGGAGCTGCGGCCATTAATCTCTCTCTTTCCTCGTGGACTGCTGATGAGGTAGGATCTGCACAGCTATCATCGGCAACCACTAGGCCAAAGCCTTGCGGCCTCGGCCATAATCCAAATTGTGAGTTATTACAATTCCCCGAAATCTTCGCAAGATCACTGGACCTAAACCAACCCCTAAATCCAGCGGATCTATGCAATCTAATTCTCCTACTCCAAAGAGAACTTACCGGTCCCGACCAACTGTCAGTCATTGCCGTGCTATATATAGACTCTGTTATCTGGACTGTTACCGTTACTGCATGTACAGAAAATCTTCAGTAAAGTTTCTACAAGTTTTTCAGTTCAGCACCGGTTGTGGACAATCCGTTATTCCACACTCACCTATCGCTCTTGGGAAGAGTGGCGATAGGCCCAACATTACCTCAGAGTTTTAACCCCCACCCTGGCGTCATGAGCGAGAAGGGTTAAATTAACCCCTCATATACTACAGCAACACCCCAACTACAGTACACCCCCGAGGCATACCACAGCATGTACAGCAGAACCAGTATAGCAAAGAGTCAACACTGACTCGGCTCTGCTACACGGCATGAAGGTTTTTCGTCTGAGGGATGACAGAGTTTCAGATGACGGAGGAGGGAGTTGTGGTTGATGCCTGAGATTGGTGACAGGGAGGAGGCAGGACGCTGTTTGCCTGACGCGGGACAGAGTTATGGCTGACGATGTCCTAAAATGAAAACTGTAGCAGTGTTTCCCAACCAGGGTGCCTTAGGTGTTGCAAAACTACAACTCCTAGAATGCCTGGAGAGTCAAAAGCTGTCCAGGCATGCTGAGAGTTGTAATTTTGCAACATCTGGAGACACCCTGGTTGGGAAACAGTGGTCTATGGTGTCTGAAATACACAGTACACAGAAGAGGAGATCTTGCACCTCTGCACCTCTAAATCTCTACACACTGCCCACACAAAGGAGGAGATCCTGCACTTCTATGTCTCTATAAACTGCACACACACAGAAGAGGAGATCCTGCACTTATATGTATCTATACATTGCACACACACAGAGGAGGATATCCTGCACTTCTCTGTTTATATACAGTGTACACACAGAGGAGGAGATCCTACACTTCTATGTCTCTATACACTGTACACAAAGAGGAGGAGATCCTGCACTTCTATATCTCTATACACTGTACACACAGAGGAGAAGATCCTGCACTTCTATGTCTCTATACACAGTACATACATAGATGTGCAGGATCTCCTTCTCTGTGTGTGCAGTGTTTAGAGACAGAGAAGTGCAGGATCTCCTCCTCTGTGTACAGTGTATAGAGACATAGAAGTGCAGGATCTCCTCCTCTGTGTGTGCAGTGTTTAGAGACAGAGAAGTGCAGGATCTCCTCCTCTGTGTACAGTGTATAGAGACATAGAAGTGCAGGATCTCATCTTCTGTGTGTGCAGTGTATAGAGACATAGAAGTACAGGATCTCCTCCTATGTGTGTACAGTGTATAGAGATATAGAAGTGCAGGATATTTTTTTGGGCGTACCTCAGTGGGTGTCCGTGGGTCCGTAGCACCTTTCGCTGCGTGACCCCGGCCCTGCTGGGTCGCTGCGGTCTGCTGCCAGCCTTTTTTTTTTTTTGCACAGATTTTTTTTTTCCTAAGCTTGTGTACGGACCCTCTTAGTTATAAAAGAGCGGTCCGCCACCGTTTGTTAAAGCCCACCGCCGCTGATCAGTCCCGCATTTTTTGTTGTGGTGCCGGCGCTTTTTTTGCGTTTTATTGCATTTTTTTGCACCCATAGGCAGTCCGTGCCACCAGTAGCAGGCGTGTACTGTGTGGCCGGACCATACCTGTGTGTGCGGCATGCCTCACCGCTGTTAGTGATTTATCACTGATCAGCGTTTTTTTTTTTGTGGTACAGGCACTTTTTCGGTTAACCCGTTTTTTTTTGCACCCATAGGTGGTCCGTGCCACCAGTAGCAGGCGTTCACTGTGTGGACGGAACGTACCTGTGTGTGCAGCCTTTCCCACCACTGTCAGTGATTTATCACTGATCAGCATTTTTTTGGGGTTCAGGTCGGTGCAGTTTTTCGGGGTTAAGCAGTCTTTTATTTTATTTTTCAGGTTTTTTGTCTGGGGGTCTGTGTTCAAGCCACCAGCCACTGTTCTGGGCTGAGTGGCCGGACCCCCCACTGACTTCTGCGCCCCCTGACGCCACAAGCGCTAATCAGTGCGCACACCACTGATTAGATAAATGCTTTTTTTTGGTTAGGGCGGGTTAGTTTAGTTAGGTTAGGGAGGGTTAGGGAGGTAGTCTCGCACCACACCACACACAGCACATACACAAATAAAGTTTTCCCCCACACACATACACACCCATCCCCATTAGAGTAGGGAAATGGCCCGCAGAGTGTTTTCGGCGGAGGAGGCATATGCCATAATTGCCTCCGATTCTGAAAGTGTCTCAGAGGACGAGCAAGACCCCACCTTCCTTATTTCATCGTCCTCCTCATCATCTAGTTCTGATGATGAGCCACCAAGGCGGCGGAGACGCCGCCGTGCGGTGCCGCAAACCTCCTCTGCCCTTGACCCTGTGCCCCATGCTAGTATGAGTCCCCCTAGCGCTCATATTAGTGAAGCCCCCGAGCCAAGTTCACTGGTACCGGAGAACTTGTCTGGACTCAGCCAGCGGACCACGAGCCCGTGATTCCTGAGTTTGTTGGCGACTCAGGAATAAAAATTAACATTGTCGGGTTCACTGAAATGGACTATTTCAGTAATTTTTTCAGTGACGACTTTGTTAAGTTGATGGTTACACAGACGGATCTGTAGGCCCAGCAGTTCGTCGCCGCTAACCTGGGCTCCTTTTTAGCTAGACCCGGCGGCTGGACTCCAGTCGATGCAGCCGATATAAGGACCTTTTGGGGCCTCGTGCTGCATATGGGTCTAGTTAAAAAACCCTGTGTCAGGCAATATTGGAGTGGGGACGTCCTTTAACAGACACCCCTCTACAGTATGGTCATGGCACGTCGCCGGTTCGAGGCCATTTGGAAATGTTTGCATTATGCTGATAATGCGGCATGTCCCCCCCGAACTGATCCCGCGTATGTCCGCCTGTATAAAATCAGGCCGGTCATCAATCACTTTGGGGCCAGATTTTGGGAGGCCTATGTCCTGGGGCGGGAGGTCGCTATTGATGAGTCTCTCATCAGCTTTAAGGGGAGACTCAGCTTCCGGCAATACATCCCTACCAAGCGGGCGCGGTATGGCGTGAAGATGTATAAACTTTGCGAGAGTACCTCCGGGTTCACTTGCAAGTTTATAGTGTATGAGGGACGAGATTCCCGTTTTGAACCCCCAGAATGTCCCCCCACTCTGGGTGTTAGTGGGGAAATCGTTTGGGGCCTTTTGCACCCATTGCTAGTTATCCCTTTACGTAGATAACTTTTATACTAGTATCCCTCTCTTTTCATCCTTCGCCGCAAGATCCACGGTCGCTTGTGGGACAGTCCGGAAGAATCAAAGAGGCCTTCCACCCCATCATTCCATACATGCTCCTATCCCCCGGGGTGAGTCCCGTGCCTTTTCCCATGAAAGCCTGTTGTTGGTCCAGTATAAGGACAAGAGGGATGTCCTTATGCTCACCACTATTCATGGGAATGGCAGCACCCCTGTCCCTGTGCGAGGTACTTTGGGACCGGTCCTCAAGCCCCTTGTATTCTGGACTACAATCGGTATATGGGGGTAGTTGATCTTTCTGATCAAGTCCTCAAGCCATATAATGCCATGCGGAAAACACGTGTATGGTATAAAAAGGTTGCAGTCTACATGGTACAGGTTGCCATGTACAACTCTTTTAGACGAACCCAGAAAATATTCAGAGTGTGTCACAGGAAGGGGAGACTGAGGGACACCACCATTCAGTGTGACAATTGCCCCGATCATTCGGGCCTCTGCATAGGCTGCTTCAGGGAGTATCACACTTCGATGGAGTTCTACATTTTCCATCCTTTGCCCTAAATTTCATTCCCCAGAATTTGGCTCCAATGTACAAGTACAGGGTACATTGTCTTCCAAATTTTAAACCAAAACACCCCCCCCCCCCCAAAAAAAAATCAAAAAAAAAAAATCAAACCCAAAACCTCTTTCTCAATACCCCCAATATCTTTTTTTTCTTCCCCCTAAAAAATGGGTCATGGGACACAGAGTCAACAGCATTGGAGGTTTGCCGTTGCCTCAAATGCGCAACACTCTCTCCCCACCTGAGCGGGTTGTGCATTTGAGGTAACAGAATAGGGACGGCCACACACATCCCCTTCCCAGAATGATGATTCAGAGTATAGGGTTTGGGGCAGGCATCATTTTTACTTTTAGCTGTACTTTGGGTCATCATTCTGGGAAAATAATTGTCATATCAGTACTAAAATTGCAATTTTCTCCCCCCCCCCCCCCCCATAGTACACTTCATCCATTTCTGGAAAATAAATAAAGGGAACACCCGTCTGTTCCAAATCTCCACTTCACCCTATACACCTTCCCTAGGGGGTGTACTGTTTGTAATAGGTTCACTTGTGGGTGTTCCTTTCTTGTATTTTCCTCTGAATGTATGTAACTGTTAGGTCCGTAGCAAACATCCACCTCAATTGCGAAGAGTTCTCGCTGAGCTCTGTCGTATTTACAGGCAACAATTCGGAGTCACATGCTAGTTGTTCCCAGAAAAGTGAAGCAGAGCATAGGTTGAAAATTGTAATTTTCAAAAGCTACCCTTCATCCATTCCTGGAAAATAAATTTAGGAAACACCTATGAGTTCAAAATGTCCTCTTTACCCCTATACCCATTCCTCAGGGTGGGTGCTTTCTGTAATAGTGTCACATGTGGGTGTTTCATTTTTCTATTTTCCTCGGAATGTATGTAACCGTCAGCTACTGATATGCCATAGGCCACAAATACAAACTGACCTCTATGACTTCTTATCCTTGTTGTGCGCCCGCCCAGCATGTTAGCCCATATGTAGATGTATTTTTATAGTCAGGGGAAAAAGACCTCCCAAATTTGTAACCCAATTCCTCATATTACCCCTTGTGAAAATGTAAAAAATTGGGTAACCCCAGCATTTTAGTGTAAAATAATCTAATTTTTTAATTTATGGCCCACTTTTCAAAAAAAACCTGTGAGGTGTTATTTTCCACTGTACCCCTTGTTACGTTCATTGAGGGGTGTAGTTTCAAAAATGGTGTCACGTTTTTTTCTTTTGTTTTTTTTTTGCTGTTTTTGCACAATGGGGGATTTATAAATGCACATGACCCCCGACTTCAATTTCAACAAAATTTTCACTCCTTCTATTCTGAGCATTGCAGTGTGTCCACAGAGCAATTTACATCCACATATGGGGCATTTTTCTCAGACAAAATTGTTCTACAAATTTTGTGGGCCTTTTGCCCTATTACTCAATGTGAAAATGAAACATTTGGGGTAACACTATCAATATAGTGCAAAAAAATCAAATTTTTCACTTTTACGGCCCACTGTTCAAAAACCTGTGAGGTGTAAGTACTCACTGTAACACTGTTACTTTCCCCAATTTTATTTTATTTTTTTACATATGCAAAAGTCGTGAAACCCCTGTGGGGTATTAAGGTTCACTTTACCCCTTGTTACGTTCTAGTTTCCAAAATGTGATGCCATGTGTTTTTTTGTTTTTTTTGCTATCCTGGCACCATAGGGGCTTCCTAAATGCGGCATGCCCCAAGAACAAAATTTGCTTCCAAAAAGCCAAAATGTGACTCCTTCTCTTCTGAGGCCTGTAGTGCCCCAGCAGAGCACTTTTCACCCCCATATGGGGAGTTTTCTGAATCAGGAGAAATTGGGCTTCAACTTTTGTGGGGTGTTTTCTGCTTTAACTCTTTGTAAAAATGTAAAATTTTGGGGAAACCAAACATTTTAGGTAAAATTATTATTATTTTTTTTTACATATGCAAAAGTCGTGAAACCCCTGTGGGGTATTAAGGTTTCACTTTACCCCTTGTTACGTTCCCCAAGGGGTCTAGATTCCAAAATGGTATGCCATGTGTTTTTTTTTTGCTGTCCTGGCACCATATGGGCTTCCTAAATGCGGCATGCCCCCAGAGCAAAATTTGCTTCCAGAAAGCCAAATGTGACTACTCCTCTTCTGAGACCTGTAGTGTGCCAGCAAAGCACTTTTCACCCCCATATGGGGTGTTTTCTGAATCGGGAGAAATTGGGCTTCAAATTTTGAGGGGTATTTTCTGCTATTACCCTTTTTAAAAATGTAATTTTTGAGGGAAAACAAGCATTTTAGGCAAACATTTTTTTTTTTTTACATTTGCAAAAGTCTTGAAACACCTCTGGGGTATTAAGGCTCACTTTATCCCATGTTACATTCCCCTAGGGGTCTAGTTTCCAAAATGGTATGCCATGTGTTTTTTTATTTTTTTTTTGCTGTTTTGACACCCTAGGGGCTTCCTAAAGGTGACACGCCCCCCAAAAAACCATTTCAGAAAAATGTTATCTCCAAAATCCCCTTGTCGCTCCTTCCCTTCTGAGCCCTCTACTGCGCCCGCCGAACATTTACATAGACATATGAGGTATGTGCTTACTCAAAGGGAATTGGGCTACAAAAACGTAAAAAAATTCTCCTTTTACCACTTGCAAAAATTGGGTCTACAAGAACATGCGAGTGTAAAAAATGAAGATTTTGAATTTTCTCCTTCACTTTGCTGCTATTCCTGTGAAACACCTAAAGGGTTAAAACACTGTCTGAATGTCATTTTGAATACTTTGGGGGTGTAGTTTTTATAATGGGGTCATTTAAGGGGTATTTGTAATATGAAGACCCTTCAAATCCACTTCAAAACTGAACTGGTCCCTGAAAAATATCGACTTGCTGCTGAACTTTGAAGCACTCTGGTGTCTTCCAAAAGCAAAAACAAAAAAAAAAGTAAATTTTATGATGCAAACATAAAGTAGACATATTGTATATGTGAACAAAAAAAAATATTTTGAATATCCATTTTCTTTACAAGCAGAGAGCTTCAAAGTTAGAAAAATGCAAAATGTAAATTTTTTTCATCAAATTTTGGGATTTTTCACCAAGAAAGGATGCAAGTTACCACAAAATGTTACCACAATGTTAAAGTAGAATATGTCACGAAAAAACTATCTCGAAATCAGAATGATAAGTAAAATCATTCCAGAGATATTAATGTTTAAACTGACAGTGGTCAGATTTGCAAAAAACGGCTGAGTCCTTAAGATGAAAAAGGGCTAAGTCGTTAAAGGGGTACTCCGGTGGAAAACTTTTTTTTTTTTTAATCAACTGATGCCAGAAAGTTAAACAGATTTGTAAATGACTTCTATTAAAAAATCTTAATCCTTCCAGTACTTCTTAGCGGCTGTATACTACAGAGGAAATTCTTTTCTTTTTGTCACGACCACAGTGCTCTCTACTGACATTATGTCAGGAACTGTCCAGAGGAGGAGAAAATCCCCATAGCAAACATATGCTGTTCTAAAATGGACAGAGATGTCAGCAGAGAGCACTGTGATCGTGACAGAAAAGAAATCCCAAAATAAATGAATTTCCTCTGTAGTATACGCTAATATGTACTGGAAGGATTACGAAGGATCACTCACTCACTCAATCACGCGAAGATCAGTGTGTGCAGCGGGAGCTATAACATTGCAAAAAAAAAGTGGAAAAAAAAGTGAATAAAGATCATTTAACACCTCCCCTAATAAAAGTTTGAATCAATCACCTTTCCCCCCCAAAAAAAAAAGTGTAAATAAAAATGAAAATAAACATATGGGGTATCACCGCGTGCGGAAATGTCAGAATTATAAAAATATATTGCTAATTAAACTGCACGATCAATGGCGTACGTGCAAAAAAATTCCAAAGACCCAAATTGTGCATTTTTGGTTACTTTTTATATCATGAAAAAATGAAAAAGCGATCAATAAGTCCTATCAATGCAAAAATGGTACTGCTAAAAACTTCAGATCACTGTGCAAAAAATGAGCCCTCATACCGCCCCATACGCAGAAAAATTGTTATAGGGGTCAGAAGATTACAATTTTAAACGTATAAATTTTCCTGCATGTAGTTATGATTTTTTCCAGAAGTACGACAAAATCAAACCTATATAAGTAGGGTATCATTTTAATCGCATGGACCTACAGAATTAAGAGATGGTGTCATTGTTACCGAAAAATGTACTGCATAGAAACGGAAGCCCCCAAAAGTTACAAAATTGCGTTTTTTTTTTTTTCAATTTTGTCTCACAATGCCGTTTCGCAGTAGATTTTTGGGTAAAATGACTGACGACATTAAAAAGTAGAATTGGTGGGGCAAAAAATAAGCCATCATATGGATTTTTAGGTGCAAAATTGAAAGAGTTATGAGGTAAGGAGGAAAAAACGAAAATGCAAAAACGGAAAAACCCGGGTCCTTAAGGGGTTAAGGTAACTTTTTTTTTATAGTTCACTCTTCATTTTTCTTTTTTTGTAGAATACTGTCATCTCTTTATTTTGCAAAACAGGAAAAAAAATCATATTTTACTTTAAAACAAAACCTAGCGTGAACAGGGACCATCAGAAGCCCAGCCACAAAATCTCTCTCTGGGAAGCTAAGCATTAAAGAAGGATATTTTTTTTTGCGCATGTGGTGTATTACAGTCTTTTATTAGAAATTAATGTATAGGTTCTTGTGTATGCCTTGTACATACCTTTTCTAACTGATGTGACACGCACGACATTTTTGATTTGTGATTTGTCATTCTTTAACTCCTAAAGTACATGCACACCCACCGCCCCCACCTGGTGTATGAAGCGCACTCAGGACCTGAGCCTGCTTCATACCAGGAGTGGACTGACACCTCATGGGGTGCCAGGGCAATATAAGATAATGGGCTTCTGTGTGCCCACCCATGTCCAAGCCCCATTTTTATAGACGCCCAACCGACATACAATATAATTTATGTGTCCTCCTGTGCAATCTGCTGATGGTGATAGTGCTGCGATTGCTTCCATCATACTCTTGTCACTCTTAGGCAGCGTGTAAATCCTGAGATCTCACAGTGATAAGAATGTGGTGATGGCGACCACCCATCTATTGGAATGAAATCATCGCTCAGATATTTGATGGACAGAAGGGAATTGCAATGCTGGCGCTGCCTGCCTCACTAATGTACACTTACGGGGGAAGGTGGAGTCAACGCAGCCAGGTGTTGGGCACTAGAGAGGTAGGCCTCCTCTAGGGCCTGAAGATTGACTGTGATGACTTCTCCCTCCCCATTAAGTGCAGGCAGCACAGAAGTGAATATAGGCTGTAAGTGTACAGAGCTGTGAATTGTGAGATGTCACCCCTCTATGCACCTGCACCTGGACTGCAGTAGCCATACTCCTATCCAGGCAACCTGTACATGCAAAGATCCTTAAAAAATACCTGCCACCAAGTAAAGAGGTTTTATTATGTACCTGTTGTGTACCCCTCCTCATTATGAGTCCCCCGCACTTTTCCTTTTTAAATTACGCCCAGGCCATTATTTCTTTAGTCATGTCCTTCTAAAGCCTGCTCACTGCCCGTGAGCTTTTTCGGCTGCAGGGGTGGGGCAGAGCGATACCTGGCAGGCGTGATGTCACCTGAAGCCTGCTGAGTAACACTTTCACCCTTCCCTGTTCTATGCTGCGCTTGGGTTCTGGAGCGCGTATAGAACAGGCAGCCAAACATGACAGATAGGCTGTCATTCCCCTCCTCTCTGTTATGCACAAAGCATACAGAGCGGAGGGAGGTCGTAACCGCCTGCCATGCACAGAGCTGCTGGCCGATGTGCACAATGTAGAGGCACAGTGGCACTGTAGGAACAGTGGCAATGTAGCAGGCACAGTAGCCGTCTTGCCTGCCTGCCATGCACAGTGCTCGATCCTGCCTGTCTGATTGACAGATAGGGAGCTGCGCCGTGTTCTTCAGTGTCCCAACTGCACTGAGGGTTCGGACTCATGCCAGGCCGGCATGAGTCCGAACTCTATGAGCCAGGACATGTAGGGAAATAAAGAAAAAGAAGAGGCGCGCTCCTAGTGTAATATTGTATTTGTACACGTGTCTTGTGCTGGATAATGCACCTTACCGTATGGTGTTGTGCTGAGAGCACAACACCTTGATGTGCATGTAAACTCGCTTGGAGCTGATGATCCAGGTGGGTGGCTGCTTCAGCGTCCTTGACCATGACCTCCAGGTACAGTGTGTTCAGACAAAAGCAAAAAAGGATAAAAATGGACGTATTTGATGGCACCTTCCCTACAATAAAACTTGGCAGTTTATTGAAAACAAAATGGCAATTTATTGGTATCCTTTTTTGCTTTTATCAGGACATGTAGGGAGACCCCTAGTAGTCGGTTTTTAAAAGTAAAAAAAAAAACATAAGACACATTTTTGTTAATCACATGTTATTAGGAAAGTTGTTTCTAATACATTAACTAAATATAAAAAGTTTTTGTGGTGACAGGTACTCTTACTCTTTAGATTTTAACATTTGCAGACTGCCTGTGTGTGATAGGAATGTGGTAGCTGCAACTATACTCCTATAACATTCAGACAGCTGATGCAGCTCTGGAGGTGACTGCAGTAAAATACATATTGTAACAGCAGAATAGTCAGTGCAGCTCTGGAGGTGACAGGAGCATAAGACATGATGTAACAGCAGAATAATGAGTGCAGTTCTGGAGGTGACTGGAGTAGAGCAGCATATGTTTGTCATGGGGATTTTCTCCTGCTCTGGACAGTTCCAAAAATGGACAGCAGAGGTCAGCAGAGAGCACTGTGGTCGTGACATCAGAGAAATCCAAAAAGAAAAGCATTTCCTCTGTAGTATACAGACCATAAAATGTATTGGAAGGATTAAGATTTTTTAATAGAAGTCATTTACAAATCTGTTTAACTTTCTGGCACCAGTTGATTTAAAAAAACAAAAAGTTTTCCACGGGAGTACTCCTTTAAGGACCTGGTGTCATGTGACTCAGGTCCTTAAAGAGGTACTCTGCCAAGACATCTTATCCCCTATCCAAAGGATAGGGGATAATATGTCTGATCGTGGGGGTCCAGCTGCTATGTACCCCTGCAATCTCTCCTGCAGCCCCCCCTCAAGTCATCACTGCACAGAGCTAAGTTTGGATAGGGGATAAGATGTTTAGGGCAGAGTGCCCCTTTAAGCACTTGCTTCATAGATCGGGGAAGTAATAAATATATGGTTACTCCCTTCCTCTGTCCTACTTGCCCCCAGGCCACATGCCTTCCCCTATTTTCCTTGTTGGTACAGGCTTGTAATATGGGTGCCACTAATTAAAAACTTACCACAGGCTGATCCATGGCCCTGTTCACTCGTTATGTTCCTTATTCGGATGGCAGGCAGGAAACTGCGGCCAACCACATTAACTTGACTGGTGCCTTGTTGTAGTTTGCACAACAAATGTCTTGCGTCAATGTACAGGGGAACATGAGCACCATGGGCCCCACAGGTTAACGTGATGGTATATCATAACCCAACCTAACAATACCTGTTGTAGGTAATTAAAAGACAAATTAAATGACAAAAGAAAACTCAAAAATTATTCTTTTTGTTATGTGGCTTTAATATGTTGTGTTTCTGTGAATGAAAATAGGTTTACTTCACCTGTGGTTTAAGGCTGATATATTTTATTCATTTCATTGGCACTGATATGCAAATAAGCACAGTGTTTGTAACACATAATTAACATAAATTGATTAATTAAGCTAATTTACTGCAACTTGCACGAAACTAACATAGGCAATGCAATTAAAAAATGAAGCATCGATAATATTAAGCTGTGGCGTACATAAAGCCTCTGGCGAGAAAGCCTGTTCTGCATCTAAAAATAATAAAGTAAAAATAAAAATCTGAGCTGCAAATACATTACATGGCGAGAGACGCTGTTATTTAGCTTTGCCTCATTTATTTGTTCTTCGCACAGTTTATCACATAAAGTAGAGGATAATCTTTAAATGCTAATTCTAAAGTAAAAGCTGCATTTTATTTAATGGGGCCAGTATACTGTAATTCACAAATATGTATGGAAAAGTTTAAGCAATAAAGATAATAGGTGAGTTGTTATTGTAGAGGGGGCATATTTTACTGCAAATATCAAACATGCTGTAAGTCATCTTAGATCTGACACCTTTGAGTATTATTCCGGCTTTAGTTGTGAGTAGACATAAACAAACTTCTCTTGTAGTCTGGGCTTTTGGTTTCATACTCAGGCATTGCTCCCTTTAAAAGAAAACAGACCCAGATGGATGGAATTCAAACAGACATGTTTATGATGCTTTTTACAAAAACTTAGCAGTTATCGTAATTTTTCGCTGTATAAGACGCACTTTTTCTTCCCCAAAACTGGGAGGGGGGGGGAAGTTGGTGCATGTTATACGACGAATACACACCTATCGCGTCGGTCGCTGCGCCCATCAACCGCCGTGACCCGCGGCTGATACAGGACATCATGGATCGCGGTGATGCCCTGTATCAACCCTTCAGACGCGGCGATCAAAGCTGACCACCGCGTCTGAAGCGAAAGTGACACTAACCCAGCTGCATCGGGAGGGACCTTACCTGCCTCCTCGGTGTCTGCTCCGTGCCGGGATCCCCTGCATGGCCGGCGCTCTCCTTCGTCGTCATCACGTCGCCGCGCACGCCGCCCCATCATCCAATAGGAGCGGCGTGCGGAGCGGCGTGCGTAACAACGTGATGGCGGCGACGGAGAGCAAGGATACTGGGCAGCAGAGACGTTCCGGAGCGACGAGGACACCCCAGGGACGCGGCGACAGCGATGGAGGGCGACATCCAGGGCAGAGGTAACGAGCGGTGACGGGTCTGGAGCAGCGGGGACACGTGAGTATTACCTCCTATACCAGTGGTCTTCAACCGGCGGACCTCCAGATGTTGCGTCTTATATTCCGGAGCGTCCTATAGGGTGAAAAATACGGTACATATACATTAGGTGACACTTTTACCTAAACATTACAAGGAAGCAAGGAGTAAAAGGTGTTGTTCAGCGAAAAAACTTGTGAATGGTGTAAAAAAGTATGATAAAGATGTGGTGTCCTGGTACCGTATCCTATCCGGTACCTGCATGGGTGGGTCCCCTTAGCCAGAGTCCCTAGGATGTCGGGGTCCCCATTGTCTAGTTCACCCCTAGTCACCTCTCATCCAGATAGTTATTGCTCCAATAGCTTACTTGGGAAGCATGTAACCATTATGTATGACATATAATGAATGCCCTATAAATATTTACTTACCTGTCTATAGCGTAGCAGGACCTGCAGGTCACGTGGTTAAGTGAACTCTATGGTATTTCTGCTTGAGGACCTAGGGAGGTCCTTGTGACGTAGTCAATCCCATCACTCATTGTGACAGTGAGTGACAGATGTTCGGACCAATCAGATTAGCCCCGCACCCTGCCCATATAAGGGAGCGGCGGCCATGTTCTCGCTCTCTTGTTCCTGTGCAAGCAAGCAAGAAGCATCTGCGCTGCTGAGATCAGTGAGTCTAGGCCTGAACCTTGCAGCGACGGACGATAACTTCTAAATTCTGAGTGTATCAATCCCCACGCACTCTGCAAGATCACCGGAGGATTACCTCAGCTTACTAGCCCTCAGCCTGGCGTCACGAACTATAGGGTTAACATTAACCCCTCATCTACTGAAACAATACCCCCACTACCAACACCCCCCAAGGGCTACCACAAAGATACTAATATAATGACATAAGCCATAGTGCAAAGATCTTCCATATCAGCTGAGCTGTCAGGCTTGTAGTTGTGACATAATATCACACTCTCTGAATGAAGACCTGTTGTCCTTGCTTCTCCTTCCCTTCCTGTCTGCTCGGGAGAAGACCAGTGATGTGAAGGATGGCTCAATTTACTGATTATTTATTTCTTAGTCCTATCTAAGTCACAGTAGTTTCGGTCAGAACAGGTTGACTGCTGTCTTGTTTAAGGAGTCATGAATTTAATAAAGTGTACCTGCTGTTAACAAAAACTTTTTATATAATGTAGATAGAAGAATATTGCCGATAATACTGATCAGTGCTATGCCTATGCATAGTAGTGAACAGTATTAACATTTTGATGTTTGCTATAGACAGTGAATGATGTAAATGTAAAAAAAAAAAAATTCCAAAATTTCTAAATTTTGGTGACATCACATAAAAAAAAAAAGCTATCAAATATTCACATATTCAAAAGTGGTACAAAATAAAAACTACAGATCACAACGCAAAAAAAATTATACAGTACAATAATAGAACAGTATGCAAACATTTCTATCATTTTATTCGTATTAACTCACAGAATAAAGAAAATGTGTAATTTTTACCGTAAAGTGTGCAGCGTGAAAATGAAACCCTCCAAAATTCACAAAATGTTATGTTTTTTTTTCCAATTTCCTCACGCAGGTAATAATTTTGGGTGTATTCCGTAAAATCAGTGATGCCATTACAAAGTACAATGTGTCACGCAAAAAAACAAGCCCTCACATGGGTCTGTGGATGGAAATATAAAAGAGTTATGATTTTTAGGAGAGGAGGAAAAAAAGAAAGCACAAACATAAAATTTGCTGTGTCCTTAAAGGGTTACTCCGCTACCCAGCATCTGGAACATTGAGTTCCGAACGCTGTGTGTGGACTTCCGTGTTCATGCCCGCCCCCTTGTGACATCACACCCCGCCCCCTCAATGCAAGTCTGGGAGGGGGCGTGTTGGCCGTCGTGCCCCCTTCCCATAGACTTTCATTGAGGGGGCAGGCCGTGATGTCACGAGGGGGTGGGCGGGAACACGGAAGCCTGCACACAGCGTTCAGAACTCAATGTTCAGGTCGCTGGGGAGCGGAGTAACCCTTTAAGGCCAAAATTGTCTGTCTTTAAGGGGTATAATGATACTCAACATATCCGAGATTGTTTTTGCTCTCTGTTCTCTTCACAGTAGCCAATCCTTTTGACCTGTGTCAGGGGCGTACCTAGAGCATTTGGCACCCGGGGCGGACCCTTTGTTTGGCACCCCCCCACACACACACACGCACCCCCCCCTTAATTACACCCCCTCCCTCCAGGGGCGGACTGACAACACTCGGGGCCCTCGGACCAAAAAAAAGGCAAGGGCCCCTGCTGGGCTCTGCAGCTCGTCAATCTTCTGCCAAGCTCCTATTCCACCCAAATCCCACACACAATAAATTTTAATTAAAATTTATATATATATTTATATATATATCGTATTTATCGGCATATAACACGCACTGGCGTATAACACGCACCCCCATTTTAACAGGGAAATGTAAGTAAAAAAAATAAAATGTAAAATAAATTACTCGGACTAAATTCCACATCATCCCCCAACTTCGTTTTCTTCTGCACCTGTTTGGTCCTGTCCCCTCCAGTGCCACATCATTCCTTTCCTTTTATCAGTCCCTGTGCCACATTTAACCCCTCTCATCGCCACCCCCCATGTCTCATCATTTCCCCCTGTCATAGACCACCACTAGCCATACAGACATTAAGCATTTAGTGCCTCCCCCACCATCATTTCCCCCTGTCTCATCATGTCCCCATCATTCCCCCCTCATCATCCCCACACCCTGTCTCATCATCCCCCACCCTGTCTCATCATGTCCCTCATCATTCCCCCTCATCATCCCCCCACCCTGTCTCATCATCCCCCCACCCTGTCTCATCATGTCCCTCATCATTGCCCCTCATCATCCCCCACCCTGTCTCATCATCCCTCCACCCTGTCTCATCATGTCCCCCATCATTCCCGCTCATCATCCCCCACCCTGTCTCATCATGTCCCCACCCTGTCTCATCATGTTCCTCATCATTCCCCCCTCATCATCCTGCCCCCTGCCTCATCAGCCAACCCTCATCATTTCCCCCTGTCTCATCCCTCCATCATCCCCCCTCATAATTTCCCTGTCTCATCATCCCCCCATCATTCCCCCCCCTCATATTTTCCCCGTCTCATCATCCCCCCATCTTGTTCCTCCTATGCAATCCAGTGATCTTCAACCTGCGGACCTCCAGATGTTGCAAAACTACAACTCCCAGCATGCCCGGACAGCCAACTGCTGTCTGGGCATGCTGGGAGTTGTAGTTTTGCAACATCTGGAGGTCCGCAGGTTGAAGACCACTCTTCCCCTTTCCTTACTTGTCTGCGCTTCGGCTGTCTTGCGGGGTCAGTGAAGCAGATGAGTTACGTCCTTTCCCGGGTTCTCTGTGCGGCATCAGGGATGTCACTTTTCGACGGCGACTACAGGAAATGAAAAGTGACGTCAGTGATGTCGCACAGCGATGTCCGGCAGAGGACGTAACTCATCTGCTTCACTGACCCCGCAAGACCCTCCACCTGACCTGACCTGCCGAAGCGCAGCCAGGTAAGGAAAATAAACAAAACTATAAAAAGCAGGAAAAGGGGGAATGATGAGGGAGGGGGGAGGTTCTCCCGCACTATACACAGGTACTGGTGGATAGTGCGGGAAACGCTGATTAAAAGGTAGGGCAGATCCGGACAAGGTAGGGCTCATTTTAATCAGCGTCTCTCGCACTATCCACCACACCAGTACCTGTGGATAGTGCGGGAGAAAACAAGTGACAGAGCAGGGAGGAGATGCCGCTGGTCACTGATTTAAAGTGGCCGTGCTTTTAATACTTAGCAAGCAGACGCTGCTGCTGCCGCTTTAAATCAGTGACCAGAAGATTTATTTAAATCAGTGACCAGACTTTTTGCCTTAAATTTAAGTTATAAAAGTGCGTGTTATATGCGGATAAATACGGTTTGTAAGAAACACTTTAAAGTAGGTAAATTTCAATGACCAATAATACTGGTATACTGGTAAATATATACCACCACCAATAATTATATACAGGACCATATGGCGGTATATATCAGCTGTACACAGGATGTGTACACCATATAAGCAATTACAGTTACATTTTGGGACTCACAATTACGTCTTTTCTGATCAGCAGCATCCTCTTTCCTTTTCTTCTCCGTCCGGACAAGACCACCATGTGGATCTCTTAACATCTGCAGGAAAAACATGTCAGACTTTTTAGTGCCCTCCCCTCCTATACACAACCTGCCCATCTATAGGCCCACAAACTGTAATAATGCCCTCCTTGGTGTTCTGCACTGTAAAAGGGCAGGTAGGTAGGTAGCCAGGTAACCCCCTCTTTCTCATAGGTATATGCAGAGTTACACCCACCTCTCTTTCCCAAAGGTATATGCAGAGCAACACTACACCTCCCCCTCTTTCCCATAGGTATATGCAGAGTTACACCCCCCTCTTTCCTATAGGTATATTCAGAGCTACACCCCCCTCTTCCCCATAGGTATATGCAGAGCTACACCCCCCCTCTTCCACATAGGTATATGCAGAGCTACACCCCCCCTTCCCCATTGGTATATGCAGAGCTACCACCCCCTCTTCCCCATAAGTATATGCAGAGCTACACCCCCCTCTCCCTCCCTTTCCCATAGGTATATGCAGAGCACCCCCCTCTCCCTCCCTTTCCCATAGGTATATACAGAGCACCCCCCTCTCTCCCTTTCCCATAGGTATATACAGAGCACCCCCCTCTCTCCCTCCCTTTCCCATAGGTATATGCAGAGCACCCCCCTCTCCCTCCCTTTCCCATAGGTATATACAGAGCCCCCCTCTCTCCCTCCCTTTCCCATAGGTATATACCGAGCACCCCCCCTCTCCCTCCCTTTCCAATAGGTATATGCAGAGCACCCCCCTCTCTCTCTCCCATTCCCATAGGTATATGCAGAGCACCCCCCTCTCCCTCCCTTTCCCATAGGTATATACAGAGCACCCCCCCTCTCCCTCCCTTTCCCATAGGTATATACAGAGCACCCCCTCTCCCTCCCTTTCCCATAGGTATATACAGAGCATCCCCCCTCTCCCTCCCTTTCACCATAGGTATATACAGAGCTCCCCCCTCTCCCATAGGTATATACAGAGCACCCCCCCTCTCCCTCCCTTTCCCATAGGTATATACAGAGCACACCCCTCTCCCTCCCTTTCCCATAGGTATTTACAGAGAACCCCCCCTCTCCTTCCCTTTCCCATAGGTATATACAGAGCACTTCCCCTCTCCCTCCCTTTCCCATAGGTATATACAGAGCACCCCCCCTTACCCATAGGTATATACAGAGCACCCCCCCTTCCCTATAGGTATAGGCAGGGTTAAAAAATGAATAAAAAGGATGCTCACCTGATTTCCCACGCAGCGATCTCCTCAGCAGCAGGGCCTGCGTCTTCTCCCCTCCACAGTACAGGCGCTGGATGAGTGACGTCACCGGCGCCTGTACTGCGTGCTGCGTGGGGGCAGAGGTCACGTCTCCTCTGTGTAGCTTCAGATGTGGCTCACACAGAGGGGAAGCCTTCTCCTGTATGTGCGTGTATCATGCACACAGGAGAATGTAGCGCTGTCTGCTGGGACAAGTGTCCCGGATCCTCAGTAGTGGTGGTGGCGGCGGGTCAGTCTGCCCCTGGCACCCCTCTTGAGAGTGGCACCCGGGGCGGACAATCCCCCCTGCCCCCCCCCCCCCCCACCCCCCTTGGCACGCCACTGATCTGTGTTACGTCACACAGGTCAATGTTTATTTCTCAGTTTTTGTTTTTTTTAAACACATTTTAATGAAAATTTTCAAGAAAAAGAGAAGAAAAACAATATAACAATCCAATGATAGAGCAAAATAATCGCCATTTGGATACATAGCCGTGCAATAGGGTCATTAGGACATGTGGATATATGGACTGATACATGAACAATATGTAGTCAGAACAGTATTTCATCACATCAACAGTGGAGCTACACAATTCAAGAATCCCATTTAAACGTGTATGCATAAACATTGTAAACGTGTACCCCCTTGACGGATATATCAATGGTGTATTCATGATGGAAGTTGCAAGGCCCCCAAGGTATTCCCAAAGACTCCCAAGCAGTACCACTCAGTGGAACTGAAGGGCCTAACTATTTCTGCAATTTAGTCTGTTGAATAATGCTCTAGAATAATTCAGGTTTTTGATGTCTGTCAGGCAATCTATTCTCTCCTCTTTCACTAGACCCCAGCAGAGCCTTCAATTATACTAACTCGGTTAGGGAGTAGTATTTTACCTCTGTTCTACTATCTACCAGACTAAGACCATTTTTTTTTACGACTGTCTCACCTGGGTCTACAACCTGAGGCCACACTATGGGGGCATTTACCATTGTAGGTGTAAGTGAAGCATTTTTCTACACCTTTTTGTTGTGTGCTGGTAATGTGTAGGAGCACCACATTTATTAAATGGTCACAGGGCATTTAATACATTTTGTGCAGGCACAAATTTTCTGAAATTTTACTCTTCACATACACCATATAGCTAAGCTAAGTCTGGGCTGGTGTACTTTAGAGACTTTTCAGTGGCTTTGCACCTTTTTTGCGCCTTTTCACAAAAAGGCACAGTTCATAAAACTATTCCATATCATGTGTATTGCCAAAATCAGTGGATTGCAACTCAAAATCCACAGAAATGTGTAAACCAAAAGAGACAAATAAACCCTGCTTGTGCCTTTTTGCGCCTTTTCTAGACACAAAAAACAGTCGAAAGACAATGATAAATGTTGGCCTATAAGCCTAACTATCCAGGCCTTTCTACAGGCCTAAAGGGCAAGCCCACCAGGACTGAGGATTTCTTAGAGGATTGCTCCGGCCTATCGCCGCCCTTCCCAGTAACGATAGGTGCATGAAAGGACTGAAGGTCCACAAGGAGATTGAACTTGAACTTGAACAACTTTACTAAAGTGCTTGCGATACATCCAAGGCACAGTAATAGTCTCGTACAAACAGTCCTTATATTGCTCAGTGACTGACAGTTGTTGCGGATCTTGAGCTATTTAGAAAGTCTCTGAATTTAGGGTAGATATTTGCAGATCCGTCCGGATTTAGGGGTTATATTAGGTCCGGTGATGCTGCAGAGTGTCTGGGAATTGATACACTCTATATTCTGAATTACTCAGCCGTTGCCGCAAGGCTCAGGCCTAATTCACTGTGATAGCTGCTGCGCAGATCCTTCTCGTTTGACAGCCCAGGAACAAGAGCTTACTGCATGGCTGCGCAGGAACAAGAGAGAGAAAATATGGCTGCCGCTCCCTTATATGGGCAGGGGGCAGGGTGAATTCGATTGGTCCGAACATCTGTCACTCACCATTACACAGAGTAATGGGATTGCATACGCCACAGGGCCTCCAAAGGTCCTTAAGCAAAATACCATAGAGTTTACCTAGTCACGTGACCCGCAGGTCCTGCAAAGCTATGGAACCGGTAATTAACCACTTATCTACATATATATTACTATATTTACATTACCCTTACATAAATTACTAGGCTATTAGTTGGAATAGAGGCGACAAGGGGTAGGCTACACAATAGGGATCCCTACGTCCTAGGGACTCTGGCTATGGGGACCCACACATACATAGGTACTGTATAAGATGCGGTACCGGGGCACCACACAATGATAAATGTTGGCCTATAAGCCTAACTATCCAGGCCTTTCTATAGACCCAAGGGGTAAGCCCACCAGGACTGAGAATGGCTTAGATCACGCCCAGTCTCCTCCAAATTTAAGCAATCCACCATTTGCCCCTTATTGGGCGGACTCCCAAGAATATCACAACCCTATGTGTGGTATTGCTTAGAGCAGATAAGGAGCTGGGAGTAAGGAGGACTAGTGGTAAGTATGGCATGTTGGGAGCTGTGGATTTGCAACAGCTAGATGCATACTGGTATGAAATACTACTCTAATGAAATGTATGGGTCTGGGTTCCAAAATGTAATGAAGAAAAATAAAAAATTCTAGTGTGACACTGTTTCCCATAGCAGATTTCAGTGTGAAAGTAATTTCTTGTATATGGCGGTAAGAATTCCGCATCTAAATACTTTTTTTTATCAGTTTTGTAATTGAGTTGCAAGTTGAATTTAATCATATTTATTTAATAACATAGTTTGTGGTGTGAACCATGCATGATACATTGTTATTAGCTATATTCATATATTTTAGGATCTGTGTAACTTCAGAATGTATTGGCCATTGTTAGTCTGAAGTCATGACGACAAAAACCTCAGAGGGGGCAGTGTTCTAACTTTCTACAGATCCTATCTGAACATTGCTATTTTATTTTTCTGATAAGATACTGAAATCTTTCCAACTTTCCAAACTAACTCATAATAAGGTTCTATAGAATTACTTTTCACCGAGTGAGGAGGGAAAAATTGATTTCAGCCAGAAATTCAGATCCATTATTTGAAAGTTTTCTACATACTGATTTGTATCACATAAACTATCTACCAACGTGAATGGAAACATAAATCCCAAAGTAATGACTATAATGTAGCAGGATTCAATGCTATCACATCACACTTTACAGGGTGATATTATATCGCTTAATTCTGAAATTAATCAGAATATATTCAATAAGCCTCTCCTAGAGAGGATATAAAATGCAAAGGGGGAGATTTATTAAAAATTATGTTTCATGCACTAAAACTGAACTCCGTTGAGTAATTTGTGGCAAATTTGTTAACCCTTTAATGACTGTTTTGACCTTGAGGGCCCAAACAATTTTTATTTTTGCATTTCGTTTTTTTCCTCGTTACCGTTACATACCAGCCTTCCTATCAGCATATCCCCTATACATCCACACCAGCCTACCCATCAGCATGTCCCCTATACATACCAGCTCTCCATCAGCATATCCCCCATACATCCACTCCAGCCGCCCCACCGGCATATCCCGCATATTTACATACCATCCCCCATCAGCATATCCCCTATACATCCCCACCAGCCCCCCATCAGCATGTCCCCCATACATCCAAACCAGCCTCCCCATCAGCATGTCTCCTATACATACCAGTTTTCCATCAGTATGTCCCCCATACATCCACTCCAGCCGCCCCACCGGCATATCCCGCATATTTACATACCAGCCTCCATCAGCATATCTCCTATACATCTACACCAGCCCCCTATCAGCATGTCCCCCATACATCCAAACTAGCCCCTTTTATCAATATGTCCCCCATACATACATACCACTCCTTCATCAGCATATCCCCCATACATACATACCACCTCTTCATCAGCATGTCCCCAATATATAAATACCACCTCTTCATCAGCATGTCCCCCATACATACATACCACCTCTTCATCAGCATGTCCCCCATACATACATACCACATCTTCATCAGCATGTCCCCCATATATACATACCACCTCTTCATCAGAATGTCCCCCATACATACATACCACCTCTTCTTCAGCATGTCCCCGATATATACATACCACCTCTTCATCAGCATGTCCCCCATATATACATACCACCTCTTCATCAGCATGTCCCCCATATATACATACCACCTCTTTATCACCATGTCCCCCATATGTACATACCACCTCTTCATCAGTTTTTCTCCCATATATACATACCACCTCTTCATCAGCATGTCCCCCATATATACATACCACCTCTTCATCAGCATGCCCCCCATATATACATACCACCTCTTCATCAGCATGTCCCCATATATACATACTACCTATTCATCAGCATGTCCCCCATACATCCACACCAGCCCCCCCTATTAGCATGTCCCCCATACATACATACCAGGCCCCCAATTTCACGTCCCCATACAAAAATACTGCGACCCCCTCCTCTGCATGTCCCCCATCCCTACACACAGTGCCCCCCCCACCCCGTTGTTAACAGTTCCCACTTAGCATTTAGCATGGAGTTGCAGCTGACAACTGATGGTGATTGGTCCGAGGATGGTGGTGGGACGCCGTTTCCCCTGACGGAGAACGGAGTTGTGGTTGACGGCGATTGGTTCGAGGGACGAGGCGGGACGCTGTTTCACCTGACGGAGGATGGAGTTACGTATGATGACTGACGATGTCCTAATATGGACACCGTAATCTTTGCTTTGCAAGACTCTTTGTTTGCAGCCTTTTTTTGCTTTGCAGGATTACTTGCTTCATATTGTGTGGTGTCCCGGTACCGGATTGCATCCGTTACCTTGTGGTGAGGTCCAAAAAGTCAGAGTCCCTAGGTACCAGTGGGATCCTCATCTATAGTTAGCCCCTAGTCACCCCTTTAATAATTAAAATTATTCAAATTCTAATTGTCTATATGTGTATGAAGTGTACTTACCTTGTTGTTGGTGTCGCAGGACCTGCGATTCACGTGATGCGTTCCAGAACTCTATGGTTTTTACTCAAGGACCTTTGGAGGTAGTAAGGTGATCACCCACCATGCTTTGTAACGGTGAGTTAAAATGGCCCTGCCCATATAAGGGAGCGGCGGCCATTAATCGTTTTTTCCTCTTGGGCTGCTGATGAGGACTGATCTGCGCAGCTGTCGTCGGCAACCACTAGGCCAAAGCCTTGCGGCAACGGCCATCATTCCAAAACTGTGAGTTACTTCAATTCCCTATTACTCCGCAAGATCACTGGACCTAAACAGACCTCTAAATCCAGCGGATCTCTGCAAGACCTAATTCTACTAATCTCAGGATAACTTATCGGTCCTAAGCAACTGTCAGTCACTGCCTTGCTGATAATAGACTCTGTTACTAAGACTGTTACTGTTACTGAATGTACCGCAATTCCTCGGTAAAGTTCCTGCAAGTTCAAGTTTAGCACTGCTGTGGACAATCAATTATTTCTGCACGCACCTATCGTTTCTAGGAAGGGTGGCGATAGGCCTAGCAAAAACCTCAGTGTATTAACCCTCACCCTGGCGTCACAAGTGACAAGGGTTAAATTATCCCCTCATATTCCAACACAGCAACACCCCAACTACACTATACCCCCCAAGGGCTACCACAATTGTATATAACTTTCTATACTTAATGGTTCATAGCCATCAGTGAACATTAACTGACAGAAACGCATTGAGGGCATGACAGTTTATGTATATTTATTAATTTAACCATATCATGCCTGTAGTGCCAGCTCCAGCACTGCCTCTGCCTTCTTCTCAGGACAGATTCCCTTGTTGACTTGGCCAATGGTCCTACACATCAAAGAGCTGTTCATCCACAAGTAAAGTGCTAGGCCTAGCAGGAGGTGAAACAGGACAGGCCAATCAGTTGTGGCACCACCTCTTGTGCTTTGTCCTGTCACTAGCCTTTCTGTTCCCTGTATTCCCTGTGTACCTGTACTGTTTGTCCCCCTGACCTTTTGCCTGACCATTGACTTTGCCTGCTGACTTTGTACTTTGTCTTTTTCAAGGTTTGACACTTGCCTGTCCTGACTCTGTTTTGTATCTTATTTTGTACTTCACTGCCTTCTTGTTTCTGACCACCTGGCTTGCTCCTGTTATCACCTTGTCTTTTCATTTTGTACCATTTTCCAGTGTTTTATGGATCTGGACTATTTTGCACTTCTTGACACCCCTGCATTTAGTTCAGCATAGGGACTGTCGCCCAGTTGGGGGCTGCATATCGCTCAAATAGGTAGCAACAGTGTTTGGGGCTAGATCCAGGTGTACACTGATCCCTACTGCATGACACGGATAGCAAATTTTGGCTGGAAATGCAGCTAAAAGGTATATGCTGCAATTAGATGCTACAGCAATTTTACTTTTCGACATAACATCTGTAGTGTTCCAGTTCCCATGTCCTAGCTTCATTCTCCAAATGTCTAAATGTGTATTTGGGTAATGCTTTTGACTTGATAAAGGGAGGTCTACCAAAAGTTTGTCTTTACAAAATACTGTTAGTCCAATAAAAAAAGGTACAATATTACAATATTCTGCAACATCCTATGATTTTGTATTAGGGTAACATGAGTTTATCTTGTATACATTGGCCTTTTTTGTCTATTGTGCTGCAATTTCTTCATACACTGAGGGTACACAGTATGTAGATATGAATGAATGGGACTTTTGTCACATGACTCTTCTCGGCTAGTTTTTATGCAGAAATTACTAGAAGTCTGGGGAAGGAGTCTCCCAAGTCCAACACTTTCTCCCTAGGGGGCTAGAACCAATAAGTCTTGCCCAGAGGCTATCCCTAGGCTACCGTAATTCAGGAAACAAAAAGAACTCCAAGATTGGCGCTGTTCCAGTGAAGGTAATGTTCCGTTCTTATTCAAGTAAAACCATATTTATTGATCAAAGACAGTTTTCTGCAATTGAGAAAGGGTACGCAGTTGATGTGCCTGTACAACTGTCTTTGATTAATAAAGATGGTTTTACTTGAATAAGAACGGAACATTACCTTCACTGGAACAGAGCCAATCTTGGAGTTCTTTTTGTTTCCTGAATTTGCCGAGTTCTGGATCCATTTTCCGGCATCCAGCAGTCACTCCTTCGGCCTGAAGTCCCTTGGTCCCTTGAATTGGGGTGATATGCATAAAACCAAGAGGTGCCTCAGGTGAGAGTCCATTTTTTAGAGTGTCACCCTCCCTCTATATCCGCAGGATTACACAAGGCACTGTCCTCTCTTTTTTTCTTCTTTTCTATTATCCCTAGGCTAGGCCTTGTGAGGACAATTGTTTTTACCTGGATTATAACCTGTTTAAGCAGAAGCATGCTACAGGCAAGTAACCAGATCCTGGCTTATACCAGAAACCCCAGTTCTAGTTGCTAGTATCTAACCTGATTCAGATCTGGGTCATATTACAGTGACACATTCATTTCCAAAAAAAAAACCTTTTTCTGCAACAAGGAGGAGAAGGATAATAATCTAGTCAGAAAAGGGAATAGCTGAGCAAGGACTCCACTGCAAACACATAACTCCTTGTGGACTTCCAGTAAGATCAAGCGCCACAATCATGGCCTGCAATAGGGGATAGTGCAACATAATTGTGAGTAAATGGTTTCAAGTATCTACACCACATTTAACTACACATCTTCAATAGCTACACACAAGTGTGTAAAACATATTAGAAACTTTCAGTCAATATAACTACTTACTAAGCAGTAACCAAAAGGGACTGTTACCAATTCTACAGGGTGGGCCATTTATATGGATACACCTTAATAAATTGGGAATGGTTGGTGATATTAACTTCCTGTTTGTGGCACATTAGTATATGTGAGGGGGGAAACTTTTCAAGATGGGTGGTGACCATGGCGGCCATTTTGAAGTTGGACATTTTGAATCCAACTTTTGTTTTTTCAATAGGAAGAGGGTCATATGACACATTAAACTTATTGGGAATTTCACAAGAAAAACAATGATGTGCTTGGTTTTAACGTAACTTTATTCTTTCATGAGTTATTTACAGGTTTCTGACCACTTATAAAATGTGTTCAATGCGCTGCCCATTGTGTTGGATTGTCAATGCAACCCTCTTCTCCCACTCTTCACACACTGATAGCAACACTGCAGGAGAAATGCTAGCACAGGCTTCCAGTATCCGTAAATGGCCCACCCTGTATTCATTTACCCCGAAGAACTGTAGCGTTGTAACCCTCTTCTATAATAGAAATTGCGTCTGGATTTTGTGTCAGTGACTTTTAGTAAAGTTTTCCAGTTTTTAGGTTACCAGTGTGTCTGGACTGTCTCAACTGCATACTCCTCTCTTGGGTACATCCCTAGACATCTCACTCCTGTGTAACCCATGGTAAAAGGCTCTTTCTATTGTGCAAATCCTCCATTTCCAAAATTTGCAGGTAGTAAGACCACCCTAGTGTAAGTCCTATTTTAATAGGTTCTTCTAGACAGACTACTACCTACAGGGGGCCTGGATAGTTGGCTCTTCCTCCCCGTGCCCCCCCCCCCCCATCTCGATCTTTATGAGTGACATATTCCATGGATATTGCTCTTCACCCATAAACCTCTTTGTCTCATATCCTCAAACAGAATTCCGAACAGCCGCAATGGAATTCACCGTATGCTAACAGCTTCATTTCTCAGACAGAAAATATTTTTCTCTTTGTTCAAATGCCAGCCTACAATAGCTTACAAGCCAGATATTTCATTAGAAATAAATAACTTTGAGTAAGCAATATGTTTTTTGTTTTGCTTTTTGGTTTCTGTACTGGAATAAACCAAGGGGGGAATATTTGGCTTTATTCTCCAGAAAACCCTATTAGCAGGTTACGTATGCAATGAATTGCCTGTACTTGAGTTATATCTGTTCTCAGTAGTAAAACTCTGACTATGGTAACCTTGGACAACAAAGGAGACGATAGAAGATTGTTATATTTTCAGTGGGCATTGTCTCCCTTAATGAAATACCTTCTGAGGTTGCTAAGAAGCCCTTCAGTGGAAAAAGCAGTCTGCAGCACAAGACGCTTCAAAGATCCCTTTTGTATTAATTTAATTTGCTTGATATACAGAAAGCAGATGTTCATCATAAATAAATCCGCATGCTTTTTATTACCTCCCCCTTGAATCTGCAATATGTGGCATTTCTCAAGCTACTTGGAACATTTTTACTTTAGTGCTCTTTCAGCTTATGTCTTCTAAGGAACAATTTTTCTTGGGTATTAGCTATTCCCTGCTGTTTTACATTTGCAGAGGGTTAGTTAAAGATCACAAATACATTGAGGGGAAAAAAATTGGATTTTAAGACTTTCGGGATGTGATATCCATCAGCAACGGTCAGCATTTGTAGAAAGACCATGTAACCTATGGCATAGAGAGATGAGAGAGCATATCTACCTATATATAAAGCCGATCTCCCCAATATCTGCGCACCATGCTTTCCACTTAACTCCTTAAAAACATTTTTTTTAATAAACGTGCCAGAAAGTTTAACAGATTTTTGAATTACTCATATTAAAAAAATATGAAACCTTTCAATACTTATCAGTTGCTGTATGTTCCACAGGAAGTTATTTTCTTTTTGAATTTCCTTTCCGTCTGACCACAGTGCTCTCTGCTAACACCTCTGTCCATTTTAGGAACTGTCTGGAGCAGGAGGGGTTTGCTAGGGGGATTTGCTCCTACTCTGGACAGTTCTTGCCATGGACAGTGGTGTCAGCAGAGAGCACTGTGGTCAGATAGAAAGGAAATTAAAAAAGAAAAGTACTTCCTGTGGAGCATACAGCAGCTGATATATACTGGAAGGATTAAGGTTTCTTAATAAAAGTAATTTACAAATCTGTTTAACTTTCTGGCACCAGTTGATTTAAAAAAAAAAGGTTTTCCAAGATAGTACCCCTTTAAAGGGGAACTCCGATGGAAAACTTTATTTACTTATTTATTTATTATCAACTGGTTCCAGAGGGTTAAAAAGATTTGTAAATTACTTCTATTAAAAATTCCTAATCCTTCCAGTACTTAGTAGCAGCTGTATACTACAGAGGAAATTCTTTTCTTTTGGGATTTCTTTTCTGTCAAGGTCACAGTGCTCTCTGCTGACACCTCTGCCCATTTTAGGAACTGTCCAGAGCAGCATATGTTTGCTATGGGGATTTTCTTCTGCTCTGGACAATTCCTGACATGGAATTCAATTATTTATTTATTTTTGTAAAATGGAAAAATATGGGGGATTTTATTTTTTATTATAGGATGGGTTTTAATATAGTTTTAAAATTTTTATTTATTTATTTGTTTTACTTTTTTTAAGTTCCCATAGGGGAATTTTACATGCAAGATTGCATTCTCTGTTCAATGCTATGCAATTGCATTACATTGAACAGTGAGATCAGTGCTCCACTTATACAGCGTGGCTCTCCCAAGCTGCATCATTTTACCCCTCATTGGACCCCTGAGTTCACATTGCAGGAGTCCAATGAGCTCCACTGAGCTATCGGCATCTTTTTCTTTCACTTTAAATTCTGTAATGACTCATCTCAGTCTGGTCCAAGGGGTTAAACTTTTTTAGTTTCTGGAAAAGCTTGTAGTTACTATGGTGAGACACTGGCCTATACTGTCTGTTTTTTTTCTTGCCAATCCTTTGTTCTTTTTCACTGTATAGATATTTCTATCTATACAGTTCTTTTCTGTGTGTAGGGCTTAGCTGCTCGTTGCATCCTTTCTGTTTTTTTTTTCCTTGTCTTGTGTTCGGAAGTTGTGTCGTTTATGACCATGTTGGTGACTGGCGATTTCGTTTGCAGCAACATGGTGGTCATTTTGTAAGCGCCATGTCACTCTCAAACCCTCCTTCTGGACGCTGCTCGGCACTCCCACTATTTCTTTATGTAAATAGTTGTCATGGGAGGGTTTAAAAAAAAAATTCAATCTCTTTGCGCAGTGATTGGCTGCTTGTTATATAATCACTGTGCATGTGCGCATCTGTTTGTTGGCGCCCCTGGCGATGGAACGAACGATCAATGCGGCTGAACAAACAGCATGACTCAGCAACGCAGCGTGATTGGACAAAGCACAACCAATGAAAAACCAAGGAAGGAAGAATACACGTACTGATGATGACACCAACAGCAAAAAAATATAAAAAATAAAAAGCAATGCAAGGAACTACTGGGAAACATAGTTCCTGCTACACACCAAACAGGAAAGGCAAAGCAAAACACAAAATGCAATGCAAGGAAGAAAGAGAGCTCACAAGAAGGCAGAAAAGGAAAATAAATAAATAAAGGTAAAACTTAACAACAACAGTACAACAATGCCTTAAAAACACTTGACCAGTGGAGTACCCCTTTAAGCCTTCAGTGTTCCACTAGTCTTGGCCCGTGAAAGTCCTTTGTTTCTGAAGCTAGCATTCTGCATTGTATTTTGCTTTCTGGTATTTTGATTTGCTATCTGGCATTTTGGCTGTGTTTCCTGGATTAACCCCTTGCTTTGTAATTCAGCATCTCTCTGGTTCTCTCGGTTCTGACTTTGGCTTGTTGACACTGATGTATCTGAGTGTTTTTTCTTCTTCCTTTGTATTGTTAGTGTGCTTTACCGTTGGCATTCCTGACATATTCCCTGACCTGTGACTGAGTATTCTTGAAGTTTGTTATTTTGACTTGAAGTCCCAGCACATAGAAAGGCAGGGACCATCTTCGTGGTTGCTGATCTGTCAGTTAGGGTGGATACAAAATAGTAAGGGACAGGGATTGTGGATATTATGTCACATTGTATATCTTTACAGCGTCATACCTCATGATAAGGCAGTACTTGATCTTGAATTCCATTAAGTGAGATATATCAATTATTCTGATGTCTGTGTAGAGTATATTTTGGACATAACAAATCATTTTTTTTGGTTCATAGGTCTTCCTCCTCCAGGTCAGAGGTTGTCCAATTGGGCTAAATTCTCGCCCTCATTGGTCAACCTCTATATGGCCTGGTGGGAGGAAAGATACATCTACATGCCTGACAACTCATGAAGATTTTTGTTCCAATTTAGTGAAATGGAAATCTTGATAATGTTAATTTTACCTTTTGTTGTCATCACATAAATATGGTTTTCTTGTACATAGAACTTTTGAGTGATCCAGTCTCTGGGGTCATACAGTCTAAATTTTATAGAAAATCCATTTTAGCAATTTAAAGGGGTTATCCAGCGTAATGGTAGCAGCAAACAACATTTAAAAAAAAAAACTTTCACTTATCTCCTATGCTCCAGGGTGCCTCCGTTGACGCATTTTGGTCCCTTCTGCAATCCTGTTCCTTCCCGAAACCATGATACTTGGGCCCAGAATCATGTCGGGGCCCAGAGTATAACAGTGCCCCTCATCCAATCACTGGTCACGGCGATGTCACGCCCCGGCCAGTGATGTCCCGTAGTGATGTGGTGAAGATGTTGATTCTTCACCACAGAGCCATAATCTTTTGGGCCCTCATGCAAAATGGACTTCTCAACATATATATGGGTCAAAGAAATCTTTTTTATTTCCTCCTGCTTAAAGGGGTATTCACATCTTGCAAAGTTAACTGATCTTGGGAAGCCCGACCACTGGGGGCCCCCTGTCATCTTGAGAATGGGGTCTGAGTCTTCAATTAGAATGAAGTGGCGGGTTGTGCATGGGCACTGCTGCTCCATTCATTCTCTATGGGAGACATGGAATCAGCTGAAGGCTCTACTCAGCTGTCTCTAGTGACTGGAGAGGGGGAGGGCATGCAACTCACTACTCCAATCTTAACAGGAGGCTCAGGTCCCTGTTCTAAAGATTGTGGGGGCCCAAGCATTTAGACCCTCAAGATCAGATAGTTATCCCCTATCCACAGGATAGGGTATTGCTGTACAATATAGAAACACTCATTTTCAGGGCTGTGATGAGGCCACAATGCATTTATTTAGGCTTCTGGCCCAGGCCAAGGTTTAATAACAATGCTCAGGCAGGTTCTTGCCAACCAGCACAGGTAGGGGCTGGATCCCCTCTCATAGAAATTGCCTATATATCTGTCTTTATGTTGCATACTTCCTTGCTTATATGTCCTGTAATCCCCATAAGCACATTTCAATAGTCCCTTATTCTAGCAGCCGATATATTTCCCTGTGAATTTGCAGGCTTATTGTCAGAATCGTTCATGCTGGTTAAAAGAATAGTTCCCATAATAACATAATGTTAGGTAACTGCTCATAATTCAAGTCCCTGCTGAGTCTGGTGAATTAGATCCGCAGTTTTCGCTGGGGGGATGCTCAGGGGTAATGAAATGTCACATGGCGCCTATATAAATGACCACATAACACATAGTCATATTGAGGATCTTAGAATGAGAGCATCTCTTTGCAGCCGCTCTACATTCTTGCTCATAAATGGGGCTCAGTTGATAATACAATGCATTCTGAAAGTCTTAAAAGAGTACGCCAGCGAAAAAACTTACTTATCCCCTATCCACAGAATACGGTATAAGTAGCTGATAGCATGGGGTCCAACCGCTGGGGCCCCCCGTGATCACCAGGATGGGATCCGACGCTTAGGGAGGAGTGTGTGCTGCAGCCATCATTTATTCCTATAGAAGCACCAATAAGAACGGAGTACAGCTCTCGGGCATCATCGGCACGTTTATCGGAATGAGTGAAGCATGTGCATTCTACCGGTAGATGACACTCGCTCCTCACTGTGATTGCCGGGGTCTCATCCTGGTAATCGCGGGGAGGGGGTAATGGGGGACGCTTGACTTGTCAGCTGGGAGGCATTCTTCCAGTAACCCCAGATCTGTGCTTCCACGCAATCCTGTTTCTGACCCCCACAGGCAGTTCTTTTCTCCCTTACAACTTGTTTTTTTTCTCTGTTATGCATGGTCTGCTGTTATACCTTATAAAGACAGGGCTTTGTCTTCCCAAATCATTTCCAATTAACTATATTTACTACAGGCGACTCCAATTAAGGTGAGGAAACATCTCAGAAGTGGTCAAGAAAAATGGAGACCCGCCCAGCTACATATTAAAGGTTACAGCAAAGAGTCTGAATAATTATGTCCATGTGAGGCTTTAGTTTTTCTTTTTTTTCTTTTTTTCTTTACAAGATTTTTTTTTTATTTGACTGTGCTACAGGGTCTATAAAGTTACTGTAGTTCATAGTATAGTGTCTGTACCTGTGTTTAATGGCTGGTCTCACAATTCTTATGTGATCTTTGCGCCAATGTTTATTTTTAACAGCATATAAGCATCAGCTTTTCCCAGGTTGCAGCGCAGCATGAGACATTACATCACTAGTCAGGTGTTGTAGGGGAGCCTGTTTGTATTTTGATAAGTGGAGCGACCTCTGAGTGAGGGGGAGATCATTCTCCACAGGGTTGCAACTGTGCTGCAATGGGTGAGGTGGCTGATGTGGGAGAGGGAGAAAAATTACCTCACACTTACAAACAGGGATCTTGGGACTTGTAGTTGGAGTAAAGGAACTCCAACAGGAAATAGCCAGTTCACCAACAGAAAGCAGTAGCGTTAAGGTGGTCTAACAACATTTCCATTACAGACATTTTGCATGTCCATTACTGTCTGTCAGGTAGTCAGCTTATGGTGGATAACCCCTTTAAATGCATATTGATGGAATTAAACTTTAGTTTTTTTTTTATGTAAGCACAAGGCCTCAACTTAAAATGTGGAAAAGTTGAAAGGCTTTGAAGACTTTCTGAATGCACTATATAATTAATTAAATAATGTATCAATAATGTATAATTAATTACATTTGTCATTTGCATCTATTAGAATGTAGAAGACCCCCTCAGGATTTGGGTGTCAACACAAATAATGAGAAATCCTGCATACAGGATAAGGCTAGCACTTTACCAGCGAGAGAACTTGTAGAGGAGATGGTTGAGAGATGTGCATTTGTGAGAATTTATCACCGCCTGCAGGGCATTATCTAGGCATGCCGTGCCACCTCCCAAGTTACAGATAAGATCAATAAATAAACAAGCAACACTGTTGGCAGCTATGTATGTTGCAGCATATTTTATTAATGCATTCCCTCCCATATGAATGTTACTGATGGACACATTTTGTGCTGAGTGCGCACAGCTTCTAGCTAGACAACCTACTCTTCTCCCTAAGCTGTGCAACTGGGAAGTGGTATAGTTAAAAATTCTACATGCTAGGAAATATCTTACATACTCTGAATGTAGCCCCTTAGGTAAGCTAAACAAGGCATGCATGTTTAATATGAAGTTCACTTTTACAATCTTATATATATATCCCTACTATTTCGTAAAATATAAAAATTATTAACCTTGTTTTTTTTTTTTTTTTGCATTCCAGCTCTGGGGAGCTACTGTATATTGCTCATTCTATGCCACACAGGTAAAAATCCTGGGATATCACTATGGAACATTAGTGTCCACAAGACCATAGGCAAAGAAAGAAAGAAAAATAACATGCTCTCCTAATGTAGTATGCTCCAAAAATGGTAGGCAAGAAAAGTAGAAATCCACTTACCAAAGTGTGTTACACTAAGGGCACAACACCATATAGCGTATTAATCAGAGATGGCACCCGGAAGTGCAGCCTTGATCCTCCCGGCAAGAGACTAGCTTGTCCGGCTCCAAGTACCAGAAGAAAAAAAGCAGAAAACAGGATCTTTCTCAAACGCAGTTTCAGGGTCAATCATAAGGCCACTTAAGTCATCGATTCTTGTGTGAGGACTCCCAGGAGCACTCCGATCGCTGCCGCTTCCTTCTCAGCCAAGACTTGCATCATTCTGCCAGCGGTTGGAGCTGCTGAGCTGTGGAGATCCGGAAATAAAGGAGAGGAAGGAAACCAGGTGAAAAGGAAGCGGCAGCGATCGGAGCGCTCCTGGGAGTCCTCACACAACAATCGATGACTAAAGTGGCCTTATGATTGACCCTGAAACTGCGCATGAGAAAGATGCTGTTTTCTGCTTATTTCTACTTCTACAAGACCATGGAAACCTTTTGGTTAAGCATATCTCAATTCTTTATAAGCATAAGCAAGAGACAAGGCAAAATATTTACTTATTATTATATTTGCTTATTTTATTTAAAGAGTATGAAGAACTCTCTTGTGACTAATTGCACTGAGAAGCCAAGGTTTTGAAGCAGTTTTTCCTTTAAAGGGGTTTTCCAACTCTGAATATTGAAGGCCTATCCTTAGGATAAGCCATCAGTATCTGATCGGCAGGGTGACTAGGACCACCACCAATCAGCTGTTCTGCATGGCAGCAGTGACCAGATCTACAGTGTGAATGGAGCAGTTTACTCAGTTCACTGGGTAGTGGTCATGCCTTGTTACTGCAGTTCTGCTCCTGCTGCAGTGAACAAAAGCCGGGCAGCGGTAACCATGCACAGCCCTCACCCTGCAGATCAGGTATTATTGTCCTATGCTAAGGATAGGCCATCAATATGTGAAGTTGGGTAACCCCTTATACTAGTATGTCCTAAATTGACCCAATTGGTGGCTACCAATGGTACTGCTGCTTTGTTTCCCTAATCATTTTCCTCTGCCCCTTATGTGGTAGTATACTTTTGTTTGTGCATATGGGAGGATGAATTTCTGAACCAACCTATGACCTACTGCTTAAACTCCTTAAAAAGTAAAATTATAAATGTCATATCCTCTTTGATAGGGATCAATGCAGATTAGTGCTTGCTCTAACCACTGTCCCTACCCACTTGCAGGATGCGCCTTAAACAGCGGTCCCCAACTGGGCTATGGTCCTTACACTGGGGTAAGTGCACACGCATTAGGGAAGTCAGACAGGCCAGGTCAGCAACTCATGGGCAGATAAAGTACAAAATTGGTAGACAAGGGGTAAACCAGGGACAAGCCAGAAGTCATAAGCCGAAAGGGCAGTATAGTATAAAATCGCAATCTGAAGGCAGAGTCAGGACAAGCAAGAGTTAAACTTAGAGAGCAAAGTCAGATCAAAGGCAGAAGGCAAAAGGTAAATGATCAGGATCCAAGAAACACTAAATATAACACAGACAGCAAGTGGGGTTTGCAAGAAGACCAATCACAAGTGATGTGAGGTGTCAGCGCCGGCACCGCTGCTAATTGGCCCAGTGCTTCCACCTCCCAATTGCCCAGCAGGGCTGTTCATCATATCTTAGACCTCAGGAAACTCCCTGGGTGCCATGCAGGGCCTGGACGTGGTATAAAAGCATGCACTGGTACATTTATGACATTAACATCTTAAAGGGGTAGTCCAGTGGTGAAAAACGTATCCCCTATCCTAAGGATAGGGGATAAGTTTGAGATCGCGGGGGGTCCGACCGCTGGGGCCCCGTGCGATCTCTCTGTATAGGGGCCAGGCTCTCCGGCCAGATAGCGGGTGTCGACCCCCTGACATGCCCCCTCAATACATCTCATAGAGTTGTATTGAGGGGGCGTGTTGGCCGCCGCTTCGTGCGGAGGTTGACACGCCCCCTTCCCGCGGGCTGTCGGGGCTCCGTACAGGAGATCGCAGGGGGCCCCAGCGGTCGGACCCCCGCGATCTCAAACTTATCTCCTATACTTAGGATAGGGGATAAGTTGTTCACCACTGGGTCCCCACTGGACTACTCCTTTAACTGATAAGAGGCTTTCACTTTAGGGTGTGTTCACATCTTTAGGTTTTCATTTTTCAATGATTGATGACAAAGCCAGGTACAAATCATAAATGGAGGACACATATAAGGAAAATAAATACTTGTCCTATTTTCAAAACCTTTCCTAGCTTAGTATTTAATACTTGCAAATAAAAACCTGAACTTGTGAACAAAGCTTTGATGTTCTCAGAAATATTTAGCAATTATTCATGAGGGAAATTCCTTAGTCTGAACAGCAATACATTATGGGAACCAATGCAGTTCCTTTCTCAAGCACATTACATACTGTATGACATCTGTGCAATGTTTCATATTCTTTTCATTTAATGTGCACCTTAAGCTCAAGCAATCTGTTCTCCCCCGGAAAATGTTACTTCACACAATATAATGCTTTGCAGAATGACAACATACTTCATTATTGCACCGCTAACAATAAAAGTTGTTACATGTACCGTATTTTTCGTCATATAAGATGCTCCTAATTTTATAGGATAAAGATTATATATAATAAAGATTCTGAACCAAATACAATGTAAAGTATGGGACAGTGATCTTCAACCTGCGGACCTTCAGATGTAAAACTACAACTCCCAGCATGCCCGGACAGCCGTTGGCTGTCCGGGCATGCTGGGAGTTGTAGTTTTGCAACATCTGGAGGTCCGCAGGTTGAAGACCACTGGTATAGGAGGTAGTACTCACGTGTCCCCGCTGCTTCGAACCCGTCACTGCTCGTCACTGCTGCCCTGGATGTCGCCCTCCATCGCTGTCGCCGCGTCCCCGGGGTGTCCCTGTCGCTCCGGAATGTCTCTGTTGCCCGGTATCCTTGCTCTCCATTGCCGCCATGACGTTGCTATGCACGGTGCGTGCGCGACGACGTGATGACGACGAAGGAGAGCGCCGGACATGCAGGGGATCCCGGCACAGAGCAGACACCGAGGAGGCAGGTAAGGTCCCTTCCGGTGTCCTGTAAGCTGTTCGGGACACCGCGATTTCACCGCGGCGGTCCTGAACAGCCTGACTGAACAGCCGGGTTAGGCTGGGTTCACACAACGTTTTGTAATTACGGTTCCCGTGTACAGCTGGGAGGAGGGGGGCGGGGCTTAATTGCGGCGCCCGCACTCAGCCGTATAGGGGAACCGTATTTAATGCATGTCTATGAGCCGACCGGAGTGAACCGCAGCCTCCGGTCGGCTGCGTTTTCGCCTGTATGCGGTTTCCCGACCATAGGCAAAAACGCGGTCAACCACGTTTTTGCCTGCGATCGGGAAACCGCATACAGTCAAAAACGCAGCCGACTGGAGGCTGCGGTTCACTCCGGTCGGCTCATAGACATGCATTAAATGCGGTTCCCCTATACGGCGCCGAGATTAAGCCCCCCCCCTCCTCCCAGCCGTATACGGGAACCGTAAGTACAAATCGTGGTGTGAACCCAGCCTAAGTGTTATTTTCGCTTCAGACGCGGTGGTCAGCTTTGATCGCCGTGTCTGAAGGGTTAATACAGGGCATCACCGCGATCGGTGATGTCTTGTATTAGCCACGGCTCCTGGCCGTTGATGGCCACAGGGTCCGCCGCGATAAATGTGTATTTGCCTTACAAGACGCAACAACTTTTCCCCCCCAAAATGAAAAAATGCGTCTTATACGGTGAAAAATACGGTATATTTCTATATTGCCTTTTGTTGGGCTTCAGTCAACAGTTGACATAATGGCTGCCCTATGAAGAGTCATCATACTGTACTTATGATAGGTGCTTTGTCTTAGGAACAACACACTCCTACCTTTTCTCATTCATGCTCAACTCGAGCATGTTTCTCATGTTACCCACTTCAAGGTCCTCAAAGAACTGCTTGTGAACGGCATCACAAATATCAGCAGAGAAGTCTACTGTACACAAGCTTTTTGCAGCCTAACATATTGCTTTATTACCCTAAAGATATCCTTTCATTTAATTGCTTTTGTAGATGCAACATTACAATTTGTTTCAAACAGAGAAAACATATTAGAGGTATTAACCCCTTGGGGACCAAGCCCATTTTGACCTTAAAGGGGTACTCCCGTGGAAAACTTTATTTACAAAAATCAACTGGTGCCAGAAAGTTAAGCAGATTTGTAAATTACTTCTATTAAAAAAATCTTAATCCTTCCAGTACTTTTTAGGGGCTGTATACTACAGAAGAAATGCTTTTCTTTTTGGATTTCTCTTCTGTCACGACCACAGTGCTCTCTGCTGACTTCTGCTGTCCATTTTAGGAACTGTCCAGAGCAGCATATGCTTGCTATAGGGATTTTCTCCTGCTCTGGACAGTTCCTAAAATGGACAGAGGTGTTTCAGCAGAGAGCACTGTGGGCGTGACAGAAGAGAAATCCAAAAAGAAAAGCATTTCTTCTCTAGTGTATAGCCCTTAAAAAGTACTGGAAGGATTAAGATTTTTTAATAGAAGTAATTTACAAATCTGTTTAACGTTCTGGCACGAGTTGATAAAAAAAAAAATTATAAAAAAGGTTTTCCACAGGAGTACCCCTTTAACCCCTTAAGGACCCAGGGTTTTTCCGTTTTTGCTTTTTCGTTTTTTTCCTCCTTACCTTTGAAAAATCATAACTCTTTCAATCTTTCACCTTAAAATCCATATGATGGCTTATTTTTTGCACCACCAATTCTTCTTTGCAATGACATCAGTCATTTTACCCAAAAATCTATGACGAAATGGAAAAAAAAATCAATGTGAGACAAAATTGAAAAAAAACCCGCAATTTTGTAACTTTTGGGGGCTTCCGTTTCTGCACAGTACATTTTTCCAGTAAAAATGACATATTCTGTAGGTCCATATGGTTAAAATGATACCCTAGTTATATAGGTTTGATTTTGTCGTACTTCTGGAAAAAAATCAAAACTACATGCAGGAAAATTTACATGTTTAAAATTGTCATCTTCTGACCCCTATAACTTTTTCTTTTTCCGCGTATGGGGCGGTATGAGGGCTCATTTTTTGCGCCGTGATCTGAAGTTTTTAGCGGTACCATTTTTGCATTATTAGGACTTATTGATCGCTTTTTATTCATTTCTTCATTATATAAAAAGTGACCAAAAATGCACTATTTTGGACTTTGGAATTTTTTTGTGCGCACGCCATTGACCGTGCGGTTAAATTAATGATATATTTTTATAATTCGGACATTTCCACACGCGGCAATACCACATATGTTTATTTTTATTAACACAGTTTTTTTTTTTAATGGGAAAAGGGGGGTGATTCAAATTTTTAATAGGGGAGGGGTTAAATGATCTTCATTCACTTTTTTTCACTTTTTTTTTGCAGTGTTATAGCTCCCATAGGGACCTATAACACTGCACACACTGATCTTTTACATTGATCACTGGTTTCTCATAAGAAACCAGTGATCGATGATTCTGCCGCTTGACTGCTCATGCCTGGATCTCTGGCACTGAGCAGTCATTCGGCGATCGGACAGCGAGGAGGCAGGTAGGGACCCTCCAGCTGTCCTGTAAGCTGTTCAGGATGCCGTGATTTCACCGCGGCTATCCCGAACAGCTCCCTGAGCAAACTGGCATGGTTTCACTTTCATTTTAGACACGGCGTTCAACTTTGAACGCCGCGTCTAAAGGGTTAATAGCGCGCGGCAGCGCGATTAATGCCGCGCGCTATTAGCCACGGGTCCCGTCCGTTGTTAGAGGCTGGGCCCGACCCGCTATGACGCGGGACCACGCCGTAGCCCCGCGTTATAGATCGGGAGCGGACTCAGGGCATACAGGTACGCCCTGGATCCTTAGCAGGTTAAGGACCAGAGTATTTTTTACAATTCTGACCACTGTCACTTTATGCATTAATAACTCTGTGATGCTTTTACTTATGAATTTCATTCCGAGACAGTTTTTTTTATCGTGACATATTCTACTTTAAGTTAGTGGTAAATTTCCATTGATAATTGCATAATTTCTTGGTGAAACATTCCAAATTTTTCTAGCTTTTTATAACTTTGAAACTCTCTGCTTGTAAGGGAAATGGACATGCTAAAGAAATTAGATATTGATTGACATATACAATATGTCTACTTTATGTTGTTATCATAAAGTTGACAAGTTTTTACTTTTTGAAGACATTAGAGGGCTTCAAAGTTCATCAGCAATTTTCAAAATTTTCACAAAAAATTCAAAATTGGAATTGTTCAGGGACCAGTTCAGTTTTGAAGAGAATTTGAGGGTCTTTATGTTAGAAATACCCCATAATTGACCCTATTATGAAAATTGCACCCCTCAAAGTATTCACAATGACATTCAGAAAGTTTGTTAACCCCTTAAGTGTTTCACAGGAATAGCACTAAAGTTGAAGAGAAAATTCAATATCTCAATTTTTTACACTAACATGCTCATGTAGCCCCATTTTTTTCATTTTTTACAAGGGGTAAAAGGAGAAAAAGTCTGGCAGAATGTGTAGCCCCATTTCTCTTGAGTAAGGAAATACCCCATATGTGGATGTAAAGTGCTCTGTGGGTGGGCTCAGGAGGGAAGGAGCAACATTGGGCTTTTGGAAAGCGAATTTTGCTGAAATGGTTTTTGGGGGGCATGTCTCATTTAGGAAGCCCCCATGGTGCCAGAACAGTGAAAAAAACACATGGCATACTATTTGGGAAACTAAACCACTCAAGGAACATAACAAGGGGTTTAGTGAGCCTTTACACCCCACAGGTGTTTGACTTGAATATATATATATATATATATATATATATATATATATATATATATATAAAATTTCACTAAAATGCTGGTGTTACCCAGAATTTTTTATTTTCACAAGGGGTAATATGTGGGAAAAAATTGTATCACCATTTCTTCAGGATATGAAAAAATACCCCATATGTGGACATAAAGTGCTCTGCAGGCTCACTACAGGGCTCAGAAAAGAAGGAGCGCCATTGGGCTTTTGGAAAGAGAATTTGGTTGGAATGGAAGTCAGGGGCCATGTGTGTTTACAGTGTGTTGGAACAGTAGGCTGTGCACATAAAAAACGTAATTTTCAACGACCAGTGTTAAAAAAAATTTGTCAGACACCAGTGGGGTGTAAATGCTCACTGCACCCCTTATTACATTCTGTGAGGGGTGTAGTTTCCAAAATGTGGTCACATGTGGGGGGGGGGGTCCACTGTTCTGGCAGCATGGGGGCTTTGTAAACGCACATGGCCCTCAATTCTAACCAAATACTCTCTCCAAAAACACATTTTGCTCCTTCTCTTCGGAGCCCTGTAGTGCACCCACAGAGCACTTAATATCCACATATGGGGTATTTTCATACTCAGAATAAATGGGGTTACAAATTTTTTGGGGCTTTTTTTCCTACTACCCCTTGTGAAAATGAAAAATTTGGGGTAACACCAGTATTTTAGTGAACAAAATCTAATTTTCATTTTCACGTCCAAATTTAACAAAAAATTGTCAAACACCTGTGGGATGTTAAGGCTTACTGCACCCCTTATAACCTTCCTTGAAGGGGTGTAGTTTCCAAAATGGGGTCACATGTGGGTGTTTTTTTTTTTGATTTATGTCAGAACCGCTGTAACTATTAGCCTCCCCTTTGCAAATCACCAATTTAGGCCATAAATGTACATGGTGGGCTCTCACTCCTGAGCCATGTTGTGCGCCCCCAGAGCACTTTGCATCCACATATGAAGTATTTCCGTATACAGGAGAAATTGCGTTACAAATTTTGGGGGCAACACCAACATGTTAGTGTAAAAAAATTAAACAAATTTACACTAACATGCTGGTGTACAAGCCAACTTTTTCTATCAAAATATCCCATATGTGGCCCTAAACTGTTGCCTTGAACTACGACAGGGCTCTAGAGTGAGAGAGCGCCATTCGCATTTGAGGCCTAAATTAGGGATATGCATAGGGACAGACCCGGATGCAAGCATGGCGCTTGCCTACTCCACCACAAATACCCTACAGCATTGTTTTCATAACAGGTTGCCTCCGGCTGTGGCAAAACTCCCAGCATGCCTGGACAGCCTGTCTGGCAATTCTGGGAGTTATTGTTTTGCAACAGTGCCGTATGAGGCATTTTTTACTTTTATGGGGGGGGGGGGGGGGGTGTAAGGGTGTGTATATACAGTATGTAGTGTTTTACTCTTTATCTTATGAAGTGTATTGCAGTGTTTTTAGGGTACATCCACATGGGAGGGCGATTACAGCGGGTTTAAGATGCGGCAGCTCAAACTTGCATTGGGAAACTCTCCATGAACCCCCGCCCGTTTGAATATACCCCTTACATTCACAGGGAAGGGAGGGGTGGGGGGGAACCTCCAGCTGTTGCAAAACTACAACAACCAGCATGCACTGACAGACTGTACATGCTGGGAGTTGTAGTTTTGCCACAGCTGGAGGCACATGGGTAGGGAAACACCAAGTTAGGTAACAGACTAACCCAGTGTTTCCCCACCAGTGTGCCCCCAACTGTTTCAAAACTATGACTCCCAGGATGCACTTACAGCCGAAGGGCATGCTTAGAGTTGTAGTTATGCAACAGCTAGAGGGGCACAGTTTGGAGACCACTGTGTAGTGGTCTCCAAACTATGGCCCTCCAGATGTTGCAAAACTACAACTCCCAGCATCCCTGGATTGTCTGGGCATGCTGAGAGTTGTAGTTTTGTTACATCAGGAGGGCCACAGTTTGGAGACCCCTAGACCACTAATCCCAAGGCATCAAGCTTAATAATCCATCTTGCTTTGCTCCAGAGAAGTAGATTGTGTCCAGAGGCGACTCTAGACTTTGTGAGGCCTTAGGAGAAACTTGAAAACGAGGCCCTCACTGACAAGATGTCACAACGTAGTGTGGGTTGGCAGCACCCGAGCCAAGGGACAGTATTGTGTTAAATACTGGGCAGCTGCCTGGGTACAGGTATCACTGGTGCCAAGTCTCAGAGCGGTTCACTACAGCCACTCCAGATTTATAGTTCTGCATTCCTTTTAAACCATTTTGTCACTCAATGAAAAAAAAACTAAAAAACTCACTAGTGGACTTTTGCGCCTTCACATAAAATACAGCAAAATGTCAGAATCTATCAAATCTACATATATCTTCTATACTGATGACAGACAACTGAGATGTCCCTCTGGGGCCAGGGAGTGTAACAGGAGTACTCACACTGTGTGTTGGGCCAGCAGGGTGCTGTGAGATGCAGAATGGGAGTAGCAGAAAAAGGACCTGAAGGGACCTCATAGTGGAGGACAGGGGAGCTCCCTAAGACTCTGCTGCCCTGTATGTCTTCTTTTCTTGACCCACCACTGAGGAACCTTCCCCTGTCCTGCAGCTCTTCACCTGCAAGCCACCCACTTCCCAGAGACTCCTCGTCCACTCTCTGTATTGACCTGATCCTTCGCTAATAGGAGCCCTTACTGCACCCCCACATAGACACTTTGGTCCCCCAATATAAATGCTTTTCTTCTCCTCTGCCCCCCTTAAAGACATCCCCCTGCTCCCCTTATAGACCGCTCCACTCCTCCTGTTCCCCCCAAAAGACCCTTCTTCTCCTCCTTTCCCTTCCTAAATACCCCTTCTCTCCTCCTTTACCTACGTATATGGAGTTCTCTTCTCCTCCTATACCCCCTTATATAGAGCTCATGTCCTGTTCTGTAGCACCCCCTTATAGCACCCCCATATAGAGCCCTCTTTTTCTGTACCCCTGTATATAGAGCCCTCTTCTGCTTCTGTACTCCTTTGTATAAAGCTCTCTTCCTCTCTTCCACTTTATATAGAGTCCGGCCTTAAATACTTGTCCTCTTGTCCCCCTTACAGACTCCTCCTATCCCTCTTAATAGTGACCCCACTTCCTTTAATATTTAACCTTGTCTCCCACTTTCTTAATTACTGTCCCCCCGCAGTTATTGTCCTCACGCCTACTGTCTATTGTCAATGCTTTCTGTTGCAGCTGCGCTTAGTCTTAGCTCTGGAGCCGCTGCTGCCTGTCCTCCTGGACCTGAGCCTGACTTCTAGTGCAGGCCACGCGCGATGAGATGATCGGCCTGCACTGTAAGGGCTGCGGAGCTGTGATAAAGTACAGGGGCAAGGATTTTTGTTCCCTGTTCCTGTAAAATACAGAGTGGGGATGCGTACATTGTACGCATTGCCACTTATTTTACTTTCTTAGGAGGCACGTTATGTGGCCATGATGCCCTTGCAAACGTGAGGCCTTAGGTGGCCACCTAACTTGCCTAATAGTAGAGCCGCCTCTGATTGTGTCTATCCCCTCCGAAGCGTGGAGAATTAACTCTCTCTAGCTCTGCAAACTTCATTTGAACATGCATTTCTCTCATATGCTTAATCAGTCCGGGAGCTCCACGGACGGATTTTAATGAATAGAAATGCTTTGTTATCCGAATTGGAAGTTGTCTAAGGTTTTTCCAATATAGAAAAACCCACATGGGCATATCAAAGCATATACGACATAAGTCTTCCAAAATTTGATATGTTTCACAAAATGTGAATAACCTCCTAACTGTACAACTTTACTGGAGACATTAATTTTGTAATAATTACAACCACCACACAGATGATTACCCTTAGGGCTAGTTTTAGTGAGTCAATGCATTTGTGATATGTTTGTATTAATGGGGTTACCAGTAGAATGTTTTCATTTATCTCCTTTTGTTATACTTCGCCTATGGATAATCAAAGTTTTTAAACAAGCTACTTCTTTAAGATCAGTGTCGGCCTCCAACATGTACCAGTTGCATCTGATGGCTGCTGCTACAATCTGGTTCACGTTATTATTGCCAAACGCAATAATAAAAAGCAACATATATCTAACGAAAATAAAAAACTGTTTACTTTTGCATTCAGCAACTACTGTACTTCAGAACACAGCACCCCATCGTAGTGGTATATACGTGCATGTCTGCTGCATTGGCGGCACTCCTTCAAATGTGAACTGTACCCTATCATACGATAATGTAAGCCTAACTATTTTCTACGTTTGCCTCCAGAATGAACAATGTCCAAAGCACATAATACTTCCTATCTCCTGTTGTACAGTAAACTACAAATAAGTTTTCTATATTGCATTTGATGAAAGCACAGATTAAGTAGATTGTTCATACAGCCCTCATGCTTTCATCATTCATCGGCTGCACATCCCCTATTACAGAGGAGGTGTGCAGTTGACAAAAGATTTTAAATTTTTTTTTTTTTGCAGATCAGAAAAAAAAAAACATCAGTAAACAAATGTATGTTGGCTGATCACTGGCCATATTACTGAGGGCGCTATCGGCCTACCAAAAAATTATTCTGTATTTGCGCCCTTAATCAATTTTGCTGGTGTCTGATAGTGTCTCTGTAGAGGACAAATGCTGAGGGATCATATCACTATTAGACAGGTATATCCCTAATATTTGGGAATTCCTACAGCATATTCTTATGCTACAAGACGTGTGGAGGTAGCTGTGGCAACACAAGATAGTGCATGTAATACTAATTGCACCAGGGGCGGACACAGACAGCATAGGGCCCCTGTGCAAAGAACGTGCCTGACCCCCCCCCCATACATCAATTGTTCAGGTAGGAGATAAATATGAGATATGAGATATAGATAGATAGATAGATATGAGATAGATATGAGATAGATAGATAGATATGAGATAGATAGATATGAGATAGATAGATAGATATGAGATAGATAGATAGATATGAGATAGATAGATATGAGATAGATATATATAAGATACATAGATAGATATGAGGTAGATAGATAGATATGAGATAGATATGAGATAGATATTAGATAGATATGAGATAGATAGATAAATAGATAGATATGAGATAGATAGACAGATAGATATGAGATGGATATGAGACAGATATATACATGTGAAAGAGATAGATAGATAGATAGATAGATAGATAGAAGATAGATAGATAGATACAGTAGATAGATAGATAGATGATAGATAGGACATGGATATCTTTTTACCAACCAGGGTGCCTCCAGATGTTGCAAAACTAAAAAAAACTACAACTCCTGGGCCTTTGGCTGTTGAGGTATGCTGGGGGTTGTAGTTTTGCAACAGCTGGAGGCACCCTGTGGGATGGATAGATCGACAGGTAGATAGATAGTGTTTTCAAACCAGGGTGTCTCGAGCTGTTGCAAAACTACAACTCCCAGCATGTCTGGAGTATAGTTTTGCAACAGCTGGAGGCACAATTGTAGGAAAACACTGATCTATGCCCAGTCAATCTATCTATCTCAGTGTTTATTAACAAGCGTGCCTCCAGCTGTTGCAAAACTACAACTCCCAGCATGCCCGGACAGTCTTTAGCTGTCCAGAAGTTGTAGTTTTGCAACAGCTGGAGGCTCCCTGGTTGGGAAACACTGCCTTAATGGATTAATGATAAATAAACAAGCAGTGTGTCCACATGTTGTGGCCCCAGTGGGGTCACTTTCCCTTCTCCGGGTCCACAGGTCACATTACAAGAACAATTTTTTGAAAAATCGTAGCAAAAATGGCACAATTTTACCGCGATTTTTCGAAATTGTGGTAAAAACCGCTCCATTTTTGCTGCAATTTTTCCAAAAATTGTTCTTGTAATGTGACCTGTAGGTGACCTGTGGACCCTGGAGCAGGGAAAGTGACCCCACTGGGCTGCTAGTGAGAAGAGAGGCAGGACAGGGGACATAACTTACCCTCACAGCCGCTGTGCTCCTGGGAGGCCTGTCAGCTCTCGGCCTCCGTCCTCTTCCTGTGCTGGGGGCGGAGCCATGAATCAGATACCTTCATGTAAAAAATATATAGCGCTTGTCTGAGTGGGGATCGGGACAACTGTCCTGGATCCTCACCAGCTGCATCTCTCTCTCAAGGGGGCCCTTGGCCAGTGCCTGAGGGCCCATGTGTAGTGGCGGGCCCCTGTGCAGCTGAACATGCTGCACATGGGATTTGTCCGCCCCTGAATTGCACATTGTAGGTGAGGGGTCAGGAGCTTTAGGTTTCAACTGAAATTGAAGTCCACAGTTTGTACTTATTCTTTTCCCTCCCCTTGTGGTTCTTCATCGTCTCTGCACGGAGCCTTTATTTAAAACACATGTGCTTGTCAACTTCATCCAGAGATAACTAGATGTACTTGTCTGTAGTTCACTTTGAAGTTATACCGTTAGTGCCAGCTCCTTCCTCAGCTTGCCAGCTGTTGTTCTCTGCTAGACTCTTTGTACTGTAAACAAATCCTGCTTATCTTATTGTATATGCGTTGCTCCAGCTTTATGTTATACGACAGTCTTACATGGAACCGATAGGAACGAAAGGATTGTTCTCTTTTCAAAGCATTCTCGCACAAAACAACTAAAATGTTTTCTGTTTCCAGCATGCAGAAAAATTCTATGTTACAAAGTTTTCCTTTAGTTACCTGGTGCATGTTTTATTCTAAAAGATGTTGAAAGTTCATTGTACTGATGATGATCATCATTTCACTCTGAATACATCAATATATTATTATTATTTAATAATAATAAAATACATTTTAGCTCTAATTTAAGTTTTTCTGAGGGAATCGATTCCTGTTATGGAGGTCCAGCTAGTAGACAGTATTTAGGGTAATTCCCTATGAAACAAAAATTGTTAACATACAGAGGGAAGAAAACAGTCTGTAGCATCAACCATTAGTTATCGTGTATGTCAATGTCATAACCAAGATTATAAGCCAAAAAGCCATCTACAGTTTAAGGTTTTTTTGCTTTTCACCTACAGAAAATAGGATTCTGGGGTTATGGTTGGCTGAAGGAAATGCTATGTACACTGGCTCTTGGAAAGTTCAGATTCTTCAGCTGTTAATGAATATTTAGGGCACTGCTCCCTGAAAAAAGTTATGCAAAATAACTCTCTTCTCTAGTGCCATTGTTTCCCTTCTATCTACAAGAGAGAGTAAAAATGAAATGTTTTCTCTGATACCTTGATCTGGCCACGAACAGTCCCAACCACAATGTTTATGAGAAAATGCTCTATTCCTTCTAATGTAATTGGTAAATTTATAAAATAACAAATGGATGTTATGTGAGAGAGTCACACAAGAGAGTCGGCATATAAAAGTGATAACTTACAAATAAACAATGTAAAATGGCTCCACCATGGCTGGGAACAGTTGGGCTTAATTGGTAGAAGGTGTCAACCTTATCTGCTGTTTATGATTTGATAATCCCAAAATTGATGGATGGATGACATCAGGTTATTCACTCTTAAAATATTAACCTATTAACTAAAATGTTAATTAATATACTTCCCTAGTCAATAGCACTATTTAGGAAATCAATAAATGGTCATGAAACTGAATGGAAGTTAATATGGTCAATGGTGTCAATAGAACAATAATCTACATATTAGACAGCCACTACATTCTTACTGGAGGGTCTCTTATCAAAGGGTCTGTATTGTGGACAAATAACTTATAAAATAAATTCTTACATAAAGAGTGTAGATCTTTTAGGACACACAGATCTTTTACACTACAGTGGTTTTACACTCTACAGAACTACTCTGCACTCCTAGAATCCACCTAAGGAGTAAGTCCATAAAGAGTCTTCTGCAATGCTGCAAGGCCTCATATGATATGACCACATGGTAACAAGGTAAGATACAAATGACTTCTCATTTGCTTAAGACCAATTATAATATGTGGATGACATTATATCAACTAGTATGGTAAATAGATCTTTTTTGTTTTCTCCGTGTTGAGGTGTAAAGTTTAGCATTTGGATCACTTCTCACTCTTTTGCATAGACTGGAATGTTTTCTATCCATTTGCATGCCTTCACATCATGCATTTAGCATAGTTTGTAAAAAACAAACAAAAAAGAAACCTTTGCCATCTAATTGATATTAATGATATTCCTACAAGGAAACCAAATTTTTCGTCCAAATTTAGAGCGCCATAGATTATATCTCTTGTACTGTGTCTTTGAAAATACTTACCAGGGTTAAATGGTAACTCTTGAGTAAGGTCTCCTTACAGCGTTACTGTCGTTAGAAACAACTTTATTTTTATTTAATATTTCCTTAAAAATTAAGTATTTTTCCCAATATACTTAATTAAAGAATTTGATGAATTAAAAAAATGGCCACTAAGGGCCTCTGTCTCTTTTATTTTGCAAACCATTCCAGGTTTCCTAGTATTTTTTGTCCTAATAACAAGAAATTTGGACCTGTTTGCTAAGAAGGGGTGTGGCCCTCTCTCTGCTATGTTTACTCTCATGCCTCAGTGCAGTGTATAATCCAGCTTTAACCAGTGTAAGCTGAACCCCTGAAGATCCAGACTGAAGCCAGTTGCAACCTTTTCAGAAGAGAAGCATTTCCATGCACACTGACAAGCAATACAAGATGCTAAATTATTTTGTATATACCAAATTATTTATCTTTGGTCATTTTATGAATTCATTTCTTGTGTATTTGAATTATATAGGTTCCACATGGCTGCTTCAGGGTTATATAAATCCTGCTCTTTGGGCACAAATCTTTGCACCAGGTCTCATTGTAAGGCAGAGGGATGGGGAAGGAAATGAGCAAGGAGCCTAGGATTTTGTGAAATATACCGGTACTGCTGTTTATATCTGAAGTTTTACAAGTTAAATTGTGTTGAAGCCAACACCAAGAGAGCAGAAAGTTTATCTGACGTGTTTTTCTAAGCTTTTTCTAGTTTGGAATTTTTTTTATTGAAGACTATATAGAAAGTTGCTTTGTTTTGCATTCTCAAAATAAATAAATCATGATAAACAGAGGAAGCAATCATGGCCTTAAAGGGGTACTCCACTGGAATTTTTTTTAATCATTTCAGTACTTATCAGCTGTTGTTATGAGCCACTGGAAGGTCTTTTCTTTTTGAACTTCCTTTCTGTCTAAGCACAGTGCTCTCTGCTGACACATCTGTCCATGTCAGGAACTGTCCAGAGCAGGATAGGTTTTCTATGGGGATTTGCTCCTACTCTGGACAGTTCCTAATATGGACAGAGGTGTCAGCAGAGAGCACTGTGGTCAGGCAGAAAGGAAATTCAAAAAGAAAAGAACTTCCTGTGGATCATAGCAGCAGCTGATAAGTACTAGAGGGAAATAAAAAAAAGTCCAAAACTGCAGCTTTTTGGTCACATAAATAAAAAAAATTATAAAAAATGATCTAAAAGTTTTATATATGCAAATGTGGTATCAATAAAAAGTACTGACGACGGCGCAAAAAATGAGCCCTCATACCACCCCATATATGGAAAAATGAAAATGTTATAGGTTGTCAAAATAGGGCGATTTTAGATTACTGATTTTGTACAAAATTTTTTTTTAAGCAGTACAAAAATATTAAAGTATCTAGCCATGGGTATCATTTTAATCGCATTGACCCACAGAATAAAGAACACATGTAATTTGTACCGTAAAGTATACAGTGTGAAAACAAAACCCTCCAAAATGTGCAAAATTGTGGTTTTCCAAAAAATTTCCTCCCTAAAATTTTTTTTGGGGGGGCACGCCGTACATTTTATGGTAAAATTAGAGGTTTCATTAGAAAGTACAATTGGTCACGCAAAAGACAAGCCCTTATATGGGTCTGTAGATGGAAATAGAAAGGAGAAGGCGAGGAGGAAAAAATGAAAATGCTAAAATAAAATTGGCCTGATCCTTAAGGTGAAAATGGGCTTGGTGCTTAAGGGGTTAAAAATATATATAATGTTTTCCAGGGGAGTACCCCTTCAAAGCTCCTCTGCTACATAAAAAGGCACCTATATTATCAATGGCATAAAGTAGATGGGTGGAGGCCTGTTTCAGATTTTGCATTAAAGGGGTACTCTGCCCCTAGACATCTTATCCCTTATCCAAAGGATAGGGGATAAGATGTCAGATCGCCGCGGTCCCCCTGTTGGGGAGCCATGGGATCGCCGCTGCGGCACTGTGCTATCATTACTGCACAGAGCAAGTTCACTCTGCACGTAATGACGGGCAATACAGGGGCCACAGCATCGCTATGTCATGGCTCCGCCCCTCATGACGTCACATCCCGCCCCTTTCAATACAAGTTTATGGGAGGGGGCGTGGCAGTTGTCACTCCCCCTGCCATAGACTTGCATTAAGGGGGTAGGCCATGATGTCACGAGGGGCGGAGCCATGGCATCACGCTGCTCCATCCCCTGTATCGCCCGTCATTACGCACAGAGCGAACTCGCTCTGTGCAGCAATGATGGTGCAGTGCCTCAGCGGCGATCCCGGGGGTCCCCAGCAGCGGGACCGCGGCGATCTGACATCTTATCCCCAATCCTTTGGATAGGGGATAAGATGTCTAGGGGCGGAGTACCCCTTTAACTATACATAGTTATAAAATAAATGAGGAAAATAAATGAGGAAAATAATTTAGCACTAATATAACTTCCTGAGATTGTAACATTTTAATTCTGTGTTTCACTGTCATGAAATTATTTTGATAAATAAGAGGACAAGAAATTGGTGATGAGATATGGTAATTAGGAGCAGTCATTCAATCACTGTTCCTATTCATCAATGAAATAATGTGTCTTCCCTGACATTGCTGGAGCACCGTCAGAGACTTCCACAGCAATATAAGTATAATCACCAGCTGTTTCAGAAATAGCTCACAAACATATTGAAATTTCTGGCAATGGCTTCAAGGAATCTAAAAGTTCTCATATTTACACTTAAACCACAGTTTAACCCTTTAAGGCCTTTTTTTTTTTTGCAATTCTGACCACTGTCAATTTATGCATTAATAACTCTGGAATGCTTTTACCATTTATTCTGATTCCAAGATTGTTTTTTCGTGACATATTCTACTTTAACATAGTGGTACATTTTTGTCGTTACTTGCATCCTTTCTTGGGGAAAAATCCCCAAAAAACTGTAACTTTTTTGTACCATACCCGTGTTTTGCGCATGGCATCATATGGCTTGAGGACTTGATCAGAGAGATCAACTCCCCCCATATACTGATTGTAGTCAAGAATACAATCAGACTTGCACAGGGACAGGGGTGCTGCCATTCCCATGAATTGTGGTCAGCATAAGGACATCCCTCTTGTCCTTATACCTGAACAGCAACAGGTTTTCATTGGAAAAGGCACGGGACTCATCCCGGGGCATAGGAGCATGTAGCGGATTGGGCGGAAGGCCTCTTTGATTCTTCCGGACTGTCCACAAGCGACCTTGGATCTGGTGGCGAGGGATGTGAAGAGAAGGATACTAGTGTAAAAGTTATCCACGTAAAGGTGGTAACCTTTATCTAGTAATGGGTGGCAAACGATTTTCCCGCTAACGCCCAGATTGTGGGGGACATTCTGGGGGTTCAATATGGGAATCTCGTCCCTCATACACCATAAACTTGCAAGTGTACCCTGAGGTACTCTCGTAAAGTTTATACATCTTTCACACCATACCGCGCTCGCTTGGTTGGGATGTATTGCCGGAAGCTGAGTCTCCCCTTAAAGCTGATGAGAGATTCATCAATAGCAACCTCCCACTCAGGGACATAGGCCTCCCAAAATTTGGCCCTGAAGTGATTGATGAATGGCCTGATTTTATACAGGCAGTCATATGCATTATCAGCATAATGCAAACATTTCCGAATGGCCTCCAACCGGGGACATGTCATTGCCATACCGTAGAGCGGGGTATGGTAGAGGACGTCCCCGCTCCAGTATTGCCTGACACTGGGTTTTTTAACTAGACCCATGTGTAGTATGTGGCCCCAAAAGGTCCTCATTTCGGCTGCATTGACGGCATACCATCCATTGGGTCTACCTAAAAATGAGCCTGGGTTTGCAGTGATGAACTGTTGGGCGTACAGGTTCGTCACTGGAAAAAAAAAACGGAAATAGTCCATTTCAGTGAACCTTACAATGTCAATCTTGATTCCTGAGTCGCCAATAAACTCAGGTATCACGGGCTCGTTGTCCACTGGCTGAGTCCAGACAAGTTTGCTGGTACGGGCCACCAGTAAACCTGGCTTGACTAGTATGAGCGGGGACTCATTCTATCATGGGGCACAGGGTCAGGAGCAGAGGAGGTTTCGGCGTCGCATGGCAGCGTCTTTGCCGCCTTGGTGGCTCATCATCAGAACTAGATGATGAGGAGGACGAGAAAATAAGGAAGGTGGTGTCTTCCTCGTCCTCTGTGTTGGGGGCAAGTATGGCATATGTCTCCTCCGCTGAAAACGCCCTGCTGGCCATTTGCATACTCTAATGGGGGGGTGAAGTGTATATATGTGGGGGGAAAACTTTATTGGTGTGTGTGCTGCGTGTGGTGTGGTGTGTGACTTCCTACTCTAACCCGCCCTAACCTGCCCCAAACTACTAACTAACCCACCCTAAGAACAAAAATAGAAAAATATAAAATACTAAACTTAAAAAATGAAAAAGAAACTTAAAAAAAGACTTCTAGCGCAAAAAAAAAACCCTGTGCCAAAAAAAAGTGTTAACCTAATCAGTGGTGTGGACACTGATTAGCGCTTGGTGGCGGCAGGGTGCACTGAAGTCAGTAGGGGGTATGGCCACTCAGCCCAGAACAGTGGCTGGGGGCACGTACACAGACCCGCATGAACCCCCCGAAAAAACACTGATCAATGATAAATCACTGACAGTGGTGGGGCAGGCCAAACACACAGTTATGGTCCTTCCACACAGCACAGACCTGCTATTGGTGGCATGGACTGCCTATAGGTGCAAAAAAGAAAATTAAAAAAACGCTTTAGTCCCCAAAAAAGTGCCTTCACCACAAAAAAACGCTGATCAGTACTATGGGACTGATCAGCGGCATGTGGGCTTTAGCTAACGGTGGCGGACCGCTCTTTTACAGCTAAGAGGACCCGGCCACACGTTTAGCATAATTTTTTTTTTTAAAGGTATGCGCCCCCTCCCCAAAACAACGCTTGGTGGAGAGCCACAGCGACCCTGTAGGGCCAGGGTCACGCAGCTAAAGGTGCTGCGGACACCTACAGATGGTACATTGAAATAAAAAAAAAAGGTCAGCGCCCCCCAAAAATTTGTATATTACATCACCGATCATCATCATTATCACGTGACCCCGATGACTCGGAATCGCCGAAGATCGGCAGTTAGTATTTACCGGCGATCTGCGGCGATCGACAATATGGGGGATCCCCCTCCACACTGTGCCGGGATGCCTGCTAAATTATTTCAGCAGGCATACGACTCCGATCCCCACCCGGCGAGAGGCGGGGAATGGAATTGCAGCAAATCGCTGGTCTGCATTGACCAGTGACTTGCGGCGATTGCCGATATGGGGGGACTTCAGGACCCCACTTGGCGATATTCCGGGAGGCCTGCAGAACGATCTCAGCAGGCATCCTGGTCCGGAGGAAGTTCTTTTCTTTGTGAATTTCTTTTCTGTCTGACCACAGTGCTCTCTGCTGACACCTCTGTCCATGGCAGGAACTGTCCAGAGCAGAAGCAAATCCACATAGCAAACCTATCCTGCTCTGGACAGTTCCTGACATGGACAGAGGTGTCAGCAGAATGCACTGTGGTCAGACAGAGAAGATATTCAAAAAGAAAAGAACTTCCTGTATATTATACAACAGCAGCTGATAAATACTGGAAGGATTAAGATTTTTTAATAGAAGTAATTTACAAATCTGCAACTTTCTGGCACCAGTTGATTAAAAAAAAAAAAAATGTTTTTCACCGAAGTACCCCTTTTAATTTAGGTCAGTGTTCCTCAAGGCCAAAGGCCATTAGAGCTGCCAGGGTGTAAAGGGGTGTAGATGAGTAGGAGACAATATTCAGTCTGAATTAGGCATTTGAACTCTTTACAAAGTTGGTAATGCAAGGGTTCAACAAAATTGTTATCTGCTTACCAATAACAATGAGTAAATCAATTTGTTTAGAATTTTATTTAAAAAAATTGATTCATTCCAATCTAAATATTTTGTGATTTTTTTCCAGTTTCTAAGCGGCCAGGCATACGAGTTGAAAATTTAACTGTGTTGAGAATATACTCACTGATTTCTGCCTCTAGTGACTGTTTAGTAAACACTACGGTTTTACTCTGCAGTCTCTAGTGATGACTTAATGGTCACTAGAGGCAGCAGAAAAAGACTGGACCTGACTGAAGCAGTGAGTATATTTACCTAATCCCCAGAGTAACTTGCTCTCTTGTCATGTTGACAGGAGTTCCTGTTCCTCTACAGTAAGCAGTGATGCTATGAATTGCTGCTTATTGTATTCACTGGAGCGGGAAGTATATAGCACATGCCTCCTGCTTAGTACAAACTACATCCCCACTGTTTACCACAAGGTTTTCCAGATCAGGAGCAAAAGTTACATAAGATTCTGGTGCACAATTCCAATGCAACATGGAAATCTTTGATGACTGACATCAACTTCAGCTATAGTCTACAATAGTTTCTGGCATAGATCACAATATATCAGCGCCCCCCCCCCCCCAATATATTATATACCCTCCCCCCTGCCCCCCATTTATTTATTTATTTTGAATAGCTCAAGTAAAAAAAAGTCACACATTTTTTTGAGGCAAGTGCAAAAATGTATGACTTTTGTACTTCAGAAAACTGGCATACATTACTCCCTTGATGAGGATGGTTACTATGAGATTTGAAGACAATCTTGGAGAAGGTTGCTCCTGAGTGCCACGTAGCTGTGAGATAAGAGAGCCAGGGTTAGCATAAGAAATCCTAAGCTAGATTGTAATTGTTCAGTGTGCCTGATGGGAATTGATCACTCTGTTGATGAGTTCTTATGCCCACATAAAACTTGTTTTCTTGCCTGTGTTAAGTACTGACAGTTAGGTGAATTCTACAGACCACATAAATAGGGTTGGCTTTACTCAATGGGGCTTGAAGCATCTCCATTGAGTAAAGCCTTTCTCAGAAGTATAGTACATTGGTACATTGGAGTATCCGTTTTGGTCCATTGATGCAGATGCAAAGTCATAGAATGTTGCAGAATCTTGTAATACCTTTTTTAATTGAACTAACAGTGTTTTGTAGAGTTAAAAGCATTTCTGAGCTCAAAAAACAGAAAACCCAGGTTACATCTCACAAATATGCAGGGGTTAAAGGAAACCTGTCAACAGGTTTTACTATATATATATATATATATATATATATATATATATATATATATATTGAAAAGAAAGCATCACAGTGGCGAGTTCCAGGACAAAGTGCAGGTGCTCAGCCGGTCAAAGGACCAGATCAGGGGTCCCACAATTTCCACAGTCCAAAGAAAGCAACAGGCGGCACTCCTGCGGTCCAAATGTGTTAAACGCCTACTCAGGCTTAAAAAAAAACCTCATTGAGAAGGTTGAAACATTACAACTTTTGTATTGATTGGATGGGTGAATAAATTCACATTTTTCACATATGGACCGTATGGACCGCTGGAGTGCCGCCTGTTGCTTTTTTTTGGGACTGTGTGTATATATATATATATATATATATATATATATATATATAGGGGAATATGCAAAGCAGCTCATTACACCACCTTATTCAGGTAGTGTTCCCTGGTATCAGCTTAGCTCCTGTTAAGGAATATGAAAAGCTAATCGGGATTTATTCCAAGCCAGACTACTTCCCAAAAGGAAAGTTTCTACCCATCTGCAAACAGCTGTTTTGTGGTTTATTGAAAGAGCTTTATTGTCCGTTCAGTCATTACAAGTCATACAATAAATTACCATCACACAAAGCATGACAGTGCAATACACAGCAAAGGTTCCCTAAGCTATACATCGCACACCATGCTACTCTAACACTCCGCTCAATCCTGTAATAGAAAAGCACAAGAGATCGAATAACAAAACAATACAATCTGTGATCGGGGTAGGGGCGTGAGCTGTGGGGCGTGGGCGTGAGGGGTATGGGCGACTATGTGGGGGGGTGGATCACAGGGCCAAACTGCTGTGGTATGGGGAGGCCAGGCCTGTGCGGTATACTGGAGCACAGGCAAAACTTCACTCCGCAGGACAAGTGCTTTGCCTTCAATAGAGAGCTTTCTGGAGCTCCACAGTCCGATCTTAGAGTTCATCTTTCCTAGTCGGTCTTGCCAAGACTTAAGGGCCGCTCCTTCCTTCCCGAACCAGACTCCAAGAATTTGAATGAAGTCTGGCTTAACAGTAAAGGGGAAGAAAAGGCCAGGTGCCATTCCCCGAAGAGCATGGCCTCCGACTTCCCGCAGTTGACTTTTGCCCCCGAAGCTCTGCTGAAGTCCTCGCAGGTCTTGACTAGTGCAGTCACCGAATGCTGGTCTGCGCAGAAGACGGTCACGTCGTCCATGTAGAGCGAGCACTTGACCTCGTAGTGATCTGGTCCTGGTGCGGTGATCCCTCTGATCTCTCCATTCTGCCGGATAGTCTCAGCGAAGAGCTCTATAACACAAACAAAAAGAAGAGGTGAAAGAAGAGGTGAAAGGGCAGCCTTGTCTAACCCCTGAAAGGATGGAAAAGGGGTAAGTCTTCCAGCCGTTCACCAACACCGTGCTGTAAATATCAAAATACATGATGTTAACAAAAGAGCAAAACATCTTCGCCAGACCTAGCCTGCGCTAAGCCCTGCCCATGAATGCGTGGGAGACACGGTCAAACGCCTTCTCCTGATCCAAACTGACCAGGGTGGCGCGGCCAAGACGGTCCTGGATGTAATGGACCGTGTCTCTCACAAGGGCAAGGCTGTCAGCAATCCTGCGACCAGGAATGCCGCAGGTCTGGTCCGGATGGACGATCTTCCCGATGACAGATTTCAGCCTGTTGGCCAGCACCTTGGCGAGGATCTTGTAGTCCACGTTCAGGAGAGAGATGGGACGCTAGTTTTTCAGGTCACATCTCTTCCCCTTCCGCTTATGCAGGATCGTGATCATCCCTTCCCTCAACGATGGAGGCATTCTGCCCCCCACCACCATCTCCTCGTACACCTTCAACAGGTCTGGACAGATCAGGTCACCCACACTGCCCGGGGTCCTGCCGGGCTTAAAGGATTTAGCGGCAGAGAGCAGCTCCCCCACCGTCAAGGGATCGTCCATAGCCGCCGCACCTGCGGGATCAACAACGTTAGTGATACCTGACAGGAACCTCTCGGCGGCTTCGGGGTCGGATGACTTGGAGGCGTACAGGTTGCTGTAGAAGTCGGAGACGACCCCCACCACCTCCTCCTTGCCCCTCCTCATGTGTCCGGTCTCATCTCGTAGCTCAGTCAGGGGCGTGTGGCCAGCATGGAGCTTCCTGAAAAAGAAAGAGTTACACTTCTCACCCTTCTCCAGGTTCTCCACCTTGGAACGAAAGACGATTCACTTGGATTCCTCCTCAAAGTGCCTTTTCAGGCTCTTTTTGGTCTCCTCCAGCTCCTCCCTGACGTCCCAGCCACACTGGAGCAGGTCCTGCAGGGACCGCAGCTCGCGCTGCAGTTTCCTGAAGTCCCACTTCTTCGCACACGCCTGTTGTCTGCCTTTTGCCTGAAAGAAACAACGGAACTCGACTTTAACATATTCCCACCAATCGCTGATGCAGTTGAACAGACATTTGTCTTTACGCCATACAAGGTACGCATCCCTAAGTTCCTCCATGACCTCCCTCTGCTCCAACAGGGCACAATTCAACTTCCAGGAGCCTGGGCCAGGTGGGAATCCATGGCCCAGAGTCCCCCGAAATCGAATGGCCCTGTGGTCAGAGAAGAAGCAGGGGACCATAGAGTACGACACCTTTCTGACTGCTCTCGAAGTGAAGATGAAGTCTATCCGAGAACGGAGCGAGCCATCGGGGCGGCTCCACGTATAGTTTACAGAGCCATTCCCGATGGACCCAACAACGTCCTGCAAGGATGCCTCTGTCACCATCTCAATCAGCAGCTTAGACGTCACGTCCAGTTTGGCGGATGTGCCAGAACTGCGCCCGTCCACCTGAATGGGGCAGTTAAAGTCACCACCCAACACTACTGCCCTAGTGGTGCCGAGCTGAGCCTGCAGGGCCCTGAGAACCTTCAGTCGGACATTCTTCTCAGGGGAGGCATACACGTTGATGAGCCGCACGGGCTCACCCGCCCAGGAACCGTCTGCGACGAGAAGTCTGCCACAGACGAGCTCTCGGACGGAATAAAGTGCAAAGTTACCTCCCCTGATCAGGATGGCCACCGCTGCAGACCTACTGTCACCCCCACGAAACCAGTAGGAAGGGCCGTGAGACCACTGCCTGGCCAGATGGTTGTAAGACCTAGAAGCAGACAAAGCACATTCCTGCAGCATGTAAACATCACACCTCTGAGAATCTAAGAACGTAAGGACAGTCTGAAATCTAAACCTAGCTCTTATACTCCTCACATTAATGCAGAAGATGTTGAGATCAGCCATGGGAATAAAAAAGAGAGGTTAGTTCAGATACTAGTTACCACTCCGGTCGGGCGGGTGTCCAAGAACCCATCGTAGACCGGGTTGGCAGGTGCATCTAGGATTTCTTTGACCTCCGGGTCCTGCAGGAGCTCCTCCATAGACTGAGCTTGGACTTGCTCCGCTTGGACCTGCTCCACTTGGGCCTGCTCCATCTCCTCCTCTCCATCTGAAGCTTGAAGGCTCTCGCAGACCTGCTCCATCTCCTCCTCTTCCTCTGAAGCTTGAGGGGTCTCGCAGGTCTCGATGATCTTTCTCTTGTGGGACTCAGCTGATGCATTTTCCCTTCCTTTCCTCTTCCTCTGTATGGTACCTGGGGGAGGAAGCACAGGAAAATCCTCCGAAGAGCGGGCACCAGCAGCTGGAGGGGGGTTAGGTGTTGCTGGGCCAGGAGAGAAAGGAGGCTGGGTGGGGCGGGGGGCAGGAGAGAGTGCCCGGGCAGGGGAGGGCCGGGCAGGGGAGGACGGGGCAGGGGAGGACGGGGCAGAGGTGGGCCGGGGTGGGGTACGGGGGTTAGGGGTGGGACGGGGTGGGGCGGAAGGGGCAGGGGATGGGGCGGGAGGGGCAGGGGAAGGGGCAGGAGGGGTGGGGGAAGGGGCGGGAGGTTCAGGGGAGGGACGGGATGGGGCAGGGGTGGTGGCTTTCGCCTTCTTACCCTCCTTAGTTGGTTTGGCCGTCGGTGCTGCTGGCTCCGGAGCTGGGGCTGGCTTCGGTGCTCTCGCTGCCACAGATGCCCATGTTCTCTCCCTCTGGGGGCAGTCCTTGTAGCTGTGAGCTGCCAATCCGCAGAGGTTGCAGGTCTTGCTCTTGGGGCAATCCTTGGTCGTGTGACCTGTCACACGGCAAAACCTGCAGGCATCCTCCTTACAGTCCTTGCCCTCGTGGCCCATCTTGCCACATCTCCTGCAGGTCTGCGGCATGTCTGGGTAGAAGATAAGTCCTGTGGAGTTGCCCAGGGAGAATGTCGGTGGCAGGTGCTGTAGTCCATCTGGAGAAGCAAGGTTCTTGTTCCGTCTGACGACCACAGACCACTTGCAGGTCCAGTATCCTAGGGAGTTCAGGATGCAGGTGGGCTCCCTCACCTCAGTGCAGAAGCACTTCAGGAAGGTCGAGATGTCCGTGCCTGGGGTGTGTGAGTTCCGCAAAGTCGGTTCTAATAAGAACGAAAAGTACTGCAATCGTACTACGCAAAATCTCTACCACAATGCTGGGAGTTCTTCAGATCGCCCCTCGTCAGTACAGAGCAGGGTGATCTGGCTTGGCTGGGGTAAGAGGCCTGAGAGCAGCTAAAGTGCATGAGTATTTATCTCAGGGAGAGATTACCACTCCTGGTATGACGGAGCTTCATAAAGCCGTTTTGCACTCCGCAGGCATTCTGGGTAGGGGAATATGCAAAGCAGCTCATTACACCACCTTATTCAGGTAGTGCTCCCTGGTATCAGCTTAACTCCTGTTAAGGAATATGAAAAGCTAATCAGGATTTATGCCAAGCCAGACTACTTCCCAAAAGGAAAGTTTCTACCCATCTGCAGACAGCTGTTTTGTGGTTTTTGCCACTCGTCAGTACATCTATATATCTATAGTGCATAGCAAAGCCTTATATATGGTAACATTTTCTTCTCTGGTTGTTATCGTACCCCCTCATGGTGATTGACAGCCCAGGCACGTCCCGTGTCATTGTTCTGCAGAGCGGTGACAAGGGCTGTCAATCACATGATAACAGCCAGAGCAGCAGGACTAGGTGAGTATAGATCCACGCCCAGTGGACTTCTTTTAACCAGCACTAGATTATCTACCCTCTTGTATTTTACCATGTCCTTCTTAATTACCACTCCCCCCCTGCTCCCCCTTCCTTTTCTTATCTCAGTAGTCTATAGTCTTATACTTGAAAAATCTATAGCCCAACTTATGCTACGTTCACATGGCAGAATTCTTCTACGGATGAATTCTGGCCAAAATTCTGATGGAAATTAATGCCTATTGATTTCATTGGGATTCCGCAGTCCCATTCAAACAGCGGAATTCCGCTGAAGAATTCTCCATGGACATTCTGCTGCAGCATTGATTTCAATGAGATTCTGCTGCCTGTGCACACGGAGGAATTTCTGCAGGCAGATTTTTCTTCCACGGAAATCCAGATTCCGGAGTCCACAGAAAGAATAGACGTGTCTTCTTTCTGTGGAGTCTGCATGGATATGCTTTGCCGTCTATGAGACTGCGCATTTCCAAGCGGTCCTAGTGCCGACATGTTCTGGAATGTGGGATGTCCGGACATTCCACCGTCTGAACAAAGCCTTAATCTCCCTGGTATTTGTGGGTGATAAAGGTGGCATGGTAACCCTGCCTAGGTATCTAGTTTTGTCACCTAGTGGCTCCAACAACTGGTACGTCTAGCTTATTGTTTCCCAACCAGTGGGCCTCTATTGCAAAACTACAACTCATGCTAAAAGTTGTAGTTTTGCAACAGGAGGAGGCAAACCAGTTTGGAAACACTGATCTAGCTGATCACAATTTTATTAGCAAGTATGAAAATATCTCAAAGGAGTAAAAAGAGTGGGGAACTGTTTTTAGTGGTTTGACCCTGGTTACACTGGTGTTGTGACTTAACTTTTTGAAATAATCCATTATGGGCAAGACTGATGATTTTGACACAATTTATAGTGTGAACAGAGCCTTTTCATTTTAAAGGGGTATTCCAGGAAAAAATTATTTTCATAAATCAACTGGCTCCAGAAAGTTAAACAGATTTGTAAGTTGCTCTATTAAAAAATCTTAATCCTTCTAATAATTATCAGCTGCTGAAGATGAGTTGTTCATTTTCTGTCTGACAACAGTGCTCTCTGCTGACATCTGTGTCTGTCTCGGGAACTGCACAGAGCAGAATAGGTTTGCTCTGGGGATTTGCTTCTACTCCCTAGTAGAAGCAGTTCCCTAGACAGGTGTCATCAGAGAGCACTTAGAGAGAAAAAAACAACTCAACTTCAGCAGCTCATAAGTACTGAAAGGATTAAGATTTTTTAATAGAAGTAATTTACAAATCTGTTTATCTTTCTTGAGCCAGTTGATATATAAAAAAAAGTTGTTACGCCGAGCGCTCCGGGTCCCCGCTCCTCCCCGGAGCGCTCGCTACACTCTCCCCGCTGCAGCGCTCCGGTCAGATCCACTGACCCGGGGCGCTGCGATTCCGCTTCCAGCCGGGATGCGATTCGCGATGCGGGTAGCGCCCGCTCGCGATGCGCACCCCGGCTCCCGTACCTGACTCGCTCTCCCTCGGTCCTGTCCCGGCGCGCGCGGCCCCGCTCCCTAGGGCGCGCGCGCGCCGGGTCTTTGCGATTTAAAGGGCCACTGCGCCGCTGATTGGCGCAGTGATTCCAATTAGTGTGTTCACCTGTGCACTTCCCTATATCACCTCACTTCCCCTGCACTCCCTTGCCGGATCTTGTTGCCATCGTGCCAGTGAAAGCGTTTCCTTGTGTGTTCCTAGCCTGTGTTCCAGACCTCCTGCCGTTGCCCCTGACTACGATCCTTGCTGCCTGCCCCGACCTTCTGCTACGTCCGACCTTGCTTCTGTCTACTCCCTTGTACCGCGCCTATCTTCAGCAGCCAGAGAGGTGAGCCGTTGCTAGTGGATACGACCTGGTCACTACCGCCGCAGCAAGACCATCCCGCTTTGCGGCGGGCTCTGGTGAAAACCAGTAGTGACTTAGAACCGATCCACTAGCACGGTCCACGCCAATCCCTCTCTGGCACAGAGGATCCACTACCTGCCAGCCGGCATCGTGACAGTAGATCCGGCCATGGATCCCGCTGAAGTTCCTCTGCCAGTTGTCGCTGACCTTACCACGGTGGTCGCCCAGCAGTCACAACAGATAGCGCAACAAGGCCAACAGCTGTCTCAACTGACCGTTATGCTACAGCAGTTACTACCACAGCTTCAGCAGTCATCTCCTCCGCCAGCTCCTGCACCTCCTCCGCAGCGAGTGGCCGCTCCTGGTCTACGCCTATCCTTGCCGGATAAATTTGATGGGGACTCTAAGTTTTGCCGTGGCTTTCTTTCCCAATGTTCCCTGCATCTGGAGATGATGTCGGACCAGTTTCCCACTGAAAGGTCTAAGGTGGCTTTCGTAGTCAGCCTTCTGTCTGGAAAAGCCCTGTCTTGGGCCACACCGCTCTGGGACCGCAATGACCCCGTCACTGCCTCTGTACACTCCTTCTTCTCGGAAATCCGAAGTGTCTTTGAGGAACCTGCCCGAGCCTCTTCTGCTGAGACTGCCCTGTTGAACCTGGTCCAGGGTAATTCTTCCGTTGGCGAGTATGCCGTACAATTCCGTACTCTTGCTTCAGAATTATCCTGGAATAATGAGGCCCTCTGCGCGACCTTTAAAAAAGGCCTATCCAGCAACATTAAAGATGTTCTGGCCGCACGAGAAATTCCTGCTAATCTACATGAACTCATTCACCTAGCCACTCGCATTGACATGCGTTTTTCCGAAAGGCGTCAGGAGCTCCGCCAAGATATGGACTCTGTTCGCACGAGGCGTTTCTTCTCCTCGGCTCCTCTCTCCTCTGGTCCCCTGCAATCCGTTCCTGTGCCTCCCGCCGTGGAGGCTATGCAGGTCGACCGGTCTCGCCTGACACCTCAAGAGAGGACACGACGCCGCATGGAGAACCTCTGCCTGTACTGTGCTAGTACCGAACACTTCCTGAGGGATTGTCCTATCCGTCCTCCCCGCCTGGAAAGACGTACGCTGACTCCGCACAAAGGTGAGACAGTCCTTGATGTCTACTCTGCTTCTCCACGTCTTACTGTGCCTGTGCGGATGTCTGCCTCTGCCTTCTCCTTCTCTACTGTGGCCTTCTTGGACTCTGGATCTGCAGGAAATTTTATTTTGGCCTCTCTCGTCAACAGGTTCAACATCCCAGTGACCAGTCTCGCCAGACCCCTTTACATCAATTGTGTAAACAATGAAAGATTGGACTGTACCATACGTTTCCGCACGGAGCCCCTTCTAATGAGCATCGGATCTCATCACGAGAGGATTGAACTTTTGGTCCTCCCCAATTGCACCTCGGAAATTCTCCTTGGACTTCCCTGGCTTCAACTTCATTCCCCAACCCTGGATTGGTCCACTGGGGAGATCAAGAGTTGGGGGCCCTCTTGTTCCAAGGACTGTCTAAAACCGGTTCCCAGTAACCCTTGCCGTGACTCTGTGGTTCCTCCAGTAACCGGTCTCCCTAAGGCCTATATGGACTTCGCGGATGTTTTCTGCAAAAAACAAGCTGAGACTCTACCTCCTCACAGGCCTTATGATTGTCCTATCGACCTCCTCCCGGGCACTACTCCACCCCGGGGCAGAATTTATCCTCTCTCTGCCCCAGAGACTCTTGCCATGTCTGAATACGTCCAGGAAAATTTAAAAAAGGGCTTTATCCGTAAATCCTCCTCTCCTGCCGGAGCCGGATTTTTCTTTGTGTCCAAAAAAGATGGCTCCCTACGTCCTTGCATTGACTACCGCGGTCTTAATAAAATCACGGTTAAGAACCGCTACCCCCTACCCCTCATCTCTGAACTCTTTGATCGCCTCCAAGGTGCCCACATCTTTACTAAACTGGACTTAAGAGGTGCCTATAACCTCATCCGCATCAGAGAGGGGGATGAGTGGAAAACGGCATTTAACACCAGAGATGGACACTTTGAGTATCTGGTCATGCCCTTTGGCCTGTGCAACGCCCCTGCTGTCTTCCAAGACTTTGTTAATGAAATTTTTCGTGATCTGTTATACTCCTGTGTTGTTGTATATCTGGACGATATCCTAATTTTTTCTGCCAATCAAGAAGAACACCGCCAGCATGTCCGTATGGTTCTTCAGAGACTTCGTGACAATCAACTCTATGCCAAAATTGAGAAATGTCTGTTTGAATGCCAATCTCTTCCTTTTCTAGGATATTTGGTCTCTGGCCAGGGACTACAAATGGATCCAGACAAACTCTCTGCCGTCTTAGATTGGCCACGCCCCTCTGGACTCCGTGCTATCCAACGCTTTTTGGGGTTCGCCAATTATTACAGGCAATTTATTCCACATTTTTCTACCGTTGTGGCTCCTATCGTGGCTTTAACCAAAAAAAATGCCGATCCCAAGTCTTGGCCTCCTCAAGCGGAAGACGCCTTTAAACGACTCAAGTCTGCCTTTTCTTCGGCTCCCGTGCTCTCCAGACCTGACCCTTCCAAACCCTTCCTATTGGAGGTTGATGCCTCCTCAGTGGGAGCTGGAGCTGTTCTTCTACAAAAAAATTCTTCTGGGCATGCTGTCACTTGTGGTTTTTTTTCTAGGACCTTCTCTCCGGCGGAGAGGAACTACTCCATCGGGGATCGAGAGCTTCTAGCCATCAAATTAGCACTTGAGGAATGGAGGCATCTGCTGGAGGGATCAAGATTTCCAGTTATTATTTACACCGACCACAAGAACCTCTCCTACCTCCAGTCTGCCCAACGGCTGAATCCTCGCCAGGCCCGGTGGTCTCTGTTCTTTGCCCGATTTAATTTTGAGATTCACTTTCGGCCTGCCGATAAGAACATTAGGGCCGATGCTCTCTCTCGTTCCTCGGATGCCTCAGAAGTTGAACTCTCTCCGCAACACATCATTCCACCTGACTGCCTGATCTCCACTTCTCCAGCCTCCATCAGGCAAACTCCTCCAGGAAAGACCTTTGTTTCTCCACGCCAACGCCTCGGAATCCTCAAATGGGGTCACTCCTCCCATCTCGCAGGTCATGTGGGCATCAAGAAATCTGTGCAACTCATCTCCCGCTTCTATTGGTGGCCGACTCTGGAGACGGATGTTGTGGACTTTGTGCGAGCCTGCACTATCTGTGCCCGGGATAAGACTCCTCGCCAGAAGCCCGCTGGTCTTCTTCATCCCCTGCCTGTCCCCGAACAGCCTTGGTCTCTGATTGGTATGGATTTTATTACTGATTTACCCCCTTCCCGTGGCAACACTGTTATTTGGGTGGTCGTTGATCGATTCTCCAAAATGGCACATTTCATCCCTCTTCCTGGTCTTCCTTCAGCGCCTCAGTTGGCTAAACAATTTTTTGTACACATTTTTCGTCTTCACGGGTTGCCTACGCAGATCGTCTCGGATAGAGGCGTCCAATTCGTGTCTAAATTCTGGAGGGCTCTCTGTAAACAACTCAAGATTAAATTAAATTTTTCTTCTGCATATCATCCCCAGTCCAATGGACAAGTAGAAAGAATTAACCAGGTCTTGGGTGATTATTTGCGACATTTTGTTTCCTCCCGCCAGGATGACTGGGCAGATCTCCTTCCATGGGCCGAATTCTCGTATAACTTCAGAGTCTCTGAATCTTCCTCCAAATCCCCATTTTTCGTGGTGTACGGCCGTCACCCTCTTCCCCCCCTCCCTACCCCCTTGCCCTCTGGTCTGCCCGCTGTGGATGAAATTTCTCGTGACCTTTCCATCATATGGAGAGAGACCCAAAATTCTCTCTTACAGGCTTCATCACGCATGAAGAAGTTCGCGGATAAGAAAAGAAGAGCTCCTCCCATTTTTTCCCCTGGAGACAAGGTATGGCTCTCCGCTAAATATGTCCGCTTCCGTGTCCCTAGCTACAAGTTGGGACCACGCTATCTTGGTCCTTTCAAAATTTTGTGTCAGATTAATCCTGTCTCTTACAAACTTCTTCTTCCTCCTTCTCTTCGTATCCCTAATGCCTTTCACGTTTCTCTTCTTAAACCACTCATCCTCAACCGTTTTTCTCCCAAATCTGTTCCTCCCACTCCTGTTTCCGGCTCCTCGGACATCTTCTCTGTCAAAGAGATCTTAGCTTCTAAAAAGGTCAGAGGGAAAACTTTTTTTTTAGTGGATTGGGAGGGTTGTGGTCCTGAAGAGAGATCCTGGGAACCTGAGGACAACATCCTAGACAAAAGTCTGCTCCTCAGGTTCTCAGGCTCTAAGAAGAGGGGGAGACCCAAGGGGGGGGGTACTGTTACGCCGAGCGCTCCGGGTCCCCGCTCCTCCCCGGAGCGCTCGCTACACTCTCCCCGCTGCAGCGCTCCGGTCAGATCCACTGACCCGGGGCGCTGCGATTCCGCTTCCAGCCGGGATGCGATTCGCGATGCGGGTAGCGCCCGCTCGCGATGCGCACCCCGGCTCCCGTACCTGACTCGCTCTCCCTCGGTCCTGTCCCGGCGCGCGCGGCCCCGCTCCCTAGGGCGCGCGCGCGCCGGGTCTTTGCGATTTAAAGGGCCACTGCGCCGCTGATTGGCGCAGTGATTCCAATTAGTGTGTTCACCTGTGCACTTCCCTATATCACCTCACTTCCCCTGCACTCCCTTGCCGGATCTTGTTGCCATCGTGCCAGTGAAAGCGTTTCCTTGTGTGTTCCTAGCCTGTGTTCCAGACCTCCTGCCGTTGCCCCTGACTACGATCCTTGCTGCCTGCCCCGACCTTCTGCTACGTCCGACCTTGCTTCTGTCTACTCCCTTGTACCGCGCCTATCTTCAGCAGCCAGAGAGGTGAGCCGTTGCTAGTGGATACGACCTGGTCACTACCGCCGCAGCAAGACCATCCCGCTTTGCGGCGGGCTCTGGTGAAAACCAGTAGTGACTTAGAACCGATCCACTAGCACGGTCCACGCCAATCCCTCTCTGGCACAGAGGATCCACTACCTGCCAGCCGGCATCGTGACAAAAGTTTTTTTTCCTGGATAACCCCTTTAAGCAGTGTGACCGTTTTCCAAGAATTTAATAACTTTCTGTGAATGCCCCTTGACATGTTCTGTGTATTACAAAAAATGCATTACCTAATGGATTAGTATTACTAACATTTAAGCGTTATTTATCCAAGCAAATCAAATCATTTATGTTGACCTGACTGTTGCCATGTGCATTTCTGAATCAATTTTTATAATAAGTACAACGCGCTGTTCCATTTCATTCAAGTGTAAGGAGGTCTGTAGCAAATTATTCCAGGGTCAACACTGCAGACCATCATTTGTATTCTAGTGGTGATCATCACAGATAACCACAAAACTCAGGTACCAGAAGTAATAAAAATGTTAAGGAATAAACAGTACAGTTTATCCAAAGAAAATGTTTAAATTCCAAACCAACAGTTTTTCAGGTTTTCCTGGAGTTAATTATTGATGGCCTATTCTTAGAATAGACAATCAAGGCTGGATTGGTGGCAGTTCTGGGATTTAGGCATTGTTGGGGCTCAATATCAGTCCCTATTGAAGTAAAAACCAGGGATAACCCCTTAAGGTCAATTTTGGCGCCCAAAAGTTAAACAGATTTGTAAATTGCTTCTAATTAAAAATCTTAATCCTTCCAGTACTTATCAGCTGCTATATGCTCCACAGGAAGTTCTTTTATTTTTGAATTTCCTTTCTGTCTGACCACAGTGCTCTCTGCTGACACCTCTGTCCATTTTAGGAACTGTCCAGAGCAGGATAGGTTTTCTATGGGGATTTGCTCCTACTCTGGACAGTTCCTAAAATGGACAGAGGTGTCCCATTTCACCCATTGATTGGCTGAGCAGGCATGTTTACTAAGCAGGTTTTTGTTGTTGGCTCACACGGTTTGTGACATGTCTGTGTGAGGGCTTTGCCATCATGCACTAGCATGCTATTTATGCTCCAGAAAAATCCACAAATCCAACAATACACAAATAAAATCCAACAAAAGAAGCATATCAACTAATTTGCAGAAGAAAACTACATATTTATTAAGGTTTCCAATTAGAAAAAAGAGAATTCTCTTGGGAAAATTTCTGACCAAAACAAAGATGGTCTGAAAATAATGGTACAAAACCACATTACCCAATCCCATCACTTCTGACCCTTGGGAATTTTAGTTGTTTTTAGTCTAAGGGATTTTCTCGGTACTAGGTTCCCTAGTTTAAATATGTGTACAATTACTCCAGAAAGTTAAACAGATTTGTGAATTAGGAAGGTTTTTTTTTTTGTCCAGACCTCCAGGAGAATAAATGCTATAATTAATGCAGTAATAAAAGATCGTGCTTCAATTATAATTAACTAAAATGTATTTTATTAAAAATTCTGATATATGTGTATAGATAATTGTATTTTCGCCCACAGAGGGCCCTTGTGGAGGAGATAAACAGTATATATCTTACAATAAAATAAGAAAATTATGAGTATTAAGAGTTAAAAAATGAATGAAATTCATCACTGATGCATAAACTGTATTGAATGGGTTAAGTCCTTTTGTGCAATCCTGCTTAAAACAAAAGTTCTGGGCAGTTCATTGTAGTAGATAATATTAGATACAGTTGCAATTGGCTTCCTTTGAAAATGAAAGTATAAAGACACAATGTATCAGCAATTGACAGTCTTAGTGATATACACTGTTACCAGGTTTCGCTGGTTTGTGGGAGCGCTTTCAGGCGCTGACAGCTCTGATTGATGTGGCTGCAGAGAGGTAAGTGCTGGAGGGAGCAGGTCACGATTGTGCTAGTGACCAGGAGGGAGCCTTTGGCAGGGGGAAGCTGTTCACTGTAGCTGATAGCCTCGTGGTGCTGGCGTGTGACGTCAGAAGTTCCCGGGTTCTCTCCTCCAAATCTCTGATTTAATGGACCGGGCTGGATTAGGCTGCAATGCTGGATTAGATGGAGGAAGCTTTCAATCCTTTGGATACAGGGTATGCAGATACCGCTAGGTTAGTTAAGCAGTTCAGATGTAGCGGTTTTTCAGTGATGAAATCACTTCTCTGCAGGACAGAAATGGATAAAAAAGTTAAACCTGGAAAAGAACAGGGACCAGCGAGCCTGTCGAGGATTGAGACGATGGGCTGACTGAAGATAGAGCAAGTTCTTGTAGTAGTTATTGGATGCACTCAGCCCTCTAAGAGATGTTGCCATTCTTCCAAGGCCCACTTAATAGCCAGGAGCTCACGATCTCCTATAGTATAATTTCTCTCTGCTGGAGAGAAGGTCTTAGAGAAAAATCTGCAAGTCACAGACCTTCCCTTGAAAGATCTTTGTGTCAAGACTGCTCCTGCACCAACTGAAGATGCATCCACCTCTAAAGTAAATGGCTTGTCCAGATCAGGTCTTGACAACACCAGAGCAGAAGCGAAGGCAGACTTCAAGTGTTTGAACGCTTCTTCGGCTTCTGGAGTCCAGACTTTGGGATTGGCAGTCTTTTTGGCAAGAGATGCAATATGGGCAACCAAGGTGGAATAGTGAGGAATAAACTGCCGGTAATAATTGGCAAAGCGAAGGAAGGGCTGAATCGCTTTTAGACCATGAAGGTCGAGGCCACTCCAGTACAGCGGATAATTTGTTAGGATCCATTTTTAGTCCTTGACTGGTAACAATATACCCCAAAAACGGAAGACTGCTTTTTTCAAAGGTACACTTTTCAAGTTTTTCATACAGTTGGTTGTCTTCGGGTGTCTGGGCATGCTGGGAGTTGTAGTTTTGCAACAGCTGGAGGCACCCTGGTTGGGAAACACTGCCATAGCAAACCTTTAGGAGCTGTCCAGTGCTCCAGAACTCAGCTCTGGCCACGTTAGGGTTGACAAACCCCCAGCACGTCAGGCCCGATGCTGACATCCCTATGGCACATGCGCAGATGATCCTCCGGAGCGAGGACCAACTGCGCATGCGCCCATCAAGGCGATTCGCCGAAAGCAGCCCAGTCCACATTCAGCTTAGAAGAAGCTGAAAGTAAGGAGGGTGCTCGCTGATAACGACCGAGGATTACTTCGCGCGGGAGGCGGGCACGTACGGAGCGAGGGGCAGGCCGGCCTCCAACACACCACCCTCCACGGTGATGTCCCAATGGCAAGATGGCGGTGGAAGAAAAGAAACAAAGTGGTCGAGGCAAGGCAGGAAGCAAATGAAGAGACCAGCTTCCAGGTCTGGAAAAAAGGTAAGTAAAACACCACATACAGAACCGTTAGCAACATGAAAAAAAGCCATAATAACATATAGCCACAGAACTAACTAACTACCAAAAATAGGTTAAGGCAGTGGAGAACCTCTTTAAAGGGGTACTTCACCGCTAGACATCTTATCCCATATCCAACTGGAAGATTGCAGTAAGCTGGGGTGTGAAGCACACAGCTGTGCACTTCTCCTTGCTCATTACATTGATCTGTGAGGTTCTAAAGACAGACCCCAACATGTCAAAACTTTTGACATAAGTCTGTAAGATGTCAAAAGTTTTGGTAACTGACACGAACACTTTCTTAAAGTGGTCCTGTCAGTATAAAAACAAAAGTGTGAATAAGCAGATGGCTAGATAAGGCTTTTTATCAGGATTCTGGGCTTACCCTTTTAATCTCTTCTATGCTGAGATACATACCTTTTTGTTATTATGCAAGTAAGGCTTAAGTGACCAGAGAGTGTTCCCGAACTAGCCAGAACCTAGCAAGTTTACCCATTTCATTAGGGTATGGATACACCATAAATGTCTAAACATCTGCTTTCCTTCAGCTATCACTGGGATAGCTGAATACTGTTCATACATTGAACTCCATAATACAACATTCAATAACCTTCTCAGTTCCCCTTAGTGGAGGCCAGGATTTTATCATCTTACTCCATGTCTATGTGGGCATTAGGGAGCTTTGTATAATAAAAACAGCTATGGTAGCAATAGACATGTATGAAGAAATTGATCAGAATGAAGAATGAAGTTGCACCATAGAGATGCATGTAAATATTGTAAGAGAAAATATTTTATTTCTATTTGTATGTAGGGCAAAGGTGCTAGCTGGGCTTCCAGTGAAGCTAGGGGCTCATCTCCAGTGGTATACAGTGACCCCTCAATGAACTTACAATGGACTCAAAATACAATAGGTTCAACATACAATGGTTTATTCTGGACCATTGTAACTTGAAACCAGACTCAACATACAATACTACAGACAGTCCAGATCTGCAAAACATGTCAATGGCTGGAAGATCTGACCAATCAGAATGGGCATTCACTGGTAAAATCTCTGTATTACTGAGGTGCATGCACTAACTGTTAGTGCCTACAGTACAGGGTGGTACTACATGTTCTGTACTACTCTTTACCTGTGCCAGGGTTAGCTGCTCCTTTGGACACCAGGTAAGGGCGGCTCCATTTTACTTTTTTGGGACACTATGTACTGTACAGGACCTTGAAGAAGATCCTGTCCTCTACATAGACAGTGATTTACAGCTCCCAGCAGATCTTTCTTACTTTTATATGTAAGGATTTGCTTTATCTATATTAGTTATCTAATTTTTGATACCATTTTTGGTCTTCAGAAGTCAGAACCAATTACCAGGTTTCCATACAGTTATGGTCTTAACATACAATGGTCGTCCTGGAACCAATTAATATTGTACAGTCATGGCTGTAAATATTGGCCCGCCTGAAATTTTTCAAGAAAATGAAGTATTTTTCATAGAAAAGGATTGCAATAACACATGTTTTGCTATATACACATTTATTCCCTTTGTGTGTATTGGGACTAAACCAAAAAAGGGAGGAAAAAAAGGAAATTGGACATAATGTCACACCAAACACCAAAAATGGGCTGGTCAAAATTATTGGCACCCTTTCAAAATTGTGGAAAAATAAGATTGTTTCAAGCATGTGATGCTCCTTTAAACTCACCTGGGGCAAGTAACAGGTGTGGGCAATATAAAAATCACACCTGAACGCATATAAAAAGGAGAGAAGTTCACTTAGTATTTGCATTGCGTGTCTGTGTGTGCCACACTAAGCATGGACAACAGAAGAGAACTGTCTGAGGACTTGAGATCATCTCTAGAGATCTAGATTTGCCTTTGTCCACTGTGTGCAACACTATCAAGAAGTTTGCAACCCATAGCACTGTAGCTACTCTCCCCAGGTGTGGGTGGAAGAGAAAAATTGATGAATTGATGAAAGGTGTCAACTCAGGATAGTCCAGATGGTGGATAAGCAGCCCCAAACAAGTTACAAAGATAGTTTGCGCTGACACTGATGCTCCCTGAGCCTGCAGGACAGCATGAATATCTGTCGACATTTAAATGAAATGAAACACTGTGGCAGGAGACCCAGGAGGACCCCACTGCTGACATAGAGACATAAAAAAGCAAGACTACATTTTGCCAAAATTAACTTCAGTAAGCCAAAATCCTTCTGGGAAAACATCTTGTGGAAAGATGAGGCCAAGATAGAGCTTTTTGGTAAAGCACATAATTCTACTGTTTACTGAAAATGGAATGAGGCCTACAAAGAATAGAACACAATACCTACAGTGAAATATGGTGGAGGTTCAATTATGTTTTGGGGTTGTTTTGCTGCCTCTTGCACTGGGTGCCTTGAATGTGTGCAAGACATCATGAAATCTGAGGATTACCAACGGATTTTGGGTTGCACTGTACAGACCAGTGTCAGAAATCTGGGTTTGTGTCCTGAGATCTTGGGTCTTCCAGCAGGACAATGACCCCAAACATAGGTCAAAAAGCACCCAGAAAGGGATGGCAACAAAGCACTGGAGAGTTCTGAAGTGGCCAGCAATGAGCAATGAGCAAAATCCCATTGAACACCCGTGGAGAGATCTTAAAAGGCGCCCTTCCAATAAGAGAGACCTGGAGCAGTTTGCAAAGGAAGAGTGGTCCAACATTCCGGCTGAGAGGTGTAAGAAGCTTATTGATGGTTAGGATATGTTCACACTGCTGATGTGTTAATTCTGCTTGCTTATTCCTCTCCAATTCAGACAGCAGTGAAAAACACAATAGAGTTTAACTGTATCTTTGCTTCTCAGCTCACACTGAGGAATTTCTGCAAGCGGAATTCCGACGCTGAATTCCATTCCGCATGAAGAATGAACATGTTCTTTCTTCATGCGGAATCCACGTCTTTGTCCCACAGAAATCAATTAAATTTTTTTTTCAGTCCGATGCCGTTCGGCCCGGAATTTTCACAGACATTCCTTGCAAAAATAAAGAGGGAAATTCTAATTGGTGGTTGTCGTTCAGAAGAAAAAAACAGTTTCCTCCTATATTTCCGCAAATTATTCTGCATCAATTCTGCGCAAATTCCACACGAAAAAATTCCGCGGCTGGATTTTTTAACTAGAATTCCTCGACAATTCCTCAGTGTGAACCTACTCTTAATAGGAAGGGACTGATTTCAGTAAATTTTTCCAAAGGGTGTGCAACCAAATATTAAGGGTGCCAATAATTTTTTTCAGACTTTTTTTGGGAGTTTGGTGTGACATTATGTCCATTTGCTTTTTTTCCTCCCTTTTAGGGTTTAGTTCCAATACACACTGTTAGAATTCGGCAGGCTGGATGTGCATCCTCTGTGTCAGCGAGGGATTGGCGTGGACCGTGTCGGTGGACCGGTTCTAGGTTGCTACTGGTATTCACCAGAGCCCGCCGCAAAGCGGGATGGTCTTGCTGCGGCGGTGACAACCAGGTCGTATCCACCGGCAACGGCTCAACCTCGCTGACTGCTGAGAAGTCGAGGGACAGAAGGACTAGACAGAGGCAAGGTCAGACATAGCAGAAGGTCGGGGCAGGCGGCAAGGTTCGTAGTCAATGGAGATAGCAAGAGGTCAGGAACACTAGTAAGGCAAACACTGTAAACGCTTTCACTAGGCACAAAAGCAACAAGATCCGGCAAAGCAGGGAAGGGGAAGTGAGGTTATATAGGGAAGTGCACAGGTGGAAGCTAATTAGACTGATTGGGCCAGGCACCAATCATTGGTGCACTGGCCCTTTAAATCTTAGAGAGCTGGTGCGCGCGCACCCTAAGGAGCGGAGCCGCGCGCGCCAGGACGTGACAACCGGGGTCCGGGACAGGTGAGTGACTTGGGATGCGATTCGCGAGCGGGCGCGTCCCGCTATGCGAATCGCATCCCCGCCGGCAGTGTCAGTGCAGCGCTCCCGGTCAGTGGGTCTGACCGGGGCGCTGCAGAGAGAGGAACGCCGCGAGCGCTCCGGGGAGGAGCAGGGACCCGGAGCGCTAGGCGTAACACACACAAAGGGAATAAACATGCGTATAGGAAAACATGTGTTACTGCAATCCTTTTCTGTGAGAAATACTTCATTTTCTTGAAAGAGTTCAGGGGTGCCAACATTTACGGCCATGACTGTAACTTGAGGGACCACTGTACCTTTCAACAGGACATGAACCCGCTTCAGAGGTTTCCTGGTGTCCTAATACTATCCGTATAATGTATCTCACTCAGTTCCAATATCTACCCCTCCCTTATAATAAATACCCTCATTATTCCTTTTTCCCCCTGATAAATTAGTTGTCATAATTTGGCAGGAAGAATTATCATAGCACACCAGAAATAAAGCACAAAGCCTATCCTACAGTAGGAAAATATGAAACACAACTTCCTAAGAATAGCTTCTCAATAACCTCAGTTATTAGTTTGGGCAGATGATAAATGTCAGAGCGAGAGGATAAAGCTGGTGTCAGCCTACATTCACTTATTTCATCCTTATATTTCACATAACTGTTCTGATTTGATTTGCTGAGAGCAGAAAATAAACATAAAATTACAGCACATACGTCCTGAAACCCTTAGGAAAGTTATACGGAGAATGTTTATTACAGGAATTCTGAGTTAAAGAAGGATCAGAAATAATGGAATAATACCAAGATAAAAAATAGAAAATGTTTCCTGAACCTTATTACAAATCTGTGAAGGAAATAGTCATGCATTCATGATATACCCAGGGGCGTGATCATGCCCGGGCAACGCTCTGCTTAGATTTTAGTTGGCAGTATAAATGGCTAAAAAAAGATTAACAGAAACTCGCAGTTTGGGTATAAAGAAATACAATGTTTGCAATTCCACTTTACAGGTTGAATATACTTAACCCTTTCCTAAAATGCACCTTAGTGTACAAGCTTCTATGCAGGATTTTTTGTATTGTTATGATTGGTACTTTGCATTTGAATCATAAATACAACACCTGACCTTTTTTCCAGTGGCATATATGGAGGAAAAGGGGCCAAATTCTGTCTTTTTTGACTCAAGACAAAAATATTTGGTATTTCTTTCATTGACCCACTGATCATTTAACCATATTGAATGTACAGTACAGACCAAAAGTTTGGACACACCTCCTCATTCAGAGTTTTCTTTATTTTCATGACTATGAAAATTATAGAGTCACGCTGAAGGCATCAAAACTATGAATTAACACATGTGGAATTATAGACATAACAAAAAAGTGTGAAACAACTGAAAATATATCACATTCTAGGTTCTTCAAAGTAGCCACCTTTTGCTTTGATTACTGCTTTGCACACTCTTGGCATTCTCTTGAAGCTTCAAGAGGTAGTTGCCTGAAATGGTCTTCCAACAGTCTTGAAGGAGTTCCCAGAGATGCTTAGTACTTGTTGGCCCTTTTTGCCTTCACTCTGCGGTCCAGCTCACCCCTAACCATCTCGATTGGGTTCAGATCCCTTCACTGTGGAGGCCAGGTCATCTGGCGCAGCACCCCATCACTCTCCTTCTTGGTAAAATAGCCCTTACACAGCCTGGAGGTGTTTGGGGTCATTGTCCTGTTGAAAAATAAATGATGGTCCAACTAAACGCAAACCGGATGTAATAGCATGCCGCTGCAAGATGCTGTGGTAGCCATGCTGGTTCAGTATGCCTTCAATTTTGAATAAATCCCACACGGTGTCACCAGCAAAGCACCCCCACACCATCACACCTCCTCCTCCACACCAGCACACCTGTGAAGTGAAAACCATTTCAGGTGACTACCTCGTGAAGCTCAACAAGAGAATACCAAGAGTGTGCAAAGCAGCAATCAAAGCAAAAGGTGGCTACTTTGAAGAACCTAGAATATGACATATTTTCAGTTGTTTCACACTTTTTTGTTATGTATATAATACCACATGTGTTAATTCATAGTTTTGATGCCTTCAGTGTGAATCTACAATTTTCATAGTCATGAAAATAAAGAAAACTCTGAATGAGAAGGTGTGTCCAAATTTTTGGTCTGTACTGTATATTGATTCCAAGTCATGTCACTACAGATTTTACAACCCTTTTAAAAAATAAACTGGGTTTTCTACCCCTCATTGATCCCCTGTTATCATCAGAGAATTGCAGGAATTGACTAAACAGTACATTTCCACTGCAGTAGAGCGAGAGTTGCTTTCACAGAGAAATTCTCTACTGTGGATCATAGAAGAAGGTTGTAGGCAGAGGACCCTAATGTACAATGTCCTAATAAGACAAAATTTTGAATGAAACACCTACTTACTGCTTCTATAACATTTGATGCTTCTTTCTCTGCTCACAAGGGGAACGCATTCTTGCTAACATCTTTTAGAAACTGTGCACCTCTGTAAAGTAACAGATCTCAGATCCGCCAAAGAAGCACAAGCGTAAGGAAATTAAAATGTGAAAGTCACACGTCATGACACATGTGTGGAAAAGGACCATATTGTGGTAGAGGGTGTGATGCAGGGCAGATAGAACTACCCTAGGGTCAGATGGCACTAACCCCTTGTATTTGTGACACCAGGGGGTGGTTTATCCTCAATACCATCCAAAGGTATACCGCTGGATCCTGGGCTAGGCACAGGGGCAATAATGACTCCGAAGCCAAGTTAAGGACAACAGTAGCTTTACTGAGTGACAGATGGAACAGTCTACACAGTTCAGCCAGGCCCACGGAGGTGACCAGTGACTTCAGAGACCTTACGGGCTTGGTGGGACTTGCAGTAGATTTGGAAAATTTTAGTGCAGGCCACTCTGACTTGACAATAGATGACTGTGACTGACTTGACTTGACTGGAGACTGACTAAGCTGTGACTGTAGCTTACATGTAGACTTTTGGCTCCAGGATGGACTTGAGGCCTCCTATGGACTCCAGTCACACTCTAGGACTTGACTACACTGGACCTCAGCAAAGACTAAGAGCTGAGCTCAATGAAAGAGAGCAGAGGCTTCACCCAGGGCTTGTATGGGGGAGACTCTGGATGGGTCCCATAGGTACCCTTAGGTCACATGGTCCCTGATACCTCATGGGGTTACACTCACATGACAACTGGTGATCAAATGTTAACATTTCTTAAAGCAATAACACTCTTATATACACTTTACGTTATAACACATGGCAGAAAATATATACATGAGGGGACAGGTGTAGAGGGGGCCCAGGGGTCACTGTAGGGAGGCTGCCGGACAGGGCAGCAGGAGTACGGGGGTAAAACTCCCGTACTGGGCCACCACAATATCATTCTGTGCATGACATTGGTGTCTGTCTTCACTGTACAGTAGTTTAAGTATTCTCTCCATGACTAAGCCAGAAGAAAATTCCGATCCCTAACTAGACCCCTATATACTTATTTTTCCATAGTCATCCTGTCTTTTGCTCCCGTCCCAGCTCACAATGGGTCCTGCAATGTCTTTCTTTAGAAGCAGTGACTACTACTGTATCTTTGCTTATCAGGTCTAAACTAAAATTAAATGGGTTGCGTGGTCGGGCCCCTGACAGCAGTATCTGCTGTACTGCTGTGATGTTGGTCCTGTTATAATGAGTTAAGGTGCTTATTAAGAGAAACCATGCAGAGAATTATTTCTCTTATTTACAAAAAGATAGAAGAGTAAAAACTAGGCCACATCTTTACGAACAAACTTTTGCAAATGAACTAATTATTATACAGAAGAATGATATAAAATCACATAAAATGGCTCTAATCAAAAGATAAAATTGCAGTCCTCAGAAACAAACATTTAACTTTTAGCTAGTGTGGTGTAACCCCAATCACTCGGCTGCACTCCCGTACAAAATGATCTAAGTTCTCTGAAATATTCAAAATTATTTTCTGTACTGTTATCCAATAAATCACAGCTTACAAAGCATTCAATTTCCCAGAGCAGCAGAGTGATGGGTTATTGGACCTGCCAACATCAGTAAGGCGGGAACTTGACATTCTAACACTATTGCTTGGTGAATTATTTTATGTAAATTTCTGACTTTCGTTAGTCCTCGTGTATCAAGGTACATAAGTCATCTACAGTGAGCCGCACAGGAACAAACATTTCGAGGCAAGAAATACGGGGCTACTACCTAATTCAGTATCATTGCTGCTTATTGTGGGAATTAATTAATAAACAAGAAGGGTTAAAAAAGTATTAAGAATATTTGTGGGGGAGCCCCTGCTGATCACATGACCTAAGGGTCCAGAACCTCTTACTTGACTTATTCCATTGCACAATAACATAAGAGGAGATTTATCAAAACCTGTGCCCAGTTGCCCATAGCAACCAATTGGATTGCTTCTTTCATTTTTCAGAGGTCTCTTTTTCTGATAACTTGACTTGTGCACAGAACTTCTCCGAGCTGTACTCATGTAAAGTAAAATTAGTCAAAGATTGTCAAGCTGTGGTGCCCTTGATGACTGGATTCCATAGCAACCTCATCCAGTGTTTTAAAAATTATACCCTTGTTAAATCTTAACCCCTTGACGACCACAGACGTAAATGTACGACCTGGTTTGGCGGGACTTCCCACACCGGGAAGGACATTTATGTCCTGTGTATGAACGCAAGCATCGGAATGGTGCTTGCATCATACACGGCAGGTTCCGGCTGCTAGCAGCAGCTGGGGACCCGCCGGTAATGGCCGACATCCGCAATCGCGCGGATGTCCGCCATTAACCCCTCCGATGCCATGATCAATACAGACCACGGCATCTGCGGCATTGCGGCACATTGATTGGATGATCGGATTGCCCGCAGCGCTGCCGCGGGGATCCGATCATCCAGCATGACAGCCGGAGGTCCCCTTACCTAGCTCCGGCTGTCTCCCGGGGTCTTCTGCTCTGCGATTGAGCAGACCAGAGCAGAAGATCACCGATAATACTGAGCAGTGCTGTGTCCTATGCATAGCACTGCACAGTATTAGCAATCAAACGATTGCTATAGATAGTCTCCTATGGGGACATAAAAAGTGTAAAAAAAAGTTGAAAAATGTAAAAAAAAAAGGAAAAATACCCTCCCCCAATAAAAATTAAAATTGTCAGTTTTTCCCATTTTACCCCCAAAAAGCGTAATTTTTTAAAAATAAACATATTTGGTATCGCCAACATATTTGGTATGTCTGAACTATCAAAATATAATGTTAATGATCCCGTATGGTGAATGGCGTAAACGTAAAAAATAAAAAAAAGTCCACAAATGCAGCTTTTTTGTCACATTTTCTTTTAAAAAAGATAATAAAAAATTCTCTAAAAGTTTTATATATGCAAATGTAGTACCTAAAAAAAATTACAGATGACGGCGCAAAAAATGAGCCCTCATACCGCCCTATATACAGAAAAATGAAAAAGTTATAGGTGGTCAAAATAGGGCGGTTTTAGATTACTGATTTTGTACAAAAAGTTTTAGATTTTTTTTAAGCGGTACAAAAATCTAAAAGTATCTAGCCATGTGTATCATTTTAATCATATTGACCCACAGAATAAACAACACCTATCATTTTTACCGTAAAGTGTACAGTGTGAAAACAAAACCCTCCAAAATGTGCAAAATTTTGGTTTTCATTTAAACTTCCTCCCTAAAATATTTTTTTGGGGGCTCGCCGTACATTTTATGGTAAAATGAGAGGTTTCATTACAAAGTAAAATTGGTCATGCAAAAAACAAGCCCTTATATGGGTCTGTACATGGAAATATAAAGGAGTTATGGATTTTAGAAGGCGAGGAGGAAAAAACGAAAACGCGAAAATAAAATTGGCCTGGTCCTTGAGGTGAAAATGGGCTTCATCATCATCATTAAAGGGGTACTCCGCCCCTAGACATCTTATGCCCTATCCAAAGGATAGGGGATAAGATGTCAGATCGCCGGGGTCCCGCTGCTGGGAACCCCGGGGATCGCTGCTATGCACCCCGCTATCATTACTGCGCAGAGCGAGAATGCTCTGCACGTAATGACGGGCAATACAGGGGCGGGAGCATCGTAACGTCACGGCCCCGCCCCGTCAATACAAGTCTATGGGAGGGGGCGTGGCGGTCGTCACGCCCCCTGCCATAGACTTGCATTAAGGGGACGGGCCGTGATGCCATGAGGGGCGGAACTATTACGTCACGCTGCTCCGGCCCCTGTATCGTCCATCATTACGCACAGAGCGAACTCGCTCTGCGCAGTAATGATGGCGAAGTGCCGCAGCGGCGATCCCCGGGGTCCCCAGCAGCGGGACCGCGGCGATTTAACATCTTATCCCCTATCCTTTGGATAGGGGATAAGATGCCAGGGGCGGAATACCCCTTTAAGGTATTCATATAGGTATCAGCTGCTGAAGTTGAGTTGTTCTTTTCTGTCTGACAATGGTGCTCTCTGCTGACACCTCTGTCTGTCTCGTGCTTCAAAGAAGGGTAAAAAAGCAGGAGGCGCTCCCTGATGGGGTATATTAACAAGTGTGTACCCTGGGTGATATACCAACCTTGTGAAGTGGTTGCGCTTAGCTGTGCTGCTCTTCGGGGTGATAGGCTGCTGCTCTCTTACCAGTACCAGATCGCCAAACTGGTGTCCGGTTGTAGTGGCAGATTAAAATAAATAATAAAAAGAAGCTGGTTTAATGAGGCGCTGCCCAGTGGGTAGTCAGAAAAGGAGGACTCGAGTGGCACAGGACAATAAATACTTTATTGGTGAAGTTGGGACAACGCGTTTCAGCATCCACTGATGCCTTCCTCAGGTCCAATTACAGTTCTAAGAACAATATATATATATATATATATATATATATATATATATATATAAACATAATGGAGTGAGTGTGACAATTCACAAGGGTCAGATATAGTAGACATAGTGGAGGATGTGTGGCTGATAAAAATATGTATATATGTGTGATGTGAGGTTAAAAAAACTTAATTTTTTATTTTATTTTAATAAAAATATGAATGTGTTAATACAGATATATTGATGAAACATGCCATGTATCATAAAATAATGTAGTATAAAACAAATTATGGTATTTTATCGTGATGTATATGCTGTGAAGTATATACATTAGGTATATGGAGACATGAGTGGTGTAGATATACACAGTAAAAAGCATATGTAAACATTGAGTGTTTAGTACATGGACATATTTAAAGTTGCATGTGGACTTATGACTATCTATCCCATCTGCCCATCAGGCCATCTGTCCATAATTCTAGTAAAAAAATTGTTTTCTAACAGTGAAAGTAAATGTGATCATGGAATACATGGTAACAAAAATTTCTTTAGCAATCATGGTGTGGATCTCATAGAATGCATGGAAGCAAAACATATATTATATATGGAAACAAACAAAACAAAAAACCAGGGGGGTTGTGGACTTGAGTCAGTCTCTGGAACTGTCCGGGGTATAAGAGGTTTGCTATGTGTATTCACTCCTACTCTGGACAGCGCCCGAGACAGGTGTCATCAGAGAGCAGTTAGACAGAAAAGAACAACTCAACTTCAGTAGATGATAAGTACTGGAAGGATTAAGATTTTTAAATAGAAGTAATTTGAAAATCTGTTTAACTTTCTGGAGCCAGTTCATATATATAAAAAAGTTTTTTCCTGGAATACCCCTTTAACCTCTTAAGTATGCAGGGCGTATCTGTATGGCCTGTGCCTGGTCCTGGTGTTTAAAACGGGGTCACGCCGTGACCCCGCATCACACCGTGTCAGTCCCAGCTGCTAATGATAGCTGGGACCCTGGGCTAACAGCGCGCGGCACAGATCGTTGTGCCGCGTGCTATTAACCCTTCAGATGCTGCGACCAAAGTTGATCACCACGTCCAAAATTAAAGTAAAAGCTTCCCGGCAGCTCAGTCGGGCTGATCGGGACTATCGCGATAAAATTGCGATGTCCCGATCAGCTAGGACGTGAGCGGAGGTCCCCTCACCTGTCTCTGTCGCGTCCGATCGGCATTTGATTGCTCCAAGCCTGAGCTACTGGCTTGAGCAATCGAGCCCCTAGAACGCTGATCCCTGCAAATCTATGGCTTTACACGAATCAGGGTAAAAGATCACTGTGTGCAGTGTTATAGCCCAATATGGGAGCCATAACACTGCAAAAAGAAAAGTGAAAAAAAAAAAAAAAAAGTTAATAAAGGTCATTTAACCCCTTCCCTAATAAAAGTTTGAATCACCCCCCTTTTCCCATAAAAAAATTGTAAATAAAAATAAACATATGGGGTATCGCAGCATGCATAAATGTCTGAACTATAAAAATATATCATTAATGTAACCACATGGTCAATGGCGCACGCGCAAAAAACTTCCAAAGTCCCAAATTGCGTATTTTTGGTCACTTTTTATATCATAAAAAAATGAATAAAAAGTGATCAAAACGTCCGATCAATGCAAGAATGGTAAAAATAAAAACTCCAGAACATGGTGCAAAAAATGGCCGGCCCGAATGCGGAAAAGTAAAAAAGTTATAGGGGTCAGAAGATGAGAATTCTCAATCTGTAAATTTTCCTGCATGTATTTATGATTTTTTTTCAGAAGTATGACAAAATCAAACGTATATAAGTTGGGTATCATTTTAACTGTATGGACGTATAGAATAAAGATAAGGTGTAATTTTTACCCATAAATGCACTGCGTTGAAACGGAAGCCCCTAAGGGTTACAAAATGGCATTTTTTCTTCAATTTTGTCTCACAATGCATTTTTTTTTCCATTTTGACGTGGATTTTTTGGTAACATGACTAATGTCACTGCAAAGTAGAATTGGTGGCACAAAAAAATAAGCCATAATATCGAATTCTATGTGCAAAATTGAAAGCGTTATGATTTTTTGAAGGTAATAACAACCTATAAGGGGTGACCCCCTTATGGGGACAACCCTCACTAGAACCCTCCCTATAAAATAATTGCTTTATTTGGTATTAGTTAAAATATATGACCCCAAAAGAAGAATTAAAATCTGCAGTGGTAGGGGAGTGTTTATGATCAGGTGTGAAGGGATTCACACACTAAAGGGTGGTTGGGGCAGCTGCGCATATACTCAATTCCACTCTGTGGACCACTGGTAATTCCAGTGTCCACTAGTGCTCAGCTGCCCCTCACTCCTTTATTACTAGAGATCCCCTGTACCACGCTAACTAAAACTTGGACCGTAGGCCTCCCCGACGTTTCGGTGATGAATCACCTTTGTCAAGGGTTGCGAGGCTACTTGACAAAGGTGATTCGTCACCGAAACGTCGGGGAGGCCTATAGTCCAAGTTTTAGTTAGCGTGGTACAGGGGATCTCTAGTAATAAAGGAGTGAGGGACAGCTGAGCACTAGTGGACACTGGAATTACCAGTGGTCCACAGAGTGGAATTGAGTATATGCGCAGCTGCCCCGAACACCCTTTAGTGTGTGAATCCCTTCACACCTGATCATAAACACTCCCCTACCACTGCAGATTTTAACTCTTCTTTTGGGGTCATATATTTTAACTAATACCAAATAAAGCAATTATTTTATAGGGAGGGTTCTAGTGAGGGTTGTCCCCATAAGGGGGTCACCCCTTATAGGTTGTTATTGACAATTTTGCCCTGAACACTGTTAGGGACACTTTTTTGAGTATTGATTTTAGAAGGTAAGGAAGAAAAAAATGTAAGCACAAAAACGGAAAAAGTCGTTAAGTGGTTAAATATTAAGATTCCAGGATCTGCATCTGTATTTACCTTTGACATCCAAAGGTTTGATATATACAGTATAAATGTAATTGAAAATGTTTTGACAATAAACAATGTAAAAGTACATTATATAGTGAAACCTATGCAGGATTGGTTGAGGAGGTGAGGTATTTTTCACCCAGACACCTCTCCTATGTGAGGTAACAGCAGAGCCTCTTAACTGCAAGGTAATTGTTTAAGGTAATCCGAAGGCAGATATTTAAAGGGGTACTCCGGGAACTAAACCTATAGCCCATCCTTTCCCTCTCAGAAACATATTTAATTGTATATGATTTATTAGCTATATAGAGCAGTTTACCCTCTTTCAGTTGTCACTAACATGAGGGAATGAGGAAAATAAGTCATGCTGTCATCATCTGTGTCTTTGGCCAAACTCCTCACTGAAAACAGCCCACACCTTCTTGGGAGACACAGACCATGTGGTTTCTGCCCTGCACTGATGACTCATTCTCCCTTTAGTGCTGACAGCTGGGAGGTGTGTGCAGCCTTATCCAATCACACACTAAACATACAGTGTCTCTGCTGCTCAGAGCAGGAGGGTGGGGGCTTTTCTCAGAGAATGAGCTGGATGGCAGAGAAGAGCTCCAATGATTCTGGGAAATTTATTATATATGAGGCAAGGATGGCAAAGAATATCAAGAAACCAGAGAAGACCACAGCGGCCACAGGAGCCATGCATATCAGGCAGGATCATTTACATGGAACATATCCAGATGGTGTGGTGGCTTTGGAGCTTTTGTTTAACATGTATACTTCCCTGGAGTACCCATTTAAAACCTTAAAGGGGTACTCCACCCCTAGACATCTTATCCCCTATCCAAAGGATAGAGGATAAGATGTCAGATCGCCGGGGTCCCGCTGCTGGGGACCCCTGGGATCTCGGCTGCGGCACCCCGCTATCATTACTGCACAGAGAAGACTCGCTCCATGTGTAATGACGGGCAAGACAGGGGCCGGAGCATCGTTACATCACGGCTGTGCCCCCTCATGACTTAATGGCCCTCCCCTCAATACAAGTCTATGGGAGGGGCGTGGTGGCCATCACGCCCCCTCCCATAGACTTGCATTAAGGGGGCAGGCCGTGATGTCACGAGGTGTGGAGCCGTGACGTCACGATGCTCCGGCCCCTGTATCACTGGTCATTACGCACGGAGCGAGTCTGCTCTGTGGAGTAATGATAGCGGGGTGCCACAGCCGAGATCCCGGGGTCCCCAGCAGCGGGACCCTGGTGATCTGACATCTTATCCCCTATCCTTTGGAAAAGGGGATAAGATGTCTAGGGGCGGAGTACCCCTTTAAGGACAAAGAACGTACCTTGCCCCACTTCCCTTCTATGACGCGGGCTCAGGAGTTGAGCCCATGTCATAGCGGAATGGCTAATGCCGGACATCACTTATCGTGATGATGCCTGGCATTAACTTTTAGGGTATGTTCACACTACGGATTATGAATTCCGCAAGCAGAGATTCCATTCTGGAGACTGCGGATGCAATACTTCGGCAGTAGGACCACGCGGCACTGCGCCATCACCATTGACGGCTATTCAGTGTTCGCAGACTATTCAGTGTTTGCGAACATGTTCTTTCTTTGCGCGGAACAATTTCAGCAGCGGAATTGTCCGCCACTGAAGTTCCGCAGTGTGAACGGGTCTCGCGGAAGCTCCTTCACACTGATGTTTATGTTCACAGCACGTAATTTTGCTCACGGAATTCCGCGGGGATTACGTAGTGTGAACATACATTTGAGACCGCGATCACAGTTCATAGCGGCATCTAGAATAAAAGAGAAACAGTCCCCGCAGCTCAGCGGAGCTGATCGGGACCACTGCAGTAAAACAGCGGTGTCTTGGCCAGCTGAGAGGACGGCGGGAGGGTGCTTACCTGCCTCCTCGATTTCCACGGCAGGCTGGAGCTGCAGAGAACCGATAACACCGATAGCATAGTATTGAACAGCGTATGCAGACTCATTTTTTTTTTACATATGTTTAATCCTCTATGGGGACTAAAACATATGTAAAAAAAAACAAAAAAAACCAAATGTGAATTAACCCCTTTCCTAGTTAAAGTTTGAATCACCCCCTTTTCCCATAAAAAATAAAATAAAAATTTTAATAAAAATAAACATGAACATATGTGGTATCGCCAGGTGCATAAATGTGTAAACTCTAAAAATATAATGTTAATTTAACCGCAAGGTCAATGGTGTATACCTATAAAAATACCAAAGTCCAAAATTGCATATTTTTGGTCGCTTTGTATACCCCAAAATACTGTATAAAAAGCAATCAAAAAGTCCCACCAAAACAAATATGGTACCAATAAAAACTACAGTGCAAAAAATTAGCCCTCATACATCCCTGTATACGGAAAAATAAAAAAAAGTTATAGAGGTCAGAAGAGGACATTTTTAACCTATTGGGGACCAAGGGTGTACAGGTACGCCCTTGCGTCTCGGTACTTAAAGAGGTATTCCCCTGGAAAAAAAAATTTTTAAATCAACTAGTGCCAGAAAGTTAAACAGGTTTGTAAATTACTTCAATTTAAAAATCTTAATCCTTCCGTTACTTATCAGCTGCTGTATACTACAGAGGAAGTTATTTTCTTTTTGAATTTCCTTTTTTGTCCAACCACAGTGTTCTCTGTTGACATATCTGTCCATTTTAGGAACTGTCCAGAGTAGAAGCAAATCCCCATAGCAAATCTATCCTGCTCTGGACAGTTCCTAAAGTAGTAAAAAAATAAAACCTACAATCATTGGGTATCCTTGTAACCGTTTGGACCTAAGGAATAAAGATAAAGTGTCAATCTTACCCAAAAGTTACAAAATGGTGTGTTTTTTTTTTTTCAATTTTGCCCCACAAAATTAAACCTATATAAGTTGTGTATAATTTTAATCATATGGACCTACAAAATAAAGATAAGGCTTTTTTTTTTTTTTTTTTTTAATGAAAAGTGCTCTGTGTAGAATCGTAAGCCCCCAAAAGTTACAAAATGGGCATTTTATTTTCTCCAATTTTGCCCACAAATATTTTTTTTCTGGTTTTGCTGTAGATTTTTTGAAGAAATTATTGATGTCATTAGAAAGTAAATTGGTGGTGCACAAAAAACAAGCCCTCATTTGGCTCTGTAGGTGGAAAATTGAAAGCATTATGGTTTTTAGAAGGTGAGGAGGAAAAAAACAAAAGTGGAAAAAAAAAGAAAAAACCTGTGGTCCTTAGGGGGTTAAAAAAGGCCAGGAATGCAGTTAGATCTCTCTGGATGGGGCCACAGAAATATTTTCTCTGTAAGGCTAGGTTTACACTGTGCTAGTGCCCCTGTTAGTCATAATTGTCAGCATCCAGCCGAAAACAGGATGCTGGCGTATATATTGTGAATAAAGGGAATCTCTACAGGCAGTTATTTCCCCCTCTTGGCTTAGTATTTGCACTGATGAGCATTGTCAGCTGTGTCTTTTTAAATTATAACAATAAAGAGTCCAAAGGGAGATTGCACTCACAATCCAAAGGCTTTATTTAACAAGGTACAGGCATAGATGAGCGGAGGCAGGGGCACACCAGGACAAGTTGGCCAAGTTGATGATCAAGATACATTTTTATTTTTATTTTGTAGAGGTAAACTGACAGGTCTCTATGGGCAACCTCTTTTGTTTTACTCTGGACAGGTTTTAATCTCCCTTTTATTTTTTATTCTTTTTTATTATTTTAGCTACGAGGCTGCAACATAGTAAAATGTGAAAAAATGAAAGTTTCTGAAAACTTTCCTAATGCATTGTAGTTGTCAAACTAAGAGGAGGATGTAATAGATGTAATAGCATTATCTTTTGTGAACAGTACATTAACTAAAACGAAAAAATACCTTGCAAACAATACTATACAACAATATGAATTGATACATAGAAGGAAAGATCTCTCTTGGTGATATCACTCAACCACTTAATACATTATGTTAGGAAATGAATCTATTGTCAATTGTTTTAAATAGAATAAGACCTTTCACAAAATTGTTATGTTATGCTTTGAATAGGTATAAAATGGCCTTGCAGTTTTTTCAAAATGTTAAAAGATAAATTTTCCAGGTTTCAGATTAGAGCTGAAAGTTTACTTTATCCAACAATTGCGCAAAAGTTGTCCCTGGCAACGTTAAGTCCTCTTTAGTATTCGTCATGGAGGCCTTTGATTTGTTGCATTAAGCTGCTGTAGACCGACACTGAGAAAAAAAAAAACTGTGTCTCACTTGGAAAATAAGTAAAAACTACATATTATGATTACTTTCACGCCATCTGCGTTGTCCTCCAAGAGTTCTCGCTTATAAGCCAGCTTTGTTCTGGTTGACGAATCTGCTGATGTTGATGGATGATGAATGCGCAATTGTGTGAGGTTAAAGCACAATTCCAAATTACGGAATTCAATGAGCAGTGAGTGAGTTTTGCTTGTGGTGACCAAGGTATTTATTAATGCCGGTCATCAGATGCATCATAGTCAAGTACTGTGTATATGAAGGTACTGGACTTATAAAGACTGTGACCCTTATTTTGTTTTAAAAAGTATACAATTATAAGTATATACTTCAAATTTGTTATCCCTATCATGGGTTTGTCATTTTTATTTCTTCTCTAACATAGACTTGTAGTCTCTCCTGAAATGTCTGTTTTAGTAAATACTTGAATTCCTTAAAATAAAACAATTTTGCAGCATCTTTTCATAGAATTCTGCTTTGTACCATTACATTATTCTTCCTTAAAGGGGTATTCCAGATTCACCTGGCTCCAGAAAGATTTTGATTTGTAAATTACTTCTATTAAAAAATCTTAATCCTTCCAATAATTATGAGCTGCTGAAGTTGAGTTGTTCTTTTCTATCTGGCAACAGTGCTCTCTGTTGACATCTCTGCTTGACTCGGAACTGACAGATTAGAAGAGGTTTGCTATTGGGATTTGTTTCTACTTTGGACATTTTCCGAGACAGGTGTCATCAGAGAGTACTTAGACAGAAAAGAACAACTCAACTTCAGCAGCTCATAAATACTGAAAGGATTAATATTTTTTAATAGAAGTAATTTACAAATCTGTTTAACTTTCTGGAACCAGTTGACACTTTGCCAAAAGCTGCTTAAAGGGGCACTCCGGTAAACAACATCTTATCCCCTATCCACAGGATAGGGAATAACATGTTCTCCCCATGCACAGAGCATAAACACGCTCCTTACATATATCTCTATGGGAGAGCCAGAGATACACGAGCACTGTATCTCTGGCTTTCCCTTAGAGATACATAGAGGAGGCGTGTCAACCACAGCCACTTCAAACAAGAGAAAAGCCAGTGTTCTGGACAATGTTCAGAATACCAGGACGTCGGCAGTAGATTTTGGGAGGTCCCAGCAGGTGGACCACTCGACACCCCATCCCCTCTCCCTGCAATCAGACATTTATCCCCTACCCCTAGGGGATAGGATGTTATATACCAGAGTTCAGTGTAACCTGCATTGAGAGCCTATTTTCTTTTGGTGCCCTCAAAAAATTCAGAGGTGAATAAGATGGTCATCAAGCTTTATTTGTATGGGATATTAAGATACTTTAACTTATTGGGGACCAAGGGCGTACATTTACGCCCTGGTCTTGTTACTAGGGTTTGAGGCGTGCTCACGAGCTGAGCATGCTTTAAAATCGGTGGGTCCCTACTTCTGTCAGCAGCCAGGACCCAGGGTTAACGCTGGGCACCGCCGATCAGGCTAATGCTCTGCATTAACCCTTTAGATGCTGCAATCAAAGTTGATCTCGATGTCTAAATCGCAAGTAAAAGTGTCCCGGCAGCTCAGCTGAGCTGGACCATCGTGGTGAAACCGCGATGTGGTGGTCAGCTGAGAGGATGGTGGGAGGGCCCTTACCTGCCTCCTCACCATCCGATCGGTCTTGTGCTGCTCTCAGACTGCATAGCAGGCTGGAGCAGCAGAGCACTGATAACACTGATCAATTCTATGCTATGGCATGACATTGAACAGTGTATGCAATCAAAAGACTGCATGGCATAGCCCCCTATGGGCTAAAAAAAAAAAAAATTAAGTGTTAAAAATGTTGATTAAAATGAATTAACCCCTTACTAATATAAAGTTTGAATCCCCCTTTTCCCATTTTTTTTAAATAGTATAATAAAATAAAAATAATCATATGTGGTACCGCCACGTGCATAAATGTCCAAACTATTAAAATATAAGGGTAGCTAAACCACATGGTCAATGGCGTACACTATAAAAAAAAACACCAAAGTCCTAAATTTAGCTTTTTTAGTCACTTTATTTACCCTCATATTGCTCCGTATGCAGAAATTTATTTTTTTATAGGGGTCAGATTGTGTCTGGCATCCAAACTGAGGCACTGTATAAATTTGAACTGTCCCATTTGAATGAAAGGGATCAAGTCTAACATTGAAAGGGTTATCCACCATAAGGTGATTTTAGTATGTACCTGCCAGACTGTAATGGACATGCTTAAGAAGATTCTGTGCTTGTCTTGGGGCTAAATAGCTATGTGGTTGTTGCAAAAATTTAATTATTTTCCTCCCACCCAGTGGTCGCTTCACCCATTAAAGCAAAGGCAGGCTCCCTTCTGATCACATGACCAGTGATGAAACGTCCAGTGCCGCACAACAATCTGGGAAAACCTGAGATGACACTCCTTTTGTATACTGTTAAAAATAAACCTTAGGACAAAAATCACAAAGAATTGCGAGTCCACCATCAAACACAGGTACAGACACTATATTATGAACTATACTTACTGTAAAGCTCCTGTAGCATAGTCAAATAAAATAAAAAATCCCAGAATACCCCTTTAATCTCCCACTGGTGCTATAAGATGAAGATGATGAAATAAAAGTGAAGTTTTATACAGGTGAGTGCAGATGTGAAATTATTCCCCACAAATTCTATACTAAATTATCAGCAAGCTTGGGAAATATTTGATAGGTGGAGATGCATAGACACCTTTTAAAAAAAGTTTGGTTTCAAAGTTCTAACCTAACCCACAATGCAATAACCTTAAAACCACTGCGCCAAGTAACTGTAGATGATGAGGAATACACTGAAATGTAGCTCAATGTCATATCATTAGGCACTTCTTCCTCCTGAGCTAACAGAGAATATCCTCTGAAACAACACAAATCCTGGTAGATATGGACAACTTTTGTTTGCTGATGGATGTGGTTGCTACTACTACCACCAGGTACCTGGCTGCTGTTGCTACCTTTACTGGAACTGGGCAAATGGTTTGTGCCCACTGTCCTGGTACTGCTACCAACATGCTTACTGGCAGAGAACATAGCAGGGGGGCTCTTTCCCCATCCTCGCCCAATCATTTATTTACTAAACATTTTTTTAAGTGTTTTTTTTTGCGTGATTTTTCACTCACTAACTAGTTAAGTGGTGGAAAAACTACCAGATAACTCTACAGCTAAAAATACACCTTTTTTTTTTTTGTTAAACCTAGTAAATACAGATAATGGGACTTACACGGCCTAATCAAGTTTTTTACAGATATGTAGGGCAGCCGAAGCACTGGACACAGTTATACAGGTCGGGCCAGGCCTCTACACAATGCTTTGCTTTGTGTGCAGTGTGAATGCTTTCTATTACTGGGCTCTGTAGTTCCACAGTGAGTTGTTCTGTGTGTGCTCATTTTGTCTGTCCAAGATAGTGGCCACAATGCAGGGCATCGGGTTTTCATCACTTCTTTTAAACCCACCTCTCTGCTGTCTCCTGATTTGCCTGGGAGCTGTATACAAGCAATGATTGGCTAACCTGCAGCCATATGGTCTTGCTGATAGCTGAAAAGTATTCTGGGCTACACTTATGTCATCTCAGTGTTCCTACTTCCTTATCCTATGCATTAAGGTGCTAATGTATGTGCCTACTCCTTTATCCTGTAAAAATGTTGTTGCCAGACTTGTGCAAAGCGAACCTAGCAAAGTTCTAATTTATGTCAAATGTAATGGAATTCAGTAGGTATCATACAGAATATGTAAAAATTTGATAACCTTAAAGGACAACTGCAGCGGTATGACACTTATCCCCTATCCACAGGATAGGGGATAAGTGTTTGATTGCGGGGGTCCGACCGCTGGGATCCCCCTCGATCTCCCTAACGGGGCGCCACCATTAGCGCTCATGGTGAGCGCTAAGGCACGTAGCGTCGACCTAGAGGTCTCCTCCCCGTCCCCATACAGTTCTATGGGGGAGACGGGGAGGCACGAACGCTGTCTCCCCGCCTCTCCCATAGAGATGTATGGAGGAGGCGTGGCGGCTGCAACGTCATGCTGCGGCCAGCACGCCCCCTGCACGGGACAGCCGCGGCCCCGTACAGGAGATCACAGGGGGTCCCAGCGGTCGGACCCCCCGCAATCAAACACTTATCCCCTATCCTGTGGATAGGGGATAAGTGTTAATCACGCTGCAGATGTCCTTTAAACAATCTCACAGAAAACTTGAATAATTAGAGTTAACAAAAAATACCTTCACAGATGAACACTAAAACCTTTATTGGGCATTTAAATCACAAATTATACCACCAATACGTGAATCTCATGTCCCCATGAGAATAAAGCAAAGAATAAATCCAAATTCTCAATCACAAACAATCCAAAATGTCATTGGTAAGGGTCAATGAACATAAATATCTGCTCCCATGATCAGGAGACTTGTGACAAATGCTCCCACAATCAGGAGACTTACTGATCCAGGAAAGTACAAATTCTAAAGGATAGATGAGAGGTGTATGGGAATGGGGAGGGAGGGCTTAGGGGAGAGGCCACTACCTGATACACCCTGTTGCTATTTGCCCTACACTACCCCTATTCCTAGGCAGAGTAGAACGTTCCTCGCTCTGGAACCTACCCCTCACACTTCTTACCAATGTCCTATGGTACAGAAAAGGGGGAAGCATTACTATCTCACTCAGCAGTCCCTGTCTGACTTGGTTGGGATAGGAGAAGGGTAGAATATGGCCTATTGCAAGCAAATGTATGCTAAGATAATGAGTCCTATCCTGTGATCAGAAGACATAGAGAGGATCTCTCATTGATAGGTCTAACAAGAGTTGTACTCAGGCTATACCTATGACATGCAGATGGCCAGTATTGTTATCCTTGTTAAAATGGAGGTGTACAGGTAACCTATAAACCAGATTTCAACATATACACAATATATATGTCATGTTTAGTGCTCTGGCCGTACACGCTGGCCATGGACGAATGGCCCCCTCTCCTGCTGCTGCCGGCGGGGCTGGGTGTCACATTGCGGACACATGTGAATCCAAGCCCATCCCTCACCACCTGCTCCTCCTTGTCACGATGCCGGCTGGCAGGAGGTGGATCCTCTGTGCCAGAGAGGGATGGCGAGGACCGTGCTAGTGGACCGGTTCTAAGACACTACTGGTTTTCACCAGAGCCCGCCGCAAAGCGGGATGGTCTTGCTGCGGCGGTAGTGACCAGGTCGTATCCACTAGCAACGGCTCACCTCTCTGGCTGCTGAAGATAGGCGCGGTACAAGGGAGTAGGCAGAAGCAAGGTCGGACGTAGCAGAAGGTCGGGGCAGGCAGCAAGGATCGTAGTCAGGGGCAACGGCAGGAGGTCTGGAACACAGGCTAGGAACACACAAGGAACGCTTTCACTGTCACGATGGCAACAAGATCCGGCAAGGAAGTGCAGGGGAAGTGAGGTGATATAGGGAAGTGCACAGGTGAAGACACTAATTGGAATCACTGCGCCAATCAGCGGCGCAGTGGCCCTTTAAATCGCAAAGACCCGGCGCGCGCGCGCCCTAGGGAGCGGGGCCGCGCGCGCCGGGACAGGACCGAGGGAGAGCGAGTCAGGTACGGGAGCCGGGGTGCGCATCGCGAGCGGGCGCTACCCGCATCGCGAATCGCATCCCGGCTGGAAGCGGAATCGCAGCGCCCCGGGTCAGTGGATCTGACCGGAGCGCTGCAGCGGGGAGAGTGTAGCGAGCGCTCCGGGGAGGAGCGGGGACCCGGAGCGCTCGGCGTAACAGTACCCCCCCCCTTGGGTCTCCCCCTCTTCTTAGAGCCTGAGAACCTGAGGAGCAGACTTTTGTCTAGGATGTTGTCCTCAGGTTCCCAGGATCTCTCTTCAGGACCACAACCTTCCCAGTCCACTAAAAAAAAAGTTTTCCCTCTGACCTTTTTAGAAGCTAAGATTTCTTTGACAGAGAAGATGTCCGAGGAGCCGGAAACAGGAGTGGGAGGAACAGATTTGGGAGAAAAACGGTTGAGGATGAGTGGTTTAAGAAGAGAGACGTGAAAGGCATTAGGAATACGAAGAGAAGGAGGAAGAAGAAGTTTGTAAGAGACAGGATTAATTTGACACAAAATTTTGAAAGGACCAAGATAGCGTGGTCCCAACTTGTAGCTAGGGACACGGAAGCGGACATATTTAGCGGAGAGCCATACCTTGTCTCCAGGGGAAAAAACGGGAGGAGCTCTTCTTTTCTTATCCGCGAACTTCTTCATGCGTGATGAAGCCTGTAAGAGAGAATTTTGGGTCTCTCTCCATATGATGGAAAGGTCACGAGAAATTTCATCCACAGCGGGCAGACCAGAGGGCAAGGGGGTAGGGAGGGGGGGAAGAGGGTGACGGCCGTACACCACGAAAAATGGGGATTTGGAGGAAGATTCAGAGACTCTGAAGTTATACGAGAATTCGGCCCATGGAAGGAGATCTGCCCAGTCATCCTGGCGGGAGGAAACAAAATGTCGCAAATAATCACCCAAGACCTGGTTAATTCTTTCTACTTGTCCATTGGACTGGGGATGATATGCAGAAGAAAAATTTAATTTAATCTTGAGTTGTTTACAGAGAGCCCTCCAGAATTTAGACACGAATTGGACGCCTCTATCCGAGACGATCTGCGTAGGCAACCCGTGAAGACGAAAAATGTGTACAAAAAATTGTTTAGCCAACTGAGGCGCTGAAGGAAGACCAGGAAGAGGGATGAAATGTGCCATTTTGGAGAATCGATCAACGACCACCCAAATAACAGTGTTGCCACGGGAAGGGGGTAAATCAGTAATAAAATCCATACCAATCAGAGACCAAGGCTGTTCGGGGACAGGCAGGGGATGAAGAAAACCAGCGGGCTTCTGGCGAGGAGTCTTATCCCGGGCACAGATAGTGCAGGCTCGCACAAAGTCCACAACATCCGTCTCCAGAGTCGGCCACCAATAGAAGCGGGAGATGAGTTGCACAGATTTCTTGATGCCCACATGACCTGCGAGATGGGAGGAGTGACCCCATTTGAGGATTCCGAGGCGTTGGCGTGGAGAAACAAAGGTCTTTCCTGGAGGAGTTTGCCTGATGGAGGCAGGGGAAGTGGAGATCAGGCAGTCAGGTGGAATGATGTGTTGCGGAGAAAGTTCAACTTCTGAGGCATCCGAGGAACGAGAGAGAGCATCGGCCCTAATGTTTTTATCGGCAGGACGAAAGTGAATCTCAAAATTAAATCGGGCAAAGAACAGAGACCACCGGGCCTGGCGAGGATTCAGCCGTTGGGCAGACTGGAGGTAGGAGAGGTTCTTGTGGTCGGTGTAAATAATAACTGGAAATCTTGATCCCTCCAGCAGATGCCTCCATTCCTCAAGTGCTAATTTAATGGCTAGAAGCTCTCGATCCCCGATGGAGTAGTTCCTCTCCGCCGGAGAGAAGGTCCTAGAAAAAAAACCACAAGTGACAGCATGCCCGGAAGAATTTTTTTGTAGAAGAACAGCTCCAGCTCCCACTGAGGAGGCATCAACCTCCAATAGGAAGGGTTTGGAAGGGTCAGGTCTGGAGAGCACGGGAGCTGAAGAAAAGGCAGACTTGAGTCGTTTAAAGGCGTCTTCCGCTTGAGGAGGCCAAGACTTGGGATCAGCATTTTTTTTGGTTAAAGCCACGATAGGAGCCACAACGGTAGAAAAATGTGGAATAAATTGCCTGTAATAATTGGCGAACCCCAAAAAGCGTTGGATAGCACGGAGTCCGGAGGGGCGTGGCCAATCTAAGACGGCAGAGAGTTTGTCTGGATCCATTTGTAGTCCCTGGCCAGAGACCAAATATCCTAGAAAAGGAAGAGATTGGCATTCAAACAGACATTTCTCAATTTTGGCATAGAGTTGATTGTCACGAAGTCTCTGAAGAACCATACGGACATGCTGGCGGTGTTCTTCTAGATTGGCGGAAAAAATTAGGATATCGTCCAGATATACAACAACACAGGAGTATAACAGATCACGAAAAATTTCATTAACAAAGTCTTGGAAGACAGCAGGGGCGTTGCACAGGCCAAAGGGCATGACCAGATACTCAAAGTGTCCATCTCTGGTATTAAATGCCGTTTTCCACTCATCCCCCTCTCTGATGCGGATGAGGTTATAGGCGCCTCTTAAGTCCAATTTAGTAAAGATGTGGGCACCTTGGAGGCGATCAAAGAGTTCAGAGATGAGGGGTAGGGGGTAGCGGTTCTTAACCGTGATTTTATTAAGACCGCGGTAGTCAATGCAAGGACGTAGGGAGCCATCTTTTTTGGACACAAAGAAAAATCCGGCTCCGGCAGGAGAGGAGGATTTACGGATAAAGCCCTTTTTTAAATTTTCCTGGACGTATTCAGACATGGCAAGAGTCTCTGGGGCAGAGAGAGGATAAATTCTGCCCCGGGGTGGAGTAGTGCCCGGGAGGAGGTCGATAGGACAATCATAAGGCCTGTGAGGAGGTAGAGTCTCAGCTTGTTTTTTGCAGAAAACATCCGCGAAGTCCATATAGGCCTTAGGGAGACCGGTTACTGGAGGAACCACAGAGTCACGGCAAGGGTTACTGGGAACCGGTTTTAGACAGTCCTTGGAACAAGAGGGCCCCCAACTCTTGATCTCCCCAGTGGACCAATCCAGGGTTGGGGAATGAAGTTGAAGCCAGGGAAGTCCAAGGAGAATTTCCGAGGTGCAATTGGGGAGGACCAAAAGTTCAATCCTCTCATGATGAGATCCGATGCTCATAAGAAGGGGCTCCGTGCGGAAACGTATGGTACAGTCCAATCTTTCATTGTTTACACAATTGATGTAAAGGGGTCTGGCGAGACTGGTCACTGGGATGTTGAACCTGTTGACGAGAGAGGCCAAAATAAAATTTCCTGCAGATCCAGAGTCCAAGAAGGCCACAGTAGAGAAGGAGAAGGCAGAGGCAGACATCCGCACAGGCACAGTAAGACGTGGAGAAGCAGAGTAGACATCAAGGACTGTCTCACCTTTGTGCG